>NC_143438.1:87412500-88051666 GCF_987193195.1 Phasianus colchicus
TGCTTGAGTTGCAGGAGATCGGGCTTTGCATAAGAATGCTTCACAGAACTAGAGGGAAAAACAATTCCTAAACTCTAGGGAGGAATTAAGAGGAAAAATGTGCAAGATGGTCACATAAGCAGCTAAGTGCTCCAATCTCGCACATCAAATAGAATACATCTGCTTCCCTTCTCCTACAAGTGCCCTCCCCAACGGGGCACAGACATCTGACTTCAGACCGAAACCTTCTTAAGGATTTTTTTAATTTGCTGTCTCTCCCTGTACTCACTCCTTCCTGCACCACCTAACAGATCGGGTACAGGGCAGCCCTTCGTGTTTGAGTCTTAATGCTGTACATCAGGATGATTGATTGGACCTCAGCAGAACGACTGTGTAATGATAATTTCAGAGAGAGGGAGGATTAATTTGGGTGTGATGCTGCAAATCAATCTCCATTTCAGAGTAATTAACTCCAGCCGCTTCAAGAGCTGCAACACAGCCAGCACTGCTGCAGGTACCCACTAAGAGCTGTAGAACTCAAGAGACACCCATGTCTCCCACATCTCTCATATGGACATCACTGGTGTCCAGAAAAAGCTGGAGAAAGAGCGAAGAGAGGATGGCAGATGCACTTTGTCTCTGGGTTACAAGACACATCCCTCTAAGTTAGTGACAGTGTCAGTCTGGTGAGGCACTGGAACAGGCTGCCCAAGGAAGAGGTGGAATCACCATCCCTGGAGGTGTTCAGCATATGTGTAGATGTGGCACTGAAGGACACTGTTCAGTGGGCATGGTGGAATGGGTCGACAGTTGGACTAGATGAACTTCGAGGTCTTTCCAACCTGAACGATCCTATGATCAATCCAAAGCTCTGACAACTTCTTTTCAGCTCTGGAACTACTTCCATGATGAGAAGTCAAGTGCCAACTTTTTTTAAATGTAGAATCCCTGTATTTCCACACATGTAACCCACAACCGTAACCACTCAGGTATCTCACAGTAATGCAAGCTATGGGTTCTGTAACTAAAAAAAAACAGAGTGAAATCCTGGCCACAGCAAATTTGGTAAAGCTACAGACTGACGCAGCAACTCAATAGTCTGATTTGTTGTGGCTGGTTTTATTAAGGGTACTGGAAAGTACATAGATGATTCTGACTTAATGGTTAAGAGCAGCAAATCAATAGTTTGGGCCAAATTATGTTCCTATTTTAGTTCATTTAGATCTATGAAAATGAACTGAATTACTCAAGATCTTCATATATACGTAATAAAGCTGGTGCATTTTTGGCATCGTGGTCTGCGGGTACTCATTACAGAAGCCAAACCACAGGCTTGCTCCAGATGGCTTGTCTCTACAACACAGCATGCATCCAAGGCACTTTACAAACTAATCACCTACTGATCATATCCTTTCAATTAAAAATTACTCAATATTTCCAAGTGCTGTCATCCATTTTAGAAATACCAGAAAATTATGAGGTGCTTGGCCAATAAAATGCAGCTTTTTCTATGTTATAAAATTGTCAGCTGAACAACATTACCCAGTAGGGTAAAGCAGCAGAGTTCGTATGTGGCACATGCTGCATTTGCAAGTTTCTCCACCCCTACATCTGCTGTAATGCCTTAGCAGGACCATCTGAGAGCAGAGAAACTGGGAAAAAATGTCTCTTACTCTACAGAGGAGATAAAGGTGAAGAGAATCATAGAATGGATTGGGATGCAAAGGACCTTAATGTCCATCCTGTCCACCCTGACGTGGGCTGTCTGCCACCCCCCAGCTCAGGCTGCCCAAGGCCCCATCCAACCTGACCTAGAATGCCTCCAGGGATGGGGCACCCACAGCTTCTCAGGGCAGCCTGTGCCAGTGCCTCAGCACCCTCTGAGTAAAGAATTTCTTCCTAATATCTAACTTAAATCTCCCTTCTTTTAGTTTAAAACCATTCCCCCTTGTCTACAGAAACTTAATTCAATTAAATGGCTAGCGCTCCAGAAGAAAATCTAGCTTCTCCTGGCTGTCAGTTCAGAACAACAGGCAACAAAGGTAAATTATGACCGACAAAACAGCAGACTTCTGTACTCACTGCAAAGAAAATTAAGAGTATTCTCCAGCCAAATGGCTGTGCATATCAAATTTAGTTTATTACATAGTGGCACATACTTAATGCCATAGCCTCACACAGCCATGCTTTCAGCCAGGAGCATATGTTTGTACAGGATAAGTGATTCCACATAAGCAAAATCCTCCTGTACTGTGCATTTTGGACAGATATCCCAGAACTCTGTGTTTTTCACTATGCTGGGTGAATTACAGGCTGTAGATATCATCTGGTCCATAAACACATGACTCCCTACAGTCACCTAAGCAATTCCATGTCCTGTGAGAGTCATTTACCACCTTGTCGCAAAGACAGTAATCAGGACATGTGATTCAGTCACTTAGCTCACCCATGCTTTTAGTGTTTATAAATATTAATGACCCTGATTGCTACGTAGTCCTACTGTAGTTTTAAGCTTGGATCATCTCAAATAGTCATGGCAATGAGACAGTTCCCAGGAAAACCAAGTTGGCAACAGAATGCAAGAAAATTTTCAAAAGAAATAGAGACGTGGCACGAGGCCACTCATCTTGTTTCCTGACATTATATGGCTGTATTTATACAGTTCAACCAGTGTATAAGTGTATCACTACAATAAAGTCATTCCTTACAGCAAAGACAAATGTGACCTGTTCATTTGGAAATATGCAAGGTTATATGAGGTACTAGTGTCCCTAGGAAAAGTTGTATTCCACTTTCCTTTCATGACAAACAGGTATGATATAAACACAGCCACTCTCCAATTCTCTCCACAGCGAACAGGCATGCGATGATCTTTATTCCACAACCCCCACACTTTTAGCTATCAGCTTCCTTCCCCTCTTGGTTGAAGACCTTTTCTTCCAGATGTCACTTGTGACCACAGACCTAGTGCAATAGCTTATTTTTGTTTCACTGCTAGCAACTGCAGTCACTTCAGGTCATTAACAAGACTTGTCTTGCTGAGAAGCTTCTAGAATTGCAATGAAGTATTAATTTAATATCTTCAGACGAAGGGAAGTATGCAAATAAAGAGCACTGTGATGTACCAAAGAGCGTCCTCTGATTACCATCTCTTGCTGGTCCAACAGAAGTAAATGGACTCCAGCCTGAGTTTTTACAATAGTTTCCTGGATAAAGATCCTGTAGTTTAAAACAAACCCTGTTAAACAAGCTATAGTCCACTTAGCTTGACAAATTTAAAACAATTAACTTGTGGGGAGCCAAGCTGCTTCTTCCCTATTCACTGGTCAGCTGCTTAGAGACAATGTCTGAAGTACAAGGAGGCTTTCAGGCCAGATTCTGATGTTGTTCAGAATGGTGTAAATCAGGAATAATCCCTTTAGAGATTAGTAAAAGGAAGATCAGATTCAGGCTCGCAGAGTTAAGTACAAACCAAATGCTGAACTTCTAATTCTTCTATGAATAAAGAAATTCTCCCTCTGCATGTCCCCCTCCATCTTGCCTAAAGCACTCTGAACTGATGTTCAGAAGAGCTGCTGATAACACCCAACAGAAGACATTCATTATTGCAAAATACTTCTGCCTGCAAATTTATTAAGTAAGCCTTGCAATTAAAAAAAAATAAATAAATAAAATTAAGAAGGTAAATTACACAGGAAGAGCACCATTTTATTTAAGATCCCTCCTGACCCCTGAACCATGAAATGAATGACAGTAACCATCTTTTACAAGAAACCAACACATTTAATTACCTTGATTCACGGTATCTGTCCCCAGTTCCAGCCATATATCAAAAGAAAACATAAGAGTTTTGGCCAGATGCATGTAACTTCCTCAAAGCATCTCAACAGGTATTCCAGTGCTGAATGCACTGGATATAGATGAATGCAGGGCTATCTGATGGTTATTCCCCTTTCACCTTCTCCTCTGAAGCTTCAGGCAACAATGACAACAAAAAAAGCCACATCAGCAAGTCACTGTCTTAATAAAACTATGCATCCCCGTACCACTATGTCAGAAGTATACAAGTTTTGCTGTTCATGATTGTGCTAATGCACCAGAGTGTGCACATTGGAAAACCTGGTGTAAGAGACTAAGACATAAGTCTCTTTCCTATTTAGATCAAGATATAGTTCCTCATTTCCTGTGAGGGTTGTGAAGTTACCTGCTGAGGACAGCATGAGCCTACATTAATACCACTCTCATTTGATGTGGAGAAGTTCAGTCTCTCTGCCGTGATGCTTACTGTGCTTATGCCTCCTAAAATAGCCTGCTGAGCAGCCTGACGGATGGACACCTTTAATTCTGGATGCCAAGTGTGTCAAGAAGAACCAATTCCTTACTCTCTAACTCTTTCAACACACAAGCTGCTTCCTGCAGGTCCCTGTGGCATGCCTTAAAGTTCACTTACCAGGTTTAAAATCTTTTACCATGCACTGTTTGCAAGGATTTAGTGGCCTTCAAGGCAAACTTAACAATCTCACACCCCAGCTATTTTGGACAGGAAGCTGAATTTCAATAGGAAATGTAAGTAGAGTACCGAGGACTGTCACCTCAACAAAAGAATTTCCTTTGAAAAGGGGAGGAAATCTGATGAGGTTACTTTGCAAGAAAGGAAATTTTGTTTTTTCTTACCTCTAACCACACTCTTGGACAGTGATGGCAGATATGTCTAGGAAATAATTCTGCTAGACACACTGGAAACAGTTCACTTGGAACTGAATAAGGAAATCAGCACCAATGAGCCTGTCTAAAAAGGTGCCATGTGTTCCAGAGATTATGAGAACTGAGATGCTTTGCAAGTCTCATTAAGCAGATGAGACTTTCAGCAATCGATTCTAACACATGTGCTGAGCAATAGCCCTGTGCTGACTCAGAGAGAAGCATCCTACCCACTCTGTCTGCTTAACACATTTCAGGCTCAAAAGAGTCCCCAGGTAATGAGCAGATCAAGCCTTAATGAGCTCATTAGATATGACAAGTTTATATTCAAGGTTACTTTGCACAACCCTATTCTCTCTCGGAGAAAGAGGTGGAATTGTCACGCAGCATTTGTTATTGATGGAAAAGAGGATTAAAAACCAAAAGCAGTAGTTGGTACTAGAAGCAGAAACACCTTAATTTCCTTGGAAGTCAATATTGTCAGTGCCAGCCAAAGCGATGCTGCCAAGCACCTGCCCAGGAGCAGCAGTCAGCTTGGAAGAAAGCACGGCAACTCAAGGGGAGATCAGAAAGATTGATTTTTGATAGCTGTAAAAAAGCAAGAGGGTTTTTAATATTCAGGAAAGCATCAGTGCCCTAATAACAGAATTTCCATCTCTAAGAGCTACACTTGTCAAATAACACTGGATTAGACACAAGAATATAAAAAAAGAGATCCTGGCTTTGACAAATTTGAAGCAGCTCCTTTGGTAGAGGTGAGGAGGTCAGAGAGTGATGCCTTTCAAAAATGTGCAAGTCTCACCTGCTTTTACCCTTGATGTGACCCTCAGGCACTGATGCCTGAATGTAAAATCTCATAATTTAAATGAGACAGCTGTCAGTGGCAAAGGAATAGGCAGTACAAATTTAAGTAGCACACCTCACCCTGTCCTGAAAAGCCTGTTGCTTTGCTCTGATAGTGAAAAGATTTCCACCCCACACTGGTAATCTAACCCTTAACGCATGCATTTATGCCAAGCAAATGTCAAGCATATATAGAAAGTTCAAGAAGGAAATGGGGACAGGGTCTCTCATTCTGCCTCTTGTCTATTCTCTACCCCAATGCCTCCTGCATGTATGCATCACAGCCTGTACATTTCTGAGCAAGACAGCAATGGCACAAAACTTTGCTGGCAGATTACAGTCGGACTCCCAGAGATAATTTCCACACTCAGAGACATGACGAAAGCAGGGTTAGTGGCTCCACAGGAACCATCTTGGGGCAGACTGAAGCTCGATGAAATGCAGGTTTCCAAAGAGAAGCACTGACACATTTTTTTTTTTTCATAAAATGAAGAAAATTCCTTAGTTTCAGTGTGGCAAGATAAATTAGGGAGTTGACATTTTGAGCAAAGCTTCATTAAGAAGTTCACACATGCACACGTGAAGAAAGCTGGGATGTTCACATCCCCGATGGCTCGCCTAATGAGGATCCAAGGTTTGCTCCCTGCTGCTCTAACTTCTAACTCTTGGTCAGGCTCATTCCCACAAGAGGACTGTCCTTCTCCCCAAAATAACAACTTTAAATGGAGCAAACATGTGGCTTGATAGGACTGTTGGTCACTTAACGCAATGACAGTCCTCACGTATAGGACAAAGGTCTGCTGTCTAGACTGGGGGAGAGGGAAACTCTTCGCCAAGTAACAACAGAGGCAGTGACCGGACTGAGCACTTCTGGCTTCATCTGGGAATATTTCTGCCTAACAAAGCATTCTTCACCCACTGTTTTTGAGGGCTATAGGTAAAGGATAAACATGCCCTGCTTATAAGCAAACTGAAGCAAAGACACAACTAATGAGTCCCTCTTCTATTCCAATAGAACAGAGGAAGAAAAAAGCATTCTGTTCTCCTCTGTCTGGGCAAAACAGAGACAGACATCCCCTTCCAAACAAGCTGAGATGGTAATTGCAGCCTATTGATTCTTTTCCATCCAAACCTCCAGTTTTTCCCTATTAAAAAATCCCAAAATGAATCACACTTACATAGTAGCTTACTCAGCCAATATTTACACTCAACCCAGTATTAACAAGAGACTCCTGAGTTGCAGAGAGGTAACTTATTCAAAAACTCCTCTGTTTCCATGCTACCAGCAAATGCTTTAACAAATCCCGCATTTACTCTATACTGTCTTGTATTTTTCAACAGCCAGCATCCATCTAAATAGTTGGGTGGAGAGGAACCTGATGATGTTCAACAAAAGCAAGCATAGAGTCCTGCATCAGTACAGAGTAGGGGATGATCTGCTGGAGAGAAGCTCTGCAGAGGAGGACCTGGACGTTCTGGTGGATGACAGGTCCGTTCAGCCTGGATAAAAGAAGACTAAGAGGGGATCTGATCAATGTTTATGAATATATAAAGTGTGGGAGGCAAGTGGATGAGGCCAGACTCTTTCTAGTAGCATGCAGTGACAGGACAAGGAGCAATGACCAAAAACTGGAACATTGGAAGTTCCACACCAATACACAGATATGAATTTCTTTAAAGGAAGGGTGGCAGAGCACTTGAATAGGTTGTTCAGAGAGGTTGTGGAGATTTTCAAGACTCATCTGGACACCAACCTGCACAACTTGCTATAGGAAACCTGCCTTAGCAGAGAGACTGGACTCAATAAACACTAGAGGCCACTTCTAACCCCTGCAATTCTGGGATTCTGTGATCTCCTGCTCCTTTACTCCTTCACAGGCAGGCTCATCTGGACATCTACACTCAACCCATGGTGGTGTGGTTTAACTGTGAATAGAGTAGAAATATTTCAGCTGGAGGGGACCTACAAAGATCAAGCTCAAAAGAATGACCATTTCAAGGCTACCAAGACTTAAAGCGTATTATTGAGGGCATTCTCCTCTATATATAGAGAGAGTAGATATATATATATAGAGAGAGAGAGAGAGTAGTATATATATAGTAGATAGTTATATATATATATATATATAACTATCTACTGAACAGTGATAGTCATGGGAAATGGATCACCTTGCTAGGAAGCTTGTTCCAGTGTTTGACCCTCACCACGAGGAAATACGTTTCCTAACACCTGGTCTGAATTGTGAACATTATGTTAAATCACAGCAACATTTGGAAAGCTTATATATCTTGATCATAACTTCCACAGTTTTCAAGGATCATGAGAAATACAGAAGAAAGTATCTGTTTGAAGCACATTTATTTCCTGTAACTGGAGGGAAATTCCCACTCGTGAGAGATCTGAATCAGCCCAAGTTTCCCTCTGTCTGGACTACACACCACAGTTCTCTAGTGTCCTTAAATGTCTTATAGTCTACAAATCTTACAGCTTTTCCTCTAACATTTCTGGTCTGAAGCTTTTCCTTTTCAACTTTTACATAAGTATTTTTGCAACATTCACATAAAATCCTTTGTGGTAGTC
The DNA here is from genome assembly GCF_987193195.1 of Phasianus colchicus. NCBI lineage: Eukaryota > Metazoa > Chordata > Aves > Galliformes > Phasianidae > Phasianus > Phasianus colchicus. Next base: position 87,420,605 of record NC_143438.1, read on the forward strand.
ACTGAGAGTGATGCTCTGTGTTGCCCTGCAGTATCTCAGGAGCCAAGCCAGCAATAGCAGTGCCCCAACAGCCATTTGGACTAAGTACCAAACTGCACAAACTTTGCAGCATAAGTATCACTAGAGCAGACATAGCAGAAACTCAAATGATTTTTGTTGCCAAGCTTTTGCACAACACCAGTGACTGCACTATTCAATGGAGTGGCTGACAGTGAATCATTGTAGACTAAAGACCTCCTGTCCATTAGGCTGCAGATTTACTCGGACTTTCCCGATTCAAACACAGGATATCACCTGAGGTGCAAAGTTTAAGTGTCCTCAGCCTTCCTGATGTCTCAGTTTGCTCTGACCATGGCTCTTAAAGGACAAAACTCAGCAGAGGAAAGGGAATAGCAGAGAGACAGAAATGGCCTGCAACAGTCTGTTCTACCCTGGCAAGGAGCAATGGTGGCACAGGGTCTGATGAGAAGAACACATGTAAAAGAAAGGATGACAAGCAGCATGGTACTGGAAAGGCAAGACTGAAAAACATTTCAGTGTGTGATCATAAAAAAGATGAATGGAGAGAAAACAAGGAAAACTCACCCCAAAGCTTCACGGAAGCTCTCAGCCTCTCACACACTCAGTGCTTTGATGGCAGTTAGCACAAAAAAAAAAACAAACCAAGAAACCAACCACAAAGACTCCACCCAATATATTTAACTTTGATCCAAACACACAGCATGTCACTGATGGCAGGGCACGATGCCACATGCCCATAGTTTATGCTTCCTGAAAAATTTGAATATAATTGCTATGGGCATTTCACTACTGCCTGACTCTTCATCACAAAAGCGTTGCTATTTTTTTGCCAGTTTTGACATTTTGTGTTAGAAACCCAAATAGTAAACCTTGGACCATTTGGCTGCCAAGCAGGAGAGCTACACAGCAAGAAATATGGACGAAGCCATGGGAATCGTCCTGATATTTCTAGAGGCAAACTTTCCTTTTCTAGGTTCTTCTAGTCAAAATTCTTTACTTTATCTCAAAGGGTTTGAAATTGACACGGAATTAAGTTCAAGTGCACCAAAAAGCACGAATGCCTTGTTTTTTTCAAAACCAAAATTATGATTTGATGATTATCTTGACCTGCTTATGTTTCCCCACCAAACCAAAAGCTAAGCCAGATCACCTTCACAAACCTATTCAGCAAGAATTAGTAAGAGAAAACATGACATGCATGGAGCAATAGCAGCTAAAGGCTCACACTAATGCAGCCCAAGGGCAGATCATGTGAAAAGCATCACTGTATCCCATCAGATTAAAGGAACTTAAGATATAGGCATGAATGTCCTTATTTGCACCCTGATAGCTGCAGAGCACCATACAAGAGACTCATACAGAGGTCAGCTCTAATTCGAGTTGCAGGTAGCTCAACACCATGTTCTTTCCATACAATTTTGTAGAAGTCTCAGACCAAAGTACTCTATTTCTAGACTGAGCCCAAGCAAGGACTTTCTGTAGGACTCCAACCGGTGTACTTTGACCCTAATATTCAGACGATGTTTTCTAACCTGATCTTTAGATTTGCATGCCACGCTGTAAGCAGGTATCTTAAAAATAAATCCAGTTCTGGCCACCCGTAGCATTCACTGAATTTGAGCTGGAGATAGAGAACCTGATTCTTACCGAAAAATCAGGAGGTGACACCTCACACTTCCCTAGCAGGGTCATATTAACTGAGCTGGCAGATTTGATAGAATTAGATTTCTCTGTTGAGCTGGTGCAGCACTGTGATGTGTCAGCACATCCAGCGCTTCAGATATGTAAGTTTAAGTCCTTGATTGAAGATCCAGCTTCTAGAAATGATGTCGTGTCCTTTAAAAGGAACAACCTTTGTTTTGGTGCATCAACAGCTAAAAAGTAATAACTTAAAGAAATACACCAATCTTGGGAAAATTTCAGTAACAATTTATTCAGTCCAGAGGCATTTTATTCTTGCTTCCAACATTCAGTTGAATACTTAAACTTCTCTGTGCTGGATTTTGCTCTGCAGAAAAACCCTCCAAGGGGATGGATAACAATGGCTCCAGCTTAGAGGAGTTTTAGGGACACATAAAGTATACACACAGGTACCTCCATGGCAGTAGCAGCCCTATGGCAGGCAGCAAAATATGGGGAAGGTCATGTTTGGTCCCTGTGGGCTCAGACTACATCCATTCCTTCCTCATGTTCTGTGCTTCCAGCAATGTATGTTGGACAAACCCAACCAACAGGATCTTGTTGTATTTTCCATTAAGTATTTCAGTTTGATACTTAAAAATCACATTGTGTTCAAGATGCTGAAAGACAGATTCCTGCAGGTAGACAACTGCACTCCCCCTATGCTCTGTGGGGATCAAATGTGCAGACCCTGAAGCTTGAGGCATGGCTCACACAATACACTGGAGCAGATACCTACAAGGCTAAATGAATATGGATGAACTGCAAATTGCATTGGGATAAATGGGACCAGATGTGGGACCAGATGCATCACAGCAGAACTTGAGAGGCACACAGGAGCTGCCACCTTTCTGGTCAGTCTTCAGACACAGACATTAAGGCAATAAAAGCAACATAAACAGCACACAACAGTAGTTTGTCTGCATGTTTCATTCCCTTGTCCTACACAGATGTTTTCTGGGACTGCTAACAGAAAGTTTCACACTGTGGTACCTAATTCCACTCTGATGTATGAGCTGTCAATTTGCATACCTCTGACTTATCGGCATCTTCATTGAGCAGATAACAAACATTACATATTCTGATGCAACCAAGCAGGACTACATAAGTCAGATAGGGGCAAAGGAATCCTTTCTCCTACATGCACCCCCATGCTTTAACCTTTATCAGTAATCTCAGATAAGCAAAAAGATATCACTGCTTCTCTCTTCCTGATCAGATACGTCCTCCAAGTCGTTTGCCCCCTAAGTGAAAACAAGCAGCTTCTGGACACCCAGCTTACAGTTGCAATCTATACCAACATCATCTTTCTGAAATAAAAAGAAGGAAAAAAAGTGTAATGTAAGGGAAGGAGAAGGGCAGGAAGGAAGGAAATCTGTCACTGATTTAACTGTCTGCACAGAAACGTTGCTTCAGAAGAGACACCCACAGCCTTGTGCTCCCTTCTGCAAAGTACAGAATAGGTAGAATGCACAGAAAACTAAGCCTGGTGCGAGGAAGGAAAAAGTTAAAGCAACTCTACTCACGGCATCTGGCCAGCAAACCCAAACAAAAACGCGTGCTTATCCGGCGTTCCTCAGCTGGCGCCATAAAAAGCTCCACCAGGTGGTGGGATTAACAGCATGTTAAATTTGCTGTGGAGCCGGATCTGCTCTTAGAAGCACATTTCTGCTTCACTACACCTCTGAAAACACTTCTGCAAGGCGTCCTTAATAAAAAAAAAGGAATTACTGCTATCATTTAATAGCAGCATTTGCAATGTATTTGGGATAAAGGACGCTGTTATAGCCAAGGGGATGAAACTTCCATCTGCGTGACCCTGATTTCCCCTCAAATTATTCTCAGTTTTCCAGCAACAGAAAAGCATACTGATTAGCTGAAGCAAAGCCTTAAACAAAATGATGCTTAGTGTTAAAAGTTACCTTTGCAGTTGTGATTCTCGTAATGTTACTAACATCAAGTTTGGAAGAAAAACTGCAATCCAGGCTGAGAGTTCTCTTCTGGTTGGGATGTGTGAAAAACTGATACAAACAGAGCAACTCGCTGTTCCCATGCACAAGCAAACCATGCACAAACAGCAAGCCCAAAGAATATGGAATTGGATTGTTCTCTCTTTTTGCTCTTTCAGACAGTGCTCTCACGCTCTCCTAGCAGAAAAGTGCAACACAAGTATGTCTGACAGAAGTACTTGAAAAACCTGGTGGTAAAGAGACCAGAAGCTGCTTGGGTTGGGCTACAGAGTGCAGCTTTGTCACTGCTTAGGATTTAAACCTGCTGAAATGTTACCCCCCCAGCAGCACCCAAATGAAGCAAAAGGAGTGAGGAAGTGGGAGGGGGATACAGCAACAAGTTCCCCATGGACCTACATGGAGGATCTGCTGATTGCAGGATAACCAAGAAAGTAAGTGCAAAACACGGAAACAACTCACAAACTCTTTTAATTCACACCCAGCCATGCATAAGCTTGAAAATTCAAACCCATTCAAAACCATCATGCTCCCAGAAGGGACCTGAAGGACAGTTAAATTGGGACAGGTAGCCTGGGGCAAACCCCAGCTTCTAACACAAGAGCAGCTCTGCCAAAGCATTACATCGGGCAGCGTCCCACAGGCTGTAGGTCAGGCCCTAAAAATTGAGAAGGGGTGAAGATATGGGCAAAAGATCACATGGGACACTAAGCAGGGATCCAAGTGGAGACCAAGTAGGGATCCAACTATTCCAAAGCAAATGTTCCACATAGAGCCAGCCCCCCAGCTAAAGCCATGTGCCTAACATACAGGAGGAGAGTGCACTCCCAGCTGTCAAGTGGCAGGAAGGCTCCAGTAAGGGGCAATGCTTCTTTGTGCCTTATGTCAGCGGAGAGCACCAACACTCAGGAGGAATGCATGAGGATGGGATCGAAATAAAAGGTGGAGTTTCTTTTTCATATCCTCACATTTCCTGTTTCTTTTCCATGCTGAAATTTAATTTCCTTTTCCAAGAGAGCTTCAGGAGCTTATGAAAACGGACTCAGAAGATTACAAGGGCTTTGTCACCCTTCCAATCTCCTCGAAACGATCCATAGCCAGGGAGGTTCTCCCTTCGCATGTATGCCCAACAGGCAAACATATAATTCTGTCTTACGGTTATATATGAATGACTTATTTTGGAGTATTGAATACAGAGGAACTCAAGCTTTATAAAGAGTTGTAAAAAAACCACACATCTCAAATGAGTCAACGAACACAAAGGAAATTTTGACCATTTTGTTTTCATTTTCACCACGGCACGCACCAACTGTTGGCTAGAAGAGACAACCAAGAGCCATACGAACAGCTGACAAACTGCTGACCTCGAAGATTAGTTATTTACACTGCGCTGGAAATTAATACTGCCGGCGGTGATGTGCGGGTACCTAAGGTCCGCTTCCTTCCTCTAACGGAGCGATACCGGCAGAGCGAGGGGAAAAAAAAAAAAAAAAAGAGAGAGAAAAAATAATAATGATCATAATAGACAAGCGGGTGCGGGACTGAGGGAGGCGGGCGGCTCGGGGGCGGCGGACGGGACCCGGAGCGGCCCCGGGGATGTCCCGAAGTTGCGCCGCTCCCGCCGCCCCCGCGGCCGCTCCCCGCGGGGAGCTCCCGGCTGCGCAGCCGCTGCCTCCCCGCAACGGAGCGGCGCGGCGCGGCGCCGGAGCCGCTTTCTCCGCTTCTGGGCGAAAAGAGAAATAACCCCCAAATAAAGAACTTAAAGAGGAGCGGGGAGGGGTGGTGGCTCCCGGCGCGCCGTTTGCAGCGGGGTAAGCGGGATTTGCAGGTAAGCGGGAGGGAAGGAGGAAGAGGAGGAAGAGGAGGAAGGCGGAGGGGTCCCGCGGTACTCACGGCGGGGCGCGGGAGGCCGGCGGGCGGCCAAACCCCATGGCCGGCGATGGGCGATCGGCGCTGCGGCTGTGCTGCTGCTGCTGCTCCTGTTACTGCCGTCTCCGCTGCCCGCGGAGCCACTCCGGGCGCCCCGTCCCTCCCCTTCCCTCCCTCCTGCCCGGCCTCCTGCTCGCTCATATAGCGCGCCCCCAGCCAGCCACGTGGACGGCGCCGGGCCCCCGCGGCTCCTCCTCGGAGCTAGGCAGGGCGATACCCGGACGGCCCCCACGGGCAGCCTCTTCCCGCGGGCTGTTACGCGGGGCTGCCCTGTCCGGTGGGTGTCGAGGCCGGCCTCTCCCCCACTCGACGTTTGCTACCTGCTCCCCGGATCACCACCCTGAAGTGCCTTCCGTCCACCCCCATCGCTGGGACAGCAACATTGTCGTAGTAGGGATCCCAGAGGTGATGGCATCAGGAAGAATTGGAAGGAAATTCAGTGCTTCTCAGGGGTGAAAGTGTGCTTTGCGTCGTTAATGGTAATAATAAAAAAGTGTGCGTCGTAAATAATATCTTCCTTGCATCCCGCATCTGACGTTTTTAAGACTGCTATAAAATGCTGTCGAATTAAAAAGCGTCATTAAAGAAACCCCCAGACAGATACATTCAACTGATAAAGTGTATGCTCTAACAATTTAACAACATAATGCCTGCTTTTTTAGTGTTGGTGTGCGAGGGTTGGAGCCAAGCCGAGAAGCGCGGAGGTTATAGCACCTCCAGAAAAGCAAATACCGCTCTGCTCCTCTCCCCGATCCCACTGTGGGCCGTAGAAGATACACATCCACAGCATATGTCAGGGGTGAGCTCTGAAGGATGCTGGGCAGCTAGGAAATAAGTAGCTCTGTGAAGTATATGAGTTTACAGTTATTAATTTATTTACCCAACCTGCCCACGTTGTTGGTTTATTGCATCCAGCACAACTGACTGCCACTGGAAGCTGTAAGGCGCTACGTAGGAGCTGTAAGTCATCAATCACTGCCGAGCTCATTTCCATGGTTGCATTAGTTAAAAACGTAAAGTGTGATTGCAGACTGGTGCCATGTTGCATACCACTCTGTGCAGATATTTGCATTTGGTTTTAAGCACCTGCGGGGGGCTGAGCATGGACCCATATACCCACAGATCCATAGAGTAGCTCATAAACCCATAGGGGGACTCCCCCATCCCAACTCTGCCTCTGCATGCCACAGAGCAACATCATGTTGTGTCCTTCCTAAGGGGGGTGTGGAGGAAATTAAATCAAAAGTAAAGAGGGTAAAAAAAAAAAAAACTTTGTTCAAAAAATTATTTCACGCAGAATGTATTAAGACAAAGAATTGCTGTTGGAGGGAAACAGAGTATTAATTAGTTCTTTCTCCAAGAGCTGCTGGAGGTGGGATTGCTCCTGAGGGAACTCTGTGTGATCAACCATGACAGCTTCTGTAACCCTCCTATACCTTCGAGCGAAGTGGTTGAGTTTTCTGCTTCATTTGCTTCCTGATGACTGTGGGTAAGTGGGTCTGTCTGTGAGGAAGTCTCTGGGAATGGCTTGCCAGCTCTCAGGCTATACAGCAGCCTTTGGGATCCCACCTAAAAATATGTTGAGGTTATGGAAAGACCGATGAGATCTCCTAAAGATGGAGAGATGGAACTAGATGGTCTTTCAAGTCCTTTCCAACCCAGGCCATTCTGATTCTATGATATCCTGTATCCGTGCCATGGCAGAGCATAAAGAAGAGCCTTGGTGGGGCATGGAGAAGCGCTGTGGTCAGCCATGGAGAAAGGCCTTGTTGGGGCATGGAGAAGGGCCTTGATGGAGCATGGAGAAGGGCCTTTATGGATGACAGAGAAGTGCCGTGGTGGGGCATGGAGGAGGACATTGGTAAGGCATGGAGAAAGGCCTTGCTGGGGCATGGAGAAGTGCCATGATGAGGCATGGAGGAGGACATTTGTGGGGCTTGGAGGTCAGGTCACAGCCACTGCTACCAAAATACTGAGAAGCTGAGCAAGGAAGAGAGAACAAGACCACATCCCCCTGCAACAGCAAGCATGGAACCTACTTCTCTTTGTTCTATCAGTTAACTTATTTGGATGCTTGTAACCTTTCTGCTGCTCCCCCGTTTGTGTGCAGGTAGCAAAATGCTCTCTGTTAATGCAGGAGTAATTACAGCAGGATTCAGCCTGAAGGGTTGGATCTGCTCCCCTTTATATCTCAGCTTTTCACTACCAAGTGTCATTTAGATGTTTTTGGGAAAGACTCCAGGATTTGTTTCACAGACAATATTTCCTCAACAGCTCAGTGGATATGAAATAGTTTGAACTAACCATGCAAATCTTGCTTGTCTTCTTATGTGGATAAACGCAATCTATTCTAAACTCAGGGCCAGGGCTTTCAGCTGCTGATGGGGGATCGCTATGCAGACATCAAAGCAGCTCTATCAGCTTTCACCAAGTGGGGATCCAGCCCTTTGTTCATATCTTAAAATTCAGAAACCGTGTCTAGGTAAAGCATTTTTCTCTATAATTTTAAGTAGCCAGTATTTTATTTTATAGCTGTTCCCTCAGTGGCAGGATTGTTTAAAGGCTCTTCAAGGCTGAAGGAATTAAAAATGAATAATTTAAAGCTGGTCTATGATGCAGAATTTTTAACATATGTTTTACAAGCCATGTAGAACAATTTTTTTTTTTTTTGTCTTGTCAGTACATGTTTCACAAACACGCTGTGCTGGAACCAAAACCCTTTTTATTTAAGACTCAGATTTGAGCCCTCCTATGCACTGACACAGTGGTGTGCTGATGTCTACAAGCTGTAACAGGGAAATCATTATCACTGGCACTGATCAGAAAAGAGGAGAAATGAAGCAATTTCACTGCTTTTCTCCCCTTACACAGTGGTGAACCACATGTGGGCAGGGCTGGGGTTCACTCACCTCAAAACACTCCATCCCAGAGGATGCAGTTTGCTCAGTGACACACTACTAGAGGGCTGGACCCCCAGGTGGTGGAAGAGGAGGAGCTGAAAGACCCTGACACTCGCTGTATGATGACTGTTGTTTTTTTTTTAAGGTTGGACATATTTTTTTTGCCAACCTCCTGTTAACTTCCTAAACAATGTAATGCTTGGTACGTCAGCTTAGTCACTCTTGGCAGTTTTAAAAATGATGCTAATTGCTGTTAAGTACCCAATGATTCACATTTTATTGGCTTTATTTCTTGTCCCTCCCTGGCTGCTTGCAACCAATGATGCAAATGCTTGAAGTCAGAATGGGTTTCAGTCTGACACACCTATGTCCACACACTTCCTTATTTCCTTGGATTGGCCAGCACATCATGTCTGTTTTATAGCAACTCCAGATTTGCAATTAAAATAAATTATTTTGATTATTTTAAAAGCTTTTCAGGACCAGAACCAATGTCATGTATTTCAATGAGATGTAAGTTGAGAGTGCAGATTGGGCTTGTGTTCGCTTTCTCCACATTTGGGCTCTTTGCAGTAGGTAACTTGCCATCTTTCAAACAAGCCAATTGCCATTGTGTCTTGGCCAAGAAGAAGGAGTTAAAATAGAAAACCAGCATTTGGTCTGTACACAGTTGCCAAGAAGCTATTTCTCCTCGCCTGTGTAAATAAATTGTCATTCAGAATGGCTGGCTCACTCCAAAATATTTGCAATGAAACTTAAGTGCTATGGGCTAAATCAATGGGCTAAGGCCAATTGTATGAGCTTCAACAAAACCAAGTGCCAGGTCCTACAGTTTGGTCACAACAACACCATGCATTGCTGTGGGCTTGGGGCAGAGTGGCTGGAAAGCTGTGTGGAAGAAAAGGATCTGGAGTGATCCATTAAACCATGCTACCAATGGGGGAAAGAAGAGACGTGTGGGAGCGTGGCCCTTCCTCAGCTTCCCCACTATTACTACTGATGCAAACCATTGTACACACTGAAATGCTGCCTGGTTGCTGTCACAACTGATATTACTGACCTGCCACAGAGAAATATAGTGTCTCCAGTCCAACGCCAACTCCACACAGATGGTTTTACTGTTAAATCTGTATGTTTTTATTGCAACTAATCATACAGTCTATTATGTATTGTACAGAAAGACACCTTTTGTCTATTATGTTTAGCTGTGAAGGAGATTAAATACTTCAGAACTTTGTAACCATTACAGTTATTGACCATGGCAGAACTCTACACCATTTGTTTGTTCTGACTGATACGACAGACAGTTGGTCTACGTAAATGTTATTTCCACTGAAGAAATGAATGATATTCTTTATTTGAATGCAGAAGAGGCACTGCCATTATGTTGTATACGTAGCTTCATAAGAGCTGTAAGTATGTGGGTCACTCCCAAAGTTACGCTACTTATTTCCATGGAAACTACAACAGATACAAAGAGCACAATAACATCATTTGATAGAACATATTCTCAGTTACAAAACACTATTTTTCAACATAGTCACCACCATGAGCTCTGCAATTCAGCCAGTGATGAACATGGCATGCATGCTGCACTCAAAAGAATTTGCTCCACTGGAGGTGACCCATTGTCACTGTCACTGTTGCCACACTACCACCACCTCACCATGCTCACATCCACTGTTTGGTCTCTGTAGATGTTCAGCAAGTGTCCATGAATGACACTCTCTTCCTTCATGAAGAAAGGTGATGAAGTCACTGACCCTGGAGGTGCTCAACAAACATTTGGATGTTGTACTGAGGGACATGGTTTAGTGGTAAGTATTGTGATAGGTGGATGGTTGGATTGGATGATCTTGGAGGTCTTTTCCCAGTGTTGGTGATTTTACGATTCTGGGATTCATACCCTCTGCCCCTCTGCTGCCGTCTGTCACACTGCAACAAAATGTAATGAGATACTGGTAGGAAGGTTCAACCTCTACTGCCATATCACCAACATCTTTCTCCAACATTGTTGGACAGCATAATAAAATAGGAGGCATTACTTTTGGAGAAGCCCTTGTACATAGTAAAAACAAGGTTGTAAACTTTTCAGATGTATCTGATGACAATTGGTTTTGCCATAATTGGTGGACTCTTTGATTTCAGGTGTTGGTTTACTTTTTGCAGACGATGTACTGGACTTACGTCCTATCTCACTTTGGATTTTGCATAATTGTGATCCTGTCCTTTAATCCAAAACAAACAAATGGCAGCTGGTTCTCTGTTCCTCAGAATTGCTCAGAGGTTTGAAACAGGGTTTTAGATCAAGTTCTCAGCCTTCAAAATGCCCAAAATTAGACTCTGGAATTGGAGGGCTTTAAAGGCAAAGAGGAAAGAACCAAAAGTATGCAACACCTTTCTCTGGTTGATGTTGGAATTCAAATAGCAAGAAACCTGCAAGGCTTGAGTGGGACTGATGCATGGCTGGTGGTCTCAGCATCTGGGTGCAGTACTGCATCTGAGATGGCTTTCATATCAGAGCATGTTTTCTTCTGAGATCAAATTATAATACAGAGAACGTTTTTAGCTTTTAGGACTCCTTAGCACTGGATATGAAAGCATTTGCTGCGGATAGAGGTTGTGATATGGCACAACTTGCTCTCAGTGAATATCTAGGAAAGTCAGAAAAATGTTTCAGTGCTGTAGCACATAAAGACGCACCGTAAATACCAGAAGCTTGATTAGCAGAAATATGCAGGAAGTCTGGATCTCAAGCCAAGCCCTCAGCAAACTCACATAAAAAGACAATCCTAGCTATGAAATACTGCCTTGCTTTTATACTCTCAGATAAGTATTGTGGGTTTTTGTAGTTGTTTTTCTGCAAGAGCAATATAAAGCTCAAAAGAAATAATAAACAGAAGATAGGAATAAAACACTTTGAGGATATTATAAATTAGATAAAACTGTAGTACATCTGTCAGAACAAAGGAGGTTAAATTCACATGGAAATACTTTTGGAGTGTTTTATACACGCGTAACGTGCACAATCTCCCCAACATAAAGAACCATTTTAGGTAGTTCAGACGTCACCTACAGAAAGGGTCAAGAGTAAAATTCACCTGATTTACCTTCCTGCGTCTGGAGCCTACAGTGCCTCAGCCACTTCAGCTCAAAATCCTCATCTGTTCCCAGCCGAAGATTTGAAAACTGATGCATTAAGTGACTGTGCAGTTATTAGCATCATTTCATTTCACTGCAGCTACCCCCAGGATAATCAGGAGTAAACTGGAAGGTGAGATTAGATTTGGACTCAGAAAACAAATGTTGGTGAGGTTGAAGTGTCTATTAGGTCTGTGTTTGAGTCTGCAGCCCACAAGAAGAATGGCAAACAAAGCCTGTTAAAGAAACATTTTGACAAGAATGTGTTTTTTTTTTTTTTTTTTTTTTTTTGGTGACTCAAACAAAATAAATATAGTAACATAGAAGAACCTTTTCAAAGTCAGACTAGTGTGCTTGTCTCATCAGTACCAGCTAAGTGTTTCATCTCTCTTGAATGTCACAGAAGAACACAAACTCTGCCACCGTGCAGTTTTTGAGATAAATATTCTCCCTCAAAGGACATTGCACACGTTACAAGGGCTCTACATGCTGTATTAAGTTAAACACACAAAGAAAACAAAGCACTAATTGTGTGTGGAAGTCACCCCCTAGGAAAAGAATGAGAAGAACAGTGAGCCACACCTGACAGATGTTAGTCACAGCTTAATTTACTGTGGAATGACGTTTCTGCTCCTTGGTAGAAAAGCAACATAATAAACTACATAGAATAGGAGAGATTTTTGTCTTGCCAGGTGTAAATGTTGAGATAACATTGCACAATCCCTTCCGCTGGTGGGACAAGCTGAGCAGGGATAAATGGTGTAGACAGGATTGCTCCAGGGAATGCAGCTGAGTGGTGGGGCTGGGGGTAGTGCTCACAGGCTTGGAGCTCCATGTAGAACAGAGTATCTGAGATGCTACTAGAAGGGGAAAAAAAAAGAGTCTAGAAATTGAAATGGTCTGGGAAATATTTAGGTTGTATTATTTCTGTGCAGACCGACTTACTAAGGCAGCATTGAGTTATCCACAGTGCTTTTTTCTACCTGATGTTAACAAATCAGCTGCTATGGAAGGTCTTGTCATAACAGATGACTGTGAAGTAACTGATCGTGACCTTTTTCTACCTAAATTGTATGTCTAGGTAAAGAAAACCGAGATTATAACTATGAATATCTGATTTCAGAAGGCCAAAGTTGGATGAACTAAGGAGTTGCTTTAGTGATCAGAAATGAGAGCCGGACAAAAGAATTCGAAGACTTGAAAATACTCTTTCTGTAAAGCAGGTGGATGCAGCACTTAGATTATAACCTGCATTGAGGAATTTGGAAGGAAATTTCTTTTAAAACGCAGAAGGCAGTTAATCTAAGATTTTTATAGTGTCATATTGTAAAACAAATTCAGAAGGAAACATTAAAATCTGGAGATAAATACGAGATACGTAGCTAGTTGGATGAGGCAACCTGTATTTACCAGAAGGAGATTAAACAAGAAAAATTTGAAAGTGTATTTGAGATGTAGAGTGGTTCTCGAGGAAAGATTAATGTAACAGACTGTATTCACCTGGTTTTTGATGAAGCAGGAAGATGGTCTTTGATGAAGCTTACGAAGACAGGCTGAGGAAGCTGGACTTGTTCACCATGGAGAAGAAAGGGCTGCGGTGTGACCTAATTGCAGCCTTCCAGTATCTAACGAGAGCCTACAAACAGGAGGGCAGTCAGCTCTTTGAAAGGATAGATAACTGCAGGACAAGGGGAAATGATTTTTAAGTTGAGGGAGGGAAGATTTAGGTTGGATGTCAGGAGGAAGTTATTTACAGAGAGAGTGGTGAGGTGCTGGAACAGGCACCCAGAGAGGTTGTGGATGCCCCGTCCCTGGAGGTGTTCAAGGCCAGATTGGATGGGGCCCTGGGCAGCCTGGTCTAGTATTAAATGGGGATCTTAGTGGCCCTGCTTATGACAGGGGGGTTGGACATTCATGATCCTTGAGGTCCCTTCCAACCCAAGCCATTCTGTGATTCTGGGAAGCAGGTGGACTGGTACTACTGGGATTACTGGTGGTTCTGTTAGAAGGTAGGGATGAATGAGACAGGTGGGTCAAAGCGTTTGTGTGCCGAGGATGAGCTATTAGAAGTTACAGACAGAGCCAAACTACTTGTTCTTTATGTAAACGTGGATTCAAAATAGCTTCTTATGAAGATATGGGGAAGGAAGTCCATCCTGCATTATATGCTGACATTCCACATTCACCACTGTTAATTAAATAAACTTGTGGCTCAAAATAAGCCTCATCCAAGGCTATCATGCCTTTGCACTGTTCCCAATCTTCTAATGTCTCCCTGGATCTGTAAAAAGGCTTGGGCTGAGGGTTGCTTCGTGGCTGGAAAGCAGTCAGCAAATTTGAGGGAGCTGACAATGTGCACTTTAGACCAAGTGAAATGAGGTGAAACCTACCCTTAGGAATGAATAGAACCATCTGCCTTGAGATAGCAGCTCTTCATTTGCTTCCAATTAAAGAGGGGAGAAATTCTGGTATATGAGATGACTCTAAGCCGCCAGCAGGATGGAGCCGTGAAATGGGCAAATGAGATTTGCTCAGCCTAGTGAAATGAAAGCTGTGGGGGGATCCGATTGCTGTCGATTAATTGGGAAGTAAATGGCAGGGAAGGGGAAAATGTATAGCAGCTAAAGGAGCAATGAGTGTTAGCTGCAGGTGAATACATTGAGATTGTGAATTAAAGTAATGCTACTAACCAAGACAAAATGATGGGAAAAAAAAGCCTCCAATGGAGAAGGGAGAGCAAACTCATGGTGTTTACATACAGGGCTTGATGCATTTATGGGAAAAATTTTATGATACAGTTTCCTGTATGAGTAAATAACTGATCTGAATGGATCTGACTTTAATATCCTTATATAACCAAATATGGCTTGATGCTGTGTATGCTCAAAGAGATACAGCATAACAGGTGGCATCCATCGCACTGAAAAGAGTAAGAAACAAAAGGTGTTACACAGCCTGGCTGTGTATTCTGCTGTTCCCAACAGGCCACCATCCAACACCCTTTCCAACCTCTCTAAGGGGCTGAGGGTGGCCTGCTTTGCCCCTGTGAGGGTGCTGAGGTTACAGGAAGACAGAGTGAAGCTGCATGAGGATGCTGCTTGTTGTGGGAAATGCCACTGACATCAGATATTAGTATTTTCACATTATCAGTCACACACTGTGCTACATTAAAGTTTCCCACAGATACGTTGTTCCAAAATATAGTTTCTAAACATTGTGGTTTTGGCAGAAGAATGATAAAAATAAAAAAAATAAAGCTAGTTTGAATGGTAATGTTTTACAGCAAAATAGGTGCTACTGTTCCTTTTCCTAGTTTTACTGCTAGTTCGTGTCACTGAACAACCTTTTTGTCTTTACTGTCTTTTTCCTTCCCTCAGTTGTACTTTGAGCAGTCTGAGAAGTCAAAAGAAGTTTTGATCAAGATATGAGGGGAAAAAGACCCTGCTGTGGTACTGGCTGACATTCCAGTCTCACCACTGTTAATTAAAAAAGGATGTGTTTCAAAGTGAGCTTCATGAACTCATACAGGGCTGCAATGCCTTTGCCATTTTCTTTCTCCATTACTGCAGGAGGACTTTCTTCCCTGAACACTGAAACTTGATCAGTCAATAGCTGCAGACAGTAGGGCTGCACCCTCAGCATAAAGCAGCTTTTTAGCAACTCTCGTGGATTTATGATTTACATCAAGCAGCGATCTGCCTTCATCTTTTATTTGGTGGGACACTCATTATATCTTTCCTTTCTTGTGCCATTCACATCATTAGCATTTCTGTCTAAACCTTAACTGGTGTAAATTACACATCATAGGAATGCAGATCTTACACAAGGAAACAGTTGTCTAAGAAATAAAATGCTGGGCTATCACAATGTCTTTTTTTCCCACTGTATCTCCATAGGTTTTCTCACTGAAATACCCTTCCCCTCTTGACTTCAGAAATCCACCCATTCTGCCACGTGTAAGATGCTGTTTCTCTGTTCTCTTCTTTGTTCTGTATTAAATCCCACATGCTGCCATTACTGAGCAGTATCTGTATTTCCTACACTGTGATCATTCCAATCAGATCCCAACGTGGATCAAGAACCTATCCAGTATGAGGCTGGATTATACCACTCCTCCCTGACACATTAGGAGCTGAGATAGCGACCTGTTGGGAATCTCTCGTGTCTACTAAGATCTGAACTGAGCCAGACATGCATAGTCCAGTGCAAATATTTCTTTTTGGCTGAACACACTCAGCCTCTCAAATCTCCATCTGTCTCTTAAAAGAGGTAAAAGAGCAATACACCATTCTTTCCTGGGATGGCACCTCAGACTAGTTGTTCCTTTTGGTTTGTGAAGTTCTTCCTAACTGAGGCAGATCAAATCCTTGAGATCATTCTCACAACTACGTAAGGTATAGTTATGGTCAAAAAAGATTAGGTCTCTTTTTTAGCAGATGAAGGAATTTGTTGCATTTTCACATGTTTCTGTTTGGTTGGATGGCTGGTTGGTTGATTGCTTGGGGTTTGGTTTGGTTTTGTTTTTTAATTGTTTTGTTTGTGTATTTTCTTTGTGTTTATTAGTTTTCCAGCACAGTAGAAAAGAGTGTGGACTTTTCAGTATGCAAGCCTCAAAATAAATTTAAGACAGAGATTAACCAAATGATCTGGACAAATCATCTTTATCTTCTGGAGCAAACCAGCCCATAGGAACTTATCCAGGGAGCCCTTATTAGGTTAAACAAGGAGTGTTGGCCTGAAGAGGTATTTTGGAAAGATATCTTCACCTGACAGTGGGCTTTCTCAATGATTTTACAAATAAAACCTTCTGGATTTTTGCATGTGTCTGATTGTTTCAGCCTCCAGCTGTTTTTGTTTGTTTCTTTTGGAAAACAATATCCATTGGAAACAAATGTCTTCATCTGAAAGTCTTCTGTGTTATAACCAAGTTAGCACCACGATCTGCTTCTAATGAATTAAGTAGACTGAGTTTTTTCTGTCTCTCAGGTGGATACCTCTGACCAGATGTGATCTTCTACCCAACAGATGGCTGTACAGCACTTCTTGCCATCATCTCCCTTTGAAGGCAGTGCAGAGTCCTTCCAGTGTGAAATTCATCTCATCCTAAACTGGATGTTTGAAACAGACTAGATGAATGTCCCTCACAGCGTTTCTATTTCTTTCTAGCAACAGTCAAGGAAGCCTGTGGTGACTACCTCTTGTGTCAAAGCCTGCATTCTAGACCAGTGTATTTAGGCAAGATGGATCTCTCTTTCCAGCTGTCATTTTTCCAGCTTTGAATCATTTCCTCTGCACCTCACACAAATGAGACTTAGAAACATCTTGAGCAGAAGCATGACTTTAATATCCGTGTAGGAGGATGCCTCACTCCTAGGTGCTGGGACTGCACACTGGGGCGGTTCATTGAAAATTTGATGAGGGAGATATAGCTGGATTTCAATATGCATGTTGTCCACAGTCTGTATTTTGCATTAATTGTACTTTCTTAATGAGGAGTATGTGGTAAGAATGAGAAAGCACCTTAATATTTATGATCCTCCTGGAAAAAAAGACTGTATTATGTAACTATTAATCTTGGTATTTTTGTTCTACATGTTTTCCATTTTTTTCTGATATTAACATCCCCTGCAGCACCACAGCTCCTTTCATCCAACTTGGTTTTCTAGCATCAGCTGCTCAGCTGTATCTAATCACACCAGGCTCAGCCACTAGCCCAGCCAGACAGCTGCCAGATTTTTCTTTCTTTTTTTTTTTTTCTAAATAAATACAAACATCTGTCAAGTTGTAAAGCAGAGAGCAATGAATCCAACTTTTTTTTTTTTTTTTTTTTTTTTTTCGCTCCCACTTGAAGAAGGCAACCAGAGAATTGCACAATCTCTGCAACAAAAGACAAAGGATTTTTGTAGCTGGACAAGTTCCCTTTATTTTAGATCAGATGTGTTTAAGTGTCAGTGTGTTACCCATCACTCTCATAGAATTTTATTAGGTCTACAGGAAAGAAGTAATATAAATCCCTTCTCTTGACCAACATCCCTGTTTAAGCTCTTATGTGATAAATATTATCACTATTACATGATTATGTATTGCTTACTCACCTGGGCAGCAGCCACTGCTCAGGAGGAACTTATGTAAGTGTAGCTGGCAAGGAGAAATGAGAATTGTTTTTTTCCCATCCTGCTTATTCCTGTTGGAGGTCTTCTACCACAAACCATAGGAACAGCTC
This sequence comes from Phasianus colchicus, assembly GCF_987193195.1. Classification (NCBI taxonomy): domain Eukaryota; kingdom Metazoa; phylum Chordata; class Aves; order Galliformes; family Phasianidae; genus Phasianus; species Phasianus colchicus. The sequence continues at coordinate 87,438,466 of NC_143438.1, forward strand.
AGGTGTGACCTACTTCTGCCCGTCCCTCTCTCTTGCCTAATATCTCCCCATCCCTGCCTTCTCCTCTTTCACACATTTACTACCCCTGATTGCAGACGCTTTTAGGAAAATGGACAGCACTTTTGAAGCCATATTGCCATTTTTTTCTTACCTATGGCTGTGTCCCTTGAAAATGCCCAGGTCACGCTGTAGAACCAAGCTGTAGCCTACATTCACTCTGTTGTTTCACATCAACTTCATCTTTACCTGTAGAATAGTTCGATACATACAGATTGCACTACCTATTTTCAATGTGCCTGTACCATGGCTTTCTTTTTGGGGAAATCAAAATGGATCAGAGCAGAGATTCCTTGTGAAAAATTGTTTTTCCTTAACTTTTGCTGCATGCTGTTTTGGTCAGTGAGCCGAGGTGATGCAGGTGAGACCACAAAACCCGCCTGCACATCCTTCTGCATTGTTGTAAAGGTGATTTATATCCATTTAGTTGCAGTCAGTAGGGATCAGCATAGGTTAAGTCGATACAACGTGGGCTCTGATTGATTCGGGAAGGTTCACGCAATGGATTGTGCTGGCTTAAATAATCATTTTTAAGATGTTTGTTGCCTTCAGTTACAAACTGGAACCTGAGCCAATTTTGGTGCTACAGATAAAACAGGTTTTTAGTGGTGTTTCACTGCAAAGCCACCAAGGGATAGGCAGAAGTGAAAATCGTGTGGGAAAAATAAGAGAGCATTAAAGGTGTGAAATATTCAGCAAGAGTTCAAGCCTTGGCTGGAATTTTAAAGCTAATCTTTACTTAGCTAATGTGATCCTGCATTAAAAAATATAAAATAAAATGTATGGTGTTCATTTTTCCCCTTATTTTTCTGTATGCTATTTATACCAAAAAAATTTTATAAACATTTGCTTGCAACATCTCACAAACAATCCTGTGACAATTGGAACAATGCTTCCAAGAGGATTAAGGAAATTTGTAGGAAGAATCATAGCTTTGTCTGGGAGCAATCAAATACTCATTGCAGGCATCTTTGTTCCTTAATCTTAATTTCTTTGTGCTGGTACCTTGATTTGTTTCTCAAATTTAACAGAGAAGGGTATGAAGACACTAAAAATCTAAAATTACAATGTAACCATATGGAAATATTAAGTTTAGGAAGCCTAAGCACTTAAACCAACTGTTCAGGGTATTTTCCCCTTAATGTGCTTACATAAATCACATTAGTTTTTATGAGAGTTATTTTTCAAATTTATAGACTTTTTCAGATGGATCCTCAGCTCCCAAGGTAGCATATGCAGAATCTGAGGGTGCTTCTGCAAACTGAAGAGTATGGAGTTCAAATTTAAACTCTGATGTTGCTTTTGTGGATGTCATTGGATGCACGTTATGACTGGACTTTGGAAATAGCTTTTATTTTAATGCACAGCTCTTGAAAGCTAAATTATCATTTTTGAATGTCAAGCACTCAAATTACTTATATAATGTGCAGTATTTATGATAGCTTTAGAACAGGTATGTGCAATGTCTTCATCTGTAACAAGACTTGAAGGGGAAAAAATCACTGCCACTACCTGAGCAAATATTGTGCATCAGCACTGCTGTCTGACATCGCGCTTCTCACTGGTGCTTCACTGAAATTCCCCATTTCTGGAAATAGGTGGTTTGGGGAAGATCAAGTAAGTTAGAAGAAAAAGCATATTTCTAGCTTTGAGGAGTGTACTGAATGTGCCCAGAAGGTTCAGAAAGCAGAAGGCATATAAAAACTTTGCAACATTTATTACAGCATTGAATAAAGAAATGTTTCAATGTTGGTTTGGGGCTTTGGGGATGGTCTAATTCATGGATTTTGCATTTGGCATTCTTGTGAAAATCAGCAAGAATCTCCAGAGTGCAATGAATGCATGGCAAGACTTCCAGCTCACCCACATCATGTGTCCCCAATGGGGCTTACTGCAGCCTCTGAGCTGTCTGATAGCTCTGCAAAGTGCTGCAGAGACTCAAAGGGAGAGACAGTGCCCATGGCTCACAGCACATCAAGGGACCAGGAGAGACTTCAGCTCCTCAGCTTGTAGCCAAGAAGCAGAAGCCATGTCAGATGGAGATCAGGCTCTGTGCAGCTCATGCATCCTGCCAGTCGAACCAGATTTTGATGTCAGAGATCTTTAAGCTCACCTTACACCACCTTACACTACCCTCTTTGCACCACTCCAAATGCAGATACAAGCATAGGTCCTGAAGGCACAGCTCAGATTATATTTCTCAATCTACTGTACCCTGTGAGGAGTGGTATCTGCGAGGCGAATCTAAATTGCAATATAAATAAAGTGAACGCTGCTCACAGTGAAGCCAATTAGTGAGAATGACAGATCAGTGAGCTATGCTGCTCTCTAGACCTACCCTTGGGACAGGGTATGGTTCCTGACTCATGTGTTACTCAGTGCTTGAGTGTCTGGGGATGTTGTTTACAGCATTCCACAATGCCATGGTTGGACCTGAGAGTTTTTCAGAAAAAGGAGGGGACCACAGAAGGTGTTTGAAGCCAGATTGGATGGGGCTATGGGTGGCCTGGTGGGGGGACAACCAGTGCATGGAAAGGGGCTGGAACTGAGCAGGAATCGAGGTCCATTCCAACCTAGGTCATTCTATGATTCTATGGTTCAAAAGCTTACCAGAAGGTTGGAGCACTCACCAGGAAGCTTTTGTTCCACCTTGAATTTGCACAGTGGCTCACATGCTTGGCATCTAGCAGGCATGACTGGGTGCTACTAGCTTATGGTCAAGCGATGAGCCATGGAATTGATTTGGGTGAAACACCAGTGTGTTTCATGCAGAATGTCAGCAGAGGTGACCACCACGACCCCTTCCAGCCTTACTACCACTGTTACTCTTATTCTTGTCCTATTTAATGCTTGTCAACGACTAAGATTTCACTCAGTGCTCCTCAGGCTTTTTGCTTTCTAGTTGTGCTTTAGCTCCTGCTCTGCAAAAATGAGGATTTCCATTTCAGCACAAGCTTTCACAGCTGTGAAGTGTTTTGAATGACAAGATCTCTACTTTTGTTCTTCTCCAGTGTGGGTAGGTTGGACTGCACATCAATGAATGTGAAGAGGCACAGATACCAAATTCATTATGCTGGTGAGGTGAACAGGTAATTGTGCAATTCAGACTGAGACTATGTCAACCTATAGTGAAAAAGCAAGATGAACTGTGCAGTTCCACACAATGTCTTTGTTTAGTTAGTTTGCTTGTTCTGCCCAGTCTTCTGCTTCTACTTTGAGTGGGAAATACTTTTTCCTTTTTCTTTGCCTAAGCAGTTAAAAACAGCAGTGACTCCTGATCTGCAGTGCTGGGAGCACGCAGGTATGTCTACTACAGGGCAGTTACCTGTATTATATTTCAGTGAGACAAAAATCACTGCTGTGTGTTAGAGAAAAGAACAAATTCCTTTCCAGATTTAATGGCAGGTAGCCTGTACTAGAAGATAGAATGGGCGATAAGCTTCTTAAAATAATAATCTCTTAGTGTAGTTCAGATCTTATTCCCATCTACTTCTCAGCTTCTTTCTCTGTTTCTTTGTTATTTTGGTGGGGAGGGCTGTTCAGCACTGGGCGGGCAGCAGATTTACAGCACATGGGGGCAGCCAGAGGATTCCTCCAGCTTAAAATAAATTCTTTCACTGAATGAAAAAAATAACAAAAACAAAACAAAACAAAACAAAAAAAAAAAACAAAACAAAGAAACATAAGAGGAGGGTCTGTGTGAGGGAATGCAGTGTGTTAACCAGCTGGGCTGCTCCATTCTGTGAAATAGGAGTTTTCACAGGAGACAGTTCATTTGGAAATGCAGAGATATGACAGAGCTGACGGCTCAGATACATCAGTGCATCCCCCAGCAGGCTTGTTGTTGCATGGTCACTGTGATGCTTAGACTGGTTAAAACAATCTACAAATGTATCCTGAAGTCATTGGCTTGCTGCTCGTGGAGGAACTCACTGTTTTGAAGCCTACCCTCTCTGCAGGCTTTGCGCTTTCTCACACCAGTCCCATCACAAGGAAACACTTTTGAAGCTCTTCAAACAACTCAGTGCTCTTCCTGCCCAGAACACTTAAGCAGAATTTTGTCACTGTCACACATCTCCACAGAGAACTGCAACTTGCAGCCTCCTCCAGTCATGGAGAGCAACTGAGGTGCTTCAGACCCACTGGGAATTGGAAGAATATTGAAAGATATCTGAAGCACCTCTGTAAAGAAAGCCCTCAAGGACACTCGTAAGCTCTGCAGTGGTTTTCAAAGCTAGTCAATATCTGAAAATGCAGAAAGTGGGATTTGAAAATCCCTGACTGCTTAGGCATCCAACTTCTTTTGAGTCCAACAGATTTATTTATTATTTATTTACGTTCTCATATTGGTGAGAGTTTTGCATCTACAGACACTTTTCAAAATCTGCTCCTACATCATTTTCCAGACTGGCAATATGTATTGGTCAGACATTGGTTGGTGCCCTAAGTCGCAGGTAAGCTAAGAAGCAGATCTGATGGGAAGAATCAGCACCTCCCTATCACCATTTTTTGCTTTTCTTTTTTAACAGAAAACAGGTTTTCCTCCTTCTGGCAGCATGCAGCTGCAGACAAAGCCATTTGAGCAATGAAAGGGTGCTTTTGCATACAGCCTGCTACAGCAGCACATTCCTGTCAGTAGAAACTCTACAGATGTCCCCTAATCTTGGAAAAAATAAACATCCCTGTGCCACCATGGCAGGAAGGCTGTCCTCGTTATAGTAAATCAGAGCAACTCTGTTCTTTTTCAGAATATGCAAGAGCACCATCTGCCAGAGTGAGCTGCACCAGGGAAGCAAATCTGCTGACTAAGCCATCAGTGGACACAAAGATTTATTTCTAAAGAAAAAGTTCAGTGAAATAAAATCACCATGGCAATGTTCAGGTACGGAGACTCCAGGGATTGTGAACAAGCAGCAGAGTAAAGCCATACACCATCAGTAGCTAAGGAGGTGATGAACAGCAAATCATAGTTTTCATTAAGTTCACCCTCTTCGTAGTCACAAGCAGATCCTTTGGAAGTCCTCTACTTGCTTGTGGTACTTACAGTTTGAGCCTTTTAATGCAGAGGGCCAATGTAAGTATCTGCTCAATGTCATGAAGTCCTGGAGATATGAAGTGCCTCAGTATCCCAGGTATTTCTGAGACTTTGGGGCTCTTATCTTGGGGTGAATTCCATCTGCTCTGAAGCCTGGCCTTTTATAGTTGAGAACAGAACACAGAAGCACCTTTACCTCCTGTGCTAAGGCAGGAGCCTGGCAAAATAAAAGTAGCATACACAGGTCCACAAGCATTGAGTTCAGAAGACATTGATTGTGTTGCTGTTTTCTTCATTAAGACCAAAGCTCATTTTCATCGTCCCCTGTACGCGTATGGAACATATAGGATGGATACCCAAACAAGACAAAGCTACTGAAGAGCACAATTCCCTATTTCAGTTGTATTCATGTTCCCTGATTATTCATCCATGCTTGTATTTTGGCTTGCAATCTGGTTATGGTCAGGTGCCAACAAACTTCAGGGACAGCGAGAACTGGCTCACACGTCAGTATGGGAGTAGCCTAAAATAGTTAGGTAGTGTAAATCACCATAGTAACTGCGTGTTGGTGCATTAATTTTCGTGAAAGAAGTGAAGCTTGTAAGTCAAAAGGTACCTACACAGAACAGTGCAATAGCACATAAAGATACTGCAGCAGTCATGAATAAGACAGTCAGGCTTCCCAGCCTAGGTTATCCTGCTTTTCAAGGAGGATTAATTATCTAGGTGGAAGACTTCATCAGCATGGCTAGCCTGCTTTCAGTTGCTGCTTTCAGGAAATTCACATGGCGAAGTCATTGTTCTGTATCTCTAAGATTTCCCAAGCCTCTCAGAAACTCTTTTGCTTTCCTGTCCTTAATTTTTCTCTTTCTTGTTTAATATGAATTTAAGCAACTAGATTGGTAAAGGATTTGAGAACAAGTTGAAAATGGGTGACCTGTAATGTTTAGCAAGGACAGAATTTCATCATGAAGTTTAAAATGCAACAAACCATGTGAGAGGAACCTCTTCATCTTTCTGTTCTCTATTTTCTCACATCACCAATGAAAAAGGTGATGTATTAACATCGTGTTTGGAGGTTTACTGAAGGTAGTAATGAACGGGCTCAGGCTGTCCAAATATTGGCTTAGCCTGTGAGATACTCTTGGATAAGGAGGGAATTACCAGCAATAGCACTGCAGCTGTTAAATGCTTTACAGGCTATCTCAGTGCTCATCTTTCCAGATGAGTGGAACAATGTATTAACACTTTTTGCCCATTAAGGCATCAGTTGACATGTCAAGCTTAACTGACACCAACCCAACAGTGGACAAAAATCCCTTTATTTCCTGGATGTTTTTATCTCAGGGAAGCTATTAGAATGACTCTAGCTTATTTCTGAGTCTCTGTCTGCCTTGCATTTTCAGACTGGGTGAAAGCATCAATAAGTATTACAAGGAACTGTCAGATAAACTAGGGCAAGCATCTGCACCTATTCAACCCCTCAATATGTCCTTCTGAGAGGGAATCCCAAGCCCTTATATTCCCTTACACCTGCATAGCTGGTATCCAGTCATGGGTAGAAAAGGTGCCCATGACATCCATCACAAAGTGGTCAAGACACCATGGGATAGCCTGAATTTCCAGACAGCCCTGCACCCTGGTGTAAGTGTACCAATCTACAGAAGGTGATATAAGAACGTTGCTAATATAATAATATCACTTATAATAATGTAATCTACAGAGAGTTACATGAAAAAAACAGGTTTAGCTTTCACCTGCTCCCTAAATTACATCTCCCACGGTACTGTGGATGCATCTGCAATTTGTTTTCTTCCTATTGTTTTTCTTAATATTTTCTTTTGCACAGATTAAATAATTATTCCCTGAGCTAGAAAACAGGGGAAGGATAGGAGGGGAGAGTTCAACAGTGTCAGATACTGAGAAATTCACCTAGGCAGTAAGCTATCTGGGTTTCTATTGCTGTGCTAGTTAAAATTCAAATGTTTTATGCAACATAGAACAACTTCAGCAAAAGAGCAAATATAGATTTTTGTAGTTTTACAATTGGGGTGTTACTCTGGAGGATATAAATTGAACCTAGTTATCCTACAGAATGTGAGGCTGCCATAAACTATAATGACAATAAAAGAAAATTGATAACAAATTATTCTATACATACATACAATACATATGCACATACATATACACATATTGTTCAGCTGGAACTCTTTGCCCAGTTTGACATGAAAACATAACATTTTGGAAAATAAGCACGTGGCTGTAAGAGAAAAATCCTTCTGCTTTAGCTTCCATTGAAGTATGTTGGCACTTTGTTCTCTTCTTTTGTGGATGGATCTTGACAAAAATGTTTTCATGGATGTAATAAATAGATTTTAATGAGAAAAGACAGAGGAGAGGATGAGCCATGATGGAATGGAGTATTTGATAGAGAGGCTAAGCTGTGACATTTTTTGAAAGAAGGTTGTGAAAGAAGAGGAGAAGATATGCACAGGGCAGCAATGGAAATTCATGTGAATCTCTTTCCTGATTTCTAGGTCAAGTTATCTAATCAGCTATTTAATTTACAAGCTTGAAGCATGCTGACTTTCTCTTATGCTTGGTCATGTCAGTGCCTTTCATTTTTAGAGATAACACATGAATTTCAAAGCAACTGAGTAATGGACTTTTAGAGGTTTCTATGTATATAGCCACAGTAGTATCAATTTCTATGTGTAGACCAGTTAAATCAGTGTCTACAAGGATTTCAAGCCTTTAAAATGTTCCCTAAATGCCACTCAAGGTGTCACCAGTGGCTTTTACTTGAGGTTAGCCCAGGTTTCAGTAGGGCAAAGGAGTTTTGCTGATGCCATTACCAACCTACATATTGAAAACTACCACATGCCCTGAGTAAGCACAACCTGGTGATGCAGGATGCAGCTTACAGCAGGATTTTGAGCAGGGGTCTGCAGTATGTGTGGGGGAAGTGCACATAGTATTTACTAGGAAAGCAGTAATATCTGAAGGATCAAACATATTGATTCCAATCATTCCAGCATTCACTCAAGAAAAGGGATTTGTCTTAAAGGACAGGGAAAGATGGCTTTTTGAGATCAAAGCTAATCCCCCTTTATAGACAAAGCTTCATTCTGAACACTACCATCACAACTGAAACTCCAGAGAGAAAAAGTGTCAATGCCCATCAGCCTGTTTTCAGGGCAGTGTGTCAAAATATGCCAAAACACACCTAAGGAAAAACGTGTTGTGTTTATCCCTCAAAAATCACTCCTCCCCAAAGTCAGACACAATATTTAAAGAGTCAACAAGAGTGTCTATGAGCAAGAACAGAAAAGACACTGATATCTCTACAAAGGGTAACATCATGAGGGAAGATTTTGCAGCTTGCTGAAGTCATGAGTCAATTGGCATCCAATTTTCAGAAGCACAATAGCAGAAGTGTTACTATAGATAAACACTGAAGCCTTTGATATTTAATGACTCCATTCACTAGAATAGAAAGTGGTCTGAAAAGATCTTTTAATCTTTATGTAGTTAAAAATATTTTTGAAATAGGGAACGTTGATTTCTAAGTAAAGATGCATAAACACCAGTGTTAATGACTTACCTGAACTTATTTGCTGAGGTTTTTATTGTTTATGGTTTGTATCCTAAACTTTACCCTTTGGAGTTCATCAAGTGATGCTATATGCAAGAAAACTAAAAGTTAAAGCTAAAAATTGAAAAGCTAAAGCTAAAAATTGAAAAGTCAATAAACCAACAAAATTCACATGTGGTGATTTTAGAGTATTTAAAGAGCTGCAGTATTTGACATCCCCAGGACACCTGTCTGAGACAAGTTTGTTAGCAGTATTTAGTATGATGTGATATTCCCTTTTGGTCAAGCAGGGTTGTTCAGGGTGCAGAGCTCAAGCTGCTCAAGGAGCCCCTTAAACTCCAGGGACAATAGCTCAAGGCAGCATGAACAAGGTATTGTTATTCAGGTTGGATATTAGGGAAAATTTTTTTCCAGGAAGAGTGGTGAGGCATTGGAATGGGCTTCCCAGGGGAGTGGTGGAGTTTCCATCCCTGGAGGTGTTCAAGAAAAGAGTGGATGTGGCACTGATGGACGTGGTTTAGGGGCATAGTGGGGATGGGCTGATGGTTGGACTGGGTGATCTTAATGTCTTTTCCAACCTTAATGATTTTATGAGTCTATGGCAATCACTGTAGATTTTTGTTTTGTTTTTGTGTCAAAACAAGGGAAAAATAATAGGAAGAGACCTTATCCTGCAGCAAAGCATATAAGACTACACAGTGATAAATATGGGATGAGCAGGGCATCCAAGTCAGTCCTGTGGATCACCCAAAGGACTGTGAGGCTGAACCTTTCAGCTGTCCTCCTGGCAATGCATCTCAGGAATGGGACAGGATGCAGGCTGTCATGCTCACAACTGCTCTGGAAGTTCCTCCACCCTAAATATTTTGACAATATCTCAAAACATCATCTGAGAGAGAACTCCAGGCTTCCAGCAGCATTAAAGATCTGCAGAATTCCTTTTGGAAAATATTCACATAGAATGGGAGATGATCTGAGAACAGTCCTATGCCATGTCTTTTCTTTGGCTGTAATTTTTTCGGCTTACTGGAAACTAGAGCAGCATCCAAAGAACTGTAGGTTGGGGAACAAAGTTTTGGGTGCTTTAGTTGAAGAGGGCATGAAGGCAGTTTGCAGCATCCCTGATTTGTGGTTCACGTGGATCAGCTGCACTCTTCAGCCTGGTCTAGCAATGGGGATGTTCAGATCATGTCCTCTTTGCTTATCAGAGATAAGTTTTTTTCCTTTTATTTTAAAAAAAGCTCTGCCCAGAAATCTGATTTCTTTTCCCAGCGAAACTATCCTCTTTCCAATAATCCCTCTGGCAGTACAGGCAGTAATTCAGGTCATAGGTTTTGACAGCAAAACCACATCATCAGCAAGTCACTGCAAATGAATATGTTTTCCCTGCTCCTTGTGGATTTCTTCTCATGTCCAGCACTCTGCTGCTTTTAAGTGAGAGCAAAAGATCGTTGCAGCAGTGGCTTAGGAGCCCTCTAAATCCTCATGTGGAACTGCCCCTTTGCTGAACTATTAATTCCGTGAAGCGGAGTGAATCTGGGACACGAACAAAGCGAACAGCAAAGGCACACCCCATGCTGGGAAGTGTGGAGGAGGCATTGTGCAAGAGAAGAAGCACCTGAAGACACCTCCTGTGGCCCTGCAGAGACAGGGTGCTGGGCAGTGAGCCAGACCCCTGATCAAAGGTCTTAGCTTTCATGAAGAAATGCTGACTGACTCTCGGTTAGGAAAGAGAAGTGAAGGAGGTCACTTTCTTTCCAATGTTGGCCGCTTGCATAGGGCTAGGAAAACATAGGGCAACAATTTTACAACAAACGTGGCAGTTTTCATCCCATCACTATGGTGTCATCAGAAAGTTCAACTAAACAGAACTCAGATGAGAGTCAGGTGATAACCACACTATGGATCCGGGAGCTTTATGCTAAATGGGGGCCGTGGATAGACTCTTGCAGTGAATCAACTGCTTTTGCCAGAGTTATTTACATGTATCAGCAATACTGCTTTCAGTGGCCCTCTGCTAGGTTTATACCTGAGAGCAGCAAGTGACCTTAAGCACATACTCTGAGAGGAGCCTAGTTCTACGCAGCCAAAGCCATTTTTCAACAGCATTCAATTGGCATTAAGATGAGAACCACAATTAAATAATAGCTTGAGAGTTGAAACAAATATATCTAATCTGGGTCAGCTCCTTAGACAGGTAGGTTGATGGATCTCACATCAGCTCAGTGCAGTTGTAGCCAAAAATAAAGACACGGCTCTTTAAATGTCGCTGTGAAAGGCCTGTGTTTCATTGTATAATAATAACATTTTAATTTGAGGTTGTTCCTCAACTCCACACATTTTGATTGCTCATTAAAATTAATAACTTTTTCTGGAAAAGACAGTACCCACGCCCATGTTTCAGGAAGAATGTGACAAGAAAACAAGGACAACATGGCAGCTCATGAAAGCTCTTCCTTGCTTTAATGTGGTACAGGTAATATTTTTGTACAGTCCCTTAGCTGGAGCAGCTGACTCCCCTGGGCTTTCTAATCTCTAATTTCTGTAACCCTGTGAATCTGGCATAAATGCAAAGTGGGTCTGATGCTTCTACACAGAACAAGCTGCATTAATTTTTTATTCTCTCCAACCACAGAACTAGGAAATGTCTTCTAAGACTGTGTGAAAGTTCATCCCTGGAAAGACATCTGATTTTGGTGGGTGGATTTGATCACAGATAAGGTTTGAGAAAGTGGGAAGGTGGGGAGAGAAGAAGTGTTGGCTAGGTTTCCTGTAAGAAGATTCTATCTTCTATGTTGGTGATGGAAGGAAAAGAAAGGGGGCTGAGGCTTTGAAACCCACAGGTCACATGGGCTCACAACAATGGGTGCTGTTGCCATCATGGCCTGGATTTTGTAGCTGTGCTTACCCTTTCTTGCTTTCCTTGGACTTTTTTTTCTGGGACAGTGACACTGGGCTGCCAAAGACAGACCACACAGCTTCCATCTGTACCTGGTGGAGATGTCCTGTCAGTGGTGATAATTACTCTTAGGAGAAAGCAAAACGGACTTGCTGGAAAGACTCCAGTGCAGGGCCAGCTAAATGACCAAGGAACAGGAGAACTTCCTCAGAAAAAGCTGAGAGAGCTGGAAATGTTCAGCCTGGAGTAAAGACAGCTTTGGGGGGGGAGGAAGGGGTGTTCTATCAACATCTATAAATACCTGAAGGGAGGATGCAAATAGAAGAGACAGGCTATTTTCAGTGGTACCCAGTGTCAGAACAAGAGGCAGTGGGCACAAATTGAATCACAAGAAATTCTGTCTTAAAATCAGGAGGCATTTTGATACTGTGAAGGAGATTGAGCCCTGGAACAGGTTGCCCAGAGAGGTTTTTCCTTATTGGAGATCTTCAAAAGCCACCTGGACATGGTCCTGAGCACTCTGCTCTGGGTGTCCCTGCTTGAGCAGGGGTTGGACCAACTGACCTCCAGAAGTCTCTGATCACCTCAGGCATTCTGGAATTCCATGAGTCCAGCAACCTGAGAGAGGTGACACTGGAGTGGGCCCCTGCCCAGATCCCAGCAGCATTCAGGCTGAGCCCAGGTTCCTGGCAGACACACACACTCAGCACACCTATTCAGCACATACATAAGGCAGACATGTCTCGCCACACAAAACACATGCAAATCCACAGAGTACACATATGAACAACATACACAGCACCAACAACTTCATCCCATTCCCCTTTCGTGCTGGCTGAGCCGAAAGGAGTATGTATATATATACACACACACATACATTTACAGTGTCATCCCTCCAGCATCTGAGAGTGGTGAGGTGCTGGAACAGGCTGCCCAGAGAGGTTGTGGATGCTCCGTCCCTGGAGGTGTCCAAGGCCAGATTGGATGGGGCCCTGGGCAGCCTGGTCTAGTATTAAATGTGGAGGTTGGTGGCCCTGCCTGTGGTGGGGGGTTGGAAATTCATGATCCTTGAGGTCCCTTCCAACCCTGACCATTTTGTGATTCTGTGATTCTGTGTGATTCATCTGTGCTCAGGCAGTCAGTCTGCCTCATAGTTGGCCCCGGATACCAGCCTCCCCAGTTAGACTCTCTGGTTGTTCTAGCCACCAAGGCCACAGCCCCATTTCAGTTGCTCATAGCGAATGTCATATTTCTGACTTGAGCCAGTATTGATGCTTGGATTCATTGAACCTGATTTGTCACAATAATTTGAATAGTACTTAGGGAAGATTTTTTTGAATATTTAGATACTAAACTCATATAAAATACTTTATTGGGTAGGAAGAGATCTGGCCATCAGCAGTCTTGTACTTCATCCCACCAGTGTGAGTTTTCTTTGCTGAGCTGTGAGATATGAGGAAGACAACAGGGAGCAGAAAAAGGGTCAGTGGCCAGGGAGACTAAATCTGTTGTTTTCCTCTGCACAACCAGACCTTGATTGTCCTGCCAGCTTCTTCTTCCATGATGTGATTTTAGAAAAATTGTACAGATATGGTTACTGAACTTGTGGGAAAATAGACTGTTTCAGATTCCTCCAATGTGTTTACAGGATGGATTTGGCAATCCAGACTAAGGGTTCAACAAATCCATGATACATAATAAATGTGATTTTCAGAGTAATGCACAGGTTAATCAACTCCAGTCTAATTGAATTTCCTTGCTGATCACTCTCCAGTCTCCACGTCAGGAATGACTCTCTCAACATTAGTAAAATGGATGCAAGGGAGATCAAAAATACTGCTGGCTGAAATTGAATTTGCAATTGCTTTCTTGTTTTCAGTTTTTATTTTCAAAAGCTCTACCAAGTGATGTTTTGGAAAAAGAGGCTCTTCTGTGATCATCCACTCTGATCTGACCATCATATGAGTTCGTCGTGTTCATCTGTGACCCTTGGATAGTTAATTCCACCAGGCTGTGTGGGACATCAGGCTTCTGTGTTCTTGAGAGGGCTCAGTTTGAACCCAGAAAACATGATAAGAATTAATACCTCTTATACAAAGATATCTGTTGATTAGGGTTATTTACATGGCTCCTAATATTGGAAGCCTGTCTCTTAATCTCCAGATTCCTCCGTCCACCTCAGAATCTATAGCAGATAAGAATATCCTATGTTAACCCAGAGGTCTCAAATCATCAAAACTTTCATAACAAACTTGAAATACATGCCAGAATTATGACATACTATTTAAGGAATTGGGAATGCTTGGAAACTGATGTCTGATTTAAATCTTTAGCACCTACCTGTATAGAAAAGAGACCTGCATAGGAAAGAGACCTGAGACCACCTATGGTTTCCAAAGTCTCATCCCACCAAGATGACTCAGGGTTCCATCACAGCCCTCAAAGGTACCGACCAAGTTTGCAATATTGTAATTTGAAATATTACTACATTTGACACATTTCCATGAATATTTCAAATTGACATTATCTGGCAAAAACTTTCTTGTTTCCTGACTGCTCTCAAGTTACAGCAGTAAGACATATCCCTCTGAAATCCATACTATGGTATGCGGAGACCAAGGTGACTAACACCAAGGAAAACAGAGAAGTCTTCTAGGAATTTATGAGTCTCCCCCAAATAAAAGCACTTTCAGTGTCTAATCTGAGATCTACTAGTCTTATTTTCAATCTGGAGCTATCAGACTGTCTTAGATTGCTGTTCTGGGACAATTCTTATTTCCAGCCCCCTACAAACATTTGAATGGATTGCTCAAAGACTTCACAGTAGTGTATTACATCGTTTTATGATTGAAAGGCACAGATAGACCAGGATCCTCCCTCCTTCCCTTATCTCAGTAGCGGTGCTTACGATTTATATTTCTTTTCCATTCTTTTGATTTGATTAGTTTATATATATGCCTGTGGATAATGGAAAGCAAGCAATACCGTAGGACCAGACTAACTGTAAATCAAACAACTTAAATGTGAATTCTTGTTAAGAAAAAAAAAATAAATCACTCATTAGCATCCAGGGTGTTGGGTTTTTTCATCTTAAAAAGAAAGAAACAAACAACCAAACAACTCCGCCCCCCCCATCCCCCCCAAGAAAAAAACAAGGAAAATTCTGTGGTGGCTGGTTTCATGTAATGCAAAGAATCTGCTCTGAAAAGGAGAGAACTACTTTGCCCTCTAGCAAGGACCTGATGGGCTTCCTCTTTTTTTGCTAGCTGTAAGTTGTATGGATTTGCTGTCATATAAATATTGTTTGCACACTGTGATGAATTCAGAAGGTACAATAGTACTTTCACCTGGACTCAAGGGAGAAGATGAAAGAAGGATCAATACCTGGGTTTAATGCCCAAACTGAGGAAGACAGACTATGGTCCCCTCAGGCTGATATGGAAAATTGTGAAGTGTGGGATAAAGTGTGTGTGATAATACATGGTGGAGCAAGTCCAGGATTCTGGACTTATGCTGTTTCATACAGGTTTATTCCATGATGCAGAGACCATGGATCCTTTCCTAGTGATCTGAATCCAAATGTCCCAAATCCTCAGAAAGTACCATGTCAAGACAGTCCTGCCTCTAGACTTTCATTTGTTAATAACATTAACTCAACATCCCCTTCTTTTCTCAACCAAGTCTTTGGCAATAATGCTGACATTAACAAAATGCACTTTATTAATTCAGCTAGGTTGAGCACTCATCCTTCTCCATCCATGCTCTCACATGGCACACACTTTCTCAAAACTGCAGTTAGACCATAACTCATAACTTGCAGGGCACAGAAAGGAGTGGGATACATTCAGTGCTTTGTTCCTGAGATTTCCCTTTAACTGATGCAAAATGTTTTGGAAGGTTGTGTGATGTTTAGGGGATGGGTGTAACTGGTTTGGGGAAGAACCAGCTGGGTATAAACAGGTTGCTAGTCAGTATGTCTGTATGCAGAACACACTCCTGAGCAACGAGCCTGGAAGAAGAGGGATGTAGGGAACCCCCTAGCAAGGACATGGCCCAGTGTTTCAAGAACTCCTTTCTTTTCATAGTGAATTGCTTCATCTCACACTTTAGTACAACCAAAGCAGCACTAATGAGTCGTGCAGACAGGAATGTGTCTTTGTTCTAGGCTTCTTCTGTGTATCTGTAAAGGCACTGTCATCTGCCCAGCAGGTTGAAGAATTCACTTTCTGATGTTGATTTCCTTACAGACTGTTGCATTTTTGGGACAAAAAGCATCACTGAGGGCTGTAAAACAAAGGGAATTGTATTAAACTAGACAGATGCAGATCCTAATACAATTACACTATATAAGACACCTTCAGCCTTGAATAAACTCAAATTTAGCACTGAATTTGATAGATAGATAGGTTTACCTTGGTTGGGAGGTACTTGCTTATTGCTTGTTTACTTCCTTCCAGCAGGATAAGGGGGAGAAAAATGGAAAGGCGAAAGTCATAAAGCTCGTGGGCTGAGGTAAAAACAATTTAAAAAGTAAACAGACGAACAAATAAACAAAGCACACAAAGAAAAAGGGATGATGTAAAAAGCAATTGCACACCACCAGCTGACGGATCCACAGCCACTCCCGGAGCAATGGCAAACCTGGTAAATTTCTCATCCAGATGTTGCACGCTGTCACATCATATGGGACATCCCTTCGGTCAGTCTGGGTTAGCTGTCCTGATTCTGTTTCCTCCCAGCCCCTCACTGTCAGGGCAGCATGAGAAGCGTTTCCACTTGGTATTCTGTAAACACTGCTCAGCAGCAATTAAATACCATTGTGTTATCGACACTGTTTTCATCAGTAAAAATACAGCATCACACAAGCTATTATGTGGAAAACTAACTCTATCCCAGTCAAAATCGTTGAACAAGTTTAGAAATCTGAGGTCTCCCAGAAGGACCAAATCCTTATCAATAAGCATAACACCCATAAAGCAGTAAAAAATACCTTTGTCCTGTTTGTGCAAATTTTTTTGGTAGATAACTAATAGCATTATCATATTATGAGCAAAAATCTAGGTTACAAACTGGAGGAGCTGATAAATAAAGCAGAAATCTTGATGGCTGTATAGTCTTTGTTTTTCTTTCAGTGTGTTTGGCTGCACCTTGGATTCAAACCATTACTTCTGAATCTGGAAGCTCTGCAAACTTTTGTTGTCTATCATGCTGATGTTGTTGTCAGGTGCACAGCAAAGATCAGCTTCAGAGAAAGGGAGCTTTGTGGTGGGGAGTGGCAGGGATGCAGAGCAAATGACTACTGCAAGTTTCTCCTCAAACACAAGACATTTTCAGCAAAGCTCTCTGGGATCTGAGATTTTTGTTCCTATGCAGAACTGAAGTTCTGTGCTGGAAGACTTCCAATAAGTTCTGCAGCTATATAGCAAAGATAAAGGATGGAAAAGCCTGAAGTGTTCTCATCATTCATTTTCTCAGTCACTTCATGCCACATCTTGTGGGAAAAGTCTGACCCTATTTGATTCCGTCTCTGGAATTTTTGTTAGCAGTTACAAGTGCTTTGGGATGGCCTCCTTTCTAGTGGCTGAATCCAAATCACCATTTCATATAAGTCTTAAAGTTCTTATTTTGGAATCAGGATGACCTTTCCTCAAACAACTCAGAACAGTATGCCTCCCTTAGGGTAGAAGTTTGTTCTGATGATGTAATATATCTAGTATGCCTTTCTGTAGCAGGTGGTCTTGTCAAAATATCGTATTAAATTGATAACCTTCAAGGGAGCATCATGCATCACATGGTGATTGCTTGGTATTTTATGACAGTGATAGCCGTTTCAATATCTCCTACACTTTCATCTCCTATAGATCTTGCAAATAGGCAGGTGGCACTTATATGACACCTGTACCAGTAGTTGAGGTAGCTCTTCCTACAAATTCTGTGCCATTCGCACCTATGGTAACTGGCCTGAGGCTCAGAGAGAGGCATACATGATGAGTGAGCGCATTTAACAGAGACATCCATCAGATCAGTCCTTGCATGAATTACTAAAAGGATTCTTGCAAGTTGCAGCGTCTTTGTAAACGCTTCTCTGTAAAAAAAAAAAAAAAAAAAAAAAAAAAAAAAAAAAAAAAAAAAAGAAAGAAAGAAAGAAAGAAAGAAAAGCTGCCTCAATTTTGTGAGTTCTGACTTCTTTCATGGCAGTTATCCACCACAGAGTCAGTTTTTCAAAAGGGCCCACTTTTCCTTTAAAGAATAATTGAAACTGATGTGGATATGGGGTTGTATATTTTCCTTTGGGGGCAGAAGTGCTTTCTTTCTTTATTCAAAATCTTATCTACCAGAGAGCTTACACAGAAAACAAACAAACAAAAAAGGTACAGTATCACTTATAGGCTAACTAGTGTTTTTCCAGAGTCCCTGAAGTCAATGGATAAGGTGCTATAAGCCTTACCAATTTCAGTAATTTTGTCACATGCACTCACCGTGCATAAACATTGCTGTTACTGTGGTGCTTGGAGGTGCCAGTCCTAAATCTGGGGAAAATGAATCACTGTCCTAGACAGTTTTGGGACAACAATGCAGTTTGTCTTGCAGAGTTCACAATCTACTTGTTCATGTTTTTAATTACTATGTAAATTCCCTGTTTCTATGGTTCTGTACATGTCTCATGCATGAGTTTCAAAGTAATTAAAATGCTTCCATTTCTAAGTCCAGTTTTATTACATTCTTAACAGTTTTTGTTGTTTTTTTTTAAGTTAGCAGAATGGACAAAAATTTCAATTCTGCCTAAGCAATGCATGACCTTTAGGTTTCCTTAAAAACAGGCCTCTCCATCTGTGTGATCTTTACAAGGCAAAATGTTGTTAAATTTAATCTAATTTTCCATTTACTACTCTTTCCAGGGCTGCTTGCATGGCTGCTCTGGGCCCATCTGATTCTGAATGGACCACTTGGGTTGAGGAAGAACATTCTTGCTTGTTATTTAGTTTGTTGGGTTTCACTGCTCTTAGCAGCATTGAACCAGGAGAGGGTGGGATTAAGACACACCAAATGAAATGTAATTTCACTAATATAAACTGCAACGTGTATTACTTCTGTGAGAAAGGTGATCATCCCATTATGAAGGTGCAAGAAGTAGAGGGTTGTCAGCGTCCTCCAACAAGTCACTTAAATCTGTCCTCTTTTTCCTCATTTCCTTCCCCTTTTTTCTCAGCCTGCACAATAGCACAATTGATGCCTGTTAAATTTATGTTTTGATACTAAAGTAACGAGAATTATTGACAATAAATTTGGATGTATATAAAAACATGTATATATATATACATGGGTATATCTTGTATCTTCATAATTCAATATATCTCCTTCTATACTGTCTGTAACATTTGTGTTTATTTCAATATTACTACTTTTCATACTAAACACCCAGAGGACCAAAAATTTGTTTATTTATATGTGTCTTCTCTTTCAAAAGATAGATCTTAATTACTGGAAGCTAAAACAACAGACTTCTCTTTCCAGGGAGATAGATGAGGCTTGGAGTAAGAATCTGAACCTGAACTACAATGTATGATGCTCTTGGGTGTCTCTTATACTGAGACACCCAAGAACAGATTTAATCCGGATTATTCTCCCTTTGATTTATAAGCCTTGATTCATTTCTTTTCTGTACAGAGAGGAAAGAATATGATAGGTCTCAAAGCCATTGCGTATGTCCAGATCACTAGGAACAAAGCTGAATGTAGCCTAGGTGTAGTTATCCTTGGACACCTTAAAATAGACTCCAGAATTGTGTTCATGCTTGTTGCTAAAATGGAAATTGTCTGCAGTACAGTCCCTTCTTAATTGCTATAGCAATTATGGCAAAGCTTCTTGGAGATGATTCCTGGCAGTTGTAAACTGTTGTGAAACTCTGTGAAGAATAGCCTGGATCACTCTCCACATCCTAGTGATTCATCTTGCTATGCACAGGGAGGGTACATAAATAACAGTGTGTGTGTTATACTATAAATAATTGACTGGTGGCCACTACAGAATTAATATAACAGCCATAGATATACTCCATGATACACAGCAATCTGATGTTGTCACTTCCTGCACCAAAGAGCAGCAGATATATGGCACATCCCAAGAAAACAAAATAATCTTAGATTGTAAGCACAGATTCACTTCATCTTTAACCTCACAAATCTAGGGTGTTTCACAGACTCTTAGCTAATATATAAAATTCTGCTATTTGTCTTGGGCAAAACTTGATGAAGTAACTTCCTGACTTCCCCCGATTAAGAAGACAAATTCCGTTTTGTGGTCAAGTCTCTTTCCCAACAAGATGATGAAAAGGCTAGCTAGGAAATAGGTAGCAATATCATTGTGGTAGAGGACGAATATACATATATATTAAAGGAGAGTGGCAGTGACAAAAAGTCATTCCCTGCATGCAGCCATGAGCTAAAGCAGTACATGTAAAAGGGCCTTTATAGGGAGCAATATGTTGCTTCATTCATTAAGGCAGTAATCTGCTTCTCTCTCTTCAGCTTGATGCATAAAGAACCCATCTGAAGCCAGAATGGATTATTCTCAATGTGGAAATTGGATTATGGCTTGTTAGACAGAGGCTTATACGTCACCTTCCCACAGTTCTACTTACTTCAGGTGCTGCAGGCACATGAGGTGAGCGATGCCTGTTGCTGTGATTCCAGGTGCATCTGACACCACTTGGCAGTTCCTTTGCTGCTGTGGATGAAAAGAAATGGCCAGGACTTGACAACTATCCGTAGAAAACCCCTCTTTTTTAACATTCAACTCCTTTATCAAAAACTGATCCATTTTAACTTCTTCCCTCTCCTTCTTTTGCAGGATCACAGCATCTCTGAAGTCAAAGTTTCCTTTAATATCCCTTCCCTTCCCTTCCCTTCCCTTCCCTTCCCTTCCCTTCCCTTCCCTTCCCTTCCCTTCCCTTCCCTTCCCTTCCCTTCCCTTCCCTTCCCTTCCCTTCCCTTCCCTTCCCTTCCCTTCCCTTCCCTTCCCTTCCCTTCCCTTCCCTTCCCTTCCCTTCCCTTCCCTTCCCTTCCCTTCCCTTCCCTTCCCTTCCCTTCCCTTCCCTTCCCTTCCCTTCCCTTCCCTTCCCTTCCCTTCCCTTCCCTTCCCTTCCCTTCCCTTCCCTTCCCTTCCCTTCTCTTTTTGTCTTTCAGAGATGTGTTTAGTACCATAGGAATCTACCAATTTCTTTCTTTTCCAGCGTAAGTTAAACAAAAGAGTCTCTAGTGAAAGAGCAACACAGGCAGCCATAAATTCGATTTATAAAAGTCAAATCCTTTTGTCTTGTCATCAAGGATGGTTCTTCTTGCACTTAGAAGCAGCATTTGAAAAAAAAGCAGCTGCAGAGAATGACGTAAGAGCAGAGCAGCAAGACCCTTTCCCAAAGCTGGGTCATGGTGATCAATGTGCAATGGTAGGCATGTATCACCCATTTATCTTATGGCATTTTTTAAACCATCCAAGGCTGTAATTCACTGCAAGCTCCAAAATTCAATTGTTGCCTGCCCTGTCATAACTTCTTATAAAATATATACCATCCTTTAGTCTAAATTCAGGAATTGTGTCCAGTAGGTGCACCGGAAAGTTGCAAATAAAAAGTGATTTATTTTTAACACAGGTTACTCAAACCATCCGAGGAATCAGCTCTTGGGGAAACACTCTTGAGCCTGACCTTTGCATTTCATTGAATTTTTTTAAATCCAAACCTGTTTGGGTAAGGGATTTCCTTGTCAACTAATTGTGAAGAACTGCTTGTGTCTAATCACTGATGGAATTCTCTACTGACATAATGATGATGGTGAAAACTATTTGTTATGGGAGAAAAGGCTATGTCCATAGCAAAACCACACTTTCTTTACCTGAAGACAACCTGTGTCTGCTGTGGTTTTGTTCTGCTATGGTGGCTACATCTAATCATTACTGAGCAGACAGTAAACTCTTTTAGCTGTTCTCCCCATTCAGGCCTTGTGGGAAGTCTAGGGGCAAGTAAACATTGCTGTTTGTTCACCTGTGGATCAGCTTGTCCTGGGGAGAGATGCAAGTGTACTTCCAGGTCTTAGAGTACACTTGGGCCTTGCCAAGAGGACTTGGACATGTTAGACACTAAGGTATTTATAGACCAGCAGCGTTCCTTCCCTTCCCTTCCCTTCCCTTCCCTTCCCTTCCCTTCCCTTCCCTTCCCTTCCCTTCCCTTCCCTTCCCTTCCCTTCCCTTCCCTTCCCTTCCCTTCCCTTCCCTTCCCTTCCCTTCCCTTCCCTTCCCTTCCCTTCCCTTCCCTTCCCTTCCCTTCCCTTCCCTTCCCTTCCCTTCCCTTCCCTTCCCTTCCCTTCCCTTCCCTTCCCTTCCCTTCCCTTCCCTTCCCTTCCCTTCCCTTCCCTTCCCTTCCCTTCCCTGAATCCAATGCAACAAAACATGGATTTCTATTGCAAAAACACTGGCAGTAGGCACTGAAAAGTGCTATAAACAGAAGTGTTATTTAACTAATAACCAAGCAGAAGGATTTATTGCACATAATTTCTGAAACCAATTATATCTCCTTTGAGGCCTGGGTAATGAAAAGTCTACTGCATGTGTTCCCAAAGCACTGTAAATCTGACATGTTCCTCATATAGAAAATGGCTCAGCAAGCTGGACTCAAAAGGTCTGACCTGGCATCCAGACAAAGAGTTTTATTTAGAATCTGCATCCGTTTAAACAAAAATGGCTATTTATTTATTTTTCTGTTTACTTATTTTTACCAAATATGATAATGCCTAGTTCCCGACTTACATGTATTGAGATACAATTTAATTTAATTTCCATTGTTATTTTATGGCTGGGATGCTACAGATTCCACTCCATACACAAACACTTCTCATAACTCTCTTTCCATAGAGATGGCAGGACAGAATCTGCAATGAAAGTCAGACATGTTTTTCCAGTTCTGAAAGACTTTTCATCTTGAAAACCCCGAATCTAAACTAGTTGCAGGTTTAAATCTCAAAAAGGTTCCATATGCGAGTTCCTTCACAGAAGAATAAAAAGATAGGAATAAGAAAGAAGAAAATATGTTTAATTATTTTAGTAAGTACAAGACAAGGTATATGTAGTCTAAATATAATAATGAGAATAATCAGAATAAGACGGTGAGAAATAAAATAAGGCTGAAAAACTGACAATGTCTGCCACTAAACTTGGCAAAATAAAGTAAATAAATAAATAAAGAACTGAAACTTGATGTCCAGAGTGTTTACGGAAGCAGGTAGCTCTGCTTTGCTATTTTAAGTGACCAGATACAGTGACTCAGAAAGCAGCAGTTCCCTATTGGCCACTCTTCTTCCTTAAATTACCTCCTTTTTTTTTGTACCTGCACTATGTGGTCATTTTTCTAGATAGCAATATTTGTTACCAAAGTACATCTTGCAATATATTTATAGATCCTGCATTTCTTGTACTTGGCCTTAGAGAAACCCTGGGCCTCCCAGAGCATAGGTCCTGCTCAGCCTTGTTTGCTGGGGATGTTTTGGGAAGTGATCCTTGCTATTTATAACCATCATCCAACATCTAATTTCTTTCTCAATTAGACTGACAGTCTGCCATTTTTCTCCTATAAATTATACTTGGTTGGATGATATAAGTGGATGAACTGTCAAGCAGGTGGTGCTTTTGCTTGAAGAAGGGAAATGATGTTATGTGCGATCAGCTCAAGTGCTACTGCTACAACCTTGTGGTGAAGGAAAAACCTCAGAATGGAGAAAAGCTTTCAAAGATCACCTTTTTCATACTGCTTCCTTCAAATTTTTCCCATCTCATTTCCCTGCTCCTCTCTCCTGCCCCATTTTCTCTTTTCTCACCCTCCTCTCATTGTCTCTTAGTCTGCCTTTTGTCTCACTCTCTTAGTCTGCCTTTTGTCTCACTCTTGTTTGTCCTCCTCTCTCCCCACCCTGATTCCGTCTTTGATTTTCCATCATTCTTTATCAGCTTTGCCTTGTGAACAATTTTCTTTTCTCGTGCTTCACTGTTCCCAGCCTCCCCTGGTGCAGAGCACTTTCTGCAGCTGCAGCTTCTCCAGTGGTTTGAAACACAGCTGACCTCTCTGTGCAGGAACCAGAGATCAAAGTTTGATGTAAAAGACATCTTAATACTCAGATATTTTCACTTGTGACAGCAGAAACTTCAATTGCCTCTAGAGACTTCCTGGGTCATTTCAGCTGCCACCAGAGGTGTCAATTTAACTACAACACTTCTCTTTTTCTGATTTATGGCTTTGGTGTTTCTGAGCCTGATACCTTTCAGACCAGTCCCCTGTGAACTATGGATGGAAGCAGCTCATTTCCTTTCACCCTGGCATCACCAGGAGCAAAGGGAGCTATCTGAAGGGAGTTTCCATCAGCCTGGTTCTCAGGGGAGATGTTCACCTGGAAGGAGCATATTGCAGAGCGTTTGAACCATGGGCATGGCAGAGAGCTTCTTCAGGTGGTGAACATTCTAGGAAACGTATTTCCTGAGTGAGGCTTCTCCCAGAGAAGATGCCCAGAAGGCAAGGAGCTTTTTGGTACAGGTTCTGAAGGAGACCAGGAGGTGCAACATGCACAGAAGGTCAAAGAAGAGGTACACTGAGAGGTGACTAATGAAACTGCCATTATTTCAGCTTTCTCAGAACATTCCTGGTCTTTTCCAACTGAGCCACATCTGACTACTCAGCAAAACACTTCATCTTTTTAGCCCTTCAGACCTAAGGATAAAGGCACGTGATGTTCTCTCAGAGCTTCATCTGTCTTCAGCTTTCATCTTGTTCATAGCACAGGTTAAAACTGTAAAGCTTACTCTCATTTTTTACTGCTTCCCTAAGGCTGAGAAAAGTGGATGCGTGGTAGCAAGATCTCTGGGGATGTGCTGCTGTTGGATAGTGAGAGCAACCCCTACTTTTCTCAAAGGTTATGTCAAGACAGCAGCCAATTAAACATAGTTGTAAATGAATTTCTTTTAGTCTTAATAAAAGCAAAGAAATTCTCTGCGGAAATATGCATGCCTGGTATAAAACAAACTGGGCTCAGGGGATATCATTCATTGTGTGAAAGTTCAGTTAAAGAAAACGGAATGTTCTACATTCATACCTGGCTCTGTGTTCTTTTCTCTCCCTCTCACCTGACCCCATTTAACATTCCCACAGGATATATGGAGGTATATTGGAAATGTTCTGGACTGGGCTGAAACGACAGCTGTAGTCCCAAAAGTCATAAGATGTTAAGTAAGATAGAGGAAAGGATTGGTAGCCCAGATTAATATTGCTGTAATGTGTACAAAGCACAAGAAAATACAATGTGAACTCATCTAATCTGTCAACATAAAATGAATAAAAACTAGAATGATGAAACATTTCATTTTTTTCTCCTCTTAAAAGTAGCTTCAAAATTGCTATTTTTCTTTCTTTTTTCTTTTTAATCACTGACTGTGAAATATTTTAATTGGAAAAATCAATGCATTTTCTTGTCAGAAAAGCTGTATTGTCTTAATTTCCTTAAGATCATCCCCAAAGGGAGCCTTTTGTCACAGGACAAACTTCTTTTAACGAGTGCTCAGGCTGGCTGCAGCCATCCCAGCAGAGTGGACAAAGAGCCAGGAAGACAAAGAAATAGCATCTTTTCCTCTACACTCCTCACTCTCACATTTAGCAGTTCCCTAGTAGGCAGATGGATACTGCTTGGATACTGTCCCATTTATTCCTACATTTTGGTAGTTCACTTTGTCTCTTTCTTCCTCCTATGGAGAGATAGGACTGTCTGGAGAAGAGGAGGGTTGAGGGACATCTTATCAATGCCCATAAATACCCTCTCAATACAACCCTGTTGCTACAAGGTCAAATCAAGCCTCACCACCCTGACTGCCTGACCCATTCAGTATACTGGAAACACCATGGGTGAACCCTCTGTGGGAGTCACCTTGGCCACTTGCCTCTGCTCTGTGACCTAAGCTGTGTCCAGATTCCTCATTGCACAGCCTCACTCTATCTTCACTTGAGATTTATTTTTTTTCTAATTGAATGATCATTTTCTAGAAATAACATTTGTTTATCAACACAGCAACAAGCCTTCCTTCTCTGTCTGTGTTAGGTTACAATAAACAATATTAACATATTACAGATTGTGACCTTCTGAGCTAATTGTTTTATATCTAACTGTCAGTTTGCCTTGAGTTTTACACCACTGTCATTATTCATTTTTAGGCAGAGAAAGATTTTAAGAAATAAACTAAAAAGAATGTCTTTCTTTAAATTCATTTCTTATTTTCAAGGGTTTCGTGAAAAAAATGTGAAAAAAATCCCAGCAGCTCTCCTTAGGTGCTGGCACTTACAGCAAATTCCATTCCTTTAACCACTATCTAAAATGCTAGTGGAAAGTATTAGCAAATCTGAGTGACCACAGTTTTTGGTTTTGTGAAAATCGACTTTTGTTTCAGTAAAAAATACTAACCATTAAAAGAAATATTTTAAACCCATGACATGTTTTGAAAACCCACAGGCATACAAATAAAGGAGACATTAAAAAAATCTCTGTATTTCAGCTAGGGAGGGGATCTCAAGCAGTTATACACTTCAGTGTTTCTGGATCGCTAACATGAACAGTTGTTGGCTGTGGGGGAAGGTTGGACTTTGCCTGGATTTATTCTGAGGCTGGTTGGATGGTTGCAGCTGCTTCAGATCCCTGGGGAGGCTAAAAACTTCCATCACTTCTTGGAGATCATTTTCCAACCTGCCTGCAGATCAAGCTAAGTGTTGTCCTTCTGCCCCATTTTGGAAAGATTAGGGTGATTTTTTTCTTAATTCTAAAGAAAGCTTAGACTTTATTACTTGAAGAAGGGAGGGAATGTTATTTGAATGTTCTTGACTCTCATCTCCTCTATTACCTTCCTTTATGCCTTGATTTTCACTGCACCAACTTAATGGAACAGTTAGCTCTTAATTCACACTGTGCACCGTCACACTCTCTTCAACATCTGCTGTACTTTCTACAGGGGAAGGTGGAATTTCACCTAAAAGCTTCCTGTCCCTCTCCTCTAAGTAAATGTATAGGGTTTTTATGTCACGATTCTGATTGCACTGAGGTTACAGGAGTGCTCTATAGGTATTCAGTTGGGAACAAAGGAGTGAAGCTGAGCTGTGGAAGACATGGGGGTGGGGGGAAGGTGTTTCTAGTTTCACTTTTGACTTTCATTATCCTACTGTTTTTAATTGGCAATAAATTAAATTAATTTTCCCCTATGGTAACTGGGAAATTATCTCCCTGTCCTTATCTCAACCCAAGAGCTCTTTCACCTTACTTTCTGCGCTTATTCTGATGAGGAGGGGCATTGAAAGAGCAGCTGGCAAGCAGAACCAGCCAAAGTCGATTACACTGACACCAGCAAAGTCAGGAAGTCATGGAATCATAGAATCATTAAGGTTGGCAAAGACCACCATCTGGTCTAACCGCCAACCTGTCACCACCATGCCCACGAAAACATGTTCCTCCGTGCCACATCTACACTTTTCTTGAACACCTCCAGGGAAAGTGATTCTACCACCTCCTTAGGTTCCAGTGCCTCACCACTATTTCTGAGAAGAAAATTTTCCTAATACTCAACCTAAACCTCCCCTGGTGCAACTTGAGACCATTCCCTCTTGTCCTCTCACTGGTTAGCTGGGAGAAAAGGCTGAACCCCACCTCACCACAACCTCCTTTCAGGTAGTTGTAGAGGGCAATAAGGTCCCCCTTGAGCCTCCTCTTCTCCAGGCTAACATCAAACATATTCATGTGCTACAAGACAGTGTGTATGTGTATCTGTCTCCCTTTCTCTCAGCCTCAAAATTCATAACAATTTTGATTTATACAATTAGTCCAGTGGTTCATCTTCTACACAAAAGTATTTAAAATTGTTACAGAACCTGAAAAAATTTTCTTTTTAATAGCAACAAAAAGCACCAAGGTATCCATAAGATATGGTGTCAATTGGATATTAGCATGTTAATGAGAAGAAGATGCATGAAATAGAAACATCATATAACTATTCCCAAGAATTCTGCATTCTCCACTTGAATTGCCAATTTTTTTTTAGGCAGAGTGTAAGACTCTTGGATAAAACTGTGTGGGCAGCAAAAATGAGACAGCCAGTTATAGTAAGCCAGCAAGAGGAAATAAAATGTTCAAGTCCCTTTTTGTTCTCCTTTGCTCAGGAATGTGTAGGTGCAAACCTAGTGGATGCTGCAAAACCCTGTTTGACAAGCTAGACCATTTCTATATTGAGTGTGAGCCAGTAAGTCACTCACAGCCAGCACATAACTCCTTAGACCTGGCACCTTGTCCAGGTTTTAAAAATATTTGTCTTCTCCTGTGGTAAGGTCTTGGTTTTGTATCTCTTCCTTGTGCTGGAGAGCAGAGTTTCATAGGAGGAATCCCCATGGAGCTCAGTGGAGCTATTCATTCCTGTAGATGCTCATTTCTTCCATGGCTGTACAGACTAATCCAAGATCAAATTTTTTAAAGAATTAACATCTTAGAATTCAGCTTTATCATCTCAGTGACACTGGGGTTTAAATGTACTTTTGCAAAGAACATGAGTGATCTGTTTTCTAGCTGCTGTGATTTAGGATAAGAAATGAATGTTACTCTAGAAGGAGCCAACAAAGACAAACTTCAAAAAGGAGACCTTTTTAGCATTAATATGCACATTTCTATCCTAGATTTTCAAAGCATCATTAGTAATTCTAGGTACACAACTTCTTGTATGAGAAGCACTTGAGAGAGGACTGAGCACGCTGAATTCTTAAAAAGCAGGTCCCTCAAAGGTCTCTCAAGACACTCATCAAAAATGTACTCAATTTGGATCCCAAGTCATTCTGCAGATCTTTTACTGCTTTTATATAGCAGCTGTCATCTTGCACCAAATAGGTATAGAAGTTTCATAGCTGTTATAACCCCAAATTGCCTTTTGAGTAGAACTGTTTAGTAACAAGCAACACTGTAAGCCTTACAAAACCTATAAAGTGTAATAATGAAAGCACTGTTCACATCTGTGAACTGTCGTTTTTCATTTATATCAAATGACATACTTCCTTTCAGACTTCCTAATTATTTGGTTTTCTTTTCTTTTTCTTTATTTTTTCTTTGTTTTAATAGTTTGTGTGTGTGTGTGAAACAGAATATCTGGGAGTATTTACTGCATGTCAAATGTCTTATTTATGTAATTCCACATAATTATCAATTTGGGAAATTTGATCACTCCTAGTTCTGGAGATGCTGCTTTAAATTATTTGGAAGATATAAATCTGTAAAATTTAATGAATTTCAGGAGTATTTTTTCATTAAAAATGTATCAGAGAGATTCAGTGGGTGATTTCTAGAATCGCACCAAGCATTTTTAATTAATTTTTGAGCCTGGCAAAGTGTTTCTTTTCCAGGATGATTTAGTTGTCTACCAAAGGGAGTTTTGTGATGCTCTGAAATATGCCCTAGGCTTGCACTTTGACTTATAAAAAGAAAAAAAAATACATACGAGGGGAACAACTGTAGTGTCTGAAACTCCATTCTAGAGTATTGCCCACAATGCAAATAATCTTCCATTGACCGTTTCAGGATCTTTAACATTGTAATTCATATCCTAGGTGAATTTTGAACACGATCCTCAGTTTTTGCATAGTGGGACCACTTGCATTTTTTAAGTTAAGAGGAATGAAAAATTGCTTTAAAAATATTAGTAGTGTTTTAATTGAAATCACTGCCCCGGGCTTCTTGTTTGGTAGAACTGTTTAACAATCTTCTGATGGAAATGATCAAATTAAAAAATTTCCTTTGAAAAACAACACTTTTTCCAAGTCATTTAGATATTCCACTGGGAATAGCTGTTTTACAGTCCTACAGTTGGCACAGGAGAACAGCCAACCTGACACGAGCATTTCAGGTAAGGAGACTGTGCACTTTCCCTGCCCAAAGCATTTTCTACCTGTCAGAAATGCCACTTTCAGCCTTCTCCTATTGCTTGATGCTGTATGGGACATGGAAGAAAATACAAGGAGAAGAAGGCCAGAGAGAAGAATGAGAGTCCTTGACTATGCTACACGAGCTTGAAACAGATATTGAGCTTCATCATGACCAGTGCTAAGATAATTCTGCCATAAAGCCAGATGAGAATATATCCAGCTCCCACCTCCAAAAGCTTTCTTCTGTGCACAGGGAAGAGGATTCAGACTATTAATCTCTTCACAAGATGCTAATAAATATTTCAACCCATCAGAAAACAGTTCTCTCAGGTTTTCCACTAAGTGAAGTAGTATATCTCTTTGTGCTGTTACTTGCAGCCCCCTGGAAGATGTCAAAAGCTCTTGGAGGAAGTATTTGCTGAGCTCTATCAGCAGTGTAATGAGATGGGTGACTCAGTGTTGCTCTAATTAATGCATGGAAAGACCTTTTCTAAAATACACTTGGTATGTTTTCCCTGGGAGACAGGAGATAACTGTAGCAGGCACATCCTCCCACACTTCTCCTGGGCACTAGAACTTATTAGCAAATCCCCTACTGAAGCTCTTTTACTAGGGCAGGTAGTGCTGCAGAAACCAAGATGGGAAACACAGGGTAAGTGGAACCCAGGATTTCTGTCAGTATTTTTTAATGTAATCCAGTATCTTCCAACCATGAATCCTGATGGCATATGCTAAAGGGCTGTGATCCCACCTAGTCTGTGAATATAGTGATCCTACATGAAGCAAGGTGGGTATGCTGAGTAAAATGATAACATAAGCCTCTGACTCTTTCATCTTCAACAGCCTTTAGAAGATCACTTCTATAGACTGTGGGCTATCTGTGGGATATCCTCACTCCTGTAAAGCACAGCCAAGGAAACTAACTTAAATATGTGCAGAGGGTTATTTGTCAAGCAAGGAATTAGCTGACTGAAAGAAAAATAATATCAAAATAAATAAACAAAAAAAAAATCAAAGCAAACAAAAAAGCTGAGCCACCCTACAGACAAAGATAGGGCTTCCAGGGAATAAAAACCCCGCAGTCCCATAGTGAAGCATTTACTCACTAGAATTTATCCTCTTGCCATTGTTTTTTTTTTTCTTCTAAGTGGAAAATCTGGCAGCATTTATTTGTTTTCATAAACTGGTAGAACTTCACAGTTCTGACATCTGTCAATACCTTTGGCCAGCAGGTTCAGAAGTTGTTAATATGGATCACACAGGTACACACAAAGCTTAGTCAGACAAACCCAATTTCATTGGTGAAACTAGACTTTAAATAAAGAGAGAAATGGGTAACAAAAGGGTTTATCTGGAAACTAGGACTGAAAGAGAGAACGAATCTTACTAAGTGAACCTGAGATAATTTATGTTGTCTTTTCGTCATCTTCACATCTTCACAGTTTTAACAGTTGTTGCCGGGGTCCTTTGACAAAGACCACAAAAGTGAGGTGAAGGGAGAAATCTGATGTGGGAC
The DNA here is from genome assembly GCF_987193195.1 of Phasianus colchicus. Classification (NCBI taxonomy): domain Eukaryota; kingdom Metazoa; phylum Chordata; class Aves; order Galliformes; family Phasianidae; genus Phasianus; species Phasianus colchicus. The sequence continues at coordinate 87,469,533 of NC_143438.1, forward strand.
TAACTCCTGTAAGGCAGGCATAAAGAGGCCAGCGAGACCACCCACCTCCCATCCCAGTGAAGATAAGACAATGGTGTGGCATCTCCACAAGCATGTCTGCAGCAACACAACCAGGAATGATCCAGAAGATCATAGAATCATAAAGTTTGGAAAAGACCTCTTCAAAGAATTGCAGAATCATGGAATGGCCAGGGTTGGAAGGGATCTCAAGGATCATGAATCTCCAACCCCCCTGCCATACGCAGGGCCACCAACCTCCACATTTAATACTAGACCAGGCTGCCCAGGGCCCCATCCAATCTGGCCTTGAACACCTCCAGGGACGGGGCATCCACAACCTCTCTGGGCAGCCTGTTCCAGCACCTCACCACTCTCTCTGTAAAGAACTTAACTCTTACTCTTAGACCACCCAGTCCAACCATCAAGATCCCAAAGTCTCCATTTATAGCTCTTACTAATGATGAGTTAGAGAAGGTGCCATTTTAGGTCTTCCCTTCTTCTTTCTGTGTTGGTCCCTTGCTGGAATATGATTCATTTACCACTGGACATCTCATCTTTGGATAACAGCTCTTGTTCACATGCAGTGTTGGCACCTGTGATTGGGACAATTCCCTGTGTTGGTCATGCCAACACAGAGGTTTTGTGGAGGCTGCAGGTGACATCACATCTAACTACTACAAGAAAATTCTTTTCTCAGACTGAAACCAGATACCATTTCTATCAAGACAGTGAGAATCACCAGATCCCTACTATCAAATTAAAGAAAGCTTCATGTCACAGAGTTAACTAGATCAGTTTATGCCCATGACAGGGGGCAGTAGGCCCCTGACCTCCCCACCCCCCACCTGGCCCCACAAAATGGGAAGGAAGGAAGGGGGGTGGGGAGGGCAGGGGCCCTCAGTGGAATACTGAAAATCAAAAAAAAAAAAACCATAAAACCATGACACTTCATCAGAACAGTGCCTTGGATTTTTTAAGAATTTGTGCTCAAGGTTGCTTCAGGGAAACTTTCCTGGCTGAATGGAAAGCAATATGCTAGAGAGAGATCTCAGGAGTGCTGTTTGGGTTAAGTATTTAGATAGTGATTTGGCATATCACAAAATACTTATGTATCCATGATCAGAGAGATAACAGCTACTGCGCCTGGAGTGGAAACCTGTTTGTCTTGTCTTCCTTAGAAGCTGACTCCTGTATGTTTCCCTATACCTCTGTGAAAATGTAAGTTGTAAATTCACCCAGGTTGGTCTCTCTCTTGGGAAAGCGACTGCCATCTCAGATTTTTGCTGAAACACCAAATCCATGGGAATTTGTTTCTAATTCCTTTATGACTAATATGAATGGAAAGGACACTTGAGGTTTACTTTTCTTTGCAGTGTTTTGAGGCAGGATTAGATGAGTTGCATCTTGCAGCTCTTTGTTTTACTAAGGGTGCTGGGGATGACTAGATATAGCTTTCTATATGGCAGAGATTTAAGACAGGCCTGGAAACCTGTGTTGGTAACTTGACAGTTTGGACCAGATAAAGGGCAATTACTCAGAGACAGTGAACTCTGACTGGATCTGCCTGTGCCATTCAGGTGTTTCTCCACAAAACTGTAGGTGTTTCATCTGTTTCTGCTCACCGTTAAAGTTTTGTCACTCAACTCTTTTGTTTGAATGTTAAATCATCACATAATAAAACTAAGTTTTCTGCTGACTTGTCAGTACCTTCTGTTGCATCAACAGGGAGACACCTTAGCCATTTCTGTTAGATATTTTGGACATCAACAAACATTCTGATCCAGCAAGTTTATAGTGGTCTTGTAAAAGCCCTCAGCTGTTGTGTGTCATCCTGATTTACACAAGCTGATTACCTACCCTGCTTTGTCTCCCAAATCACTGCAAAAATCTTTTTGTTGTTATTTTCTTGTTTTAGGAGGAAAGCAAGCAATCCAACCAAGCCCATCAAACAAAACAGATGAACAGAACAACAAAAAGCTCCACCCATCCTATCAAGTAGAAGTGACCACAGGATGCACAAAATGAGTTTGCTGAAGGGAGATATTCTCTCTTGGAAGAAAATTGAAACTCTTCTGAGTAAGAACATTATAGCCTACAGCACTGTCATGTAGCTGCTCTTTTATAATGGACACAATATAATGAGTGCTGTTCATGAAAGATGGTTATTATTTCCTAGCTGGAGATCATACTTCAGCATACAGAGCTGATAATTTGTACACAGTGGGAGTTCTGTTGATCTGCTAGTTTTCCTGGGTTATGTCTGTGCTGTAAGGTAATGCATATTCAACCTCACATTGCTTCTCATGCTATTCTACAACTCCACATGAGTATTTGAAGAACTGTTTCAGCCCAAGCCCTTAAGTTCTACTGATGTCAAAGCTCCTTTCTTGATCAGTTTATGGAGCAGTTTCAGTGTGATTCTGAAGATGCTGTTACTGAGTTTGAACAAGAGCAGACCTTCCTCTGGCCTTCCACCATTCTCAGCCCTTTAGGTTTCTTTTCCTCCTGCTCTGTGTGTTGTTGGCCTTTAGATTTCCCTTGTGTGTATTTTCCCATGGACTGCAGTTTGAGAAAGCTCTAATCAAGCTCGTCAGTTCTTGCAGTAAGTGGCAGGGTTTGGTCTATCCTCAGCAGGGTATGGGCACAGAAGATGGAGAAGTTTTTGACTGATAGTGTCCTTTATGATCTTGTTGAGGTAATCATCAGTCATTCAGGGGCACAGTACAAACTATTCATTTCTTGTTCCAAGTCTCCTTGCAGGAGATGGAGTCAGTCTATGGGTATGAGTCAAAGCCACATCAGTGGCTTAGCAATGTTTCTTTGGAGCACCTTGCTGCTGAAGATCCTACATGTGATTTTGCTGTGCAGCAGAGATTCAAGCAGTGGAGAAATGAAACGGCTGCTGACAGGTCTGACTGTGCTAGTCTTTGGGAGCTCAATGAAACATCCAGGGATTTGCTTTAAAACTGTATATTCTTCTCCGTTCATCTCTAAGAAGGGGAAATGACAACTGTGCCAGAAGTTTTATTGAAGTATAAAAATCCAACAAGCAATATAAAATGGCTAATAAAATAGAGCCCTGTGTCCCAAACTACAAGCAAGGAACACTACCTTGGAACTGATACTTAATCTAGTAGATAAAGCAGCTCTTGTCCATACATAAAATTAATTACGCACAAAATACTCTGCACAGACATGCATTTCCCATTATCCCTATTAGCATTTTTTATTATTTTCGGCAAACAGAAACAAAACCAACATATTAAAAGTGTCTTGGGAGTGGGGTGAGGGGAGTAGGCTGAGTTTGGTTTTGTTTTCAGTAAAGCATATTCTCCAGTATTTTTCTCTCCATCACCTTAGGTGATTTATTAAAATGACAGATGCATTGCGGATGAGAGGTCATCTTGCACCCATACGGCCCCTGGTGTTTCCTGAATAGGAGCTTAAGAGGGAAATAGAGATGTTTTCTGACTGTGCCCTTTCTGCTGTGCTGGATCTGCAGAAGAGATTACTGGCTGCAACCCTCATCATTTTTTTCCCAAAGAACATAAAGCCACACATACATCTCCATAAACCAGTAGCAAACAGATTTGTAGCATCCTCCTTCATACTATACCATATTGCTAATTTAAGAGTAGAATCTTAAGTATAAATCAGTAAATAGGACCACTATGTCTCTAATTTATCAAAATTATTCTAGTTTCCTCTCCTTCTTCATCAAGTTCATCAAGTACCTTCTTCTTCATCATGTATAGTTCCTATCTCTCCTCTGTGTGAACGGTCCCCCCATGTTGCCCCCATGTCTTCTCTCCTCTGTTCTCCCCATCATTGTCATTTCCTTCTCCATTACCTCTTCTGAGAGGAAAACTGATCAAATCTTTGTGAGGTTAAACACTTTTTCTGTGCATTTACCTATTCTGTTTCAATAACAAGTGGACAGGTAATCATAGGTCATAGGATCAGAGAATGGCTTTGGTTGGAAAGGACCTAACGGATCACCAAGATCCAACCCCCTGCTACATGCAGGGCCACCAACCTCCCCACTTAATACTAGACCAGGCTGCCCAGGGGCCCATCCAACCTGGCCTTGAACACCACCAAGATCAGGGCATCCATAACCTCTCTAGGCAAGATATGCATCGATCCCCTGAATCAGAGAGTACAGCCAGAAAAAAAATGCAGTTAAATTTTTGCATGGGAATAACATCCCATATTGCATTAAAATGTAATGGCATCTGAATGACAGGACATTCTATGCAGTTGTTTACAGATATTTGAACTAGAATTACAACATATTCAGCTCTGTTTTCAGTTTTGTTCTCAGTGATTTTCTTTGATAATAGAAATGTTTACCAGACCCATGGGAGCAGGATGGGTTTTCCACACAATGTTTTGTCATCTTCTGGGAGAAAAGTTATGGGATGACAAGTGTTACCCAAAGCCTGCACAGAGTATCAATATTGCCTTGTTGATGTCCAAAGTCATAGAATCATAAAATCATTAAAGTTGGAAAGGACTTCTAAGATCAGCTCGTCAGCTATCCACCTACTATCAATATTGCCTCCTAAACCATGTCCCTAAATAGAATCATTTGTGTTGGAAGGGACCCTTAAAGGTCATCTAGTCCAAATCCCTTGTGACGAACAGGGACACCAACAGCTCCATCAGGTCACTCAGAGCCCAGCCCAGACTGAACTTGAATGTCTCTAAGGATGGGGCATCCACCACCCCTCTGGGCAACCTGTTCCAGTGCCTCACTCCTTTTATTGTCAAAAAAATGTGTGCTTTAAAGCTAGCAGTTGTTTCTGAAATATTCTCAATGCCAGAGTATCTTGGGAAAACTTCTAAAGCACATGTAAGATAACAAGGAAAGTATGAGATGAAGAGGGAAGAAATCATAGAGCAAAGATTATTTCAATTTGCCTTCAATCCCAGAGTCTCATGCTAATGCAATTTTTTTTTTTTAAGTTTCTTTTTGGTTCCTATGGCATCAGAAAATAAAGGTGAAACTATCTGAAAGACTAAAGAAACACCCACTGTGAAGGGTGGGTATGGAGAATGTGTTGCTAGCAAGCCACTTTCTTCAAGTGTAGCTCTTGAGAGAAGTTCTGGTGCCCTGGCTGATCCCAGGGTGAACTAAAGAAAGTGAGAAAGTCAATAACTACAGCTTTAAAGTAACAGAGGAGCAGTTTCTGTGTACATCCAGCACATCTCAAGCACACAGAAAAACAATATTCCCAGGCTTTTTTTTTTCTCTGAAGAGGTTTTTGTTTAGAGATAGTGTAAATGAACAATAGGTTTCTCCTTGGGATTTTTATGTGCCAAAAAAAAAAATGCATGCAATGCAGAGTTATCAAAGAAACCACTGCATTGTCCTGTGCAAGCAAAATCTACATCCCACTGCTCTTCAGGGCCAGCTACAGTGACAGATTATGCACAGAAGAGCTTTGTAGTTCTGTGATATGGGTGATTCCTCCTAAAATAGCTCGATGGCCTTGCTTTGTGGGCTCCTGTTCTTAGCCAGGAGTAGCAGGTCTCAGGCAGAGTGGAACAGGAGACCTCACACTTGTTTTGTTTTGTTTGCTTTTCTTCTTTCCTGTTCGTGTGGGTCGATATTGAGAAACTACGTCCAATACTGTAGAATAGCTGAGAGCGGGGTGCAGTGCCTCAGGGCAGAATGAAGGGGATAGCAATGTGGCCAACCTGATTAGGTGTCAGGGTGTAGATTGTGACAAGAAAAGTGTACTTTTGTGTCCATCTACCTCTGGATTTGCACAGCACCTTCATTAATGCTGTTCTTGGACTATACTTCTGTATTTAAGTCAGATAATTTGACTGTTATTACCAACATCTAAATCATTGAGTCACAGAACTACAGAATCATTCCTTTTGGAAAAACCCCTATGTTCATCAAGTCCAATCATCACCTAACACGACCAAATCCACCACTAAACTATGTCGTAAGGGCCATATCCACATGTCTCTTAAATTCAGGACAGGGAGGTGATTGTCCCTCTCTACTCTGCCCTTGTGAGGCCTCATCTGGAGTGTCTAGGTCTGGAGCCCTCAGTACAAGAAAAACAGAGAGCTGTTGGAGAGGGTCCAGAAAAGGGCCATGAAGATGATCAGGGGACTGGAGCACCTCCGCTACGAAGATAGGCTGAGGGAACTGGCTTGTTCAGCATGGAGAAAAGAAGGCTGCGGGTGACCTCATTGCAGCATTTCAATACCTAAAGGGAGCCTACAAACAAGAGGGGAGTCAACTCTTTGAAAGGGTAGATAACTGCAGTTCAAGGGGAAATGGTTTTAAGTTGAGGGAGGGAAGATTTAGGTTGGACGTCAGGGGGAAGTTCTTTACAGAGAGAGTGGTGAGGTGCTGGAACAGGCTGCCCAGAGAGGTCGTGGATGCCCCGTCCCTGGAGGTGTTCAAGGCCAGATTGGATGGGGCCCTGGGCAGCCTGGTCTAGCATTAAATAAGGAGGTTGGTGGCCCTGTGTGTGTGGCAGGGGGGTTGGAGATTCATGATCCTTGTGGTCCCTTCCAACTCTGGCCATTCCATGATTCTGTGGTTCAGATTACCTTCAGGGATAGAGAATCCACCAGTTCCCTGGGAAGCCCATTCCAATGCCAGATCACACTTTCTGTGAAGAAATTCTTTCTTATATCCAATATGAACCTACCAAGGTGCTACCTGAGACCTCTTCTTCATATTTAATCTGTTCTCAACTGAGAAAAGATGCTGGCAGCCTCCTCATAGAATCATAAATGTTGAAAGTGGCCACTATGATCATCTAGTCCAAATAACAACCCACCCCACCATGCCTACTAAGCCATGTCCCTCAGTTCCACATCTACCTTTTTCTTGAATATTTCCTGGGATGGTGACTCCATCACTTCCCTGGGCAGCCTGTTCAAAAGCATTACCAGTCTTTCTGAGAATAAATTTTTCCTAATACCCAACCTTATCCAGCCTAATATCCAACTTCACTACAACTTGGCACTTCAGGTGCTTGCAGTAGGAGAGTAATGAAGTTTCCCTCTTCTTAGCCTTCTTTTCTCCAGAGTGAACAACCTCAGTTCCCTTTGTCCAAATGAATGGACTGAAAGCACAAGGAAGTTCCTCTGCTGACTGACAAATCATCGTTTAGGTTCCATTTAGTTCTGAATTTGACATCTGTTGGAAAAAGAGTATTTTTTTTTCCAGTCCCTTAGTATGCTGTGATAGCCACATTGAAAACAGTTTTTCCATGTAAAGATTATTTCTACTTCAAAACTGCAAGAAAAGTAATATTTAGGGTCAAAAAGCGGAACTCGGGCAATTTTAAATGTTTTAAAAAATAGAAGCAAGTTCAGATTTGAATATAACATTTGTTTCATTTGAACAAAACATTTCATTATTAATGTTTTTATGAAATTCTTTTTTTTTTTTTCCATGGGCACCATCCCATCTAATAAAATGTACTACTTCTCCCTACAAATCTTGCTTCACTATTAAATGAAATACATTTCAACACAAACAAATGAAAAGCTATTTCAACCTTAGTATGCTCTGTTCTACTAAGGCTGAAGTATTGAATTACATATTTCCTATTTGAAATATTTTAGTTTTCTATGTTTTTGTACAATGAAATACTACCATTTTAGGGTTATTTCTTTCACTTCCTGGATTGGCAATGAGTCATTTTATAGAAAAAAAAAAAAAAAAAAAAAAAAAAAGAAAAAGCACTTCTGACTCAGCTTTTCTTAAAAAAATCCCATCAATTTCTATAATTGTTGTAGTATATTCCAAGCAGTAGTCCATAAACAAGAGGGAGGCTGAGCAATATATTTTAGTAGAGTTCCAGAGTGTTTTATTAAATATTCTGAAGGATCTGTTCCTGGAAAATTCCTAAAAAAACCCCAACAAAACAAAGCAAACTAAAACCCTAAAGTAAAGGATTAAGCAAGCCTGTAATTACTCATGAGAAATATAATAGATACTTGTAGAATAGCTCAACTACCGTGTACAAACAGTACGACCAGGAAATTCATTTTAGCATGTTCCCAAGAACATGGAGAAGGAGAAGGAATTGGAAAGCTTCTCTCTGTCTAATTAGTGGTTTGGGTCTGGGATTTCGATTGCTGTTTCTTCAGTTTACCTAGATCAGCACTTTCCAGTGACTGAGGCAGTAGGTGGCAAACCAGCATCAATACCCTGGATTTGTTGACTTTAGAAGTGCCTTGCAGTGCATTCTGTGATGTTCCTGTGTCGTGTTCTTCTTTCTGCTGTTATCAGTAGCACTATAGCAAAATGAGCTCCATTTGTTACTGGTGAAAACTGACTCAGGACCAAACCATCAGAGGGAAAAATAAGTTTCATGTCTATCAAGAGCTCATTATTGCAACAATGTGTTATTAATAATTTGACTGACGTTTCCCCTGGAAAAAGCAGAAAGTAAATGTCAATAATATTTACCCATGTGAATACTCTTAGAACAGCTGCTCATTTAATTACTACTTTGGATGTAGAAGTCTTCTCTCTCCCTTAGCAAATACAATTTATTCAACCAGGAACAGAGTTCCACTCTCATCTGAAACAACATAGAAGTTTTCAGATCCAGGAAAAAAAATCTCAAACATATTTCAGGTAAAAAAAATAATTTTTTAAAATCTTTTAAATTGTTCTAGGCCTACTGGAGTCTACTTCAGAGTCATTACTTCATCGTTCTCTTCTTTAATAGCAAGTCCTGCTTGCCCCTTTACCACCACTTCTTCCACCCTCTGCAGCTTGGTGATAGCAGCCCTTACTGAGGAGTGAACATAGCAGAGGTGAGGGAGCTTGGGCATGGCAGTGCTCCCATCTTGTGCCAAAGGATTTCTGAGTACTAGGTTAAAGTACAGTGACAATGAGAGACAGCTAAGCAGTCTGTCTCTGTAATTGGTATGAGAGAAATGTCAGCCTGTAACTCAGCATGTGTGCACATCCTGGATTTAGTAACAGCTTTGTCACAGCCTTCTCCATTGAGACTTTCTGAATGGCAGCTGTCATGTTACCCAAGCCTTGTTCCTGGGGACTTCTTTCTCACTCTTTTTCTTCATATTCTCAGAAATGGGATGCTGGGTGCAATACCTGCTGGGTTTGTGTGTGCTGATGGGACCAACAGGAGGGGAAACTGCAGTCATTCTTTGTGTAGCTTACGCTCCAGAAAGCCCTCAGAAAGTACATCATTCTAATTGAATATGCCTGTCTGTGTTGGGCTTAAGCATTGTTGGTGAAGCGGTGAGAATACTCAGGGGAACTCTGAGAAGGTACACTTTTGTAACTTAATTGGGTCAAAACAAGGTGAAGCAGTAATTTTCTAATTAAATGATATCAACACCAACTCTGAAATCACACCAGAAGCATTCTCTAGCATGGCTGTGGCCACAGGCTCAGAATGATCCTGTTATTGGTGCGGATAATCAGAAAAGCATAACATTACTTTGCTAGAGATTTTCTCTTTTTCTGTACTACAAGGCAGGGGCTACTGTTCCCAGCTGTCTCCAGGAGATTTCCATCTAGTTATGCATGGCTTCTCCAGGATTTCAAGTCATTTAAGCATTCATTCTTTCTCTTAGTTTCATTAAACTGTTGTGCAATATGACAGAAACCATGCATGGGAAACACTACATTTGCTAACCACTAATTCTTTCAGACATTATGGTAGCACTTGGTTGACTTCTCTTGCAACATACAGTTACTTTGTCTTGTTAATGTTTCAATATTGACTTTGTTTTAGAAGTTTTCTGAAAAAATCCCAACTGTTCTTTCTCTCACCAATCCTAAGGCAGCCCATAAGAAGGATCCAGGCAACATCTATAAAAAACATGAAAGACCTGCAGCAGTAAGTGAATAGGAATCAGTTTGTTCACTGTTGCTTCTTTTTGAAAAAGTAAAAATAAGGAAAAATGAAACCATGTTTCCAGGGTAAAGCCATGCCTAAATAAATATTTCTTCACACAAAGTGTATCTACATTGAGGAGCTCCATTCTGCAGCTGAATGTTGTAACTGACAGTTTCCCCTACAGCCAAAGCCACTGCATGTTTGTATGCAAAACAGTCTGTCTTGTTAATGGCATTACGTTTGTATTAAATGTGAGCTTCATATGCTTTTTTCTTCTGCCCAGATATGTCAAAGGAAAATTCCTTCTCTCCATGAGAATTTGCACATTGTCCTATTTTGATCCAAACTGTCTGTTCTTCCTTCTGTTATAAGCCTTGGTTGTGCACCCTGGGAGACAAGTCTTCCAAAGCTCCCAATAAGTGAGTAACACATATGTTAAACTTCTACCCAATTAGCAAAAAGTAAAAATGGAGGGTTTTTTTTCACCTGCCTCAGAAGAATCTTGTATTTCATCTGTTATCTTCTCTTCACAATATTCTTCTCCCTGTGCAACATTTTCAGGGCTCTCATGTTTGTATTTAGGTAAGAAAATTGCTCCATATAACAGAGGGGCACTCCAGTTTGATCTGTTTCCTGTCTGCATTACATGAAAACCTGAAGTTCATTGGAAACTAGGAGAAATTTCAAATGATGTTTAGAGGTGCACTTAAGTGTGCTCTGCGATAAGTAGCACAAGACAGTTCTCCAGGTGCCTGGTACATCATAGTTTCCCTAACATGACTTCTGGCTCCTTCCTTATACCAAACTACCAAGCATGATTAGGACTTTCTAGTCCTTCCTCAAACCAATTATTACCAAGCACAGTATAGTGTTGTCTGTATAGTGTTGTATACTGTACGTGTCTTGGATTAGAATATATCTGGATCCTGATGTTAAAGACATTGCTTTGTTTGGTCCAGTCATTGTTGGTCGTGTTGTATTACAGTTACTTTGTAATACTTTGGGATACTTTGGGAAAGTTTATAAATCTGCTTCCACCCCATCTGTGTGTAGTGGCGTGCTAGATATACATTAGGGACTCTCCAAGAAGGGGTACTAAAAATCATTGGGAGTATTTCTTATTTTGTGGCGCCTCTCTGCTTTGGGCTGATGGGATTTCTTGAGGACTTGGTAGACACATGTGACTGCTACTGTTCCTAATACGTTGGCAGAAAGGTCTGTCTCCTTTGCCCACAGTGGGATGCCTGTGGGGGAAGGCTGTAAGCTCCATGGATCCCAGGACACTTCTCTGTAGCCTGTAGATGACGAAAAATATCTGTTGATACACTAAATGGAGAAAACAGTGATGGGACACTTTATGCAGTAGAAAAACCTAAGAGCAAATGGGTAACATTTGATAGAAAGAGTCATACAAAACAATTGACTGTAACTGCCAGGTTAAAAATATCCATGTGCCAATGCCTGCTACGTTTTATTTTTTCTTAGAATAGCAGTAATGACCTCGGCACAAAGCACTGCCTAGAGACAAATGACCAGCTGGGATTAACGGTCCTTGACTTAATTTTGGCCCATCAGCACCTCCCAGACCATCATTAATCCTGCTAAAATGCTCTGTGCATCGATTACTATTGATTCATTCATTGATTGTGTCCAAAGTCAGAAGTTAGAAGTCATAGTACAGAAGACACCCTGGAGGCTCTTCTAATAAGATGAGTTTGCTTAATTCATAGACTATTTGATGTACTTCAGAAGGAAACATCATAAATAGAGGTAAAAAAGGTAAAGAGCACTTATAGGACACAATGAGCCCTGGCCTCTTCTGCCTATTGGAGTCAATGATATATCACATACATTTAATAGGACTGTTCTCTAAAGCAGGAATCCAAGGTGTATTATAAGTCATCTGCCAAGGGACAGTAAGATGCCAAGTAAGAAAGGCCATCAGATACCCTTTGCCTATGGCAGAGGAGTGATTTGGGGATAATGCCCTGCTTCTATTATCGAAGACATCACTATCTGCATTCTTTGCCTTTGGAAACACTATAAAATTTTCTTTCCAAAGGTTACCTGAGCAGGTTTAGCTCCTTTTCCTCTTCTACCTGCTGTTGTCAGACCTTGTCTATTCTGCAAGGATCTAAATCTGAATAATTAATGTAGCACCCTGTGGGAAATCAGATTGATTGTTTTTAATACCTGCTTTATGACAGGATTCTCAAATTGTAAAAGAGAGGAAAAACGCTTTAAAAGATGATATAATTTAATAACCTGCCACCCTCATATTTCCTCTTTAAGTTTCCCTACTGGGATTCAATATAAAAGATGAAGTAAAGTGAACAGCAGCATTTTTGGAGGAGATCTTTTATGTCTTTTGATGCTCTACAATGTACCAAATGGCAGGAGTGTACACAAAAGGGAATACTTGTGGTCAAAGGTGTTCCCAAACACACACTGCTGAAGAGCTTCCAAAGTGCTGACAACTGGCCAGTGCCCTGTGGTAATGTAACACTACTGGACAAGTTGCTCTGCCTCATGGGAAGATCATGGGAAGGCTTTTCTTAACACTCACATGTCAGGAAAAGGGAATAGAGCAACTTAGGAACCTCTTGTGTGTCCCTGATTTGCAAAACATTTAAAAGACCTAACTATTGTGAACAGGCCCTCATTTTATACACTAATTGACCAGTGGGAGGAAGAACAAGGGGAAATGGCTTTAAACTGGAAGAGGGTAGAATTAGACTAGATATTAGGAAGAAATTCTTTACTCTGAGAGTGGTGAGACACTTGAAGAGGTTGTCCAGCGAGGTTGTAGATGCTCCCTTTCTGGAAGCATTCAAGGCCAGGCTGGATGGGGCTTTGAGCAACCTGGTCTAGAGCAAGGTGTCCCTGCCTATAGCAGGGGGTTGGAACTACATTACCTTGAAGGTCTTTTCCAACCTGAGCCATTCTATTATTTTTCTCTTGAAATAGTAGTAAAGCTTAGATGTCTTCAAGATATTGTGGGTACACATATAAATACAACCATCACAGCTCTTTAGGATCATTCTTAGTCAATGTGGAGAAGCAGGTCTTGCCAGGGTATAACTTAGAAGATATGCATTATGCATCTAACTGAAACTGAGGTACCATAACACCTAAGATTTACTTGTCTTCTATCAACTATAGTGGAAGCTTGGGACAGCTAGATATATAGTTCTATCTTAAATGTCCACACAAAGTCAATAGAATGCTATATTTAACATATGCCAAATGTCACCAAGACATCAATAGTCTAAATAGAAGCATCATAATAGCAGAGGTGTGAAGGAGATACTGGGTCCAGATTGTCTTTTGGCGCAGAACACTACCTGTTCACTTTCTCATCCCTCTAATTTCCTGTAGACAAATGAGAGTGTTCAACTAGACTACTGGTCTTGAACTTAGAGTTTCAGTCTCATGGCTGTTTCACAATTGGTAGGTTATTGGGTAAAGGAAGAACAACTTTATTTTCTCCTGTGTTTTAGGGAAAACGTGCCCAGTGACTGCAGAGATTTCTTGGCAGCACTGGTCTCTGAAACTTTCTCCCCAGTGCCTTGTGTTAAGCACCTTGGTTTGGAGAGCTGTGACACAGATGGTGCCCTACTGGCTGACTTAAGCACTCTTGAAGCTATTTTTCTAGATCCCCACCTTCAGTGTTCAACTTTTCCTGTTCTACAACAACAACCCAGAAGTCATATGTCTTCCACAGAATGACTAAATATCATCATAGCATACTATGTAGAAACATACAGCTTCTTTATTTTTAGCCTTATGCTTAGCTCTGGATTTAGCAACAAAGCCTCACTAAGTCCTTGCATTGACCATTTTATCTTCTTGTGTTTGGTTAGCCTCAGTTCCTCAGTGGCTTGGGATTGAATCCATCTGAGCAAAAACCTGAAAGGTTGGAGTTGGCAGTCCTTCCTTTGAAGTATAGAAGCATCCATGTGCAAACAGTACTGCATGTAATCCATGCTCTGCGACCACCTACTTACTTCCTTCAATGTGAACTTCTTGTGGTTGTTTTCACTGCTTCTGGGATACTGCCTAAACGTAATAGTAAGGTAGTGTGACCATGCCTGAAATCTCCACAGGAGTCTCCTCTCTCCTCTCAGAAATTCAGATAGTTTGCTTTTTTTGGTATTGCCTTCTTCCCATTTTCTCTTTTTAGAATGTCTAGAAGGGTTTGTAGTCTTCACAGCCCTGTACAAATATATGAGTGACAAAGACAAGAAGGTGCTGCAGCTAGTGAAATTCTGAGCAGTGAGCTGTGACATTTTACGCTCATTTCCAGTGTCTGTAAATCCATAAAGCTGTGAGATTCCCCAAGTAAACAAGCAAAATCTTTTTTGGATGACAGAATGCATTGGAAGGTAAATCTTAATGATAGTTAAGATTTCTAATTAGAATACCCACCAGATGACAAATCTTTTAGTCACAGCAAACTGTCACTTGAAAATATGCAAATTCTTTTTTTGACTTGAAAACATCAAAGAAAAATCATATATAATGTTTTTTGCTGTACTTCTTAACTGTACAGTGAAAACAAGGGGAAGAAATGGGGGCTGAAAAACAGAAATGATTATGACAAAATGAGAAATAACTTTTCAAAATGAGGTCTTTGAATGGAGGATTGTATTCCATTCTGCAGCCAGTTTCCTGCTTCTAACAAGTAGTATCTCACCCGTTTCCATTCACATCCAAACCTTCTTCATTAGTACAATGGAAAAGTTTAATTGTGAATAGTTACTGAGAGACTTTGGATTCACTGAGCTGGACTTTCCCTGCCTGAGGACTTGCAACATTTTCAGTGTGGGATATAATGCTGGGACTATTTCAAAACAGGATGCCATCACAAAAATACACAAAAGACATGTTTTCCTCATGCATTTAGTCTTTAAATGGTAACTAGAACAACACCGAAACTAGTAATTTCTATGACAGTTACAAGCCATCTGAGGTAGTTCTTCATGGAGATCAATGGGGCTGAGCAAACCTGCTGTTCTAGACACCCGTATCACAGCTTGTTGTCTCAGCTTACATTTCTGAGACTTTTGAAGAAAAACACAGTAGCTAGAAACTTTTCTTAAAGCAGTTGGTAAAAAGCAGAAGATTCCAGTATTATCAAGAAAGGCCTGCACTGTGCATTTCAGTGTTCTGCTTACCTGTTGCTACTCCTTCCATGTGGACATGAAGAGGTGTGGTAACACATCTTTCCCTGTGATGTGGTGCAGCCTCTCTTCCTTAAGGGAGAAATCTAGGGGCCATACTTACTGTTTGTAAATACATAGGTACATGGTAGGTATTGACAGGTAGATCTGAAGAAATCATCTTTAATGTAGAATAAGAACCAATGGGATTCTTGGAGATTTTTTAGTACCTAGGGGAGAGATTTCTTTTCAGGCTGAGGCCTGTTGTGCCCCAGAAGTACAGAAAATCCAGAGTGGGAGTGCTTGTCTTTGGAACTTTGCTCTTGTCTTTGCAGTGCTGTGATCCACTTTTTCACATATCCTATCCATTTTCTGAGATCTTTCTGAATCCTTATCCTAGTCTCCAAAATGCTGGAAAACATTTTTCAGTTTTATGTAATCAATTAATTCAGTAAGATCATTCTATACTTCTTTTTCCAAGCAATGAAATAAAGTATTTTAACAGGACTGCGTTGATTCTTGCAGAAACCCATTCAATTCTTTATTTAAATTGGCCACCATTGATAATTAGTCTTTGAATACAGTTCCCCATCCTTCACTTCATCTCTGCTGTAACTCATTTCTTGAACTGTGAAGCAGGGATGATAATGTTTCTGTAACTCACAGGACTGCACTGAATATAAATCTAACTAGTTAGAGCTAACAGTAGTCTGAAAAACAGATTTTGTTAATCTTCCTATGATCCCTAGCTGTTGG
Organism: Phasianus colchicus; assembly: GCF_987193195.1. Classification (NCBI taxonomy): domain Eukaryota; kingdom Metazoa; phylum Chordata; class Aves; order Galliformes; family Phasianidae; genus Phasianus; species Phasianus colchicus. The sequence continues at coordinate 87,485,314 of NC_143438.1, forward strand.
AACGATCTTTCTCATCATGTGCAATGAAAAGCACATGTTTATTCTAATCCTTTCTCTACATCTGAAAATGTTAATCAGAAATCCAACAATAATTAGAATTTCCTGGAATATGTCCAGCTGGAGTTGGTTTTGAGGTTTTGTGGGGTTTTTTTTTTGGTCAGGGAAACAAGTTCCTTTTTAAGTGACTAAGACAAAGAGTTGTTTCACCATATTCTCTTAGAACAAAGCATGAGGAATGACAAACAAAACAAGAAGAAACAGAGATAGGAATGACAAAAGGGAATAGAGAATAGGTCATCTTTCACTCCTACCTCTTGCCCCAGCTTTCCAAAACATGAAGCATGCACATCCTGTCAGTTTACATGGGAGCTAAGTGACTCAGATCTCAGAAAGTATCCAGGTCTGCCCTTTTTATCACAACCACAAACCATCCTTTGTTTTAGGGCTGTACAAAGAAATAATTGACTGTAGTGGATTATGCATTCCAGTTATGCCATGGCCAAATTATGACATAGCAAAACCCCCAAAAGTAAGGGTTATTGTTTAATTACAGAACATAGAAGTATGGGACCTTAGAGAAGAAAAATAAAGTAATTATTTCAAGACAAAAGAAGAATAGGTTCATTCCAATTAGAAGATGCCAAAGGGTCAAGCTATACCTTCCCAGGGCTCCTCCACTCACAAATATATCCTTATTTATCTTGAGAATTCTTGCTGTTACATGATAACAGCATATATATGATAAAAAGTTATCCACACAAACCTTGATTGCCAACTCATTCCAGATATGTCAGACTTCTCACTTGACATGCACCAACATTGAGGGAACACACAGAATTTGAAGAAATAGTAGAAAAAGAGCTTGCCTCTTCATGTTCAAAGTTCAGATTTATTCAGTATTTTTTGGTCCTTTTGTTCCAAGTTTTCTCCTCAGTGAGAAAGGTATGTCCAGAGGGCAACTGAGATCTTCAGACTGCTGAACAGTCTTTAAGAAACACATTATTCTTTCTTTTGTCTAAAGGAGGAATGCAGGGTATCTCCGTATCTTGTTTAGTTTCCTTAGTAAAACAATTTCTTTCAGTCTAGGTGAATATGGAGTATTCACAAGAGCCATTCTATGAAAATCATCAAACTCCAAGCAGTCAGAATTCTCAGTTGATGCATCCTATGTATCTCTCTGCCCAGGCTTTTCTATCTATCATTGCAATGTTTCATATCAATTTCTATTCTTTCTGTCTTTAAGAATAGCTGGTGTGAGATAGAAAGCCCATTAGAGCTAGTAATCGAAACAGTTTTGTGTGTTATCACCTTTGTACCTATTGTATATGTCACTTACTGGATTGATACACCCTTATCACTTTGAGGATGTTAGTAAAATGATTACATAGTTTAAAAATACTGTTTTTCAATCAAATTTAAGGTGTATTTGTATGAAATTATCTTTACTGCCAGTGTCCCCTGACTACATATTAAGAGCTTATCAGAAGTTTTCAAAATGAAAATATTTCATTGTTAAAATACATTCACTGAAATTACCCAATCTGAGATCTGGCAATACTTGAAAAAAAAAATAATAATTGTAGTTGCTCTTCCAATCTAATGATCAGAATACCACTAAATGCAGCAATTAAACCTCTAGGGCTTCACAGGTGGAGCCCAGCTGAGTGCACTACAGCACGCATCTGCACCCAGGGAAGCTGGTTTCCATTGGGACCACACAAAATGAAAACCACATTACTGCATTGTCCATATGCCATCAATGATAATATGTGAATGGTAAGGCTAACCATGTAGTTCTGCTTCCTTTTCCATCTCAGCTTCATTTTTCTGGTTCTACTGATCTTTTTTGCCAGCCCAAATGTCTACACTTCATACACTCCATATGTGAACACTTGCTTTTGCAAGTTGTAGATCTCTTCAGTGTGCATATTTGAAATAGGAATGTTTTCCTCCATATTTGTTTATCAGATTTTTAATTTCAAAATCAACTTACAGATCTTATTAAATTCATAATTGCACAGTGTCTTCTCCTACAACCAGCAAAAACTGCAGCTTCAAGTACCTTTTCATCTGTGAAATGATGGGTCATGGTCTTTGCATCTTGCCTAAGTCTATTCCATTAACCGCTTTTCCGCTTCTTTTAATCTTGGAAATATTCTCTCTCTCCTCTCTTAATTTCCATTTTTTATGTACCTTTGCTCTTTATTTCTTTTCAGCTTCTCCACTCTCTTGTTTCATTGTCTCCCTTTTGCTTTCATTGCTGGAATTAAATTAAAGAGTATTCTGACAGTTTTGAGACCTTCCATTTGCTGCTAGAAAATGTACGACTTAAAGTTGGTGGAACATACTAAGAAAGAAAACAATGTACCATTTTATGGCTATGTGAACCAGAGAGATTTCAGCAGTTGTATTCAATTCCAGGCAGTCCTGCTAGCGTCAGATAGCTTATTCCAAGGCTTAATTTGACTTTTTCAATTCTTCCTGGCCTACTTAATGTTGTCTGAAAGTAGTCAGGGTTTTTTGCTTCTTGGGAAAATGCAACCACCTGAAGTTGCCAATATTTCAGAATACCATAAAGAGTGCCAGGATTAGGAGAGCATTAACCCTCTTGGTTTGAAGTATGCCTTTCTTTTTGCTTACGTGTTATATGCAATCTGCTTTTCCCAGTGCTTTGCTCAGAACTGATAACTTCAGACTTCTGATAAATATTGTTGCCTTCTGAAACCTTCAGGTATTTTCTCATTCTCACTCACATGTCAGATGGCTCTGCCTTCCTTACCTCTGAAATCTTGACACCACTGTGTTGTCTGATCCAGCTGCATCTCAGCTGAGCTTTCCTGTGGGCTGACAGAGGATCAGGTTGCTGTTGATGAACAGATGTGTCAAGCTGTTCACAGACAACATCTCTGGCGATATAAAATCCTGTTTAGGCACTGTCTGTGGTGCTTGTTACCATAGTACCTGTGCCTCCAAAACATTAATAAAGTAGACATTGCTCTGAGACAGAGCGATATCACCGCTTCAGCTTTCACGATGCACGAAGCTACATTAAGCTGGAAGCAGTGGGAGCCTGAAAAAAGTAGCCGGAGGTTTTATCCAGATTAAAGAGTGAGAAAAGTCACCAGCACAGTCCTGTTAAATTCCTCCTCTGAAATTTGCCCTGGAGGAAACTTCCACTATTTATTGGTTATACAGAAAGCCTAAACAGACAAGGTAAATACACCAGTGTGCGGTTATCTCGAGTACAGCCAGAGCCCACAGAGAGAGTGTTCTCATCTTAAAACTGAAGCCTACGTATGCAGTGAGCATTGTGCCCCAGAGCAGCACAGGTCTCCCCAGCACCAGCGAAGCATCTCCAGTCTGACTTACACCATCAGCTCGCTTGGCAAGATGCAAATCCACGAAGAGGGGCCAAGGTTGGCCCCTTGGGGTATTTCTGGCACTCACACCTCCACCATCAGATTATGGGGAATCTCAAAGATGCTGTGGGCTGCCACTCCAATACTTGTGCCCATCCTATGCAAACACTGTATGTATTTATACTTTGGATGAAGTCCAGATAAAAAGTGTTACTTGTACCACTTGACTTTAACTAGGCTTGCACTAAGCACATGTGACGGCCATCTTTACAAACTTTCTGCATAATTCTCTGAACAAGATTTTACTTGTGTGAGTGGTAATAAGATTTAGTTCAGAAAGGTCCAGATCCTCACAGCATGTAAGTGTGTAGTTCCCTGAGATCAATAGCAGGTATGTGGCTAGCAGGACAGAAGTAATTTCATGGTGTTATTGCAAGATGCTTGGACTAAGGAAGACAAGATTACTTACTGTAAGGTTTAAGAGGGAGCTTATTATACCATTGACTCACTCACTGTCCAGTTTTCCCAACCATTACTTTTCAGGCTCTGGAGTGAAGGGTCTGGAGGACAAGTCTTAGGAAGAATGACTCAGGAAAGTTGGATTGTTCAGTTGGGAAAAGAGGACGCTCAGGGGACATCTTATCACTCTCTACCACTCCGTCCAAGAAGGTTGTATTGACATGGGTATCAGCCTTTTCTCCCAGGTAGCAAGTGCTAGGATGAGAGATAACAGCCTTAAGTTGCACCAGGGAAGGTTCGGATTGGATATGAGGAAAAATTTCTTCTCAGAAAGAGTGGAACAGGCTGACCAGGGAGGTGATGAAGTCACCATCCCTGGAGGAATTCAAGAAATACGTAGATGTTGCACTGAGGGATGAGGGCAGCATTAGTGGAGAGGGTTGACAGTTGGAGTGAATGGTCTTATCCAACCTTAAAAATTCTGTGATTCCTCATGATGGAGAGCATGAGCAATCCCAGATAGTTTACAGTCCTCACACAACCAACAACACTGAGTTCTATAGCATGTTTAACTTGGGGTCCTTACTCTCATTCCTTCTGCACTGAGGTTTCCTGACCTTCACTGGGAGACTGATGTATATATATATAGAATTTGAGTTTGTAAAACAAGGGTTTTTTGAAGTGGAGGAAAGAATTACTTAAAAATAAACTTCTGTAATAAACAAACAAACAAACAAAGTGATGAAAAGTTCCCTAACAGGAAGACATAGGATTAATTGACTCTTGCTAGGTCAGTGACAGCAAGTAAAAAGCTCTATGCCCTTCTAACTGTGGTCCACTAGGTATTTCTAAGTATTTCTCACGAAATATCTTTCTTTCTCTCTCCTTTTTTTTTTTTTTTCTCTCCAATTTTTTAACTGTACTGCTTGTCAAGGGCTAACTCATTAATATACAACTTAGTGGGTTTAAATGCTACTTGGTTTAAAGAAACTGAGGATCATAACATGATTTCAGTTCCAAATCTATTTGGAGAGGTGTAAAATGTAAATGTAAAATGAGGAGAAAAAAAAATCTTGAAAACATTGCCAGACTTTTTTGAATGTAGGATACAACTTCAAAAGAAAGGACAGACCAGTTGCCTATCTCATTAGTATTTCTGTCTTCAGTGAAATAACTCACACTGACAAACAATTTTTCTAGTATTTTCTTTTTAGGATCTTTACAACTTAGGATGTCTAATTGTTCCTTTTCTAGCAGAAGATGTTAATATCTGCTGATGCTGACCTTCATTCTCTTAACAATGTAATATCCTTGAAGAATTGCATTTTGCAAGCACTTTATACTCCAAATACAAACACTTCTCTTGGAGTCTCATATTTTATGACCAGTCGTGTTCTTTGTCTTCACTGCCTAGGAGAATAAAAATAAATTATGTTCATGTCATTCAAGTATGGTCCTGTTGTCTTGCAGGTTATTCTGTAACTCCCTCATGTGTAGTATTTCAGAGTTGGTTGTGATAAAATTTAAATATATATATAAAGGAGCTTTCCTATCTGAATTACACAGTAGTCGTGACTGTATTATTTGCTTTTTTCCTTGGCAGATTTTCAGGATGCAGCATCAGATTCATGAAATCATAGTATGGTTTGGGTTGGAAGGGACCTTCAAGATCATTGAGTTCCAGCCCCCTGTTACAGTCAGGGACCTCTTCCTCTAGACCAGGTTGCTCAAAGCCTCATCCAGCCTGGCCTTGAATGCATCCAGGGAGGGGACATCCACAGCCTCACTGGGCAACCTGTTCCAGTGTCTCATCAGCCTCACAGTAAATAATTTCTTCCTACTATCTAGTCTAAATCTACCCTCTTCCAATTTAAAGCCATTTCCCCATGTCCTATCACTATATGCCCTTATATAAACTCCCTCGCCAGCTTTCCTGTAGGCCCCCTTCGGGTACTGGAAGGCCACTATACGGTACCCCAGAGCCTTCTCTTCTCCAGGCTGAAGAGCTCCATATCTCAGCCAACAGTTCTATCACTCCATGTCTTTGTTTCCCTTTTCTTTCTCTCTCTGCCTTAGGTAAGTCAGATCTAGGCTTTGAATCAAAAATTTCCTCTCCTCTTCATCAGTACAGCACCCAAAGGAGTTCAGAACTGATCCCTTCCTGGCAATATTGACTGCTGAAGACAACACAAATCATGGTTGAGAGTTCACTAATTCATAATGACACAGTCACAGTAAGACATCTACAGTGTAATATATCCATCTGAGTTGGTCCACTTCAACTCCCATTGTAGTCATTATGGATAAATAAGTAATCCAGGGCATAAATTTGTCCTGATATCAGACTGGAAAGAATTAATTTTCTTCATATAGCCTCCTGTGATTGAGATTTTTTATGAAAAGCTGTACTGATAACACACCAATGTTTTAGTTATTGCTGAGCAGTGTTGCACAGAGCCAAAGATGTTTCAACTTCTCACGCTGCCCTGCCAGAGAGGGTATGTGGGTGCACAAGGAGCTGGGAGGGGACAGAACCAGGACAGCTGACCCAGGAATGTTCCATTCTACGTAGCATCATGCTTAGCAGTAAAAGCTGGGGGAAAGAAGGAGAAAGGTAGGATGTTTGAAGTGATGGTGTCTGCCTTTCCAATAAATCACTGCACATGATGAATCCTGCTTACCTGGAAGTGGCTGAACAGCTGCCTGCCAGTGGGAAGTAGAATCATAGAATCTATGAAAATATGTATCAGTGTTTGGCGTGGTGACTTTTTTCCAGAGGGAATATATATACAGGGTGGAAGAAAGAGCAGAGAATGACAGCTGACTGAAAAAATAATTCAGAAAACTGGCACCTTCCCTAGTGCCATCTCTGTAGTCCACAAAGGCAAACAACAGGTTGTAACATTTGGATTAAAACCATATTTTGACAACTTCTGTCTGATTTCATGATTTTAAAAATAAGTTTATGCTTTTAAGTGTGAAACTGAATCTTTGTGCTGTTTGTGTAGTATAATGCTGTATAATGAAAGAAAATATGTGATATGCAATAGTCCTGCGCAGTGCTGTTTTAGAACTACATTTGTCTGAAAAGCTATCAAAGGAGAAACTACGTGCTGAGGATCAGTGCAGTGACTACTGTAGTCGCTGCACCACAGATGTTACTCTTCTAATTTCATTTTAGTAGGAGTTTAAGTGGGAGTTTAAATTCCACATCAATGTTTATTTGTAAATATCAAGTTGATGCAGAACAGAACTTTTAGATGATTCTGCTCCTGAAACAATCTGTGACTACAAAATTCAATTAACATCAAGTTCATCATCATCTAACTGCTGAAATGTATTAATATATCCCTCATATAAGTCATACCAGTCACTTCCAGGCACTGTATCTTTATTTCTGAAACAGAAGAAAACATCTCCCCTCCCCTCCCATCCCCTCCCCTCCCCTCCCCTCCCCTCCCCTCCCCTCCCCTCCCCCCCCCCCAACTATGGCTGATATTGAGATGTGTGAGAATTGCTTTTATCAACAGGTGCTTGGATATAGATGTCCCCATACAGAAATCAGGCTACAGACTGAGACAGTCCCTTCCAAATGCACTAGATTATTATTACTTTTTAAATTTTTGCTGGTACTATAGAAAGATACCTCATGGAAAGCTGTTGTTGTGTTGTGTGAATGTCAACAGGCAGCTTACAACATTTAGGGGAAAAAAAGATCACAGCCTGTCATTAGAAAGTGCAACATCATTGCTGAGTTCAGAGTTTCCAAAAGAGAGGCAAACATCTTTTGCAGAGGTCACCACAGTCTGGATAGCCTCATGGAAGCAGCTGCTTCTGAATATCCTTTTAAGATCATTGAGCCTTGATCCAGCTGTTAAAAATAACAGTGGTTTGTCATCCTCCATAATAATCGGATAAAGCAGGGCAGTGCTGGAGGAACAGTTGCATAAAAAAGCTGTGGTTATATAACAAAACCACACCAACGTTCCTGAGTCTGAGAGATCCCAGGCAGTTGTGTGCAGAAACCTCTGACCACTGCTTTGTGGCTCACGGTGTGACAACCATATCTGCAGGAGGACACTGACACCCCTGCAAACAGCTGCAGAGATTTGTGCTTTGCACAGATTTGGTGTTCTCTGCCCTTTTGTGAAGGAGGGTCAGAGAAGGAGAACACATGTCTGTACCTCACCAGCTGTACCTTGTGATGTGGTCTGTCATCTCAATCTTCTTCTTTGTAAAGATATCCTGGATTTTGAAGCAGGGCAGTGAGTCGCTGCTCTCCCCTCCCTTCTGCAGTCTCCAGTGGGGCACAATCACCTCTGGTGTCACTCACAGAAATCACCTCTCAGAGCTGCATGCCAACAACTACCTGAGACGATGCTATGCTCTGCGTTCTGCCTCTTCAGGAGAAAAATTATCACCCATCCAAGTTACATCCCTGAGGTCATATTTCCGGAGAGATCAGGAGCTCTCCTGCTGCAAAGCACTTAAGCACAAGTTGAAGCATTTGAGCAGTCCCTCTGGAAGTCAGCAGGACATTTCACACAGCTAAGTGCTTCTCTGGAGTGGTCTCCAACTGAGCCTGAACTTTGCTGTTTTACTTACCATAAGATTACCTAAGGATGAAAGGAAACAACTAAAAGTTTCCTTTTAAAGAAGCTGAAAACAAAGACAAATATTTCCCATAAAATTTACCAGCAGTCATCCTGGAGAAAGAGTTCTAGAAAAATACAAGATTTATTTCTACAGAGGTTTCCTACAGCATTTTTTCAGCAGCAAACTTCAACTTTCTTTATATACTTGGAACTGCACTATGCATTGCAGTTGGGCTTTGCAGGATGTAAAAATCCAGAGGCAGCTGGCAGTGTAGGAACTATCTTAATTAAGAGAAGTTAATTCAGTTGATCTTAACTAAACGTGCATAGACAAGATGTAGTTTGTTCCACTATTATCTGGTGCCAAGAAGAGTTGGGAGGGAAGGGACTTATCCAACGAAACACCTGACAAATGCATTACACCTCAGGACAGTCTTCAGACTTTGAAGTCACACCAGCTTTGGCTTACACAACATGCAGCAGAGCTTGGCAGAGGTGGGCACTAAGAGGACATGTTTCCCTTCTCACTTTAACTCTCCTTTTGACTGCTGACTGTGATTTGAACTGATCTGCTGCAATGAAGGGGGAGATGGCTACTGTGAGAGCCCTTTTGCTCTTTTGGCTGCTTAGCCATCCCCCACATGAACATGGAAGAGATCCCAGTTTGCAAAGAGAACACCAGGTCCACAGCCTCTGGATGTCTTGGAGAAGGATTTTAAAGAAAACTAGTTGATTTTCAAAAGAACCCCAATGTTAATACTTGGCTATTTATCTTTCTTCAAAAAATGGTCTGATGTTCTGTGATAGCCACTCATGGGAGAGCCTGGAGGATGAGTGCCAAAATCTACATTGCTGACTTTGCAATAGATTTAAAGATCCTTCTTGAAAGAATGACCAATCTAGAATGACCTGTCAAACTAAAAGAGGAGATAAAAACATTGGAATAAGGACAAAGCTTTTTACACTAAGGCTTGTAAAGCACTGGAACAGGCTGCTCAGAGAGATAGTGGATGCCCAGAACATTCAGTACCAGGCTGGGTGGGGCTCTGAGATAGCTGTAGGTGTCCTTTTCATTGCAGGGGAGTTGGACTAGATGGCCTTTAAAGCTCTCTTCCAACCAAAAACATTCTGATTCTATGGTCTTCAGATTAATCCTTTGGGTGAAACAATCTTTGGAAGACATTCAGCTCCAGGAAGTATCCAAGTGCAAGTTCAGGATCTTCTTAAAATTTGCTTAAAATACTTGATAAGTCTCATATATACATTTATATAGGTTGATATATACAGCTGGTAATTCCACCAGTGTGTGCATGGAGTGCTGGGCTTTGTCTGTGTCTTCAAAGGGACTTCTGAGAACACAAACCCACCTCAAATAAAACTTTATGGATTTTATTCTGTCAAAATAATGAGAATATAAATTGGAATATTTCACATGAGCCTGAGATCTCCCTTCTTCTTGCCTGCAGTTTTCTATCATCTAGGGTACTGTTTGTTCAACCTATTACAATGCACTCCTGATTTCAGTTCCCAACTTTGAGACCGTGGTGCATTTTCTTCCCACAAAGAATCACAATATAAATCACTAGGTCAGGGAATAATGAGTCTAGTTTTTTTAAAAAACCTACCACACACAGGCAGGATATGGACTGATGATTCAGCAGGTGATGGGACTGTAATAAAGGGACTTTTTTTCCTTTAATTTTTGCTGAAAAGAGCAAGTGAATTACTTAGATTTCTGAGAGAAGAGTCTTAGCTCCACTGGGCTTTAGTTCTCTGGAATCACCTGGCAGACTTAAGCATAGAAAGCTGGAAAAAAGCTAATAGGATAAATAAAGTGGTGAAAGACTCCAGCATGGCTTTATCTTTCCATTCTAAAAATTAGATTATATATGGTTCTATCGTCACATAAATAATAGATATTGAGAAAGGGCTGAACTACTGGTCTGTGACCTGACCAGAATGAAGGAACCTCTGGTTTCGAAACCCATCTCTGTCATATCTGTTTGCCTGTGACTATAGGGAAAAATATTCAAAGAAGTACAAACACAAAGGCCAGAGGGGACAAATAGGGTCACCTTGCTGAACCTTGATGAATTGTTGCAAAACCCCTATGAGGCCATTTTGTCCTGTAATTTCTGCAAAGAGCTAGCATGTTTATCGAGGGAACTGCGGATAAAATTGGGGCAAACATGTCTGATAAGGGAAAATAATTGGATTGTACTCTTTTTTTTTTCTCAAATTAGAAGATAAAGAGTCTACCGTACCTGCAGTGGAAGGCAGTGAGGTGTTCTCCTGAGCAGGATGCAGGCCTTGTCTTATCAGCAGCATTTTGTATGTGTGAAGGGAACTTCCAGTTCCCGCTCAGACCTTCATCTGAACAGAGTCTTTGTCTGCAGCAAACTCATTCTTAAAACTAGCAACTTCCAGACCCAGATCACATCACCAGGGATTTGTGTGCCATCTTCACCTGGCGGTCCAGCAGAAATCCAACAAGATGTTGAGATTGGAATTGCAAAGAATAAGCAGTTCTTGCATAAGGAAGGGAAATCAAAGAGCTAATCTTTCTTATTTCTTCTTTTTTTTTTTTTTTTTTCCAGCATGTTTGTAAAAGCTAACAGATCTCACTGTGGAGTCTCCTTCTCTGGAGATATTCAAGACTGGATGCCCACCTGTGTGACCTGATGTTAGAAACCTGCTTTAGCAGAGGGGGGGGGTGGATTCAATGATCTACAGAGTTCTCTTCCAACTCCTATGATTGGTTGTGTAAATCTGCGATCATTTCCCATTTCCTGCCAAAAGAGCAAGGAAATTTACTGGGTAGCAGATGGGTGGAGCTTAGAATGGAGAGTGGCAGAGATGAAAATATTCTGACTAACAAAAGTAGTATGCTTTAAATTTTAAAGGACATGTGTGCAGATGTTGAGGTATATGAAGGAGCTGGGTTGCTGTAATCTGCAGTAGCTTTGTTTAATTTGATACGTATTGTTTGAAAACCCATGGAATTCCCCTTTCTCCAAGTAAGAGCTAGGTACTTCAAAAAACAGTTCATCTCCCAATTTGCAGAAGTTTTCTTCCCTGATATAAATAAAACAGAAAACAGAAACAACAAAAAAAAAACAACCAAACCACCCTGGGACCACACACACACACAAAACAATGAAAATTAAAGCAACACAAAAACAAACAAAGCTCCTCAAATCTAAAACATGTACAACCTCCTCCAAAAAAAAAAAAAAAAAAATTAAACGAACCAATCAGAAAAAAACGCCACAGAACAAAGAAGGCATTTTTACTGTTTGTTTTTACCCTGGCCCTGTGTTTCCCCTCATATTTTACATTCCCTTCTACCTGCTGCTCTCTTATCTGCAGCTCATTCTCCCTCTTCTGTTTGACCGGAGGTCAAATGTATCATTTATTTCCACAATATCCTTCAGCATTTTGCATTTCTCTGTGAAGTTGTCAGCCAGCTTTCTCTTTACCCAAGATTAAAAGAGGTTGTTTTTCATGCTGTTTTGAGCAAGAACAGTGTGAAAATCTGCAAATCCCTCCCGTACATTCTCACGCCAGTCTTGCTGCAGCGCCTGTTCCTCCTCACTTCCAGCCTCCAGAGTTTCTGCAGTGTTGGCCCTTCGTATGCCAAGGGAGAAATGCACTTTTGCAGTATTTATAGGTTGTGATTGCATCCCCGTGACCCTGAGAAAGATACTGATATACTCTGAGACAGGAGAGCGAGATGACAGATAGCACACTCAAAATACCTGAATCCCCATCCAGCACCTCATGCTCTGCAGAGGAGCTCCATTCAGAATAAACTCAGACTGCAGCTTCCCTCCAAGGTGAGCAGAAGGGGAACGTGGTATCAATCCTCTGTTAGCTCCCATGATTCAGGCCAATATCTTCTGTGTTTACAATGTGCATGGAATGGCACAAACGACTCATTGTTTACAGCTGTTGTAAAAACTGTACGCTGGTTGAAAGGGAAATTTTTCAGTGATACTACCTCATACACTAATGCCAATTAATAGAAGAGTAGAAGCAAATACTGAGCCCAGATAATTATAGTAATGAGACTGAGCACTCAAAATGGATGCAGCAGGAGGAAAACATTGCAGAAAAGACTTCTGAGGTAAGCAGACAGATGGAGCTGAAAAAGAAAATAATATTGTCTGGACTGTGGGGAAGAATTAAAAAGTAAAGTTGGAAGGGAGGTGACAGCAGCGATGAGTCCCATGGATTGATTGCGTGTCTGAACCATTTTGCTTCGATTTGATTTGGCCTGGAGCTTCCAACTGGTTTATTTGAAACCCCCCAGCTGCTGACAGACAGGGACAGGGAGCAATTCTTCTCTCATCTGCAGCTCACTGTGACTCACAATTTTATAGACCTCTCCCATACTTCCTCCTTAAACTGTTTCCTCTACACTTGTGGCTTGATGGTTGCTGAGCTCAGTTATTCCTCATAGAGAAGCTGCCTGTTTCTACAAATCACCTTTTTCCTTCCCCTTGACCATATTCCACATCCACTGTAAATACCTAATAGAGCAGAATCATACATAGTGTCTACTTACTTGTGTACAAAAGCTCTGTTCTTTGTTTTTTTCTCTGTTTCTTTAATAATATATTTTTTCTCCCTTTGTTTTTCTTCTCATATGTTATCTCTTTTTTTTTTTTTTTTTTTTTTTTTCCCCTAGGGAAAAAGGTGCAGGAATGAGATTGCCCAGGGCAAGGCATGCTGATCAGACATGCTGATCTCCTGGGGAAAGGACTAGCAGAGAGGAAGGCTCTCTATCATACAATCATAGAATCATTAAGGTTGGAAAAAACCACTAAGATCACTTAGTCCAACCATCAACCCATCCCAACCATGCCCACTAAATCACATTCCTCAGTGCCACATCTACCCTCTTCTTGAATGCCTCCAGGGACAATGATGCTAACACCTCCATGGGCAGCCTGTGCCAATGCCTCACCACTCTTTCTGAGAAGAAATTTTCCTTATATCCAACCTGAACACCCTCCCCCCTCCCTCACCATCCCTGGTGCAACTGAAGGCCATCACCTCTCGTCCTATCACCAGTTACCTGGAGAAGAGGCTGACTTTTCAGAGAACTGTAGAGAATGATAATAAAGTCTCCTCTGAACCTCCTATTCTCCAGACACTAGACACCAGCCTGGGTGTCCGGAACAGGTTCTGCTCTCCTGCCTTCACACTTTTCACTGTCTTTATTCTCTTCACTCCTCCGTCCCAAGCAAGTAGCAGATGCGTGACAGCCCATTGGTGATGGAGAGTTTATGGAAAGAGCTAATTGCTTCCTTTGCTTTGTTCAGATGTACAAACAGGCCATCACTTACAGTCATTACCCACTCACTATATATCTCACAGACCATTTCTATTCTCTGTGCACTAAATATGTCACAGGCACTGTATTTGTCACTAATTGTACAATGGTCTACACAGGCCTACTAGTAATTTGCTAATATAAAACATGGGACTTTGGCTTTATCTCAACTTTCCAACTGTTACTGAGGCAGTTAAATTTCCTATTTGTTTAATAGGAACCATAAGCTACACTTTCTATCTTTTTTATGAAACTATGTATGAATAACATCAATGTCCATGTTATGACATTGCAGTTTGTTTTAATAATGATAGGATTACTGAGTGCAGTTCTGAAAAAAGAATGGCCGTTTCTCCCAGGCATATTCAAGGTTTTTTCTGGCTTTACTTTTCCTCGCCTTTTTGGCTTGTGACCGAGTTAAACTGCATTTTGGAATTGCTCATTTAATCTTGCATCAGTGTATGATGGTTTGTGGCAGCAGAAGCTTAAAGAAGTTAAAAACTGAAAAAATAAATTAAAAAAAAAATTCAAAGGTTCTTCTCCAAACCTCAGTCACACCAAGGCAACAACAAAAGCAGAAGAGCTGAATGGATACTGATAGCAAGAACCAACCTCCTGATGTATACAAGAAAATATTGCAGCCATTTGTTCCAGGGAGCTTATTGACCAGTGGCTTTGCCACATCTTTGCAGCCAGGATATCAGATTTTTAATTTCTTCACTCTCCTCCTAGACCACATACATAAAGCCAAAATGTGATTCAGCTCCTGCTGTTTCTTCGGTACTGTACAGTCTGGGGAGCTCTTCCAGCTAGCAAAGTGCCTCAAAAGACACCATTCAAACCAGTCATCATTGCATTTCCATATGGAAGGTACTAGCCATGCAGCTGTTACTCCAGGCCGATGTGAAAACATTTCTTCACATGAAGGCTATTTTACACATAAGTTTCAGAAAGTGCAGGTATGTAACAGCACTACTTCCATCTGATGATTTCCTGTGATTAGTCAAAATGACAACTCAAATGCATCTATGCCAGCTGAAAACCTAAATTAATGTACAAAAGAAAACTGAATGTAAATTCTCATTAGAGAAAGGTGATGACACTTCATCCTGAGTTCCTCCAGTCTGGTCTGGACTTTGTAATTCCCTACATGTCATTAGGTTATATCCTATGGTTTTATCCTATGGTTTCCATGAGACTGCACAAAGAATCAAGAATCAAGAATCCCAGGAGGAAGAGCCCTGAGTCAGTACCAAGAGGGCTGGGGCACCTGCACAGTGCCAGTCAGCATTGTGTAATCTGGAGGTGCAGAAAGTGATGCAGATGCCAAGCTGTTCTTGAGTCAACAGTTAGCTGCTTCTCAGAAAGGCTAATTTATTTAGGTAGGCTCTGCTGAAGTGGTTGTAAAATATCTTGTTCCAGAAAAAACAGACCGTTCAGGTCCAGGGTGTGGTGAGATTGAGTATCTCTGAAGCAGCTCTCCAATGTAAACATAGCATGTAAGCATGGATAATATATCCAGACACATGAGGAGAGGCTGTAAAGATAAGGAACTCAGGTCTGTCCTTCTCTCTTACTGCAAAGTTTGGGAGCTGTCAGTGAGCAAAATTTAATTGTACTAACTTGCAACCAAGCCAGTTACATGGGCAGTACTGTACCTCCAGCCATCACTTCAGTGTCTGATAAACCCAGAAGTTTAACTGAGACTAAACTAGAGACTATTGGGACTATTGATGCCTCGTCCCTAGAGGTGTTTCAGTCCAAGTTGGATGGGGCCCTGGGCAACCTGATTTAGTGTGCCCATGTCAGGGGGGTTGGAAATAAATGATTTTTAAGGTCCTTTTTAACCCAAGCCATTCTATGATTTTAAATACTGTAATACAGCTGCTGTTTCCTTTTGGACATCTGGAGAAGGGTTATCCATCAGTTAAATGTATTCCTGTGTAGGGCATGTATTGATTTCCTAGCCTGAGGCTGTAAACCCACTTTGTCAGCCTGGAATCTTGAACTGTCCTGTCCTACATCTGACCAGGTTGGTGTGACAACGGTCTGGGTTTGCCAGCAGAGAACTCAAAGCCTGACCTAATTTGCCAGGTTTTACAGATGAGATTTTCTGTCTTGTCAAAATTCTTCTGCAGCCAAGTTGCTGCTAGCACCTAAGCTAATATATTTAAAACTATATTGTACTGTGGTCAATTGCATGGAAGTACTCAGTCATCTCATGCCAAAAAGGGTTAGAAAATGAAAAAGATAAAGGTACCAAGAAAAATGACTTCTTTTTTATCTTGTAATTATTTGCAAGACTTAAACTTTTTTGAGGGTGCTGACTGTTAATTTTAAAGTGTTGCCTAGATATGAATGCAAAGGAGGAAGCCACTCAGCTTGGAGTCAGGACAGAGGATTCAGATAGCACGGCTCTAACACACAGCTCTCTAAATGCACACATGCACATGTAGGAAGAGCTATAGTATCCCTAGTCCCTGGTTAAATCCACTTCGAAACTACCCAGACATGGTATAAAAGACAAGTTTCCAGTGCTGAGCATAGAACCTGTTTTCACAGAATCGTAGAATTGTTTGAGTTGGAAGGGATCCTAAAAGGCCATCTAGTCCAACTCCCCTGCAGTAAGAGGGACACCTACAGCTGGATCGGGTGCTCAGAGCCCCCTTCATCCTGACCTTGAGTGTCACCAGGGATGGGGCATCCACAACCTCTCTGAGCAACCTGCTCTTGTGCTTTACTACCCTCATTGTAAAACACCTTTTCTTTATATACAGACTAAATCTCTCTCATTTTAGTTTGAAACTACTACCCCTTGTCCTCTCACAACAGACCCTTGCTAAATGTTGTTGCAGCACAAATGGCAGTTCTCCCAATATTCTATCTGCCCAAAGCTTTCAAGATTATGATTTTTTTTTCTATTTTTTTTCTTTCTCCCATCTTATTTGCTTGTGCTTGTGTATCTGTAAGTCATGCTTGTCCTGCTCCCAGTTACCTATCAGATCTGCATGCAGTGTGGCAGGGAATCACTGTTTGAATGAGTGCTGTCAGAGAGAGCTAAATCAAACATCTCTCTCTTGGCCTTCAGCAGTGTCACCATAATGGATGGGAGACATCTTTCTCCATGGCTTTGCAGGTTGATATTTTGCATTTAACAAAGTGTTTTGATAATGCTCATGCTGTACTCCATAGAGACAGTTTTCTACCATGCTCTTCAATGTAGGGGCAAAAAGTAATAACCTCCAAATGAACACCACAGAATTAGTCTAAAACTTTCAAATCTTCAGTAGTAAAAATAATATAACAGAATTTGAAGACAGAACTGAAGGGGATTTTTATCAGTTCCCTTTGGAAACCTGAGATCTTCTCTCACCTTCACTATCACCCTTCCCACAAAAACTCTTGAGATTTAGCAAGCTCAGAGTTTCCAGAATAGTCCTTTCTTTTTCATCCTAAGAACACAATCACCAGGTAGTTACCAGCCAGAATACAGAACCTATTTTTGAACTCAAAGCTCTATTCTTGCCTTATACCTCTATGTCAAGAAACCTTCAGAGAATATCTGATGGGAAAGGTCCATACTGAGCCAGATAAGGTATGACGTTGCATGTCCAGCAAAAACAGATAGAAACTTTTCCTTGCTCTTTTTTTTGGATGTCCAGACCCTGGCACCTAATGTATGAGGGCTGTTCCAAAAGTAATGCCCCCTATTTTATTACCTTGGCCCATGATGTCAAAGCTGAATGTTGGTGGTATGGCAGTAAAGAATGAACCTTGGTTGAGCCAATTTTCCATTACATTTTGTTGCTGTCTGACAGATGGCAGCAGATGGGCAGTCTGACAAAATGGTGTCAGACATGAAAGTGCTTATGAAGAGAAGTTGTGTCATCGCATTCCTCCATGCAGAAAAATTTACATCCACTGACATTCATCAATGCTTGCTGAGTGGATGTGAGCGCAGTGATCATCTCTGCTGGTGCGGATTTTTACGAGCACGTCATGCAGGCTCTTGTTCATCACTGGCGAAAATGCATAGCTAATGGTGGTAACTATGTTGAGAAATCATGCTTTGTAGCTGAGAATTCACTCTATCAAATATTGTGGTCTTTGTATCTGTTTTAGTTTTCATGGAAAGAAATAAGAGGCATTACTTTTGGAGCAACCTATGTAATTCTCCCTTTTGCTCTTATCTGCCTTCCACTTGCCCCTCTAGGAGATGATAGTATTGCCATGGGCCCTATGTGCAGGTCTTGTGAGATGTATTGGATTAGCCGAAAACTAGGAGGAATATCCTGAGGTGTCTAAAAGGGCAGTAGCTTCCTGTGTGAAAGCCACAGTATCTCTCTGCAGGTGCCTTGCAAATGGTGACACAGTTGCACAGACCACTCTTTTGCCTCCCACAGTACTGGGATGCCCTGAAAGTGCATGTGATTTCTGGTCACTGAGAATAGCATCATGATGACAGTCTCTTTGTGTGACATTTCATGACATTTCCTTATTCATTTCTGGGCCATCCTTTCAGAATCCTGTGTGGGAAACAGAATAGTTCTGCTCTTTACTTTCCCAGCACACAGTCATGTCTTTCTTAGCCTTTCATTTTTTTCCCTTGCTTTGAACAGGAATTGCATATGCAATGATTTGTGCTTTAAGGGAAAGTGTGACGGTTAAAGTCATATTTTCTAATTGACATTTGCATTGTGCCGCTAATCATCATTTGTAATATGCTATTGTCTTTAAATGATCATAATTATTAAAAAAATATATTTGGTTATGAACTTTCTGGAGCTTGCCAGCTCATTACCACTAATTAAGAACGTTGTTTGGTATAGGCCTGACAGCTGGTACACACCTAAAGGAGCATTTATTTTCCACTATTGCTGGTGATGCCATTGTAAGTTGTTTCAGAAGAAACATTTTAAAATTCTCTTATTAAACAAAGTTTGCTTCCAAGCAGAAAACTCTTTTGTTGTTCCTGTTTCGACAAAACAGGCAAAAGGATAAGCAGGCAAACAGGAGGCAAACAAGGAGGATGATGTGGCAGTTAATGTAGCAGTTGTGTAACCTTTGCTTCTCTTCCTTTTCCAGCTGCAATCTTTTCACAGCCTTTAACAGCTGCTGTTAAGAAACTCAGGTTCTCTTGCCCTAAACTGCCCTGTCTAAGCTCTGTTAAATGAATGCCTCATTGCCTCAGTAACTCTTCTGTCTGAACAGGGAAGAATTTTGTCAGAGAGATACAGAAAATGATGATTTTTCCAAAGCAAAGTGTTTATTTCCCACGGAAGGACAGTGTGCTTTCCACTCCCAGCTTCAGCAGCCATTTGAAACTATTTCTGCAGATTACCACATGCTACGTATCATCTGCATGAGAAGGTTTAATTAACTGAAGTGCATAAAGCACAAGGAGCTCACCAGATAAAGGATGCTATTTAATTGCAAAACCAGAATATATTATGACTTCTTGTTGTTATTGTTTTTAATAGCATCATTATTCAGACATTTTTTTGTGGCTCACTATCCCTCTTCTGGCTGTTGATGAGTTAAAGAGAGTTCCATTCATCGTCCGCTCACAGTTCTGCCTTGGTTTCTTCCCACTGCTTATTTTCTCCTTGAGCAGTAACTGCATTTAGAAAAGCAAACAGATTTAAAAAGGGGAAATTGGCCTAAATATTTCAAACTCCAAAAAAGACAAAAGAAGAAAGAGCCATAGAGTAGAGAAATTAAGTGTCCTGATGTGTTGAAAGCAGAAAGTTTTCACAATTTTCTTTGCCTGTACCACTGCAGTTCAAGGGCTTGGATCAATCATTCACTGGCTCCAGTAGGCTTTTGGTTGGGCCTTATGTGAAATTCAATTACCTAATGAGCTCTCAGGAAGGGCTATGAGCTGTGCAGGCAGGATACAGAGACAGGCTCTTGTAGATCTCAGATTAATACAACGAACAAAACCTTTGCAGGCTTGAATAGCCACAGAGTTCAAACAAGGACACATTTCACCATCAAAAGTATGAGAACCATGTGGTATTACAGGACCTCTACTTTCAACTTGGGCCCAAATTTCTGAGGAAAACAAATCTCACAGTTCACATCTGACAGATCTCGAGACAAGGGAGGATCAAATACTGAGTGTCCTGTGTATGTGCTTGTAACATCTGTGCTGTGAGACCTGGAGCAGGCTTGAGACCTGCAAACATCCCTGTATTCAGGTGTCAAGTGTCTTCAGAGGAGCATCTACCTGAAATTATGACTGTGGGGTAAACAAATGAGTGGATCTATTTCATCTATGACTCTAAGTGCCTTTAAGCCTACACAGCTATGACTTAGTGAATGCCTATAAGCCTGCATATGCTCTAATGCAAGAACAGTGATCACCTGCAAAGGTATGGCTCAGTAGCCAAAATGTGAGAGATGCTCATTAAGGAGTAGTTTTTGGTGTTTTTCCTTCTCCCCACCTTGACATCTTTTGTCCTCATACCTACAG
The DNA here is from genome assembly GCF_987193195.1 of Phasianus colchicus. NCBI lineage: Eukaryota > Metazoa > Chordata > Aves > Galliformes > Phasianidae > Phasianus > Phasianus colchicus. The sequence continues at coordinate 87,505,540 of NC_143438.1, forward strand.
TTTGTGACCAAGATGAAAACTGCTCCAAGGTCCTTCTGCTTCTCTGTGCCCCTATGGTGACAGATGATGTATTTTCCTTTCTGAGTGTTTACAGGTGAGGGTAAATATCTTATAGATGGAACAAGAGCTAATGGCCTTAAGTTGCACCAGGGGGCGTTCAGTTTAGACATTAGGAAAATTTTGTTCTCAGAAAGAGTGGTGAGGCATTGGAAGAGGCTGCCCAGGAAGGTGGTGGAGTCCGTGGAGGTGTTCAAGGAATGGGTAGATGTGGCAATGAGTTACATGGTCTAGGCTGGTCATAGGCCTGGTGGGGATGGTAGAACTAGACTTATTGGTTTTTCCAATAGTTTTTCCAGAATTTTTCTATGATTCTGTGATTCTATGATTCAAATAATGTAAAACAGAGAGAGTGTGCTGGCTTACTACAAGAACATGTCTTACTGCGTGCACCATAATCACTAATAATGGAAAAAAACTCCTCTGGTTTATCTTTATTTTTCCTTATCCATTCTCTTCCTGCAGCAGAGGTGAGGCAGCCCCATGTCTTTGCAGCCCAGGCAGCACGGCCCCAGCACACTCCAGATGCATTCCATCAAGTTCCTTATCCAAATGAAAAGCTGAAGTGGCTTTTCTGTGTACAAAGGATTGAAACCAGATCCTGTTATTAAATTTGCTAAATGGGGACATAATGATTTATGAAGGAGATAGCAAACCCTGAGAAAGAATTTGGTAATAATAACACTAGTTGAAAAACAGCATGGTGCAGGCTTCAGAATTTAATGATCTGTTAAAAACAAAACACAACTAAATAAAAACAACTAAATAAAACTGCTAAATGTGAATCAGATGAAAAGTTTAACTTTTATTCTAATGAGATCAGCAGCCAAGAAAAGGGTCTGAAGTAGGATTCATCTGATACAGCCAATAATAAGAAGAGACAATATCATTCTAAAATTGTGCTTTAGCAGTTCAAAGTCATGCAGCGTATTTAAGCACTCACTACTACTGCTGGCAGATGTGTAACTAAATCCTGGGCATCGCCTTGGAAAGCAAAAGAAAAAAAATAATTCATCTTCACCGCTGCTCAATTTTGGGAATATTTATGACAAAATTCAAAGGATACTGAAAGTTTTTGGTGGTTATATTGAGCACTGGATGGCTTTAGCACCTTTAGAAAGGTTGGCATTTTGGTTCAAGTTGTAGGCAGTTTGTCTGATAAGAAAAAAGCTTCCAAGAAAGGTGTAGATGTGGCACTGAGGGACATGGTTTAGTGTCATAGTGCGTTGATGGTTGACTAGATGGTCTTGTGGTCTTTCCAACCTTAATGATTCCATGATTCTAAGCTTTCTAATTTCATGATAAAAGAGGGAAGAATTGTTACTCTCCACAGTACTCTGCAGTGAACTGATGCCATAGTGAGGTTGCAACAATGCTACAAACCAAATCAGGGCTGAATGAATAAAAAGGAAGATCCAGAGCTCCACACGAGCTGACTGTGCGAACCCTTTCAAGCCTCCCTCTGATCCACTGGGACAACAGACATCTCACAGAGCCATTCTGCACAGGAAAAGAAACCCAGACCCTGATAAGAGGGGACTCAGAGGAGGCTGTAGCTCTGAGACAGTAACCATGTATTGCTCTCAGCTATAATAATGCCCAGCAACACACGTAGAGATGTAGCTCTGGTCTCCCTCTGACTCAGGCAGAATGGCTGTGATTAATCAGACTTGCTCCAGAAAAACAGTGGTGGCCCACCACAAGTCAACGGATACATTTCTATGGGTTTTTATTGTTTTTCTGAGGATGGCAGGATCTCCCTCGCTGCATTCCATTGCCTCTGTGGCTTTTCCATCACTAGGCTATCAGTATTGCGGCATCATTTTTTTCCTCTACTTTTTTCTTATTTCTCTTGGTTTATTTTATTTCTCCAGCCACTCCGCACTGTATAATAATGCGTGTAAAAGACAATATTTACTTTTGCAGTGCTACCTGCCCTGAGAGCAGCAAGACATCCTGTGTAGCAGCTGTGGGCACTAATTCACCGCAACTGCAGTCTGCTTTCGCAGCATCAGCTACATTTCTTTTCCATATGCTAACTCCCTTTTAGCTTAATTTTCCCATTACCCAGCAGTAACACTGAGCAACTGTGTTGGGCTGTATTCAAATGCAAATTAATAACTCCTTCTGTCCATTAGCTCCGCTGTTTCTTGTCTAGCCAAAGCAACTGGAAACTGGTGAGGAGTGAAGTTCAGCGGTCGGACAGAGGGGCCCTGTCTGGGCTGGGACTGCTGTTCATCCCAAGAGCAGACACAAAGCAGCAGGCTGTCACGAGGAGAGGTCCTTCACTAAGACGTTTCCTGTCAAATAACCCCTGGACCCCATGCTGTCGGCAGATGCTGCAGCTCTCTGAACGCCCATGTTTGACATACGCAATTCATACAATGCCTGTGCTGTGCTTTAGATTGGAAACATCCACAGGATTGGCACGGAGAATCCCTGAAGCAGGGAAGGGGAGCTGAGGGGAAGGGAGGTGTTACTGTGAAGCTATTTGACTCCATTCTTAGGCATCATTAACAAGCCAGACTGGTAAGATAGAGAAACCTATAAGCAAAGTTGCCTGGCACAGAACAAGATACCCAAAACAAGGGATATAGGCATGAATGCTGACAGTTTGAGGAAAGGGAAAAGGAGAGGTGGGGAGAGGACAAAAATAAATAGAGGAAAAACATATGGTTTCTCTCTATGATCTCTCTCTTGCAAGACCACTTAGGACTTGAAATGCCAGCCACAAACTGGGAGGAAAAAGTGCTGTAATTCCTCTGCAGTGTTACCCAGAAAATGAAGCTCCACCTATGTGAGTCACCAAACCCAAAAGGGCTGATGCATTTCTTCATGCCTACGTAACTCTGAGCTCCATCTGAATTTATTTCCACTTTGATGCTTAATTTTCAGTCACCTACTGGTTTCACCTTTCCCTTTCAGCACAGTGTGTAAATAGCATTACCCCATGCTAGACAGATCTTTTGTTTTACAAATAATATTATGGACTTCATAATTGTCTGTGTTTTGTTTGTTTCACCTGTTATTTGCAAAATCTTTTCGTTTAAGCTGATAGTTTCTCTATGAAAACCTCAAGCAATAAAGAGATACATGAATAGAAAGGGCATCCTTCACTTACAGGGCTTCAAAGAATGAGAAGGAACAAAGCTGGGACGCAAACTTATAATGCTTGAACCCGTGCTGGGATGTGTTAAAGTTCAGTTGCTGGAGAAGGCGTGCCTGTATGGACAAAGTGCTTTGGTTAAAGACAGTTAAGTACCACTTCTCTCATTCCACAGCTCCAGCTGGCCGGGTTACGTAAACAGCCATTCAATCAAGAGGCATCAAAACATCAAAGAGAGCATCCCCCTCTCAAAGCAATCTCTGCAACAGTGATCAGAATTGTACACACTGTGGAAAGTTCTATGCAGAATGACTTGTACACCAAATATGAATGGGTAAAGGTATGTAACTCATGTTTGGATAATGAATGAACAAAAGATACTTGTAATTATTTCACAGATAGAAAGGGAAGGAAATACTTGCCATGAAAAATTCATTGCTGGTAGAAACCCTAAACCTTAGACTTCATGATAGACAAAAAGATAGTGGTTGAAGTTTTCCACTTCTGAGTTGCTCAGAATATTGCTTACATTTGCACATAAGATCATTTCACGTTCTGTTCTTCCAGTGCAGAATAATAAATGTGTCAGCCCAGGTATCTGTTGAAACTCAGCTACCTGCAAGATGTTGCCATGGAAAGAGTCTATTGCACATGAGCTTTTAACTATGGAGATTGTTCTGGAAATTGTACTTTTTGTACAGGACATTACCTTTTTGATCCCTTTGGAGAGAGTGAATTCCGTGGCAGATCAGTGCGTTGCTTAACCTTAGACACACAAAAAGCAAAGGCAATGCTCCTTCAGCATGGACATGTGACACCAGGCAAGGAGAGGCTTTGTTACAAGTGATGAAAATACATTTTCTGGACAAAGATGTGAGCAACGAATCCAACGGTGACTGAAAGAAATCTGACAAATGTTACATGAAGCAGATCAACTTTCAACTCTGACCTACCCACAAAGGGGAGTTACAAACTAAAGGCAGGCAAAAAACCCTTGTCCAGTTAGCCTTTCTCATCTTTTAAGAGATTCAGCAACTGAGCTACAGCTTTGAAGTCAATCAAATGATGAGCCTGCTAAAACTGATTAGAGCAGGCTTGTATCTATGAAAACAGAGCTGCAATGCAGTGCTCTGAAGTGGAAATGGCTGGAAAACTGAGGCTGTGGAATCACAGAGAAACAAGTGGATCCTCTCGGTGAGCTGCAGCAATGAGAGCAAGTGAAGTGTAGGAGTATTTAATTCAGCTGAGTGTGCATACAGTGTTGCTCTTGCTATTTGCATTTGCAGTGTTTTCCATTCTGCAGCTCAAATCCCTCTGTGCATCCTGAACCCCCAAGGTGCCTAAGGTTCTGAGCCTCATCTCTGGCAGAAGTTGGTGCTGAACATGCCAGATGATTGGCAAAAAACCTCATAACGAACAATAATGGAATAACAGGCCAGAGGGAAAGTTTCTGCCTAATAGCCGGTGATTAGTTCAATAAAAGCAGAGCATGAAACAACAAACACAGGAAGAAAATTGGCAGCAGGATTAGCCCTGCTATTACTGCAGAGATCCAGCTACCAAGAGCCAAATAGAGCAGCAGCGGTACCCACTGAAATCAATGACATTTATTCACATCCTGTGGCAGCAGAATGGAGTCCCCTATCTACTTTCCTCAGCAGTGCTGTTGCAATGAGATCACTGAGGGTGAAGCATGTGTACATCTGTAATTCTCGCTCTCGGTTTGAGTACACTTAACTGTCATGACAAACTGTGAAAACATTGCCAGTCTATAAAAGTCTGCAGGTCTCTGTCAGAGGTAGATACAGAGCCAAAGGCTGTGTGCAGACGTTGGGACTGTTTGCTCGCCTCCACTCCCATTTCATCTCCTGCTGGCAGATCAGTTCATTCAATGAATCACCCTCAAATGCAGTTACTTGTTCTCTATAGTATTTTGGGGTAGAAATTGCCTATTCACTCCAGTTTCCTGTCCTGCCCTGCAGGCATAGCTACCACGTCAGGGTGTGGAGAAAGTCAGATATGTAGCCAGGGCTAATTAAACTTTCATAGAATCACAGAAATCGTAGCATCATAGAAAAATTAAGGTTGGAAAACGGCACTAAGATCAACAAGTCCTACTGCCAGCCCATCAGCACCATGCCCACTACATCGTGTCCCTCAGTGCCACATCTACGCCATTCCTGAAATCCTCCAAGATGATGACTCCACAACCTTCCTTGGCAGCCTGTGCCAATGCCTCACCACTCATTTTTCCTGAGATTCAACCTGAACCTCCTCTGGAGCAACTTAAAGCCATTCAACCCCTCTTGTCCTGTTGCTAGCTACTCGAGAAAAGAGGTCAACCACCACCTTGCTAAAGTATGTGTACTTGAATTACGGATTTAATTTGTTTAATGCAGTTTGGTACCAGGAAAGAGACAGGCAGATTAGAGACTAGGAAAAAGGTATGGGGAGAAGACCCTTGACTTCTGTCAAGACTCTTCAGCAGTCCATTCCCTTCTTCCAACTGTTACCTAATCCCCTTGGAATGTAGCTGTTCTCACACAACTCTTATCTGGTGAGTTAATGGGAATTTCAAAGAGGAGGAAAAAGTGGAAAAAAAAAAAAAAAAGAGGGAAAAAAAAGAAAAAACTTTACTGATCTGATATGAGAAAGGAAATTCCACTTTATCTAGCAACAGATTTGTTACAGAGCCAGCCTGGCTGTGCTGGCAGCTCTTTCCTTTAAATATTTATTTTAACAAGAATAACTAAACTCATGTATACATATAGCTCCTCAGGAATGAAAAGTTTTGGTCTTGTTCAGCCTAATCCTTCCTAGTACTGACAGGTTAACTAATAACTGGTATAAACTATATCTCAAGTGGTAAATTTGCTTCTCTAAACAGAACAACAACAAAAAAGTACTACCAATATTTTCCTGGTGTAGGCAAATGATTTTTTTTTTTCTGCTACAGTAAAAGAAAAAAATATATCCTTATGTTTTTTCTCATTACACATTTTATTCTCCGTATTTTGAACTTTCAAGTCAAATCTGTGTCTAGGTTTAGCTGAGCCTTTTTATGTGTTCTCCCTAGAATGACCTGAGCAACTGATTGCCCTGTCTTTTGTCTACAGTGAATATCTCTGGCACTTGTGCTTCTCTGAATCTATGCCCTTTTTTAATCCCACTTCTTTTCCCATTGCCAAGAAAGCTTTGACTTCAGACCCTGTGTTCTAGCACATCCCTTTAGCTCTGACATCCTCAGATCCAAAGCCCAAGAAAGTTCACTTCCCAGGCAAATCCATCAAGATTAGTTCTCTTGCCCCAAAGGGAAGCTCCCAGCATTTTCACAGCCAACACAGTTATAGAATATCCCAACTTGGAAGAGACCCAGAGAGACCATCAAGTCCAATAAAAAAGGAGGACTGAGAAGTGATCATCCCTCTTTACTCAGCCCTGGTAAGGCCACTTCTTGAGTACTGCATTCAGTTTTGGGCCACATGCTACACCAAAGGCACTGAGGTTCTGGAGTGTGTCCAGAGAAGGGCAACAAAGTTGTACAAGGTCTGGAGCACAAGTCTTATGAGGAGTGGCTGAGGGAACTGGAATTGTTCAATCTGGAGAAGAGGAGGCTCAGAGGAGACCTTAATGCTCTCCAAAAGGAGGTTGTGGTGAGATGGGGATTGGCCTCTTTTCCTAGATAACTAGCAATAGGACCTGATTCTCTCACATTTAATGTGAATCTGAACTAATTTTTTTTCATAATCTGGAAAATATTATACTGCATGAAAATTGTCTCTGCTCAGTCAAGAGAGTTTCAGCTGAGGGGGTTGCTTGTGTACAATTTGCTTTATAATTTTGCCCTTTATCTTGGGGCAATTCTGTCAATTAACAAGTATTTTATTAAAGTTAAACTTAAAGGAAAGAACAGATTCCCAATGGCAGTCTTCTTAGTTTTATCTGCTCTCTCTTTGTATCAGGGTAGCAGAGGGGGCTTTATCTGCATTAAAAGGGAGGATCTGACTGTAGTGATGCAAGAATACCAGATAGAAGTGCCTGCGCAACTAGATAATGAAACATCCTCATCATCCACTGACTCTACACCCAGCCAAAGTGAAATATGGAATATTTGAGATGGCTGGGCACCTGTAAGCACGTGGAATGTCGGGGTGAATATTGCAGCCCGGTCTAGCTAGATGTCTGCTGGTCTAGTTATACATTGCTGCTTCACTAATGTTTCCTGGTAGAGATGCTCCTTGCACTGGATTAGTGACTTGCTTCAGTGATTTGCTATAAGCAAGACCTAGTTAAACACACTTTGACTGGGAGAATTTTGAACAAAATTTGGAAATATACATGAGGATAAGGACCAGACTTCTACCACAGAGAAATGTTAGGTAGTCTACTCTAAATTTCAGTAAATGAATAATGATCGCAAAGGAAAATTTCCTTTATAATCTTTAAGGGTGACTGGGTATGAAACCTGATGCAGAATCCTTCCTTCCGTTTCACAAGCTATAATAAAAGATATTTTTTTTCCCAAACATCTAGTCACCATAAAAACAGAAATAATTCTTTCTTTGACTCTTGCACTTGACACTGCAAAATTACCAGATATTTTTTAATAGTATAGTTTGGGGGGAGGGGTTGCTACTTTTTCTTCTAAACACATACATAATTATTTCCAGAATGAAGAAGAGAGATTTTGATGACCCCAGTGTGAGCCAGGATATAAGATATACTGGTATGATATATCCGTATCTCCATACATTCATGTTCGAGCAATTCATCACCAGGCTGAAAGGAAAGACAAGTGGTCAACTGGTGGCTGTAAATCCGTCCACGTGTGTAAATCACCCTAGTCAGATGTACTGGCAGAAAGCCCAAGAGCAAACTCTGTCCTGCTTAAAAAAATAACAACATTGTTCATGTGTGCCCTTACACAGTCTTAATACACAGGCATCTATGCTGTAGGTAGAAATGGAGAGAAGCCTGTACACTGGTGGGACTGTTGTTTTGGCAGACAAGGTGAAGTATTGGGCATTTTTATTTTGAAGAGCTCAGAGATCCATTCCAGAGTCAAACTCATTTTATTTCTACTGTTAAAGATCAGTGTCTGGTTCCAGAACAAATGCTCCCATCCAATTCTGCTCTCTGAAAGTAAATTTTTGAGATCTTGCAGAGACCTGGGACTTTATCTCACCAGTAAAGTAGGAAATGGATGTGAAAAAAATCAACTAATTTTCTTCATTAATTAGCAAGAGAAGAAATTTGGCAACCTGCCTTCCAGTGCTTCCTTGTCCTGATGGTGGATGAAACCCGTATTATGAATGCAAATATCCAACATAACTTTTAAAGGCTTGGTGTAGTCCAGTACCCACTTTGCTGCATTTCTGCTACACCAAACCTACTTTTCTGACCCCTGGGGAGACTTTGCATAACCAGCACCTGCCTCAGTGCAGCTGTGGCAGCTGGAAAAACGGGCTGTAATTAGGGCACTGTCACTCTCACTAAAAGTGTACAGAGCAGGCAAGGGATGAAGTCACTCAGTGTGCTGGTGTCCTACTTAATTCTCATCTGGGACACTGGATCTTTCCTGTCTTCCTTTCCACTGAAAACTAAGTAGCTTGCAAAAGGCCCTTCCTCCTGTTCACAATGCAGTGAGATGCCATGCCCAGATGTGACCCCAAAACCTTTCTGGGTAACACGATACCACATGTGCCACTTACACCCTTTTGAACTGCAAGATATTTCCATCTCCTTATGCTCCTACTAGGTTCTGAGATGCTTAATGGACTGAAGAAATTTGTAAAGTTATCTCTGGCAACTTGCCTCTACCTCGAGTTACAAGCTTGGGTAATTCTCAAAATATGCATGGTTCTGTTCAAGCATTTACTATTTATGTTCTGCCTCCAAGATCTATCAAAATTATCCCTTCTATCAGAACTTACAAGTAGAAGATGTAATGAAAACATCTTTCCTAAATTCTCCAGAATCTACTCTAGTAAAATACAGAAGGAAAAAGGAAGTTTCTAATTCCATTCTCTTTACACAGCAGACCTTTTGGAGAGGTGAATTAGACAGAAATGCCATCTCAGAAAGCAGAACTTTTGCTCCTTTCTCTTTCTTTGTGTGTGTGTGTGTGTGTGTGCGTGGTACAAGTCTTTCTTCTGCCTTTAGATCTTTGCAAAATTTACTTTGCAACACAATCAGATACAAGATCCATCCTCTATCCCGTCATCACCCACTTCATTCAGCACAAAAAGGCAGGTTTTGTCACATTTACTTGTTTTTCACATTCCCACCCCTGAACATTCCCTCCTGATACTAGTTCCACAAGCACATGCTTCCTAATGGTGGCTGGTGGCATTAATTCTTCATAATCTTTATTCATCCACTCCTACCCATTTACTACTTTCACTTGAGCCTCAGCCATGAGTCTGACCAGCCAACACCACCCTTGCCCTGCACTTTTCAAAGAAATATGATGTCGAACTTAAAAGTGCCTTCTCCATCTCCTCATTTGTATTATGCACGTTGAAGCACACGATTAGGTTTTCAAATTGCTGACAGCCGATGACCGCATTTTCACCATTTTGCATCTCAGTATCTAAGAAATATAAAGAATGAAAACTCTGCATGTCCAATTTGTGTAAGTGGGGAATTCATATGCAGTTGCCCTATGTCTTTATGAACTCTATGAAGTGCCAGATGACCAGTCATTCTAATTGCTACATGGGTTTGGGAGCATTTGATTTCTGAGGAGCGATTATGCCTGAAACAGGTTGTGCCCAAAGAAAAATGATCTGCATGAAAATGCACTTAATTATAAACTGCCATGGAAGAAATGGAACCTGACAGCCCATCTGCCCCGTAGGACTGCTCCATACATCACTGAGCAGATGAAATGGTGTTAAGAGCCAAGCACATAAAATCCACCGACAGGCACCAAAATAAAATCTGATTTTCAGAAACACTTGGTGCCCAAGGAGCTTCATTGATGCAAGGAGGAGCAAAGCAGAACATTAGAAAGGAGAATTTGGTAGAATTAATATTTGCAATCATTTACAGACATCCAGAATCAGTGGTCCAATTGTGTGAGGAATTATACAGATGTGTCAAAAGTTGCTCTGGTAGAGAATGATACTCTACTAAAGATAATCATATGTCTTTTAGCACACTTACACCTTTATGCTGGAATGGCAGGCACTAGGCACTGAGTCCCTTGTCCTTTACCTCAAGAAATAATATGCCAGGAACCGTGAAGGCCTGGCACCACAACACCACAGTCACTGGCAGATTACAGGAGACATTTAATTCCACTACAAAATTTGTGTTGTGAAATGTAGTTGCACATTATAAGACAATTACATTTAACATAGCACAGCAGCACCTAAAGGTATAGCAAATGGCTACCACAAAAGGATCTGGATTACTAAGATTCATCAATTTCCAGACCAGAACTCCTCTCAAGCATGATAATAACAATGGAGTACGTACAAGAATACTTTCCTTTATCAAAGAGAACAAAAGAAAGAGAAGACATCTAAAGCTTCAAAGAAAAATGTCAAGAAATATGTAAGGCAGGAATAATGTCCTAGCTACTGGCATAGGAGATAAGAGTATCTGATAAGTGCTGTGGATACAGAGCAAAGCCATTGGGAGATACTGTTTTATATGGAATGAATCCAAGTAGCAAAAGAAATGTAGATGCCTGTTTTGAGGACCAAAGATATTAAAGTAGATATGGATTTGTTAGTGGAAGATTCTAAGATTCTAGCAGACTAGAGAAGATTTAACCTTAAAAAAATGCCAGCTAATAATAAGTACAATAGGCATCTGTGAGGAAGGCATCAAAACAAAGAGCCATTGTGCAGAACAAGAATGCAAGCATCAAAGTTAAGCAATGGGACACACATGACGAGCAAATTGACTGAGGATGGTCCAGCCACAATAATGATGCCACTGTGAAAGGCAGGAAGGAGATTCCATGCACTCATGTAGGGCCATAGAAACTGTGGGAATACTGAGTGCAGTATTCTTAGCAGGAATCATTATCCTTGGTAGAGTACTGCACTAATACATCTAATTGTTTATGACACAGTGTCTGATCTATTCAGAGATGAATGAAGAATCTCCATGTGAAACAAAAGAGTATAATGTAAATAACTTTTATATCCCAGAAACCAAATACTCCAAGAGGGAAAACCAAAGAATCCCACAGAGTAGTTGCAAAGATATGGAGATTTCTAGAGAACAGTGAAAGATCTGTGGCATGATTATAACATACTCTACTGGTTTCTACGTACAAACACTGGTATATGTATTCAAACCAGCCTGATCCCAGTTAGACTGACAATCAGTCATCATAAAAAACAAAATTTTCTTGGAGACACGTGGCTGAGGCCTGATGTTCACAGTTAAAAGCCAAAGGGGAAGTACAGCCTGTCAAATATAAAAAGCCCAGGGAACAAGACATGTTCTATCTTGTCATTTATAGTAGTTGGCATGCAGAATTATTATCTACTGTGGGACACTAGGGAGCGTGACACTAGAATATTCTCAATGTCAAAATGAGGCAGGAAGGGTCTCTGCTTATAAATACATTCCTTTTTTTGCAAAGCAAAGGGCATTTACAGAGCAAGTTTGAGTGAGGAATTTGGCAACGCGAACTTATTGAAAAATCTGGATCCATTTGACTTGCCAGTTTCAGTAGAAAAGGAGCTGTCATGTCAACAAAAATATGGTTGTATGACAGCAAGGGAAAATCAAATCTGAATTGGCTTAAAGCTGCTGTAGACATTAACATTATTACAGTTAGTAAACTTTATCAGAAACTGTGAACTCACCCAGTCTTGTCAGCATGCTCTGTTAGACGCCAGTGTATGCCAAGCAGTGCATGTACTACCAGATATGAACCACAAAAAGGGTAAGGCCCTGTGGTGCTACGTGACAACACCAACAGCTGGCTCTGAGATAACTGATGACATTTGCATTATTAGAGGAAGCAAAGTTCGGAAGAGAACTTTTGCTCGTAAAACTGCCATGCAAGAGACCTTGAAGAAACTTCAGCAACAGATTAAGGCTGATTAAACATAAGAGATATTTTGAGTTGTGAGTTCCTACTGTACTTTTCAGGCTTGTTACTAAATTCAACAATATCAGGAAGTGTTCTTGAATACTGTGACATATTTGTCTGCATTTTTAAACTGACAATTTGGTGTGTGGTATGGTTTAGGGCAGCAAACTAGTTCTGCCCCAGACAACTTCCAGACAACTTACTGAAAGGGAGAAAGCAATGTTTCTATCAGACTTCAGAGTTATCCTAAGACATACTTTGTCCTAGGAGTAAAGGCACTAGCCAGGCACTTTTTATATTGGCAAGGCTCAGTTTTAAGACAGTTCAGAGAAAACCTGCAGAGCTGGGCTTAGTACTAAAGACCTCATAACCAAATAGCAAAACACAACAGTTGAGAGAGCTAAACAGGTGAGGTACAGACTCCAGGCAGATAATGAAGCTCAAATGAAATGAGTGGTTGTGAACAGAAAGCATGTCCTGAAATGCAAGGCAAAGTGTAGGCGGCAGAAGACCTAGAAAAGGCATAAATGACCCTGGGTAAGTTTGACCCAAAGGAAGAGGTGTCAGAAGGACAGACAAGAGAGGAAAGGGGATTTGAAGTACAGTCAACAGGTTGCCATGCAACAGAAGGAAGATAGCAACAAGGTTAAAACAAGTTCACTGTAAGCAAGAAGTGGGGAAACTAGTTTGAAAACAAACTCATTTGAAAGCATACTTCAAAACATAAAACAAGAGAAGTGGCTTAAAGCCACATATGTAGGTTCAGGAAGAGGTTAATGTCCACTTGCCTTAGTGACAAATGAACCTGTAAAGTACACCCCCACCTAAAATTATTCCAAATCGTGGTTTAACAATTCTTGTGTGACTTGAAAGAAGGAAAACATCTCTCAGGAAGGAATTCTTTGGAGGTGTACTGAATACTGTGTCTCAGTGCATGGTTATGTGCAGGATCTCTGCAGAAATAATAATTAAAAGAATGTCCATTCTGCGTTGCAAATATCTCATACAATCATTGAGCACTGAGGACATTAAGCATTTCCTATGTGCTTTGATTTGTACAATTTCTTCTACTTTGTGCAGCCTAACACTTCTCTAAGCAGTCTTGAGCCAAGTAAACAGGGAAAGACAGCAACAGAAACTGTTCAGGAGATCAGTTGTAAGAGAGCGATCATATTGGTCCTCAACCTGTTTCAGATGATTGGGAACTTTTTCATTTCAGAATAAATCAAGAGCTGTAAATAAGGCTGTTGCAAGGAAAAGAGAAAGAGTAAAAATGATGGATCGTGTCACAGATCTTTAATGACTTTATTGTCAATTTATAATGGAGAGTTGGGGAGATTTTACTGTGTAGAACAAAGCTGGGAATCCTTCTATGATAAAACATTCAAATAAAAATGTGAAATTGGTGTGAAAGGAACACAAATCAAAGGACAAATAGGTATTTGCTTTCTGTCCTAATATATTTGAATTGTGTCAGGCTTCAGCTATGATCATTAATAGATACTGCAAAAAGGCAAAAGCATGTATTTAGCCCTTAATCTTGCAAGATGTTCTTGCCAGACCATACCTGAACTGTTTCCTGCTCTGTGGCACCACCTCCTGGCACTGATTGATGACACAAATCCAAAAAGATGATAAAATGCAAAATTTTTGTGCAGTATGTTTGTTTCATATAAGTTATTTTTAAAACTGCTTGTACAAGGAAAGCAGGGGATGATACTATATTTTAATGTGCAGGTATAAAATATAATTGCAAAAACTGCATCATTAAAATTACCAAATAAAATCACAAGTTGAAGAACCGTGCATTAATACAGCCTTACATGCTGTATTCAGCAGTCAAGATATTTTGGTAACATGCACATTCCATAAGGATCCATCCAAAAGTTTCCTTCACCTTTCAAACTTACTGAATAAACATAGAAAAAGCAAGGAACTGCTCAAGAGAAGAAATCACAGAATTTTCTTTTGTGTTATGTAGCAACAGGAGGCCTTGAAATAAGATCGTGGCAGCACAGGCTGCACTGCCACTTCTGAAGCCAGCAGAAAGCCATGCTGTTGCACTGCAGGAAAGATTTCAGTTTTACCATGCCTGAATCACCTCTGGATGTTCAAGGTGAATGTCACCAGCATAGCTAACTATGAGCCATTAGGCAGAGGAAGACTATTTAGAATGAAAGCCCGGAGGCATTTCTCAGAGGTGGCTTTGGTCTCTGCCCATCTTTGTCCCTGCTTGCCAGAGTGGAGCTTTACCTTTTTTCCATATTTATCTAAGAGATGGTGTGTGAAGTGATGATAAGGAAGGTGGGCTTATGACTACAAATAAAAAAAGCTGTTACTATTTTTGCCTCCTGTTGCTTTTTAATCTCTCTTCTTCTTTAGTTAGTGAATTAATGAAGAAATTGGCATTCATGATTCCAGCAGACTGCAAGGTCTATTTGCTAGGCATAGAATGCTGAGCTCCAGTCTTACTTAGTTTTATATTCAGAAATATGTCACAGCACGTAATTGTTTTGGGTAGAAAAGCCACCTGAATTTCTTGGGTGTGCCTTTATTAAAAATTTTGAAGTGGATTGGCAAAAAAACCCTCTTCTTAGAAGGCTAGGAAAAATGCATCAGGGAATAACTGAGAAAAGAAAGGTCAGTAGAAGGGTGGAAGGCAGAAATATTTTCCATTTAAATAAGACATTCCTGTATTTAGGTTAAATAATCAAACAAGAAGGTGTACACAAACTTTTCCACTGATCCTTCAAGTTAGTATTTAAAAATAAATCACTTAAATGAGTATTAAAGCCAATGATACTATGACTTTCTAAGAAAGGAGTTACAGATCTGGAACAACAGAATAGAAACTTATTAAAAGGTTACTTGAAATCTTTATTTCCTGTACTTGAAAAAAGGAAATATACAAATGCAGTGGAAGAGGAAGTGCTCTGGGGAGAAGATTCTAAATTAACAAAATCTGAAATTTCAATTTGTTTGAAGAAAAGCTGAGATTACCTTTCTTCATACTGTGTTAAACTTAACTTCATAAAAGTAAGTTTAAGTTTACTCAGTCTCTCTCATAACTGTATAGTTAAGAAAATCTTTAGACATCTTTCATTAAAGACTAGATCTGTGAGGAAAATGTAATGATTATTCCTATGAGTGTGACTACAAAACACATTTAGAATTACTGCCAGTACCTTCTATATGTAACTCTCAGGGTTGTTAGATATGAATATGAACACCACTACTGGAAAAACTTTGCTAATAGCAATTTCAGTGATCTTGTAGCCCAACCACAGTATGGCTTTAGAGTTAAGTATTTCTTGCTTAATAAGGAATGACAAAATCACAGTCAAGAATGTTGTAGGGGCAGCACATGAAACATTCTTCTGACAGTCATGAGAATCTAATTATCTGGGGGAAGGGATGTGAAATTGAACTAAACTTCTGATTTCAGAACATCTCTGACATTTACTTTTCAAAATGCTAAGGAGTCTGAAATTCGGGCACTAACTTAGATCAGTGTATCTGTATGGCTAATAGGATCAATTTTATGATGAACTGCTTCTTGAAGGACCTCAGATAATCTTGCAAATGAGCAGGGCAGATTTTAGAGCACTAAGATATTAAGCAGCTTATTCAGCAGGTATTTATATCTTCTGTCCTAGTAATGGGAAAGGTGCCATTGTCTTTGAGAGGATTAAATTAGGTACTAACTCCGTACATCCACTGAAAAGTCCTGCAGTAGCATACACCAGTACTCTTTGATGTAAAGTAGCAACAGCAAGATAATAGAAAAAGACAGGATAAGACCAAGGTGTTTTGGTTTAGTTTTTGTTTGTTTGTTTTTTTACAAAAGTGCTCAGTGAGACACACATTGCCATACCCAGAATGTGGAGTTGTGGAAGTGCCAGCTGTGACAGGAAAGAGTGGAACCACAGTGGGTCTCAGGGCAAATGAGTGTGATATAGCACCATTAGGGTCTCAAGAACACGGAAGAATTCATTACACTTTTTGCTTTCCCTTGCACTTTTCTGGGTACAAACCCCCTACTTTTCTTAGTGTCTAAGCACATTTACATTTCCTTCAGGCTACAGGAAAATTTATCGTATACATTTAATATTTCCCTCCTGTTACCTTCTTCTCCCCTATGCACTTCTTTTAATTCCTTTTCTCCCAATAGAGAAATAGTGTTACACAGGTGTAAGAGGATTTATAGTCTTAATGCAAGCAAAATTGTCACATCGTGTTCACTGATGTAATGCTTTCTTATTTATGCACTCTGTCTAGGACATTTGCATAGCCACTGATAAAGTTTAATTCTTCCTCAATTTGACTTAAAAGCGAGGCTCTTAGTAACATAAAAGGAAATATTAGAATCATTGAGTGCAGATCCCACTTTGCAGTTTGATGGAGAGAGCTTGGGTGATGATGAGAAAAGACGACCACTGTGCGACTGGTGAATAGTAATTATATCCAGGGCTAGCCAGGAATATGAGTTTTTCTATTCAGTTTTAGAATGGGTTAATAAGGCTAGAGGTTAACAAGCTTTCTTTGAGGCACTTGAGCAAAATTTTGGTAATTGCTGCAGAAATGCCTATGAATCACTGCTGTTTGCTGCTGATGACAGTGTTAACACAAGGTGACACTTGGTACACATCAGTTTCAAACACCAC
The DNA here is from genome assembly GCF_987193195.1 of Phasianus colchicus. Classification (NCBI taxonomy): domain Eukaryota; kingdom Metazoa; phylum Chordata; class Aves; order Galliformes; family Phasianidae; genus Phasianus; species Phasianus colchicus. The sequence goes on from NC_143438.1 coordinate 87,522,428, forward strand.
CTATCTGAGCTTTGTAAATGGATTATAAGTCACCTTTAGCAAATGCTGAATAGTTAGCAACTGTTTAACTTATAGCCTTTTGAACCCAAACCAACCAGTTTCAATAGTTCACCTAAGAAGTTCATCACTCCGCAATATTCTTCTAGCAGAGAATCTTCCTGAAAATCTCTTTTCTTGTTGGATGTCTCTCCTCAGTTTTTTAACTTCTTGGGGATCAGTGGATGCCATGACCCTCCATTCCACTATTTATAAGTGAAGTCAGCACCTCTGTACACCTTGACACAGGCACCGCCCTCCCCCTTTAAAGTACATCTTCCCACAGTCAGACTGCAAAGCTATGTCCTAAAGGCATTTTCATGTAGTTTTCATATCTTTCTTTTCTTTGAGATGTGACTTTATTTCCATTGTTCTCTTAGCTAAGGAGAATTAAATACGATTCAAACATTTACAGTGTTGGACTCAGCTATCAGGTTCTTCAGTAGCTCTTTTTCATCCCTTTAATAGAAGTGTTCAGCCCATTAAGATGAATGCTATTAACAGCCATGGCTCTTCATAAATTAGAGCGAGAAAAAGGTTATGTGAGAAACAACCCTGTCTCAGACAGACATTAACTGCCTTTCCGAGTGTTAAATAAACAAGTTCGCAATGATTGTTCTTCCATTTTCCAGATCTAATCACAAAATCTTTTCACAGCAATGACATTACTTGATTTCTTAAAATGATACAGAGACAAAAGATAATTGAATGGGATGGGTGTATCTCATCCTACTATTTCACCACAAAAAAATCAGCAGTGACTCTTCCTTCTGAACTCTGTTAGACTTCCACGCATCTATAAATTTCATCATGATTGAAAGCACACCAAATATGTATTGAGACACATAACTGACTTGACTTCCTTTGAAGTAACCCTAGAAGGTATAGGAATATAATGAAACACTAGCAGGACTTTCTATAGGAAAACCAATTGCAAGTGTGACCAAATGCTTGTAGTCTGTTCACAATCACCATTTTTCCTTTTTCTTGGCTTTACTCTAGAAGAAATTGGGTAGCACTGGGAAATGCTTTGTTTCCACATCATCAGACCCTGATAAGTATTTTATTAGGAAGATTGCCCAACATAAAATACATTAAGCTGTCCACATGGCAGGCAATTGATATCGCTGTTTTGAGATGGGTCAGTTGAGATCACTTGAATTGCACTGAGACAGTTGATCAGTTAGACAAGGCATGAGGTAGACCTTGGGAGCAGCAGATCTTTTCAGATCCAAGTGATTTAAGAGAGAATACATAGTTGGTATAAGCAGGACATTATATATAGTGGAAAGAATGGGACAATCAAATGCCTCATGTAACAAGAAACTCTCCAAAAACATAGAATACAGCTGGAGGAAATGTGAGTAGGTCTCCATTCTGTCAGTGTGAACATTATAACCCCGTCAAATGGATCCAGTCTGGGTGGGACTCAGGTGTCAGGTGCTGGTCATAAATATGTTGCATTCCTTCAGAAAGAGGAAGAGAAAAAATAGCAACATAAGCATCTCTCCAGATTCTGAGGGGATAAATAGGCACTTGAACAAACAACCCAGTAACTCTGCATTAAGACCCAGAACAGAATAAGGTTATGTGAACAGCTGTCTGTGTAAGAAGTCACTTTCAGGATGTCTTGGCAAGGGTCTGACCTCAGCCCTTCCCTCAGACTGTCAGGGGGTCATACTTAAGTGTATATTTAAATAGAAATTGAGAACAAAGTGCAGTATTTAAAAGGATGTTATTTTTCCCTCTGTTACTCTTAACTCATAGTTGTTTATTGAGGTTGTTGTGAATGCAACTTTTGTAGCCAGCCCGTCTTCTGGCATAAAAGCTATAGTAATCCCAATATTCCCTGGATATCCTCAGGCTACTCCAAGTGAAAGGACTCTCATGCTGGTAGCAGTATACCTTCACAGTAGTCCCTCAGTAAAGCTACTGCTTAATGCACCTCCAGCCCACGTAGTTTCAGTTCTTTGACACTTCAAATCTGCCTGTTCGGTTTCTCACTTCAGTTTGACAATTCAAAACAATCAACATGTTGTTTCAGCTTTGCTTGACAATTAGGTTCTGACTTTGCATCTCACTGCTAGTTGCCTTAACGTTGTCTCTCCAAAATGTGTCATTTTTTCTCATAACTTAGATCTTACTTTTGCTTCCTCTTAGTGCTCCTCATCACCTGCCTTTCCCCTCAAAGCTGCCACTTTATATTATTTTTTGAAGCAGTACTCATGGCACATAAGGTATCAATATATTCTTATACAAAGATGTAGAAGTCTCTTTTGTTTCCTTTATCATCTCCAGTTTACTTATATCGTTAGTACCACAGTTGCTAAGGTCAGGTTCACTCCTCCCCAGGCACATCTGATATGGCCTCATCATCCATTCAGTATGATTTCAAAAGCTGACACAAAAAGGGCATTAACTTGATCTATTTATTTAGTTCTTCCTGATCTGATAGAGATAACAGAGAAATAGGCCAGAAACGTGCTGGGGTTTTCCTTCTCTACCCTCATCATCAGGAACCTTTTGTGAATTCACTTATCTACAGAGTTTACCAGCTTGGTCTTGTTTTCCACAAGGTGACTGGGCTCAATCAAACATGAGGCTATGGAGAAGGAGTGTGACGAGGAATTCATGTCAAAAAGCAAGTGATGGTCTAAGTTGAAGATTCTAAATTGAACACAAAACATAATATCAGGTCAAGCAACAGTAATGCTAACATGCACATGAAAAAAAACAAAAGCTCTAGCAAGTTAATGGGCTAAACTTAGGATGTACAGTTAATTTCCCACTGAGATGGTTTGTATATTAATCATATAGGGAAGAAACACGCACAGTCCTGTGTGGCATCCTCTAGAAGGACCAGGGACCAGCAGCGGTGAAGAAGCATCTCTGAGATAAAAACAGCTGTTCTGTCTATTTAACTAATTATCACAGTTCTTCTAGTCCTAAGGCAGATCTAGCAGAGGAATTTAATCAGATTATTGCCACAAGACTCATTAAAGCTGAAAAAAAAAGCTGGCAAACTCATTGGTCATTTGAAAGCCTCTCCAAACAAATCATATTAGTAGGAATCCCAAATAACTAAATGTATATATAGTAAGGAATCACTTTATCTTCCATACTTCAGGAGAAATTCCCAGAAGGAAGGCTGAAATCAAATACTTTTCTATGTTTGATGTGTAAGAAGAGTTCTGGCAGGTTCCCTAACTAAAACACAGCACACATTTATGGATACTATGTGTTCCCTTTGACAGACATTGTGAGGTGGGATATGTTACATATCTAAGATGTTCCACAGAAAAACAGAACTCATTCCTGACACCACAACAGGCTGTGAGATCTTATTGGATAAAACTCTGAGCTGTTGAAAAATAGTAGACAGTATTAATTGAGGGGATTCAGAGCTCAGGAACTTCTCAGGACAACAGTGGCCACTACAAGTTCTGCATGTCAGATGTGACTGGGGATTGTAATTAACACAAATTCACAGTTAAATTCCAGCAGAAAATTGTGGCCAATATACCTGCCTCCTCTTCCCCAGGGGAGGATAGGCACAGAGATTAACAGGAAGCATTAGTTAAAATCTGGGAGGAAAATTAGTTGGTAAATTACCTGTATGAATGTGCTCTGCAGAGACGTCCGAAAGGAATTGGCTGGGAATCTTACTGAGAACCTGATAGAGTTAAAGAGATCTCCTGAAAGTAGGCACAAAGTTAGATTCATCCAGGGACATCTCTCAGGAGGTACTGGCAGGGTGTCATACAGCAACTCAGTTGTATGGGCTGGGAGTGCCAATAAAAACAATGTCAATGTAGCTCAAATGGAGAATGAGGCTTTGGCTGAAGTCCATGGATTAAAAAAAAAAGAAAAAAAAAAGTCATTTCTTTAGCTGCAGCTGACCTTAAACCACATTTTTTTTTTTTACCTTTCTCAAAAGGCTGGCTGGCAAACACCTCCTTGTGAATAGAGTCACAGTTATGCCTTTTTTTTTTTTTTTCTTTCCCAATCCCTGCTACAGGCCTGTCATTTACAGGCTGAAAACTTGGGAGAGATTTGCATTACAGACACTCTGTAATGCAGGAATCCTGATCCTTTTCTTTCTAGTGAAATCTCCATGGCAAGCCACCTGCTGTGTGGACTGCCTTTGCTTTATCTGTCTATTGCTTTCAGGCTAACTCCTTGCTGTACAACAAATAGATGACTGCTCAAAAATGTTTCAGGTTTGCAGTGGCTCCTTCTAGGTCATTGATGTACTTAGGGTCACAGATGTTCACACTACCTAAATATGAAAAATCATATTACATCCTAAGAAAGGTCCATCTGCACAAGGAGTCCTTCATGATAATAACCAGGAGTGAATGATAAGTGCAGAGTAAAGAATAAAGCAAATATATAGGAGTATTTTCTACTCATCTGGTAACCATCAGGGCACAGGCTTTCTGAGCTGGAGCCATGTTTCTGTGTCTAATAGCCTTTGCCTATTTACATTTTGAACCTAAATGAGCTTTAGCAACCACAGGATCCTTTGGCAGTGACCTCCAGTCTATTGATAAACTTGCACAGTTAGTAAACTACCAAATTTGGGTGTGTTTAACATTTCTCATTAAGATACTGTTGAGTGTTGAATTAGTATTTTCTTCTTTCGGTGGGAAAGAAAACCTATCTGTCCTAACTACAGCAGTTAGCAGTCAGGTACTGAGTGCTGCAGACCTTGAGCAGGCCCCTGAGATCCGAGTGAACACTGAACAAGAAACCATTAACAAGGTGAGAACCATTTCTGTGAAATTATTAATTGCAATCAAACATTCAAGATGCTCCTGGGTAGATGAATACTATCACAAGCACTTGGAGCTGGGCCAACCACTCACAACCACTATATTTTAAGTCCTGAGAGGAACAGTAAGTTAATTATGTTCTGATGCATCATGTACGTACCTTAAAAAAAAAAAAAAAAAAAAAGACAAGGAAGAATAATGCTACCAGTTTTGTAAGTTTTGTATAACCACTGCTCTTCTTTCAAGGATTTTAAGATTTCATAAGGCCTTTTTTACAGAGCTAGTTAGCAACAATGACAGCAGTTTTACTTTAGGCACAGACATAAAGCAACGGACCAAGCAAAGGCACTTGTAAGGCATGAGTGAACAATGATGATCAATTCTCTATTTTACTTTAAAGTTCTTGAGATTTTGAAAAGCTAAAAGATGACACAAGTGAAGAGAATGGCCAAAAAGAAAATATCAGATCTTGGAGGAATAAACAGTGAGACTGTGACTCAAAGACAACTTTGGAAGTCAGAAAGAGTGCTAGAAAGGATTTGGGGAGAAAATGATCACAATCACACTCACTGTGCCATTTGTAAACAAAATGGGTTCCATTAAAGAGCTATTTGTCTTCATCAGCAGATTTTTGTAACTGAACAAATATAGAAGACCGCAGTGCTTTAGCTGTTTGGGTCAAAAGAGTGGCAGGAAATATTATAATGTTTCATCATTCCTCTGCTGAAAGTCTTTGACGAGAAAATGTGGATGGGAAAAGAAACCAGAAACTAATTAGAAGGAAAGACCTGGAGAAAATTAGCTTCTCCATGTTTACTTTTCAGCGATTATGCCCCCAAATATTTTTCTCTCAGCCCTTCATTGTCACTTTTTTAGAAATCACTGATCCTACCCATCGCCCAATTATTTTCAGAAATAAAAACATTTCTCAGTAAATCTTTTCTGAGCTGTTCCTGTCACAGTTTCAGTCTGTTAACAATCTGGTCCTGTTATTTTCATTTCGTACATACGTGCTTCCTGCTGAAAACAAAACCTGGGGGAATGATTTTGAATGCTTGGTGGGGCCAACTGAAGGTAACTCTGCTGACCCTTATTGACATTATGCTGGCTTTTCCAACTTGTGCAAGGAGCCCCTCCTACCCTCCTCTTCTTTGGGCCTGGGGCCCCTCTGCTGCTTCTCCCTCACTCGAAGCCTCCTCCTGTGCCTCCTGTGCCCTCTGTGCCACCTATGGCTGAAAGCCATAAAGCTACTTTGTGATGGAAACTGCAGACAGGCCTACTGCTGGGGGGATGAAGTACCATCGTGCACTTTGGAGAGCCCGCAAATGCTCCCGGCACTGTTTTATCTCCTTCAACACGTTGTGCCTTCTGAAGCTGGCAGTTTTGGAGATGCGCTTCTCCGACCTGTCACGTCACTCACAAGGATTGACAGCCACCTAATAGCCGTGCCACCTGTCAGTCTCCTGGCCGAAACCTTAATCAGGAAAAGAGGGACCAGCAGAAAGACGTCTCTTCAGCTCCCCATCCCCATGATTAGTGGCATTTCAGCATGCCAAGATTTCTTCACAAGTTCCCTCCTAGTGGTCCCTGCTTTGTGGTTTACTGGCTCTTGGTCAGGGCAGTGAAGAAGGTCAGGTAACCATCCCTTATGTAGTGTGGCAGGAGAGAATGAAGCCCAGCAGACAGTCTTGACAAAATAAATGGGCAGCTTGCTTTTTGTCTGTTCTAAAGCAAAAAAAAAAAAAAAAAAAAAAAAGCAGTGATACGTTCTACAAAGCAAAATCAAAACCAATGAACACATGTAGATTTTTCTGCTTGTTTTTTCGGTCAGAGTGGCACTGGAAGGTTACTAGACTGGTAATCTACCAAGAAGTGACAGGGGATTAGGTTTTATACATCTTGAGGACATTAAGAGACAGAGTAGTTCATGCTAATAATATTTTTCAAGAGGATATTAGAGTGCATGTGGTAGAGATGAGGTCACCCTCTAACAGGCTGAGATTAGAAAGAAAGCTACAGAAAATACAGAGGAGAACAGAACATAGTCCTACATTTGACTATTATTTCACATTAGGAATGCAGAGCTCTCCATACAGTGGATTACCTTCAGTACCTTCAGTATGCTGCAGCTTTACTTGTCTGCTGAGGTACTACATTTTTAGGGAAAAATTGCTTGTTTGCTTTGATTTTCCACACGTTAATGTGTGGGAGGCATTTAACCACAACCCAGACTGCTCAAGAGTCACTTTCATGGTAAGAAACTGTCTCTTTCAGATTTCTCCTACCAACTAAAGTAGACTGATTGTAAACAGAGCAGGAAAAGGAGAGAGAAATTTTCACTATCCTCTATGAAGATTATTCAGTGAAGCACATGATCCCAGTCACAAGAGGACATAATTCCCTCCTTCCTCTCCTGCTCTAGAGTAAAATGTGAAAAATATCACTGTGAGGAAGACAGTTCAGAACAGCCTGAGACAGCAGTTCATCAGGACGCAGTCGTATTATGGCCCTAGAAAATAGTTTCTGCTTATGTTGGCAATTGGGAATCTGATGGAAATGTCTAGATAATAAGGCAAGTTTATCTAGTTTTCTATTAGAAGAGAAAAAGGACCACTGATGGGGTTTAAGAGCTGTTCAAAGCAAGCAGACATGTTTTGTTTACAATGAGTAGTAGATTTGAACAAAAGATTGTGAAAGATGCAAAAATGTAAATGAGTTTAAGGGGAGAAATGCAAAGAACACTGAGGAAATGTCCTCTGGGAACAAACCAAGTTAGACTGCTTGAAATATCCAAAGGCTGATAAGGCTGTTTTCTATTCAGGCATGTTTTTGGATTGTAGGACACAGCTATCAGATATATATGTAGATACCAGGTTAGGTGGACTTTTAGGAGTAAGGATTGTAAGTATGCTGTAATGATAATAGCTGCTCCATTACACTGTAAACATCACTGAAAACATAAAGATAAGACCAAGCAGGGAATCGGCCTCTACACCTGTGTAATGGCCTCAAGTTGCACCAGGGAGATTCGGGTTGGATGTTAGGAAAAAGTTATTCTCCAAAAGAGTGGTTAGGTGCTGGAATGGGTTGCTCAGGGAGGTGACTGTCCCTGGAGGTGTTTAAGAAACATTTAGATGTTGTACTGAGGGTCATGGTTCAGTGGGGAAACGGAGGTGGTAGGAGAATGGTTGGAATGGATGATCTTGATGATTCTGTGATTTCATGAACTGTTGACAATTTTTAGTTTTGGAGACAAAAGGAAAATTAAGGTTCTCCAGCTTGTTCCCCTATACAGTCCTTCACAGAGAAACTCCTCTAGAAGAGGAGATAGGGCTCAAATGCTCATCTACACAGAGAAGAGCATGAGAGCCAGAAAGAGGTGATTGTCTGCCATAAAAGATCTCTATATTCATTATTCTAAAAGAGTAGCTGCCTATACATCTTCTCAAATCTCATATTTTAATTCGTTTTTAAAATTTAGTGCAGAAAGTAGCCTTAAAATAGTTCTGGCAATAGCTGCTGGCTTTGACTTGGGAATATGTTGGAAGGCCTGGGCAAGGCACAGGAATGAGTTAGCTGTTTAACTCATTTTACTCATAGGCAAGCTAATGCCTGTTAGTACAAGTCCTTCAGGAAAGGGTGCATGGCTGAAAGATAGTATCCCCAGAGAGCGAATGTATTGTGTTTCTTCCACAGTAGCTTGGCCATTTCCTGGTCAGCTTTTTGTCTCATAACCTCACACCTACACTCCTGAGGCTTTACTTGACATAAAACTATGCAAGTGCCAAACATGCTTCGAACTGCTAAGTTGAGCAATTCTGATTCAGAGCAGCACAGAATAACTGCACAGAACAGGATTGGAATAATCTTAGAAGAAAAAAAGCCAAACTTCATAACATTTTCATTGAAAAGCCAGTAGACACAAGGATGATGGTTATTCATGTCAGAGTTGACAAGTATTTGACTCTATCATCAAATCGTACTTCTTGTATGTGAAAAAGTATTTTTTCTCCATGGAGCTGGCAGCCCAGACCTGATTCTGATAGAGTCCAAGCACCTTCAGCAATGGATTATGAGGTTTATGAGTATTTTATAGTAAAGTGCCTACTCCCCATCTTTTACCTTTGAAAGTCAGTGCATTTGCGAAGCTCTGCTGTTGGAAACAAATTGTTTATCATTTTTATTATGCTAGTATCTCATTAGCAAGACTGAGGCTCCAATGTTCAAACTACTATGCAAATACTATATTAAATTTGCTTGTTTTAGCACCATTTTAGATAGTGGCCTGTTTCTTCACTATCTAAAATGTTTTAATTAATTTTGTAACAGCTTTTGTTTTCTGAAAGTCTCCAGAACAATTCCAGAGCACTGTTCATGACACACACACAGGTCAGTTCAGACTAACACTAAATTACCAATATTTGAGAAAGTGAAATATCAATTAACAATATTTGTTCTATACAGATCTTCCTACGTATTTTCCTGTGACTCACAATCTGTATTGTTTTGTGGTCTAAGTATAAAGCTTTACTTCACATCGCTGGTTTAACGCTCAAGATCTATATACAAAAAATACACAGTACACAAACACTAAGATTGAAAATGCAGGCATTCAGAATTTAGGCACTGCTCAAGTTAAGTTTTCCCTCTCATGTTTCATTCATCCGCATATATACAGTCCCAGACTCAGTCTTCAATGAAAAGTTAGTATGCTATTCTTATTTTGGAGGAAATTTCTTCAGTGATTTCAAAAAGCATTGACTAAATTAGCAAAAGCTAAGCAAGGTATGCAGAAAATGAGGAAAACATAATGGCACGTATTGCACTGAAATTAAATTTTGCAACCTGTTTTTCTTCAGCAAGCTGGAAACCTTTAATTTTTTTCTCTCTGTTATAGAAACAGTTTGCAATGCTTTCATGAGGCATACCGGTAATGCAAAGACTGATGAAAAGAAAAGCATATGAATTAAACCAAACTTGAAAAAGCTAATGGGTCTCCAGGTTCCTCTGGTGATTAGAAGAAAATATTTCTCTTTTTTTGATTAATGGAATTCTTTCATTGACTTTAATGACAGGTAGATATAATCCCACAGGACATAATGACTCATTTCTCTGTAAAGTTCATGCTTACTTAATTTAATAGAGACTTATATTAGAAAGCAAAATATCTTAAAAAGTTTTCTTAGAAACCTCTCTGCCACCCAACCTTGTCATTTTTTTTAATGAAGGCTTTCACATCTCCCTTTTACAAATTTCTCAGATTGAAATGTCTCTCTGCTTCCCAGTAATGAATAACATTTTCCTACAATGGCTGAAGGGAAAGACATTCGAAGTGCAAGAGCAATAAATTCACACTCAAAACAAGCCACCCACTGCGCTCTTACTTCCTGCAGACCTGCAACTTATTAGATACCTTGGCCAAAAATTTAATGTCTCGCGTCATCTCTAATGCATGGTAAGTTATTTTCTCAACCTGCATCTTTTAGGTGAGCTACTCTCTTTTTTCAGGAATGTTTTCAGGTTTCTATTTGAAGCTAGGATGTGTTCGGTGCTTAGGGCTCTGGGGCTGTACAGACTGCAGTTTTAACTTGTGTAGAATCTTGCGGGGGCTGCAATCTGATAGGGTTATCAAGCTTTTACTGAGGGTTTTTGTAATCACTGCCATCTTCACTCCTACAACCTCAGTGTTAGCACCCAACTGTGTTTCTGATAATTCCTTTTCTTCTCTCTTTTCTGTTTTGGACAAATATAATGTATGTATCACTGAAACTAAACAAAGTTTTAAGTGAGCATTCTGGGGGCAACAAAGGAGGAAAGAGTACTTGTTTAAACTGCATTTAACAGCTTTACCATTCCTACCTTGACTCTAGCCTTTGTGACTGCAGCTGCACTCTGAATTCAGCAGCAAGCAGGGGAATAATTGCATATGTGTGCATGCACATGCATATGTTGGGTTTCAGGGACTTGCATGTGAGGATGCATTGAACCAGATTTTGCCACTGGTCAGGCACAGAGAATGTAGGAGGAGAACTGCAGATGTCTGGCTGGGACAGTGATGTGAGTCTCCCATCACCTTCAGTTTTTCACAAATAAACTTATTCACTGAGTGACATTGGATGAATCACTGAGGTCAGACTTTACTCCAGCTTTACTCCACCTTTTTTCCAGTTGGCAGCAGAGAGAAGGATCAGTAAAGGGAGACACATTCAAGCAGGTCAAAGCCAGTAGGGAGTGACTTGAGAGGAAAGAATGAGCAATTTCCCTACACAAGGTCACCATTTGTTATGGCATCACTTGCTTTGTACCTGGAAAAATAGGAAAAATAACCCACATCTTCTCCTTTTTTTTTTTTTTTTTTTTTTCTGTAGGGAAGTGATTCATGGCTTTACCCCAGACATATTTAAAGCAAGGTTAAGGTCTAATAATAATTATTTACTTTGGTCTAGGAGACCATGACATATACAGCATACACAAAGCCTTTTCCTCTCCAAAGTTTTACTAATTTTAAAATGTTGACATATTCAAACCAGAGCAGACTATAAAATCTGTCACAAAGACCAAAGAACTGAAGCCCAAAATGGTAAAATGTATGCATTATTTATCCTGTAGTTTCAGTAAGAAGCTTGATTGGGATCAGGGCACCTCTCTGTGAGGCAGAAGGTAAGAAAAGATCAAAGAGAGATTCCCAAGCAGGGATCATTCCAACTGTGTTTCAGAGAGGAAGGAAGAGAACACGCAGAAATGAGGCAGATGGAGTATCTGAAGGATTTGAAGCTGAGTAGAAAAGAGTTTAAACACACCGGAACAGAGAGCTCTTTTGGGGAAGGTGCTAATCTGTCAATGCCAACCACTGACCCCATCCTAGGAAAATCTGAAAATCTGGGATATAAAACAGAAATCAGCCATAATAAAACAAAAGCAAACATGTGATGCAGTGTTACAATAAGTAGGAAATGCTCGGTTTATTCTGTTTTTAATAGGTGTTTGTGTGCAAGCTGCTGTGCCGTCTGGCAGGGAAGGCCAGAGAGCTCAGGAAGGAGAGGAATGAGGCTGTGCTGTGAGTTTGGTTCTGTGGCTGTGGGCTATCCTAACCCTTATGCTCTGTGAGCTGGCACAGATGGGGCAGTGTGTAACTCACCAGTGAATTATACATGCCATTAAATGAGCCGTTGAAAATTCCCATTTCTATGGAAGGGCACTGAAGCAAACAGGGAACATGCATCAAATATCGCTTCGTAGAAATACATGGTTGAATAACTTTAATCTGAATACCAACAGCCTCACACTCTTTCTTCAAGCTTACCTGGCTGACTTTAAGACTAACAGAAGCCAGGGTCATGATTCCTATGAGAAAAGACTCACTGCAGTGAAAGGAAAAGCAGTTAGAAGGGAAAAAGCAGTCTATGAGCAGAAACCCAGCTTTGCACAATAAACCTATATCACTCCCAACAAACAAAGACTTTTCTTAACACTTTGCCCCAGGATGGGCACACCATTTATGACAGTGACACTGGCTCAGAAATATACTCTGATAGTGCCTTTTGGCATTTCTTCCCTTTGATCTCTTAGAATTGTCTCTGGGGAGGCTTTACCCCATGTTTAGTGGTACCAACACAAATCCTGGTGCATTTGGGCAGTGAGTGAGGCTGGGAGATGCCCCTAAGAGACACTGTGCATATAAGTGCCTTACTTTGAAGGTGAAAGAATGCTAGAAGTCCCCTTTAGATCCTATTCTTCCATTTGACATCAGTACCAGAGATTGGTCCTGGAAATATTCAATTTACTGAAATGCTATAGCTTAGACAACACAATTACTCAGCGTTTAATTCATTCCATCATTATAGTTCTAGGCCAAGCAAAAGAAGTAATCAGAGCCACAAATTAATTACCACAAAAAAATCTGTATAACTGCCTATAGAAAATATCCCTGTGCCTATCCAGTCCTCCTTACACTTGAGAGAGACATAGATTCATGCATTCAGTTTAAGCTTGCCTTTGTATTTACTTCTCTGGGTCCACATTATCCCTTACATTACAGAGGAAACATTTAACAAAAAATGTGCTAAGATTGGAGCTGAACAAAAGGTCCTTTGTTTCTGTAGGTATGGATTAGTTCTTGCAGAAAGCAGGGAGATGAAAGCTGTTGTAAGTGTTAAGAGGATTTTTTGGGTAATACTTCAGAGAAGCATGTACGATTCCTTGAAATAGAATTCAGTGTTAAGAAAAAGAAGTCTCAGAAACTGAAGTCTTCCATTTATCCATAGATATGCAATTGAATATATTTCCCATTCTGCTTTGCCGTTATGACACAGTCCTGAAGGAGGCTAAATGTCCTCCTTTTCAACACCTTTCATTTCATTCTTTTTAACAGAAATACATAAAGTATACTTTACACTTTTTTTTTTTTTTTTTTTTTTTCTGAAGAATGTTTGCAGATATTTTTTCCTTTCTAAGTTTCTGGCTGTTTAATGGAAAGACAAATTCAGCGAACAGGAACTGTCCTAAACCTATTTTTCAAATATTTAATGAAAACCAGATGTGAATAAAATATATATATATTCTGGGGGGGAAATAATTTCAGTTTCCCCAAGGAGACACTAAGATTTGCTAGTGTGCTCCCACATAGGTGAATTGTGGAGCTGAGAACATTATTTGACATGCGGTTTCTCCTATTCTACCCTGTAGTGAAGATGTATTTGGTACTCACCTGAGGTTTCAAGAGGATGAAAGCCCCAGCACCTCTCTCAAAGCAGCTTCAAACTCACGTGTTCAGGCATGTACGAGGTCATCACAGAGTGCTAAAAACACCACTGCTGGGTATGAGTAGATCAGAAACGGCGACTTCTGTGCTACCATTTCTAGGGGCTCGGGAAGGGTTCATGACTCAGACCTACCAGCACAAACCATAGTACAAAATATAAGAGATGAATGGCATTCAGTGGAAACTGTAGTTTTCAAACCCAGAGCTCCTAACAAGGCTTACAAATCCTGCAAACAAAGGCCTCAGGGTACCATGCCTGGTTTTTTCCCCATGCTTTCTGCAAATCCTTTACATCATGTGTAGCCTTGTGTCCTTAATGCAGCTTTTTTTGTCATTTGACCACACAGGAGCCGTGGAGCTCTGTGGCCAAGTCCAGCCAGCATAGCATGAATGCAGGACGTGTGAGGGTGCCTACCCCTATATGCTTTGTGCTTCAGGGTGACTCAGAGAGCTGAAGGCAGTGCTGCAGACATGCAGGCTGGTTTGTTTGCTACCTGGGCCTCCATGCCCGGGATATACAAGGATAACATAGCAGCTTAGGAATTTTCCTTTCTTGAAAAATAGTGAATCAAGTTCCTGCAAGAGAAACCTAAGTTAATAGGAGCCCAATAAATACTGTGATTAGATCATTTGCTTGTTAAGGCTTACACTGTAATGTATTTGACTTTGGGAGAGAAGGAAGAGAGGTTGCTACATCAGAGACACTATCAGCTCTATCAATGCCACCTGCTAATAGACCTGATTTTATTCAGCTGGAAGCAACCTATCTCATCTGAGCAAAAATGCTGGGATCCTCTTTTGCAGAAAAAAAAAAATACATAAAGTAACCTGCATCAGCTGAGATAGCTAAGACACAAGAAGAGATACTTCACAAGGAGATCCTGCAATGACAGGAGATGCCTGATAGACCTTTCTTATCTGCCCTTTTTGGGCTGCCAAGATCAGGACCAAGTAGTGATGCTGTAAATGGCTTTCGCTCCTTCTCCAAATGCCTCCTGCCACCCACAGCCAGCAGTCCTCATGCTTTGTCTTCAAAAGCGGAAAACCAATTTTCTGCAGTTGCTTATAGCAACATTTAAAATAATTGAAAAAGGTGAAAAGACATTTTTATCACTTTATTTTTGGCAAGTCGGGATGCTGATTTGAACTTGCAAACCTCCAGCTATTTTGATTTAAGTGTAAAATCTTCTCCAAACTTACTGCACCATACATCATAATAACACATGACTTTGATAACGGCTTGCAGACAGCAGGTGACTGCAACAATACAGGAATGATGTGGTGTATTTGCAATAGTGATGAATAACATAAGGAATTTAAGTCACCACGGACGTTAGAAACTCAGCTTTACTCTTTCTTATAAACTGAATTCATCTTGGATGTAAACTCATCACAATGGTTGAATTAACCTGAGTCTTACTGCCTTGTGATTGTGAGCCAGGTGAAATTAGCCGGATGATCTCACGCAGTTTTAGATATTTCTTTATGAAAATGAGCATGCATGGAGTATTGGTGGTCCCTGATAGATGTGGTGGGGGTTTCTTTTGCAAACAAAGGACTTAGTACTGCAAATGGTTGTTTGAAGAGACAATTGCAGGGCGTTCCATGCAGTCCCCTAAGCATTCACATCCAATTAACAGCACAACCCTTTTACACTGTTCTAAAGTTTTCTGTTAAAATTCCTTTCTTCAGTGTATTTTCAAAGGAATGAAATCTTTTACAAAGATTTGAGCCAGAAAAGCTTTTGCACTAGAAGAGAAGTTTCCTTTGTCCCTAACAGCAGTGAAAAAGAGGGGGATATCACCTGACCAGTCCAGCCATTTGGTTGCATTTTATCCATATTTGGTAAAGAAAAATGTCTGTTTACACTCCCTCAGTTAAAAATGTATTTCTTATTTTTTAGCACAGTGCAATACATCTTGATATATGTTCAAGTGTTATCTAATTTTTTTGTTGCTTCTGCAACAAAATAGTATTGCATAAGAAAAAAAATTATAGCATTTTCTGTATATGAGAAGTAACAGAAACCTTTTCGACAGGAAAAGCAAAATAAACTTTCTTCTGAATAAACCCTTCATTCCTTTCCAGTAATTAATTCATTCCTCCTATCTTTGTAATATAATACTACTGTCAGTTCTTATAACTTTTCAGCTCACAAGAATAAAGGCAGCAGCATCAGTTCTGTGGGTGAACTTTTGAAATCATATTAGTCTAATTTATTCCTGAATAACTTAAGCTAGATTTCTTTTCCTCATGCAAGCTTTAATTTTCAATTTCAGATATGCCACTGAGTTTATATATACAGATCTGAGCACTCTATCTGTAACTGGAAGTTTAAATAAATTATACTGAACTTGCAAATGAAACAAAGTTTATTCCTGAAGTTAAAATGCAATTGTTTCTTAATTCAGGAAGGTGTTTGAGCACCTTTCAGTTCCTTTGAAGTCAATTAGACTTAGACTATTCCCAGGTTTGTCATTATGCCTGCATTTAAAGATTTCTCATTGAACAAAGCCTTACAGATTTAGTTTTTTAAGTTAGTTCTGGAAATTAAATGTAAGAAAACAGTGTTTCCTGAAATCAAATGAAGGTTTGAATCACTCTCTACAACTACCTGAAAAGAGGTTGTGATGAGGTGGGGGTTGGCCTCTTCTCCCAGGTAACTAGCAGTAGAGTGAGAGGAAATGACCTCAAGTTGCTCCAGGGGAGGTTCAAGTTGGGTATTAAGAAAAACTTCTCAGAAGGAGTGGTCAGGCACTGGAATGGACTGCCCAGGCAGATGGTGGAGTCACCGTCTCTGAAGGTGTTCAGGAAATGTGTAGATGTGGTTCTAAGGCATACGGTTTACTGGGTAGCATTGGTGGTAGGTGGACAGTTGTACTAGATGATCTTGGAGGTCTTTTCCAATGATTTTATGATTCTATTATTGAGGTAAACTGCAAACACTAAGCTATAACTTAAATAAAAAGGAGACTGCAATTTTTTTTCCCTATCATTGCTGGTTATTAATTATAGAATCACATAAACATTAAGGTTGGAAAAGACCTCTAGGGTCATCTAGCCCAACTGTTCACCTACCACCACTATTGACCACTGCAGTACAGCCACAGCACTGCTAATGGTTTGCTGAGCTGTTGGAAGCCTAGCTGTTGCTATTTTATCCCTTTCTCTACTTCCTCTGGGAAATGTTTTGCAAGTCATTCCACAAAACATTTACAGGAAATAAAATTATAGACTAAGCAGCCTGAAATATAGAGATGAACAAACTCATATCGCTGTAAATGCCATAAAAGTTAAGGTGTAATGCTGTAATAGGCAGGCTTTAGAGATTTTTTGCAAGGTTTCACTCGGATGAAAAAGGCAGCAGACATGCTCTTTCCCCTTAAGGATACGCTGTAATAATGGGGAAGCATCAAACTGGTAAATCAAAGCTTTCAAACAACCCATGCTAACAAAACACAGGGGTGAGGTCTCAGTGTTCGTATAGGAACTTACATTCCAAACAGGAAAGTCCTCAATATCCTTTCAGTAAAGAAGCATATCCAGTTGGATGCAGCAAACTCTCCAAAACTAAATACTGCTGAATCAGTGAATTTCATAACAACTTACTTTATGTGTTATTGGCAACTTCAGAGCTGCTAGCCAAGCTGAGGAAAACCATTTACTGAGCTTTAAAATTGGAGCCCCCATGAATTGTCCATCCAGGCTAGGAGTGATGGTCAGCAGCTGGGCAGAAGAGCTGCACGTCTGGACCATCAGCTTTCTTGACAGGTGTGAATTTCACTCTTACTTATTTTAGCTCATCACTTGCTTTTATAAGCTGCCCACCTAGTCTTCAACTATAAAGCTAAGGTGTTTTGTTTTGTTTTGTTTTGTTTCCCGAAAAGAGATGACTGACAAACTGGACAGTTTCTGGGGCTCCTCACTGTATACTTGGGGTCTAGTGTTCCACAGTAAGGACAGCTGATGTGTTTCACAAGTGGCTCCCACTACTTCAAGTCTGACATTTTAAGGTGATTTGGAGACATTTTCATTATTTTACTTCCAACAAATTCACACTATTTTTACTTAAGCGTAAAGATGTGCCTTAATGCTGTCTCTTCATTGATGTGTACATTGTCTTCTCTTTCTTTCTTTAAATATTATAAAATTGAAAGCTAGAAGATCAATGCAGCATAAGTTAAGTTGTCGTGGCCTATGCAGTCATTATATATAAGTGTTGCTATTATGTAAAACTGCAGTCATTATGTATAATTACCAAGGAAGTTTTATAACAAAGGAAGTGGTCTATCTTATAGAAATAAAAATGCTATCCTGGAGATCTTTATTGATACACAGCCTGCTGAGACCTGTGACTAGACCATGGTTTTTTTTCCTTTCATTTCTCCGACTAGTTTTCTCATAAAGCCAAAATTTAATTTAAAAGCACACTTCTTTAATTAAGGGCATTCAGCATCCCTAGTGGTAAAAAAAAGTGGCATTTAAATGCAAGATCAAAATTAACGTATGGATTCCCTCCTTCCCACTTCTTCAGCTCTCCAGGTGCAATGAAGATGTCATTTTCTGCCCTCTGTATTCCCATTCTCAGCACAATAAAAGTGAAATGATAGTTATTTACCAGTGTTTTGTTAAAATGTCAAACTGTGTTGCAAGTAAATTCATTTTAGGCCAGCTCATCTCAATTCAGCTCAGCAGCAGATGATGTCATCTTCCTACCTACAGCTCCTTCTTTGAAAAGTCACATAAAGACTGATGAGGAGTGATGGCCTCACTCTAATTAAATGTAATACAGATATGAGCAGCAAATTCAAATAGGAGCCATGAACAAAATACTGCAGTCAGGTGTGAAGGCACCAGTACCCAGTTACAGCCATGGCTTCAGCAACACAAAGGTAACAGAAGCTGATAGGAATTTGTTCAGCATATCCAGAAATTCATACGGTGTCCATAGAGACTAATGTCCATCCTACATTCTACCAATTAAGCTTTAAGTCACCAGGCCCACACTGAACAAAGTCTGACATATTGGAGGGCACAGCAAAGCAAGACTCCTGCTGCTCTTCTCCCCATGGAGCTGCCTAGCAGGACAGAGGATGTCAATAAAGCCAGGATGCAAGTCTCCTCCAAAGCAGCCACTGATAACTCTGTTCCTACATGTCCCTAAATAGCATCCAGAACTGGCTCAGCTGGCATTTATCCATATCTGGCATGGACAGTGTATAATGAGCTGTAAGAATGCTGAAACAGACACCAGTACTAGACCTGGTGTGTAAATCACCCAAGGCTGGCAAGTGAACAACACTTACATTCTTTTAATTAGGTTTTGAAGTAATGCAAGTCAACACACATTAACTACTTCAGCCTTAACTCATTTGTGAAAATGCATGTTATGTGTAAAAGCTCAATAAAAATGATGACCCCAAAACTAACATACTTCACTGGTGACGTATGTTTCCTTCTCAGATTGTCTGAAGCTCAGCTGATATGCTTGGTGTCTACTTGCATGACACGGGCTACCATAATTCATTCACTGTGGACTTGGTCTCAGTGCTGTGACTGCAAGAAGCCAAGTGCTAATTGGTGTGAACAAAAATGAAGGTTCTGACTTCTTGTAAAGAGCAGACAAAAGGCCTTGCAATAGCTCATCAGATGGACAGACTGGAACAGAGCTCTCTGTTATGAAACTTGTTTCATCTGAAATGCTTTCAGCTTGGAAATTTGGGGGAATGAATTGCAAACTCAAAGGCTTAGAATGAGACCTTTATATTTGACTGTTGTTGCAGAGAGCTATGTTCTATACTAAGTAGGGTCTTCCAAAGCACACTGGGAGATGCTGGGTCTCAGCTTTGCACAGAGAATGTCACTTCTTGTTCCTATAGAGAAACAGCTTGTGGCTTTTCACATCATAAATGTGTGAACCTTCTGATTACTTTTCTCTCTCAGGATAATTTTCCAGAACACCTACATCTTGACCTAACAATCAATTGATAAATTTAATGACTGTTCTGCTCCAGCAGTAACTGAGGAGGGTCAGAAAGATGAGGTAATATTAGACATTTTTACAAATCAGTATCTTGAAATAGTTTGTGTGTGAGTATCTAATTTAGTAAGACTCTGACTAGGTAGTCCAGTAAAGCAACAGAAGGTTCACCCACCTCTGCAGCAGGAGAACCTCCAAAGTGAATGAATCGAGCAGGATGTTCTTTTGTGTTCTCTTGGCCAGAACAGAATTGATCTCATGAATATAGATCTGAATTTTAAAAGCAAACAGGTCTGAATAGCTCCATTCCAAACCAGAGCTTACCTGCTTGATCCCAAGGACATCGATTACCACAGCTATGTGAAACATCACGAGTGAGGGCTGCCTGTGTTTCTTTAGGAAATTCAGTATGTGCCAGTTAACTTGATTAACATTTTGCACCAGCACCCACAAATCTGAAGGGGCAGGCAGCTTTTCAAGGGCTGTGCATTCTCTGTATGTAGTGTGGAGCTGCGATAGATTCCCTATGGACATTTTCCCCTGCAGCTGCTTACACACTCAGGTCTGCTGAGGTGACTCTTCCAAGTCTCTGCACAAGTCACAACGGAGAAAGGCCCTGAAGCTCTCAGCTCTCTGCAGCTCTTAAATAAATGACACATTGTATGAGCTAGTTACAGAAAAAGGCTGGATTCTGATCTCACTGGTGTGAAGGCAAGTCAGAGGTATGTTCCATGCTGGGGCATAACTTGATCTGAGTATTAAGTTCAGCAGCAAAATAAAGACACTTTGGCTGGCCATGATAAAGACTGAAAGGGGAAATTGCATTTGCCAGACGATGGAGAAATAGAAAGAAAGACAAAACAGTAATTCCTTTTCTGACTGTTAGTCACCAAATAAAAAAGACATGGTATCTTTAGAAAACAAAAATAGTGTGCCTTGTATGATTTACAAGAGATTTGGTCAGAAACAAATCAGGTCAGCTGCAGTTTACCAACCAGGTAAATGCAAAGCTGGGATTGGTGGGAACAGGGGAAAGAGAAAGTCCATGGAGCTATATGAGGTCTAACAGTAAACAGTTTGCTTGCTCTCAAGCTGAGCTCAACAAGTACTTAATGAAGAATAGGGGCAGAAATGGACATTGAGCAAATGGTCAGAATGGAAAAAAGTCACCGTAGTCTCCATTTTTTAAGGAGACAGAAAAGGGCTGTTAGAAGAAAATATTTCGCTGTTGTAGTGCGAGCACCAAAGCATCACAAATGTCATTTTCTATGGGCTCAGTACATGGCTCATCTAAATTGGTCTACAGAGCTGGTGAACAGTTATATTTTTTAGGTAAAGAAATCAGTCAAAATATTGAAAATGCTAAGTTATATCCCACTGAAGAAAAAGTTGACAATGGAAATTAGTGCTAATGAACGTGAAGTATATTTACAAGGGACCCAAATCCAACCCTTCTCTCTATCTTCAGGAAAATCTCACCATAGATTTTCTGGAACTCCCAAACTATCTTTTACTTAAAATTTCTGTCCTTCTTTTTTCCTCAGGGTAACCCTACAAAGACGTCTCAATTCGCATTTACAGTGTGCCTCACTTTAATGATAGGAAATGTTTTTCTCCTATGTCATACATGCATATGTGGATCTATATAATATTAAAGTAATAATGCTACTGTATTTCTTTTTCACTTTCTGAGTCTGACTGATATCTTTTCATCTTGTAATGTAGACATGCCAGAGTGTCCTAAGATGCAGCTATCTGTTTTAAACTAAATGCTATACTGGGTCCTTGTTTGGTGGTACATCAAATGACATCTTCTCCTCCATGGAATCCCTTGATCCTATTTATGAGCTCCAAGCATTAGTAGGTGGCAGCATTAAACTAAAATTTTTCAATTGTTTTAATTTTTTGCTTGTACTCTGTTATTCTAGCTGCACTAATTTCTCACTGTTGTAGGTGATTAAGTTAATGGGATATCTCAATTCAATCACTGCATGAACAGAATGATTACTGAAACTGTATTTGGTTGGAGGCTTCATGATGCAAAACACTGTAATGTTTACAGTGGCAACACTTTGTCAGGAATGAACCTAGTGATTTCTATAGTGAATAAATGGGGAAAAAAAAAGTACAGACAGTGCTCTGATTTTAAGATTACCCATGATTTTTTTAAACAATTGTGTAAGAATGTAAGATTTTCAGAAAAGATTGGTGTTCACAATTCATCTGTTCCCACTGCATTCAGGTACTTTATCCAAAGTGAATTTCATACTGACTTTGATGGGATTAAATCAAAGCTAAAGCAAAAATTACACTACGTGTAGCTTTAGAGTTCACCAGGCTAATCCTCTCTGATGCAAAATTTCTGCAGTAGACTATAAATACATAACTAGATTTGTGAATCTGACTACTAGTCATGATCGATGTAGAATTCTTGTAAAGGATCAGCGAGAACCAGTGGATGGATAAACTCAACTCTTGCAGAGTCTGTTGACTCTTTTAATTCCTGCTCTCCCAGAGCTCCTGTGCTAACAACATCTTCTTGTAAGGCATACACTAGTTAGCATACAGTATTTGTTAAATGAGATGGAGTTGGTTTTTCTTTGTCACCTCTTTCCCATATGATATTATTTAGACCAAAGCATATGGGTTTAATTGATCAATTCTCTGTTTGCTTTGGATTGAGAAGCTGCCAGGATTTTTTTCAGAGAAAGTAAAAACTATTCTACCTTACCTGTGAAAGATCCTATTAGAGAGTAAGCTCTAGGATGAGACATGAACTTGACATTTAAATCAAGGGTCCGTCATGCCTTTAGCAATAAAGCTGAGATGCTGCTTTACTCTTTCCTAGAGGAAATACATGCTTTTTCAAGGTTAAGCATGTACCCAGACAAACTATGAAGGGAATATGACTCTCACTTAACCTAATCTCATTCAAGCAGAAGGCAGCCGGTCTCAAAGAAGGTCACAAGCTCCTTGTGGCTAAGAGTAATCAAGAATCCCCTTACTCAGGACTTCAGTGGATTAACAAATACAGCTATATAAGCAAATACCACTGGCACCAAGTGTTTGATGAATCAGTAATGAACATTATATTCAGTAATGCTTATCAGAAACTCAGAATATAGAGAATATGATTCCAGAGATAAGTTGCTTTGTTAGAATAAAGTCACTTTCTTTTATTTGTCTACAGTGCATTGCCTTCCCCATTAGCACTCAGTGCGTGGCTAAGTAGCTGTGAGGTTTAACTTGAGATTTATTATCCACTTGCTTTTAAGATCCGAACCTGTAATGAAAACCAGATCATGCTACATCTCATTTTAATATAAATGCATATTAAAAATAAGGCTATAAAGTAGAAGCTGTCTGCTGGCAATGAGCTACAGTCGTGAAACCATTTGTAAGTACCTTAACTGAATAGCTTACACTTCAGGAATAGCAGGTCAATTCCCTTCACAGCATGCGCTGCACCAGCTGTGCAGGAAGGGCTGGTGGGGGTCACCTGCAAGTTAATTTACAAACAAAACCAGTTATATATCAGCATTTCCACAGCAAACAGCTTTTTCACAACAGTTACATCCTCTTTGAATATGCTTATACAATACTGTACTGAAAAGTAATCTTGGGCTTTCTCCACTGCTGTAAGATTCCAAACAGCCAGATCTTATAGCATTTTACCCCAATGCCATACCCAAGCAGTTTATCCCATGAGCAGCCTGACTCTGTATTCATCACACGTTTTGCTCACCTGGGTATTCTTGTTTATTGTAATTAATTTGCACAGGCATTGTGTCTTGTGTGTATAAATCTTCCATTCAGAAGATTTAGTGTAAACCTGGACCATAGTGCTCCTCACTGGGTTACTGATGTGTTTAAACTGCTGTAGAGCCTCTGGCATGGTGACTCTGGCAGGGAGCAATCTGTGTGCAGTAGAAGTGAGCTCCCAGGGACGATTCCATTTCCTGCTCTGCCGAAGATTTGCTCTGTGACATTTGACAAGTCACAATCCTGATCTTCCTGTGATGAAATCCTTCCATTTAACTAGTGACTTACAAAACTTTAAGCTTTGCCAAGGCTTAATTTAGGTGTTCTTTAGGTGTTTGGGTGCAAAGTCTGTAAGAATTGCAATGTCAATTGTACCGTCCATCACACGGTCTCCATAACTGGGCCATTTACACTTTTTTGACTGAGGAGCACGCATGCGTGTGTAAGAACTGAACACATTCTGAACTACCATCTTTCAGATGCCAAGTTGTCACTGTGTGAGTTGATTTAAGAAGGTATGACAAATGTTTAACAAGATCTTTAATGGTTGTTAAATCCAGAGTGCTGGATATATTCCAGTGCAGGTAATTACATTCAGACTGCTTACAGACACTTTAACAGGATAGACCATTCTCCACAGAGCCTCCAGTATGGAAAGAATGAAAGAAACACACAGTACTGCTGGCATGTAAGGAATGGAGGAATGTGAGGGTATTTCTGAAATGGGAGAAAGGAGACTCAAAGGTTTGTATGTCTTTGTGTATGGTGGCTGAGAACAAGGAGCCTTTGGTAAGTGAAATGAACTTACCCTAGGAAAGCAGGAAAACTATTTACTGTGTTGATTTTGCAAAAAGTGAATTGAATGCCAGACTGAAATTCAAGGAACTGTGTGAAACTGAGGAGATAGTTGATGCCAAATTGCTTGTTTGTTGCTAAATTATGAGGTGCAACCTACATATAAACATGTAGTATTTTGAAAGTTGACATTTCAAGTATCAAGCTCTAACCCAGGATGCATCAGGATGTTTTTCGAAGAAGGAAGAAATCAGGCTTGGCAAATGCTGTCTTCTGTTTTTGAACTCCACAGATATTTCTAGATTGTGCCTTCAGAAAAGGAGATTTCTTGTGTTTTTGTGACAGCAGCCTTTCCAATCTGGTAAATATGATGGCCCTGAAGTGCTCTTTGTACAGTTATCAGCAACTTCTTTTCTTACAGCCAGTTCGTCACCCTGAGATGAATTCATTTTCTTTGCTTACTGAGGAAATTGAGGCAAGTTCCCAGATCCATAGCCCCAAATTAATTTGCATATGCAAGAAGAATTTGACTGATTTCAGTAAATTAGGTAACATGCTTGTATGAAATAGTAAGAAATTGCTGGCATTTCAAGCAGTGCTTTAGAGAACATCTATTTTGATGTAATTTTGAGAGGACTGAGGATGCAGAGATGTAGTATATTTAATGTTGCTGACTGTCTCCCATGTATATGAGTGGTTAATTTTTAATAATTGTTTTATTGCTAGTACTAGGCAGAGCAATCAGAGGCAGGCACATAACACTAACCAATCTTCCCTCTCTATTTCAGTGATTTCAGCATTATTTTGCCACTATCAGCCATGAGTAGTGCTGCTGATTGGCTCTGAGCACATAGCATATCTACATTCATCTGCCTATCATTTCAAATTCTCTTATTTTCCATTGACCACCAACTTCACCCACTTCTGACATACTATGCTATTTTATAAAACTAGGTATTTACTAGAGGCTACCTCCTACAACCTTGGCATGATTGGTAATGGTACATATAATCATAATAAAAGTGATAAATAATCTAAAGTAGCTAGGTAAAAAGAAGTCTAAATTCTCATTTTCCCAGATCAGTTTTACCTTTTACACACTGGATACATTTTCTTGTTCAGGGAATGAGCAACAGCGACGTTCCTAGCACCTGAGAGAAATTAAGAACGCCCTAGTGCTACTACTCCCTGTCTCTCAACGAAAAGCATATTGGAGTTGTTGAAATCTTTTAATGACTTTATTCCCAAGACATCATTCTGTCTAGTGGAAATCTTGGAGGGTTCACGCCTCACAACAGACTATAATTTAGATAAAGGAGTTGGCCAGATATATTAATCTAACCTCCTTGGAGGGTGCTGTCTTATTTAATTAGGCAGAGGGCAGTTTAGGCAGTTCTACCAGCCCTGTGACCTGCTGAACACAAACTATTTCCAGATAAATAAAGAGTCTCATCACAGGTTTGATTCTACAGGTCTCATAAATGCTTTTAATCCTACTACATATTATCTGGAAAGCTTTGAAGTTTTGGGGGACAGAAAGGAAAATATTGATTAAAAGTGAATACAGAATTATATAGTGGCTATGTCACTACATATTATATTATTATATATGAATTACATCACTGTATTGTGAGTATACCATTATATATAGCAAATACATAATTAAGATCTTCATAAATGATCTGGACGATGGGTATCCTCAACATATTTGTGATTACACAAGACAGGAAGGAATGGAAGATACACCAGAAGGTCATGCTGCTTCCACAGAGACCTCAGCAGGAATGCAAAAGATACAAAGAGATAAAGTTTGCACATCTCACTGTGTATCTGGAAAAATAGGAGCCAGGAAAAAGGAAAGAAAAGACTTGCAAGATGTTTTTTCTGTAGCTTTATTAAATGCTTTGGGCATTGAATAGTTTCCAGTCACTTCTGTTAGAGATAGAGAAATGTGAACATGTATTACAGTTTTGAGGGGTGTAGTGCTCCCTAAAAAAAATCAAATCTATGAGTACAGTGTTGTCTCCAAAATAGAACAGAGAGAGAACAGAGAGGGCTCTGTGAGTGATCTGAAGCTGAAGAGCTGGTTGTGATATTTCTGTTAACTGACAGGAGAGCAGATCTCCGTCTGCCTCCAGAGCAAAATATTGAGACAATATCTTTGTGACACAGGGATCTGTTGGTCATGCTGGTAATAAGATTTATTTCCTGGCTGCAGAAGCAATTATATTGGTTCAATGGATGGTCCAAAAACTGCAGTATTTTTGGCTGGAGACAAAGTGGTGGGGAGCTCTTTAACTGGTTTTGTGGCTATGACTACACCCCTAGAAATATGAGGTATTGCAACCCCTCAGAGAGCTGATGAAAAGCATTGATAATTTGCCACATGAAGGAGCTCATTCATTCTCATCTTCCATTTCTGAAGTCATAATAGAGATGGGAATTGGAGCTTTTTTTCCCAAGACTCATGCCATGACCTGCTTAGAAGAGGAAAAGGTATCTTAGAGTAAGTGGGAGTGGAGAAGCCTGCTTCAACTGCTTTCACTTGAGGAGAAAAGGCACCCAAATATCCAGATTTGTACAATTTGATAAATATTATTGTCCAATTATTTTTTCCCCGGATAATCTAAGAGCAAAAGATGAGTTGTTGATCAGAAATGCAACTATTTGCTTATAGAAATTCAGACACAGACAGGTAACATAGTCTGATAGCAGCTAATACGGAGAACACCTTGCAGACATCCCCAACTTTGCATTGGAGATGGGTGTCTCTTCAAAAGGCCCCTTCTTTGCCCATTTCTGAGGACAAAAAAAAAAAAAAAAAAAAGAAAGCAGCAGCAGCTTATTTTGAGGTATGAGTATGTAAACCAACTCCCTCGAGAAGAACGAGACCTTTGAGGGGAGTACACATTTCATGGTGGGGTAAGAAGGAGCAGTAGAATGGGGAACACTTTATCCTCAGCTTCTGCTTATCCCAATACCAACCTCTTTTTTTTGTTGTTGTTCATATGAATATTGATGTATGTGTAACCAACTACCTCTTTCTGTGCTAGAAAAAGTTCAGCCCGCTGGGTTCAGTCTGATCCTTTCACCAGAGTTACGTGCTGACCCATCTTTCTCTCCCAAGGAGAGTTTAATATTATAAAGATTCCTTCTCATGCCAGATCATTGCAATAAATATTTCTGTGCTATTTTTGAGTAACTGAACCTTTCTCTAAGCTCATCTTTACCACACAGTTATGTCCAACTTCTCTAAGTGCTTTTAGTTTCAGAAAAGGGCTTCTAAGAGAACATTAATATTTACACTTTTTCTAGGCTGTTAAAAACTATCATAGCAATGTTACTTTTTGAGGGCTATCTTATTATCTCTCTTTATTTCTACCCCAGAGATGAAGCCATGCATGAGGTGCAATACAAAAAGTAGAACCAAAAAATAGCTTCTGCATCTGCTAACTCAGAACAAAATAACAGATAATCATAGAATGCCTTGGGTTGGAAGAGAACCTTGGAAGATCTCAAGGATCTTCAAGTTCCAACCACGCAACCAGGTTGGAACAAGATCATTTATTAAATCAAGCTGCCCAGGGCCCCATCCCACCTGGCCTTGAACACCTCCAGGGATGGGGCATCCACATTCTCTCTGGGTAAAATTTCCACCACCTCACCTCCCTCTCAGTCAAAAACTTTCCCCTGACTACTCTAGACCTAGATCTATTCTAGATCACCCCTCCTTTAGTTTAAAACCATTCCTTCTTGTCCCTTCGCTATCTGCCCCGGTAAAAACTTGATTACCCTTCTGTCTGTGATCTTCCTTCAAATACTGGAAGGTCGCAATGAGGTCTTCCCTCAGCCTTCTCTTTTCCGAGCTGAACAAGCCCACTTCCTTCAGCCTGTCTTCATAGGGGAGGTGCTCCAGACCTCTGATCATCTCTGTCCCTCTTCTGGACCCTCTCCAAAAGCTCCACATCTTTCCTGTGTTGAGAACTGGATACAGTACTCCAGATGGAGCCTCATGAGAGTAGAAGGGAACAATCACCACTCTTGCCCTGCTGTTCACCCCTCTTCTGATGAAGCCCAGTATACTGTTGGCCTTCTGGGCTGCAAGCACACGCTGCTGGTTCATGTTAAGTTTTTCATCTATCAGGACCCCTAAGTTCTTCTCAGCAGAGCTACTCACAAGGAATTCTTCTCCCAGACCTTACCCTGACCCAAGTGCAAAACTTTGCACGTTTTTGAACTTCATTAGGTTCACATGGGACCATCTCTTGAGTTTATCAAGGTCCCTCTGAATGGCATCCCTTCCTTCTGCCATATCACCTGCACCACTCATCTTGGTGTCATAAAAAGCATGCTGAGGGTGCACTCAATTGCATCATCTATGTCACTGATAAAGATGTTAAAGAGTACTGGACCGAAGATGGATCCTGGAGGGACACTGCTTGTTATTGGCCTCCACCTGGACATGGAGCCGTTAATCACAACTGTTTGGCTGCAACCTTCCAACAAATTTCTTATCCACTGTATAGTCCAGCCTTTAAATCCATGTCTCTCCAATTTAGATGATGGAAATTCAGAAATAACAAGACATTACTGGTCAACATGTCAATGAGAAACAAGCTTCTGCTAATCAAAACAGTAGATTTATTGGCAAAGGGTATGTCTCTCCTGTACTGAGGACTCTACATCCAGATGCAGTACTCCAGATGAGGTCTCACCAGAGCAGAGTAGAAGGGCAGCATCATCTCCCTTGACCCACTCACTATGCTTTTTTTGATGCAGTCCAGGATATGGTTGGCTTTCAGGGCTGTGAGAGCACATTGCTGACTCATGTCCAACTTGCCATCCACCAGTACCTCCAAGTCATTTTTCTTGTACTTGTCTTTGTTGAACATCATGAGGTTGCTGAACCTCAGTCTGAAGCTATAACAAAGATGCCTCTATAAGATGTATCTTTTTTTTCATAAGTTTGATTGTCCTTCAATAATTTTTCTGATAATTGGTAGGAAATATTATTCCCAATCTCCCATGGGCTGTACTGTGACCAATATGAGGTAAGTCACCCTCTAGTGACATCTAGTTATTTACTGTCATAGCATCAGAACTTCTTGTGGCTACTGCTCACACATTATCCTCCCCAGAAGGTTTTGAAGTGTTACACATTACTTTAAAAAAAGAGAGGGATAAGAGTTAGGATGAATGGGACAGGATACAGAGGTAAAGGATTTAGATACATATTAGGCAGAATTCGAAAATATACTTTTGTGTGTGTGTGTGTGTGTTCTGGAGAAGGTCTTTACCCTCCAAATCATTATCTTCTCATCCTGAAACTCTTTATTCAGACTTAGAAAGGCAATTATGTTGAGCTCTCCCAGAATCTTTTTCCACTTCTTTTTATTACATCTTTTTTTTTAAATTACATCACTATATACCAAAGGCAACACAGATAAGGATGCATAATTTGTGTTTGATTTTATTGACAGTATTCAAGGAACAGAGGGCTGGAAGAGTGTCAGAAATCTTTGTTCAAGACTATAGCAGAACCTTCAGTGCTGGCTGTCTTTCACAGTCATCCTGGGATAAGCACAGCACCACCTGTGAAACCATACACTAGACCATGCCTACTTACTTGTAGTACTGATTCTTTCAGAGTGTTCTTTCCATAAGACAGTTATCCAAGGCTGCTGGGGTTTAACACTGAGCAGTATTCACTAAGCCTTGTGCAGTTCTGTCAAGCTATTGGCATTTTTTTGGAGCCCTTCACTTCAAAAGGCCCATCGTGATGCTGATGCATGCTAGAAATAGACTCCTTTGAAACAAAAAGTATTTATCATAGCAGAACTAGCTGTTATGGTCCAGATCCATTACACTGTGTGGGTAGTCAGTGCTTGATGTCTCCCTTTGTTACCTTTCTTATTCTGCAATACAGGCATTCCTAGTCTGACCAGTGCTGCAAAATACGGTCTGTGAATGGCTCTTCTCAGTCTTTTCTAAAGCACAGCCCTCCACATCCCTGTTGCTAACAAGCCACAAAGGCTTCACAGGCATTTAACTACTGACGTTGGTGCTGCTCATCTCTATACCTTTCTGTAGGTAGTCTCTTGTGGTGATATACATGTAGCTTTAGTTGTTTCCACATCAGACGCCGATAATAGTTTTTTTGTATAGTCATACATTTTCTTTTCTCACTCAGGAAGACTGGTCTACCTGTGATCAAATGCACCCTGTCTGGTCCACCATTAGGAAAATTGCTGTTGTAAATGCATGGTGCATGACAAAAATTCTGAAGGATAGCTGCAGCTCATCCACTAGTATATTTTGACTGTTCGGTGTCAGAAGCCAAAATACTTCCTTTTTAATGAGGTCAGATAATTTTCGTGTAGATTCTACAGTATTCAAATTGTTCAGAAATTATGGAACCACTTATACTCCTTGAAAATAAGTGGGGCATAAGAAGAGAGGGCAACTGCTCTATTGTTCTGCCTTCAGAAGTGGAGTTTCTGAACACAAGACATCCAATTTTGAGTCAGCTGCATCACAGCACAAGTCAAGATCTGCAAATTGTGATTCTAAAAGTAGTATGGGTGAAGGTTTCATGATGAAAGGAGAATGAGAAGGCAAAAGGCATTGCAACAAGCTAATTAAAATTGATGCCAGGAGAGAGATCTCTGATGCCTGAGTGGTGAGCAACCAGCAGGTGTCTTCATTACTTAGACTACTGGTGACAAGCTACATGTAAAATTACAGGGTAGCTTGTTTAATTTCAGCTGCAAAGAAAGTCTTAGCAAGTCTCTGGAGAGATAGAGTAGGAGGAAAACCCAGAGAGGCTCAGTCTGACAGCTTCATATTTGGACAGAGTGTTCCAGAAAAGAAGATTTGGGCACTTTGAGCTTAAAGCCTTTTTCCTTAAAAAGCAACAGGAACTAATAAAACAGGTTGAACTTTGGTTTAAGAGTAAAACAGTCCACTTCTCTGACTACTGCTGTTGTGAAGAGTTTGACTTATATCCCTTTTACAGAACACTGTTGATTTTACAAAGTCAGCCTTGTTCTCCACTTAGAATCATGGGATCCCTCACATAGCAACCCCAGCATTAGCCATGTCATGGGATGAGAGGAAGGCAAAGTGATAATGCCTGCTCTGCAATTTTCTTTTCCTTTAAAGGAATTGCTTGCATGCTGGAAACTTATTTCAGCATTAGCTGTAGACTGTTATCAGACTTGTGCAGGTTGCAGCTTTTATAGTTAAGGATGCAAAGAAAAGTTCATTCAAGCATTGGCTTCAAATCAGAGCTGGGCAAAATCTGTGAACAAATT
This sequence comes from Phasianus colchicus, assembly GCF_987193195.1. Taxonomy (NCBI): domain Eukaryota; kingdom Metazoa; phylum Chordata; class Aves; order Galliformes; family Phasianidae; genus Phasianus; species Phasianus colchicus. The sequence goes on from NC_143438.1 coordinate 87,553,850, forward strand.
TCCACCAAACAACAAAAAGAAACAAACAAAACAAAACAAAACAAAACAAAACAAACAAAAAAAAAAACCAAACCAGTTTGTTTTTTCATGTTGGTTCTACAGGTGACTTCTGCCAGTGAGATTTTGATAGATCCTATGCCTAAAAGGAGAAGAAAAGTTAAAAAAAAAACAACAGGCAAGTATTACATTAGATTACAATTCCTTATTTCAGAGGGAAGATAAGTAGGAGGGCTGTGTATAAGCAGAACTTCTTTCCATCACATAACTGGAGAAAAGGTCTATAGCTCTTTTCTACCTCCATGGCATTCGGTTAAATGCTCACTCAGCTGTGACAGTACAGGAATTGTAAGAAAAAGGAGGAATGACAAAAAGTGCAAGAGTCAAGGATTGTTTCAGCTCGGCTATGATGAACTTTTGCAAAGGTCAAAGTAATAATTATATTCCAGATGCTTTCATGTGATATGAGAACAATTTTCCATACAGAAAGAAACCTGCTCTTTTATTGCAAGCAAATAATTCTGTAAAGAGTGGTTGAAAACCATGACAAAATATAATTTTATAATACTGTTATATATTTTTTTAAAGATTTGCTAAGACTGTAATTCTGGTTTTGCTTTTCTTTAATGTTCTTGTCCCAGTTAGTAGGAATGCTTGAAAGACAGCTCTAATGCACTGTGATGTGCCTTGCCACAAGGAGATGGGAAGCCTTTAATTTATTTTGAAATTCTTTTTGCTGACTCAGAGCAACAGTAGGGTGAGATGGGAGACATAAAGCACTGTTTTGATTTCACAATTACTTTTCTGCTGGCATTTTAATGGATAAAAAGATGTGTGTAGCCCAGGATAGATATTTAGTAATGTCTTCAATTAATTCTGAAGGAAAAATAAATATATGGAATTGAGCTTAGCTAAACTTTACCCAGTTGGGAACATAGTTTCTGATGAGATCTTCAAAATACTCAGGTTTTCTGGATCCCAAATCAATGTTAAATAATTTGCATTCTATCTTTGTCTTTTTAGAATTGTATTAAAATTCTGTTGATTTTCTCAACAAAATAGTAACTGAAAAGCAAGGTGTATTAGACAGCAAAAAGTAACCAATTAAGTTCTCTTGCTTTTACTACAAATAATAAAGTATCTTATCTAAAATCAAGGCATGGTTGGATTATTTTTTGCTTAAATGATTAGAAAGAGGTGTGGAAGCTAGAATGACAGAGGCAATTTTGCATCCTGATTTCACTTCTGTGAATTACAGTAGGAGATGATAGTTTTTCAAACCCGAGACTGCTGCTGAGGCTGTATGCATGGCAATCAAGGGAGCAATTATAGTCAAACAAAACCTGGTGCCTGACACATTGTGAGGGAGTCTGATTATTTGTATTTTCCCCTAGCTCATGCAGATAGTAAGGAATAGCCAACTGTTCCTTTGTGCATTTTCCTTTCTATTTAAGAAAAGATGTTTGTATAGATCCTAATGGGAAAAAAAAAAAAAAAAAAAATCATAGCAACTCTTGCAGATATCTTAAATATTACATCAGAGTGCAAATATATCTGGGAATGAGGAGTCACGAAACGCTAGTTATTTGCAATGCTGTTATCACTCACAGGAGATAAGAGTTTTTATTCATGGGTCTCTTCCAGCTGAAATTCGTTGTCCCCATCAGGAGGATAAAACTGGGCAAATTACACCCAGTGCTGGCAGAGGAAAGCTTCTTCAATCTGCAATAACATTGCTCTGATTATTAAGTAGCTCCTTTTAAACAAGCAACAGATCATATCATTGCATGTAAAGAGACCTGAATAAACACTGAGACATCTTCAGATGAGTGAGGATGAGTGCCAAATTTTACTGAGTTATAATACCATTAAGTTATTAACACCCCAGAAATGCAGATGTGTATGTGAAAATTAATGCTAAGCAGGTGTTTCTAGAAATAAATCCCTTCAATTACTCTGGTAAAGAACAGGCATGGATTTAGGACTCTCTTCACACATTTGTCACATTGACAAACTCAGAGTAGAATCCACCTTTTTTTTTTGAATAGACAACCAAAAAAGAAAGTTTGTTGTCAACAGAGGGAGGAGATAATATGTGGGCACATGTGAAGTGGGCAACTAAAGCTTATGAGTTGAACTTTCCCATAGAGATGTCAGCATACAGAGGGAGAACTGATAAGCTATCTCTGTGGGCAGGATGGAGTCTGGCTGCTTATGGAGGAATAGCAGCATCTAAGCGTGCCCTCCTGGTGTTTTCTATAGCAATGGAGAAAATGGTAAATGGAGTTGATGGTATACATTTTAAGCTTGAATACATTTAGCCTAGTGGTTAGCATCCTGAGCTCCTCCAGATGTATTGATCAACTCCTCATGAACATAATTTGGGATCTAAACTGGTATTTCCAATGTGTCCACGATGTCTACTGCTGCAATTACATATGGAGATATTTATATCTCAGATTTTAACTAGGTAAGGGTAAGTGGCATGTACCTTAGTACCATGGAGAAGAGTTGGTGTGTTTTCCTTTTACAGATGCACAGATCCCAGTAGATAATGCATGAGAACTCCCCAAGATATTTTGCACAAATCTTTACTGTATCCATTTCAAGGAAAGTGGAGATGCTTTCCCACAAGGGAACAGAGAGCACAAACCTGTTGGTCTACACTGTAAAGCCCAAGGCCCATAAACGCCCAAGTCATTAAAATTTGTTTAGCTGTGTAAAGGCAATATACCAGTGAAGTTGTGTCCTTCGGTATGATTAATTAGCTTATGCTGGACATTTCTGCATTATGGTGGCAAAACACTCTTCATGTTTTGCTCTGGAATGGTTGGAAATGAAATCAAGTTTTCTAGATGCCTGGCCACGAGGGCAAACTGTCTTGTGAACTCATCCTGATTCTCTTTGTCTCATATGTTGACAACTGTAATTAACTTATTTCATACCTGGAAAACAGCTTTGACTTCAGGAGTGGAGGAAGTTTAGATTCATTTTTTTTAGGCTTTGTAAACTTTTTTACAGTGGTGAATAAAGTGAGCTCAAGTTTAGTGTCAATTTCAGCTATATTAACAGTGCTTGATCACCAGGAGAGAAAACAGATCTTTGTCAGCTAAACTGGCAAATCTGGTTCTGAACACATGAAAGGAGTAGATTTGTAATGCTGGTATATGGTGTTTGGAGTCTATTTAAAGCTGTAATTTTCTGCATAGAATAAAATAATTTTGTAAATTGTCTGGTTCTAAGTTATATAATTCTGTTATCTCAAAGAAGACTAATAATTTTGCTGTAATACACGAAGAGTCTATCTGTTCTCCAGTTCAAAACTTTAGCACTTGCACATTACCAGGCAGTGGGTCAAATGATGTATAAGGAAAAGGAGATGAATGAATCTAGTTTGGAAAAATGAAGACTAAGGGTGTGCAGAGGAACTTGCTTCTGTCATCCACCATCTGATAGGTTTATAGAAAAGACAAGAACAGATTCTTTTTGAAGGTGCGTGGTAATAAATCAAGAGGCTAAAGCTGCAAGTTGGTATGTGGGAAGATGTGATTAGATGCGAGTGAAATATTTTCTACCACAAGAGTCAAATATTGAAGCAAGGATTCTCATGTTGTAGAATCTCTATCTATAGAGACAAACAAGGTTTTAACAGAGGGTCCTGAGCATTCCAATATAACTGGGCTTGCTTTTAGTAGGAGATCAGGACAGGTGTCTTCTAAAGGTCAGTGACATCCTGAATTTTCCTTTGGTTGCACGCATTAGAAATCAGACCTGGATGCTTTGTGTTGTCTAAATATGCCATAGGTTAACTCTTTCAAATGTGAGTGGCAATAAGGCCCTGAAGGAGATTTCCAATATTAAATCATTTAGAGAATGAGGAAATACTGGTCGCAACAAATCCAAGCTTGATCTTAACTCCAGCCAAGGTTTACCAGTTTCTTAATTTGTGCTTTCAGTATAATCCAGAAAACAGTAATCGTATCAAAATTTATTAAGCATACCAGTTTGAATGATGCCAAATTCAGTCCAGCAGTGAAGTTTCCTAAAAATACAATAGTCAATCTTTGTTCAGAATTCACTTTGTAGTACAGATGGAGAAAAAAAAAAATCCTGTGGTTGGAGTGTGTTTTCTGAAGGCATAGTCTCTGACTTGCGTTTAACTATAGTGCATCAGTTCATGACTTTGCATAGAAATTATTTATGTAATTTTAAGCATCTGAGAAGTTTTATTAAATTTAATGCATTATAATAAAGATACTTTTAAGTACTCTACTAAGCTAGAGCTTTAACAGTGCGTGCTTAAGCAGCAGCAATCATGGGACTCAGAAGTGTCTTGTACAATATCCAGCTATTGGAATGCCATTACTGCAGCTACCTATTGAGGCCTGAGTTTCCAAGTAGTTAGTTATCACTGTGTGTTTTTGCTCAGAAGCTATTAAAATTGTTAAAGGGCAGCTTTATCCTGCTGCTGGCTCAAATATTAAATCTCTGTTGTATAGCCTTCATAAAAAAGAGAAGGATGAAGATGCACAGAGTATTGACATTTAATAGCGGACATAACAGACACCTGAAATATATCTCTTCAAAAAATTTGTTTTTTTCTTAATCTAATTTGTTTTGGTCTGAAACTGAGAGTAACATCTATTAATTAGCACCATGCTGTAGCTCACTAACAAGGTCAAGTGTGAGTATCTTTTTGGAAATGAGTTTTGTGGCTATATCATAAAAGAAATTCTATTTTAGCTTGAAACTTCAGCTGGCAAATAGTAATAGTTGGTGCTTATAAAACATTACTGCCCTTGCAGATTGTTGAACTCAGTTTTCTGTTATCTGATGACACTTCTGTGTTGCTGCAATTGTCAGTTTGCAAGATTCTTTGATAAGGCTGTATATTTTGTTGGCATAAGAAAGTAATTTATTTTTAGAGGAAGAAGAAAACTTTCCTGAAAAAAAAAAAAAAAGTTGATGACAGGTGCTGTTCATGAATCTGATTCCTGTGGCATACAACACCCTGTATTCTCATTTATTTTTGTTTCCACTCTTCTCAAATGTGGAAACTGGCATGGTGAATCTGTAATTGGGAAAGTTTATGAATATAAATGAGAAAAGTTTGGTTGAGCAGGGAAGAGATTTTATTAGACCAAATATGCATGTTCCCAAACAGGTCTATTTTTAGTTTGCTTGCCTTTGTTTTGTTTTTGTTGTGTTGTTGTTAATGGTGGTGTTGCCTTTCTATCTGTATTAGGTGATTTTGTTGAAAACATGACCTTTCTTAAGAATGGGAAAGAACAATTATAGAATTTTTTGCAAGACAACCCTTCAGTAATAACCATGTTGCTAGGGGAAATGGAAGACATTGCTCCTCCCATTTCCATTCCTAAATTCTTGGCCTTAGCCTTCAGGATGCTCTGGGGATTCAGGCTGCTCACTACAGAAATTGATGGAATGAAATTGGGCAACCTGCCCATGCAGAGTCAGCAGAGTCCCAGAGATTACAGTGGGGCTTTGAAATCACACCATTCCTGTTAAAATATTGACTCATCAGAAATTTCCACAACTATCTTTGAACATATTTTTTTTTCCTTTGATGACTGTTTACATGGTTGGATAATGATAGGACAAGGGGGAATGGTTTTAAACTGAGAAAGGGAATATTTAGGTTGGATATTAGGAGGAAGTTTTTCAAACAGAGGGTGGTGACACACTGAACAGGTTGCCCAGAGGTTGTGGATGCCCCATCCCTGGAGGCGTTCAAGGCCAGGCTGATTATGGCTCTGAGCAGCCTGGTCTGATGGTTGGTGACCCTGTCTGTTGCAGGGGGATTGAAACTAGATGGTCATCATGGCTCTTTTCACTCCAGGCCATTCTATGATTCTATGAATAGAAGAGGCTGAGAGCTAGTTGCTTCATGAGCAGGTCCAGAGAGCTGTGCCTTTGCCCCATCACTGTAAAAATATTGGTATCGCATCTGAGCCTAGGATCAAAAATAAAGACTTCCAGTAATAAGAATGGACTTTCTTGTTTCTTCTGTCTTTTACAACCCAAAGAGTGAATTACTTTACCTTTACCATTCCTGTATTCTGAAATATATCCAAAAGAAATAACCAAAACAAAAATTGTAATAAGGCAGTCTTTTGTTGATTTTTTTGTTGTTGTTGTTTTGAAAGAAAAAATTGAAGGATATCTGCTTCATATTGAATTTTTATTTCAGAATTGAACATACTACTCACTATTAACTAGAATACTTCATTCATAAAGAAATTACTTTGCAGGATTTTTCCTTTCTACATGAGAAATACGGTTTTCTTTTGTTTTATTTTTCTTTATTTTATCCCAGTGTAAATTAAATCCATTTCAAAACACTACATTTTGCACTTTACAGAAATTCCAGGTTTCCTTTTTCCAAGGAGTTATCCTTAAAATATGTTTTGCCAGCTGCATAGGAATATTATGACAAAAACTAAGTATGGACAGTGCATAGAATTGACACATCAATATGAATTTAAGTAGCAGAGTGACTTGTATTGAATTTTTTCCCTGGTACAGGATCAATAGTTTGTTGACAAATTTAAAATGACTGTAAATGGCAAACAATCCAATTTTCAGTTCCCTGAAAGACAACACTTTTAGTAGACCTCTGACTTCTGGTACTTACAGACCTCTTCACTCTGCTGTGTAGAAGACTACAATATTTGGGATATTTTTACATTACAACTCTATTTGTACAGCATAAGCTGTATGCTAGAATGCTGGAAGCTTGTCATTCAATTTTGCATCAAGAATTGTCATCAGCAAAATATACTATGGCTGCACACAAATTTACCCATTTCTTCAAATCCTGAGTTAGGCTCTAATGAGACCCCACATGATGGTAGTAAGTGCACTGCAGTAAGCATGACTTTTCACACAATCAGCATGCTGTGTCAATGCAGACTGAAAAGACTTGTCTCTGGAACGTATTAAGGAAAAGCATATTTTATTTTTCACTGCTCCTGGTTTGTATTGATGTCAAGCTTAGAGCAACCAAATGCAAAACCTGTGGACAGTCATTTTAATCCTAAGATTTTCCTCAGCTTGCTCAGTACAACTGCCTTTCATCCAAGAAGCCTGGGTAAGATTCAGAGCGTGGTACTGATGTGTTATATATTGTTTGAATGGAATTCAAACTATTCAACCGTATAAATTGAAAACTCATTCTGAAGAATTGCTTTGCTTTCCTAAACCAAGAAAACGGTAAAAACAACCAACCCATTCAGGCAACTTATCACTGGAAAGGAATACAATAATGTAATTCACGCTGTGTAAGGCAGACTTTAGTCTTGATGGATGGTGTTTGGTTGGTATTAAACTCTGATTTGCAGAATGGGAAATTCCTTGAGGAAGCAAAATTTCTTGCCAAAGTTGGCAGTATGAGAGCACAGTGATTAACAGTGTACCAAATCACTCACTAATAATTCAGATAGCCATCAAACATGCAACAGGTGGCTGGAAAACACCATGAAAGCAATTTATGGACCTCTTTTAAATTTAAAGTAGGACTCTATATAATTGCCAATATAATAGCCATATCTCTAACTCAAGCTGTCTTTTTAATAATGCTAGAAAACCCTTACCTGAACTAAGAAAAGCCACTCTCTTTCTTTTGCCCAGTAGGCTAAGAAAGTCATCTGTATTTTCTCTCTGTGCAGATCAACATTATGTAAGAACTAATTATGCAATCCTTAACTAACTTCATACAGCCTCCCCTTAAGCAACTCTCTGGTTAAAATTCACTGGCAGCTTTGCTTCAGTAAGGATGATGAGAGTTTGCTGACAAGGAAGATTTACTGCACATTCTAAGAGACACTGTATCTCTGCCAACTCACCTGTCTTCCAATATGAGTTAGGGACAGACATGTTTCAGATACATCTATCATTCCTCCTACAACAATGCCCTCTGTAGAAGGTGGAGGTATAGCAATGGTTTTTTTTGCCCATGGTGCAATTTGACACTTTATTATAACCTAGGGATTGCTCTAATACTATCAGAATCATGGCTAAACAAAGATCAATTGTCACCATCTCAGGACTGCAGGGCTGCAGACAGCTGCAATTTGAATTAGGGTTTATGAAGTCCTGTTCTGTGACTCATTGTATACAACAAATAGTGTTGATAGAGGAGAAAAAGAGACCTCTAGATCCTCTATGTCCATACTTAAATACCTATGCTCACCATCCACTTTGATTTCTCTTAGAGCTCTTCTGGCCTATAGGCTGTGCTTTTCAAGATGCATCAGCGATCTCTTTCAACATATGATCCTTCCTCATTCAATGTCTGCCTTCCCTAGGTGCAGAAAACCAAGCAAATCCATGCACTTTGAGCTTGTGCCAGTGGATCAGAGTTGGGAAATACAAACAAGACACAGGTAGTTATATCCAACTTCTGCCTCTACCACAGCAATAGTTATTGCATGAGTTGGAAGAGCAACAATGCCACAGTCAGGTTTGTTAAGCATGGGAAAATGCCTGCATTTGTCAAAAACAGTCTGACATTATTTGATAGTAACATAGAAAAATTGCATTGGAGCAAGCAAAAATATTGCATAGATGAGCCTCAGATTTAGTGCATTTCATTCTTCAGGTACCTGTTATTCTGTATTTATTTCTGATATTAAAACAAAAGTATTTAGCAAAATGTAATGTTTAATTTCAATAACACTGAAATGTCAAAATTAAATATTAAAATCAAGTTGTTAAAACATTTCCTAAATATTTCAGGCTTTAGTTTAGTTTACAAAATCTAATTAGGATTAACACACTCCAAAATATTTATGGGAAAGCACTATTTGACTTAAAAGTGAAGCTACTTGGTTGTGCCAACATTAATCATATGAAATTACGAGTTTTCAGTCTGAGCCAATGTTGGGTAGAGAGTTAGTGAGATAATGATGAATTATCCTCATTTAATACAAATGGAAAGCACAGTAAAACATTTGGTCACAAATGCAACAGAGCTCTGTCAGAAACTTCTGGACCAGGAGAGGCACTACAGGTGACCTTCAAACTGTGTGTAGGCAAGGGTTCTTTGTAAGGTGGTAGAAAGATGAAAGAGATGAGCTTTCCCAGGAAACATCTATCAGAGCTGAGACAGAAAACTTTGATAAAATGTGTTTTATTTTAGAACTCAGTAATTAATAGGTTAATAGGTCTGACTGCCAGGAAGATTCCCCTGAAAACAGCAGATATCTTTCAAAATTATTTCTATTGATTCTTTATATGCCTATTTTGCACCACTTTATAACTCTACCTTTTTCGGCCTTCACATATCTATTGCTAGTCATGTTTCTTATTATTCATTGCCTCCAGGAACACACACAAAATTGAGCTCCTAATTCCATCTAAATTTCCCTTACTGAGCATTTTTAGTTTCCACAGCTCTCCTCTCCTCTCCTCTCCTCTCCTCTCCTCTCCTCTCCTCTCCTCTCCTCTCCTCTCCTCTCCTCTCCTCTCCTCTCCTCTCCTCTCCTCTCCTCTCCTCTCCTCTCCTCTCCTCTCCTCTCCTCTCCTCTCCTCCCCTCCGCTCCCCTCCCTTCCGCTCCTCTCCCCTCCCCTTCCTCAGATCATTAATAACAGTATAACTCTAATAATTCAGCAAATCGCATTAATACACACTCAACCTTCTGGGTGCTAATCCCAGAATCATAGAATGGTTTGGATTGGAAGAGGCGTTAGAGATCATCTAGTTCCAATCCCCTGCTATAGGCAGGGGCACCTCCCACTAGACCAGATTGCTCAAAGCCCCATCCAGCCTGGCCTTGAATGCTTCCAGGGAAGAAGCATCCACAACCTGTTCTAGTGTGTCATCACCCTTATAGTGAAGAATTTCTTCCTGATATCTAATCTAAATCTACCTTCTTCCAGTTTATAGCCATTACCGCTTGTTCTGTCGCTATATGCCCTTGTAGGAGCCTTCCTCAGCTTTCCTGCCAGCTCTCTTTGAGTGTATTCAAGACCTGGATGGTCTTGAAGACCTTCAGACTCTACCCCCTTGGTGAAACTCTGCTAGGAACGCAAGTGGATTATCTTTGTAGCAAAATGAGTGTTTCATAACCTGCAGGATCTGTGGATTTTATATACTTAGAGACTCTCATATTTCTCTTAACTATTCATCTTGTCACCACAATAGCTCCTGCTCCTCTCTGTTCCCTGTCTGTAGGCAGATCTCCGGTTAATTAATGCTACTACCTGCAACAAATCCCACAATGCAGAAAGTGAGTTGTGTTACTGACAACTTGCAGGCAGTAAAATAACCTTCTGTGGTCTTATGCATCAATCTATAAAACAAATCCTTAATGTTTCTTCTGTCTAGAAACAATGAAAATCTTCTAGACCTCCATGAAAGCCTTCCAACTTTCAATCTAAACTTGTCTTGCTGTGATGTGACATATGATTATAAATTGTTTGACATCTTCTCTTCCAAAAGATTATCTAGTCTCCCCAAACTGACCTCACCAACTCAGTGAGTCTGATTTTCCAATAGTTCGTGAGCATGAGCCGCTACTCATGCAGGAAAACAGGACAACTCTTCTGAGACAGAGTATAGGAATAAAAACTGTCCTGCTCTCAATGAAGGTACTGAATGATGGGCAGAAAAAGGTGCTTCCAGTAGTGAACAGATGGAGTAGAAGTTTAATGGGCAGCAATATTGATTTGGTATCACCTCAATTCATGTATTTTTAATTTCCCTTCTATGCATCTCAAGATAGAAATTATGATGAGAAATGTAGTCCTAGATATAATCTGCCAAAAAATTTGTATTGATTTAAGTCCTACATCCAACTTATGTTATTCAGGTAGATAAAGAACTGAACTCTCCCCTGCATTATAGAGAAGGAAAAGCCTAGGTACGTGTTTGCCAGACATAGAATTTGATTTAAACTGGTGTGAAAACTTGGATAGTGAGGCCTGGATTTGCTCTGTAGGAAGTCGTGTCAGCTAATGCATACTGAAACTGAGATTTTTAGTACTGCTGCTGTTAGCTCAGTGTAAATAAAATCTCATTATTTTGTAATACAAGTAAATCCTGCTCATGGCAGTGCAGTTGATCAAAATCCTGCATGCCTGGAGAGCAATAAGGAAAAGCAGAACAAGCCATCAGTTTTTAATATCTTTCACTGGGGAACTAGAGAATGAAGTGGATGCTAACTTCTTTAGAATCATTAAGGTTGGAAAAGACCACTAAGAACATCTGTTCCAGCCATCGAACCATCCCTATTGTGCCCACTAACAGATGTCACTCAATGCCACATTACACATTTCTTGAACATCTCCAGGGACAGTGACTTCACCACTTCTCTGGGTAGCCCATTCCAATGCCTGATCAATCTTTCCTTACAGCATCAGCTACTGTAACTTACTCTAACAGGCCAGCTGAATAGCAGTTTGGTCAGTGTTGTTGAGATTAGAACAATTTGAAAGAAATTTTTCCTAAGCTGGCAGTGTGGCAGTGAGCTATTCCATGTATTCCTAGCTTATCCAGGCAATAACACAAATGTTACCATGATCAGGACAAACCAGATAGGTGCTGAGTATCAGAGGTCTAAAAATGCCTTTCCTTGTACATTAACCTTGATTTTTTTGGTTTTTAAGGTTTTCCTTATTAATAATATAACATTAAACAATTTCAATACTACGCAGAAATTTGTGTTTCTACAAAATACATGGCTAGTCTCCCTAGGTTGCTGCAGCAAGTAAAATATCTGCTATTGTTCCTGCCTGCTAGCTCTAGCCTGCTGTGTAAACATAGACCCCTTCAAAATCAAAGCCAAATTCTGTGTGGTATTTCAGATCTTTAATTAATGCCGCTAAGCAACAGATGACCAGTAATAAGTCTTGTGTCTTTTGGCCTGATATTATTCAGGCTGAGGGAGCTTGGCTTGTTCAGCCTGGAGAAAAGAAGGCTGCGGGGTGACCTCATTGCAGCTTTTCAGTACCTAAAGGGAGCCTAGAAACAGGAAGGGAATCAGCTCTTTGAAACGGTAGTTAACAGCAGGATAAGAGGAAATGGTTTTGAGTTGAGGGAGTGAAGATTTAGGTTGGACATCAGGGGGAAGTTCTTTACAGAGTGGTGAGGTGCTGGAACAGGCTGCCCAGAGAGGTTGTGGATGCCCCATCCCTGGAGGTGTTCAAGGCCAGGTTGGATGGGGCCCTGGGCAATGTGGTCTAGTATTAAATGCGGAGGTTGGTGGCCCTGCACGTGGCAGGGGGGTTGGTGCTTGATGATCCTTGATGTCCCTTCCAATCTGGGCCATTTTATGTGCTTCTGCGATAGGCATCCACATGGAAAATCTTCATTCACAAGGAAAATCTTCATGTTTAATTAAAGAAAATTCAAGACTTGTTTGTTAGCTATTATAAAATGACTGAAAACTTACCAGTTCTTCAATGCACAAGCTGGCCTTTGATGACAGCTACACGACCTCTGGCACACTGGAGGTATTAGTAGAACTCTCATTGGCTGCTATAATGTTTTACTTTATGGGAAAGTGATAGATCAACTTTTTATATAGTTTGTTCTAATTATAGCTTGAAATAAATGTATTTTCACATACTTGAATTCAAAATCATAAAAATATTTTTTGGAAGAGACCTCAGAGTTCATCTAGTGTAATAGTCTGTACAGGCTAATACCAACTTCAGAATTAAATTAGGTTTCTCAGGGCCTCTCTCCAAAGGGAGATATGTCACAGCTGCACTTTCTCAGGATAATTTAGTTCAATGTTTGATCTCTCTTATTTTGACTTATTTCTCCTTATGTCTAGTCAGGACTTCTGTTTACGAGGTCTGTGACAACTGCCTAAACTTTCTCTGAGCACTTCTGAGTAGTCTTCTTTCAAATTATCCATATTTTATCAGTGAGTGTTTGGTCAATCTGTATTATTTACATCCAGTTCCACTGGAAGATTAAATATTTCATTTATGATGCAGGCATTTTCTTAATAATATGTGTGGAATTAGAACAATATGGTGATAGAATGCAAATAAACAGACATTCTCTACTGACAAATATATCTGAATAATTATCAAGGAGTATCCGGCTTCTAGTGAAAAAGCTTCTTCCCTCAAGACATTTTAAAGATTATCTATGACAGATAGATGACAGATTCTAAAGGAAGAATTAGTAATGGTAATAATCATCTATACATTTTCAGCACGCTTTGGAAATTACTGAACACTTAATATTTTTGTTCTTTCTGATATTTATGAAAATTAGTGAACCATGAAATGAAGAGAGAATTGTGAAAAAGGGTCATAGTGCCCTTTTCTGTGATCTGCAGAGCTGGGCTCTGATGAATCTAATAACAAAAGAATTGAACTTATGTAATTCTTTTCCATTATGAATCCTTAGCTGTTGCAAATGAATGAAGTAATCCAAATTACTCATTCAAACTGTCCTGAAAACATCTTCGTTATGAAATGAGAGACAGATAAAATAATATGGCAAAAAAAGCACACTTCCCTTACTAAGTGTAGATATGTCATGATACCAAGAAATATTTGCAAGGAAATCCTAATCTTTACCCAGCCTCTTGGTTGATGAGAAAGTTGTTCTAAACAAAACAATCTGGAACCTTTTATGCCTAACCTTCCCTGCAGAAAGGTATTGGCTGTTAGTCTGTCCTCTGGGAATGGTCCTTTGTGCATACTGTTTTTCAAATCATTCCAGGCGTTATCTGAGACAATGTCAATTGACCTAGGACAACTATATGCCAGAGAACATACTAGCAATTAAACAGTACAAATTGCCGTGGCCTAGTTCTTGAACTTGAGACCCAGTCCTGTTTGTTTGCTACTGCATATGTGCCTTTGAGTATTCAGTGAGCTGCCCATATCTTCTGATGTGTTAGGAGGCATTCTTTTCATTTTCAAGGCTTTCACAACATTTTGCTCAGATTGACAGTCATAGGATGATGAATCTTTGGCTTTCTGTGGCTTTCTTTGCCATCACCTAGTATCATAGAATCTTCTCCAGAGTGAACAATCCCAGTTCCCTCAGCCAATTCCCATAAGACTTGTGCTCCAGACCTCTCATCAGCTTTCTTGCCCTTCTCTGGACATGTTCCAGAGCTTCGATGTCTTTTTTTGTATTGGGAGGTCCAAAACCAAACACCAAACGAAATGCAGCCTCACCAGAGCTGAGTACAGAGGGATGATCATTTCCTTGCTCCTGCTGATACCAGCAGGATGCCATTGGCCTTCTTGGCTACCTGGACACACTGGTGACTCATATTCAGCTGAGCATTGGCCAACACCTGCAGGTCCATTTCCTCAGCACAGTCTTCCTGTCACTCTTTACAAGAATGTGGTTTAATACATATTCCTCATTTTGCTGATGCAGCAGACAGCAAGATTTATTGTCAGATTTTCTTCACAGTAATACCAATCTGATGGGTCCTTCTGCCAAGCCACCTAAGTAAATGTACACCTTAAAATTTTCTTATAGAAAGCAATGAACATTCACCTCATTTGGATAAAATTTGTCAGATATTTTTACTATTCTCCTTCTATGCATTTTGTGAAGCCTTTTAATAACCTTGTTTCAGTGTTGACAAAATAACAGTAGTTATAAGAGTTACAATAAAATGTGCATTCAGACTTTGAACCTTGCACTGTGTGCTGCTAGCATGCTTAGACAATCAGAGAGAAAATATGCATCCACTGAAAATGTGTGCTATGAGTGAGAACAGGAGGTACAGTCTATTACTGGGATTTATTATGTAGATCTTTTCTCTCTTGGATAATATGACAACTTCCATTTATTTTCTATTTTATCATTTGAAAGAATTGTTTTCCTCTGAGCTTGTATGTCCCATATAAATCTTTTAAGAATGAATTTATTTTGTTCGGTGTTCGGTACATGGATAAAACCGAAATGAGTAATTATTCTGAGAATTTGTTTTTTGGAATTGAATTTATTTGTAGATTGAACATTAACCTCTGGAGATCTTTAGTACTAATGCTGACCTGCGTGTGACTGTATTTTATTTAAAATTATCATTCTAAATGCAACATTTTCTGTGCAATTGTAGCATCACCTTAAATTCCAATTGCTTGCCAATAGTCTGGTTATTTCTTCCAATATTTTTACTTTTAGCGATTTAAGTTTGTCTGACTGGTCTTTAATTCTCTGGTTCATTGTTTTGGCCTTTTTTAAGAGACTTCTTACCTAGGCAACTAGATTCAATTTTACTGACATTGAGCCATAATCACATCTGTGCTGTCTGCTCCTTTGGTGGGTAAGAAGTACAGCTACAGATGGCAAGGGGCATCTACAAGTAGTGCAACCAAGTGTGAAAGAACATGAATTATGGGCATAACTGAGTGAGTGATCTCTGCAAATGATTCTGGCTATAGATGGAGTTAACTGGCATTGTAATCTACGCTGGGAAATGGTGCCAATGTCTTCCTGCAAAGGAGTACTTTCTTTTGAAAAGAAATGATAAAACAAAATAAAATAAAATAAAATGAGAATAAACATAAATTAAGTCTATATGTGACAGAATGTTTAACTCACTGTACAGATTTCAGTTCAAGAAATAGATATAAAGGTGTTTTGAAGTAGGATTGCTCTCCTGCAGATGAATGAGCCAACCATCAAAACAAGATTTGCAGTGTTCATGCCTAAATGAGCCATGGGTAAGAGAGTGAGAAAGCAGGCAGAAAAGTCAAAATGCTTCACTAAGGACAGGAATAGGCTTTTAAACCAAAACAGGTCCAAAGTCTTAAGTTTGCTAGCACTGGAGACAGTTTTCTAGATCTCTCATGGGGATTTTGTGAGATCTCATTCATTTGGAAAGTCCTCTACTGCTTAAGCAAACTCAAAGCTGCATTATCCTTCATATAAGCAAGGTGCTTTCTCTCTGTTGATGACATTAATGGAGTAATTGTCTTGTCACAATCTTGAGGATGGCTTTATGAGTCACTGCTGTAAAAAACTTGTCCAGGGCAGAAGCCCTTCATTATGCAATGGGGGCCTTCAAGTAGGAATAGTCAAGATGCAAAAATAAATAAATAAATGTTTTTTGGTTTGCCAGATGATTAACCTTTTTTAAACATGTTAGTATTTTAGTCAGTCTCTGTACCAAAAGAAATAGGGATTAGTTGGTCCACAAACAAAGGCAGAGTTCAGCACACCCAGTGACCTAGAGTGTAATCGTGTCTTCAGAATGCATGTCAGGACTTTAACATCTCATATGCAAATGTATTTGTTATAGAATGAATGGAAAACTGGGATCAAAAACAGTTCCAAAAATCAACAATGATTCTAAGGATTTTATTCAGCATAGTTTTAAATCAGTCCTGTTGTCAGAGAAACCCCTAATTAAGTGTGCAAGACCAAGGGCAGTAGAAGATAAATTACTCATTTATTCTATACAGATGATCAAGGCAAAGGGCTAATCACACAAGTGTAGTGGGCCATCCTCACCCAGAACTTCAGCTGACTTTTTAAAATGCATGTTTCTATGGCTTAGATGTGCTCCCCAGCACATGCTGCAGCACTGCTGATCTGGAGCAGGGATGCCAGGTAGACACAAGTAGCAGAGCTGAGACAGTCATTCCCATGAAAAAGTGCTACACACCCAACTGGGATGGAGGTGAAGAGAAGGGTGAGAAAGGGTTAAAGCCTCTTAGTATTCTTATCCCTGTACAAGTAGCCCTGTACAAATTTAGCATGTACTTCACAACACACTAAAGCCTGCATCTCCACGGAGCCTGTGCTCCAGGCCTCCACGACCACTTGCAGAGGTGTAGGCTCCGATTTATAGGAGGGAGAGGAGGTTCTTTGATATATGTATACCCGGTGTGAGATTAAGAAACAACGGTTCAAATGCTGGTTCGACCAGTTTATTACAAATCTTAATCAGGGAGATGGAGAAGGGGAGAAGGGTGGTAGAAAAGATAGGAAATGAAAGCAAGGAGTCTTTGAAGGAAGTAAGAGTGAGATAGTCACCACCATGGATCCAGCATGGTTCATAGTTCAGTCATTGATCTTCAGTAGTGGTGGGTCATCAGGCGTTGTTGTTCCGTTGACGACAACAATTTTTCAATGGTAGCACCAACTTATTTATAAGTCCAAAGTGGTCGAGTCAGCTCTCTTTGGAGTGACAGCTCAAGTCCAAAGTGGTTGAGTCAGCTCTCCTTGGGGTGGCAGCTTCTGGCTCTAGGATCTCAGCAGAAAATCCTTTATTCCCATCTTCCAGGCCTTGCCAGCAGATAAGAGGGAGCAGGGATGCCCACCTGCATCCTATTTTTCACAGGACATGATGGTGTCATTCCCCAGTTTTCCCATACCAAGCTGGAACTATGTGGTCACAAGCCAGATCTCCCACCAGTTAACACTCCTGAGCACTCTCTTCAGGAGGCAATCAGCTCTGAAAGAAGGTGCTGTCAAATGTGCACAAAGTGATGTTGATTGTCACATGGTAGCACCCAGCACTTGCCTCCTCAATAAATCAGAGTCTTATCACAAGAAATACCTCAGGAAGCAAGCTTTAAGCCAGAAAGCAAAGAAGGATTCTCACAAGGCTGTAGATTGTAACCATTTAACACAGATCTGAGGCACAGGAGCCAACTTCATTGTGGTTAGGTAGCCAGAGTAAAGCTCAGAATCATAAAAACCCCTATATTTGCTTTTCTCTGCACAATTCCTCATCTTTAAAACCAGGATAATGCTGACCTTCCTCACTTGGGGTTTAGGGAGAGAAATCCATTAATGTTTGTGCAGTGAAATGAAAGCTGGAAGGTTAAGTGGTTGTTGTTCATGCCAATAATTCATCATACTGGGTACAAAATTAGAGTTGACAGTGACCTTTCCTTTTT
The DNA here is from genome assembly GCF_987193195.1 of Phasianus colchicus. Classification (NCBI taxonomy): domain Eukaryota; kingdom Metazoa; phylum Chordata; class Aves; order Galliformes; family Phasianidae; genus Phasianus; species Phasianus colchicus. The sequence continues at coordinate 87,571,706 of NC_143438.1, forward strand.
CAAATTCCTCTTTTGGGCCAGACTCTGATGGCTGTTCTGCTGGCATAAATCCAGAATATATACATTAATAACACAGAATGGTTGTATATTTACAGCTACAGATGGAAGCTAAGCGGAAAGTTTTGCTCTCTTTTTAGATTAACTTTTATTTTTATTCAGATATCAACATTTATGGAAACTGTCTCGAGCAAATAAATATTTTTTGTTGCTATAATAAAGCTTATGATAAATTAGTTGTCTCTCATTTCCATACATGTTTCCTAGTTGATGCAATTGCTTAATAATTATTTCTTTACCTAAGAGGGAAAAAGAAATAAGAGAATATTATATATGCACAAGGAAGTAGTGTAGAATCTCCTGAGCAGGAAGGGACCTATGAGAATCATCAAGCCCAAAACTGGAATCTGCACAGAGCAACCTGAGAGTTAAATCACCTATATGGAGAACCTATATACATGTGATAACTTTATTTGTACAAATATAGACCTTTACATGAAGCTTCACTCTTGATTTATGCATCACCTAAAATTTTCCAGAATCATAACGATAATTATGGCTCTTGGCTACAGCTCCTGTAATAAATGACAGTTTATTTTCTATTTACAGTTTTGCAGAGAAAACTGTTCTTAATCTTAAAGTCAGCAAATTCCTGAGTTAATGAAAACTTGCTACATATATATGCTTACATAGCTTTGCCATATTGTCTTCCTGCTTTCTGTGTCTTTTTTTTTTAATTTATTTTTTATTTTGAGTGAAACACAGCAACATAAGACAGTAAGGCTAGAAGCAGGAAAATCTCTTTTTAATTAAACAACTGAAGATGAGGATGCAACATGGTAAGCAGGCAAGATCCCAGATCTATTTTGTCCAGGATGAAACCGTCTCACATTAAACCAGTCATTCACCTCCCTTTTTAAAGAGAAGGGACCAGTTGTCTGTAGCTGGGAGAGTCTTTCAACAGGCTGAGTTCTTCCGGCTTATCTGAAAAACATCTAGAGACTGCCAAAAGTTGAGGACAACTATAAGGACAAAGAGCAGCACACTGACAGAGCTAGGATTGGGAGCAAATAAGAAAATGGCATTTCCTTTCTCTTGCTTTTAGTAAAACCAGCCCTAGGAATCTGAGATGAGATAAAAGCAAATGGCCATCTCTTGCTTTCTATTGTACTATAACCTGTTTTACCACGCAGATAAATTTTGATGCAGTTTTATTCAGTAAAGCTGACAAAAAACTAAAATTTACAGCAGCTCAGATGGAGAAAAGGTCCCAGATGTCTGCGTAGCTCTGCCGGTTCTGAAATGCACGGAAGGATATTTGTCCCTGACAGTTTTACCAGAGTTGCATGCTGTCTCCATGGCAGCACTGGAAATGAACCTGCATTGGAGGAAGGGTACTCCTCCAGGTTGCATATTAGGAAACTTTTATCTCAGAAAGAATGAGGAGGCAATGAAACAGGCTGCCCAGGGAGGTGATGGAGTCACTTTTTTTGGAGATGTTCAAGAAATGTGGAGATGCCGCACTTGGGGACATTGTTTAGTGAGCATGGTGGTGAGGGGTCTATGGTTGGACTAGATCATCTTTGAGGTCTTTTCAAACCTTAATGATTCTATAATATGTACCAGAATGGGTACCACTGCAGGATAATTTCTATTTCTGCCTGTGGATATTTAACTGACATCACAAAAAACTGTGTTGAGACCTATAATGAGTCCCAGAAATTTTTCACCAATGCTCATCAAAATCCTTTCTAGACCACATAATCCAACTAAAATCTCTGTATGCTTGACTTGGATGAAAAGAGTTAAATGCAGTGCTAATAGGATTGCAGGGACTATGACTTCAAGGACTTTGACTGTGGTGGTTCACCCTGTCAGTACTGACATGCTGCTAATACAGCTTCGACCTATGGAGAGCATGGATAACCACCTGGAAGTTTAGTCTGTTTTCTTCTTGCAATGGTCTGAAACTTGGGATTGTGTCTCTACCATTACATTCAGTAATGTCAGGGAGCATTTGTGGGTACTGGAAGCCATTGTCTCTGCTGATGAAATGACAGAATAGGCCTCAATGTGGCTGTGATTGAGGTCATGTAGACCTCCATCAGGAATTTCCCAGACACAGTCCAGGAAATGGACTGTGTCCTTTCCCAATATATTCTTTGGATGTCACTACCCTGGTCTGTATGTTAAGAGGGTTTAATAATACCCTCTTATGGGTATGTATGTTTATTCATGCTTTCATGCCAGAGAACAATCCAGACACATTTAATTCCTTAGCACAGACATAACTTAAACTTCCTGGGGATAAAATAATAACAACAAGAGAGACCAAGAATCTATTTTACATACTACAACAACAGAGAATGTTATTTGTGATCTTAAAAAACTATATGTACTTCAGTGATGGATGTTATATTTCTCGATGTAGAAATCTCACTTTTGTAATTAGTATTTCTCTATATTCTTGAGGGATACTGGGGGGAATACAACTGTGGATGGAATAGAAAAATCTTAATGAATCAATGTCACAGCATTCAAATGCCTGAAAAACCTTTTCCTTTTACAGCTCAGTTAGAAATTAGAGTGGTAAGAATGATATAAGCCCGTTAATCCTACCACAGCCTAACAAGTCCCTGTTTGTCAGCAGATCTGAGTAGCTGATACTCAGCCCATCCCATTTGAAATAAACCACATTTATTTAAAATCCTTTCACAGATATTGATTCACTGAAGATTATTCTACCTGTGCAGACAGTATTTTCTTGATGGGAAACCAACACAAGCTGTAAAAATAAGATCCTTAGAAGCGAGTCTAGCTAAAATCTTTCACACAGTATGCTAAAAGATGCCAAGTATGTTTCGTATTCTGCTGAGGGAAATCATTAAGTTAATCCTCCTCCTTATATTTATCTGCCCATCATGGACAAGTGATCATTCTTTGCTTCACTCAATGTTTAGCTGTTTAAAATGTGAAAGAGTCATGACAAAAGTGCATCAACAGCAGAGGAGCTGACTCAAAGCAGCTTGAGACCTGGCCAAGTGGAAGCTGCCCCTTTGTGTGTAAAGTGATGCTGTTTCTCCTTGAATGTGAAATGGCTTAGATGTTTCTCTGAGGTGGGACACAGAAGATGTGAATTCCTGGAAGAAGGAACCAAAAGAGGACAAACTTATGACTGAGTGGTTGTTCCAAAACTGGCATCAGATGAGTTGACTTCCAATGGGTTACACACATCTACTGTGACAGGGAAGTAGTGTTGAAGAAAGTAAAAGAAATTAGGAAGCCTGATGGAAGAAGTGGTCTGGCAGGCAGCCTGCTGGCTGTACGACACACTCAGATCACTGAAGTTGTTGGCGTCTGAATGTTTGGCTTAAGGTAAAGGGAAATTTGTGGGCTTGGCTCAACAACCACTCCTGGACAACATGCTGCTCTCCCACAGCCACAGAAAAGGATTCAGATAACATGGGATGAACACTCCTGCTGTGGTTATAATTAGTGAACTGCAAACCTCAGAAGAAAGTGACCATACTACCTCTGTCCATTTTCATTACAGCTCAGCACTAAAAATACCTTGAATTGAAGCTGTGAACAGTTTGATACTTTTAATTAAGATTTGAATGTTGTTTGAGGTTTTGGAAGTTATTTAAGAAGAAACTGATAAAACCATGTTTTCAGATACTCCAGAATTAAATACGTAGGTCACTCTAAAAATAATGCCTCTTATTTATTTCCATGAAAACTACAATAGACACAAAGAAATCAATAACAGTGTTGGATAAATTTTAAATTCTTTTTTCCTAGAACAGATAATGAACTGTCATGTTATTAACTGGAGGCCAAACCAAGAGTGTAGGGTAAGCCTAACATTTACTAAATGTTCAGTTATTACCAGCTTGTGTTTCATCTACTAAATAAACTTTCAGGAAATTTGTGGCTTACGAAAAGCTTCATCATTTTAAAAATCTGTTAAAGAAATGCCTTTTCATTCCTCACCGACTTACTTCCCCCGAACTTCCTTAATGCCACCCTTTATTTGCCATGATGTGGGCTGGCTGTTGCAATGCTCTTGGACTTGAAGACCTCAGTTTTCTATCAAGTCACACAAACCCTTCAACAGTTTCAGTGGAGATGAACCTCATCTGTAATCTGGAGATGAGAGTCCCCCTAAAGTGCCAGACCAACATGAAATGATAATGAAGAAAATCACTGACTTTCTCTGTTTCTCTTTTGGAAACCACATCTGGATGTAAGCCTAGCAACTAGATTTCATACAGTATTAAGAAAGAGAAAGTCATTAACACTGCTGCAGATCCTGAAGGATTAGAAGTTATTAAAGTGCCATTCTATATGGAAAATTTGGAAGGGATTGGAAATCTCCTAAATTTATCAACTTTTATCTTAAGAAACAAACTGTCTTATTTTATAAAGCACTCACAAAACAAAGAAAATAGTTTAAACTTTCTCATCCCGAACCAGAAAATTTGAAAGAATAATTGATTTTCCAAAGTAAATGTTGGACTTTTACTTTCACCAGATATTCCTTTAAAATGACCACACTCTATTTTGCTGTACAGCTACACGTGTTTTATAGTCATTATCTCACTCATTTGTGTTCGCAGAAGGGTTGTTTGTAATTGGAAGCAGCACTTGCAAATTGCCTCATCCAGCTCAGCACAAAAGCCCATTGCCATGAGCTGTTCTGCACCATAATACATTCACAGGGTGCTGTGTGTATTTCTGCTTTGTGCCAGCTCAGTACTTTCCCTTGCTCCGGAGTAGGATAGCTCATTGAGCAGCCATTCTGCCCAGATGAAAAACAGGTATGTAAGCCATGAGCACAAGGATCTAAAGATCCTTGTCTTGGGCGTGACTCCTTTGCTTCTAAACTAAAAGTACCTCTCTGATTCACCTTGCCAGGTGAAATCAATGCAGATAATGTCTGGGTGGGACACATTTTGTAACTCACTCGTGAAGGAAGTGCCTCAAACCCTGCAGAAATGCTTAAATGGCATTCAGTGCTCCAGCATTTGGAGTTCAAGTCATCTAAAGGGTAACTCAAATTAGAAAGAAAAACCTGATCTCAGAGCTGTATGCACTCCGATTACACACCTATTTTCCATTCTGCAGTCCTACATTAGTGAAATACTTTTCTAGGTCAGTTACATGTTACCCAGCCCTGCTGATCTTCCTGGTCCAGTAATATGTAGAGTTGTCTCTCACTTCACTAATTTCAAACTCATTCATGGTTTCCTCCCCCCTCCTTAAATGAGAAATATCAGCCTAAAGGACTCCCACAACATTTGCTGGATTGCAAAGCACTGTGACACATATTCTTGTTGAAGATTGCTCCTTGTGCTTTCCTTTTATTTTCAGTAAGCCATACCTCCTTCCAAAGCCAGAATATCTCAAAATCACTTACCACCTGATCTGGCAGGAGGATATACTTCAGATAATAATCATATAGCCAAACGATGTATAGAAAATAAACTTAGCAGTTAATATCCTGTTTGCTTTGCCAACACATCTTCTCTAGCTCTGTGCTTTGCTGTGCCTATAAAAATTGCTTGCCTAATCCTAAATTTATTTTGACATCTCTTTTATTTTTTTTCATGCCCTTGGAAGGCTGCTACTCTTAATTTTCCCTTCAGGGTGTGATCCAGTACCCCTAAGTCACTGGAAAGTTTAGTGGAGATAGAATTGTAGTCTTAAAATATTCTTGAAAGCTTGTCTACCTAAAGAGACTCCTAAAGAAAATGTAAATAAATCAATATTTTATCTTGTATTGTTTTCTAAAACTTTCATAAAATCTACAGGTAGATGCAATCAAATGTATTGATATCATTTGTAAATATTTTATCAACTATGACAAAGTGCATTCACAAAGTTCCTTCCGTCTATCTTGTGGCTCCAGAGAGAAGTTTCTTTCTCTAAAATTAGGTACTGGGATTAACATTCTCTTTGAACTAGATCTTATTTATTTATTTATTTATTTATTTATTTATTTATTTATTTATTTATTTATTTGTATCCTGTTAATTAGACTGGAGTTGAAGTCTGTTTGAGGTAGAAATTCTGATTATATACGTTGTTTAAACATAAGAATCTAGTTGAGATATAGTTTCTAAACTCTTGCAATGGATAATGGAGGTCTGAACTTAGATTCAGTTGCTGGGACAGAGGCATCTTGTTCCATGACAGATACCTTACGTGGCTTGCACTGACCTATTCAGCTAGATCCCATGTACTGTCAGCACCATGAAGACATATCAGAAGTCTTTAAGGACTTGAAGGTAAGATGAAATACCCTAAAGATCCTAAAAGGACAACAGATCTTTATGCTTAAGAAAATGACTGCACTGTGACCTACAGGAGCTGTGTCTGGATCACATGCAATAGAAATCTACTAGTTAGTTGTTGTTTCTCATCACATCTTAGGCAACTGGGATGCCTTTTCTGTTCATTTGTCACACTGGAAAGGCATAGATCTGCCATAGGTTCTTTGTCCAGTCCTCATGAGACTGGAAGTACTCTATTTAGGCATGTAAAATAACCAGCGAAGAGCTGTGTGCATCCACATGCATGCTACTGAATGGGTACATTTAGGTAAATGAATCTGTCCTTCTGACTAAAATATCTTCAGTCAGAGCTGCATCTCATTGCTTGGTGCTCTCTGAGTTTCAGGAGGCTAAAGTAGAAAGAAATAAATACCTACTGCTGTGATAGATTCCTGCTCAGGAAATATTACCGAGTAGGGATCGAAACAGAAATAAGTGCTTTTGTGCTGGTTTCAAGGTGACTACAGCTGGAATCCTTACTTGCATGCTAATTTTATCTCAGTTCACTCCTAACAGAGTAGCCTAGATCACTACTAAGACTGCTCGGGTACCAAAATTAGGTGAGATGAACCCAATCTCACAGGTCTATTAAAAAGTCATGCCTACTTGAAGAGTATCCTCTTTACCACTCGGAGGCATTGTACGTGCACTGTCTAAGAAGTATGTATCAGCACAGCAGAGCACAAGCACACTTTGCAGTGTAGTACTGCTGAATAACTTTAATTGCGTTTGCAAACAACTGTAATCCCAGTTCTTGAGCCCCAGATTTTGTAACTACAATAAAAATGCTACCTGTCAGGAAAGACTTTGAATTACCTGCCAGCGAGAACTAAGAATGGAGGTTCAGCTACTTAAAGAGAGTTCAAAAATTGGTCCAAAAAGGATCCTCTTAGTCAAGATGAAAAGAAATTGTTTGCTATAGTTGCTATTCTATTTTGGTGCACTTGATATGTACCGAGATCCTAAATCTAATGAGAAAATGGCAGATTCGTTTGAATATCATGCATCATCACATTTGCCATTGTTGCAGAGCTCATTTAGGTTTATATTAAAAAAAAAAAAAAAAAATGGGGAGAGAAAAAGGGAAAAATAGCTACAAAAGGACTGGTTCTAGAAAATTGACTAATTGAACTCTAATTATTAAAAAAAAACATATGTCTCCCTCTTTGGACATCTTGTAGAAATAATACATTTTAGTTCTCCTAACTAAATAATACATTTTAGTTCTCCTTTTTGTAAGTTTGTTTTTGTTGTTTATTACCATGTTGCCAAAGGACTTCAAAAGCAAAGGATAAGAATTATAGCCAGCGTATTTGAAGTGATGTGTTCATTGAAATAAAGACACAAATACAGAAAATAAAAACATATATTGTTTTTATTTTAAGAAACAATAAGAATGTATTTATCAAGAAAACAAATAAGAATGTAGATGTACCTTTCTAATTCAAGTGTGCAAATGTATGCCAGCTGATTTTCAAAATGATAAAATATCTTCCTTTAAACTCAAATGGTGCATTTCAGTTTAGTTATTGTGAAATAAACCAAAACATCACTTAAATATCAATAAAACAAGCATCTTGTAAAAAAAAACTCTACAAAATAAACCACAAAGAAAACCCAAGAATATCACCCAAACATGACTTTTTTTCCAGTTTTTATTTTCCCCCAGAGGATTACCCAGAAATATATCTTAGTGTTTTTATTACAAGCACACCCTACGTATAAAAAATAAATTTACTTTGGTTGTAGGGAAAACTTCAGAAATCTTGAAATGTTTTATGCAGGGATAGAGGACAATTTCAAGGGTACTTTTGCTAGTGAATAAAGCCATCAAATGTAACTCTCGAAGCTTTTATATCCTACAATAGGGAAGTCCATGCCATAGGAATGTGACTCTGCAACCTGCTAATAAGTGCTGCTGATAACTTAAACTTCATAGAATTATAGAATTGCTCAAGTTGGAAAAGACCTTAATGATCATCAAGTCCAACCACAACCTAACCATACTACCCTAACTCTAACAACCCTCTGCTAAATCATGTCCCTGAGCACCACATCCAAATGGTTTCTAAACACATCCAGGGATGGTGACTCAACCAGCTCCCTGGAAAGCCTATTCCAGTGCTTAACAACCCTTTCTGTAAAGAAGCGTTTCCTGATTACAAACCTAAACATACCCTAGTGCAACTTGAGGGCATTTCCCCTTCTCCTGTCACCTGTCTCCAGTGAGAAGAGACCAGCCCCATCTTGCTGTAAGCACCTTTCAGATATTGGAAGAGAGCAATAAGGTCTCCCCTCTGCCTCCTTTTCTCCAGGCTAAACAGCCCCAGTTCCTTCAGTCTCTCCTCATAGGGCATATTCTCCAAGCCCTTCACAAGCCTTGCTGCCCTTCTCTGGACCTGCTCCAGCACCTCCATGTCCTTTCTATACTGAGGTGCCCAAAACTGAACACAGTACTCGAGGTGAGGCCTCACCAGTGCCGAGTACAGGGCAGGATGACTTCCCTAGTCCTGCTCACCACACCATTTCTGATACAAGGATGCCATTGGCCTTCTTCCCCACCTGGGCACACTGCTGGCTCGTATTCAACTGACAAACTTCTGAAGTTCTTAGGAAAGTTTAGTACTCATTAGAGAGTGCAATGCATTTTCTAAAGTGCATTTTCCTTTAAAATGGTTTTGTTAAGAGGGATGCAAAAGTCATTGGAATATGTTGAAATACCCTGTAAATCAACATATGGACCTGTGCTTCTGAGCTCAGGCTCAGTTAATTTTAAGAGACTAAAAGTTTAGTTTCTCTTATAAGTGGTTGACTCATAACACGAAGATGCCTACTGATACTCATTGACTAGGAAGGTAATTTAGAGAACTAATTTTGGCCTGACATCTAATCTTAGTGATTGATGCTGCCTACCTGTAGAAAGCATTTAATCTATGGCTTTAACAACACATGGAAGTTTCACAACTCTCCCACCTACCAGCAAATACAGATTATCAAAGGATTAGAAAACATGTAGAATTGCTCAGTGGAGCAATTCCTTGGTGAAATTTTCCAGTTGGGAAATTTACAATCTTCAGAGCAACCATAGGAATTCATATGCATTTTATGAAGGAAAAATCTACTTCAAAATGTCAGTAGAGTGGTGCATAGCTGGGCACAATCTTTTTAATTTTTTTTTTTTTTGCTTTGTTCTAGTGAATTATAGCTTTCTTTCTTTCAGCAAGATACCTTGCAATAAAAATAGGTGTTGTTTTTTCAGTTAGAACTCTGTGAAAAAAAGGTAAAATGTTTATTGATTGAGAAAATACATCTTCAGTACTTTGGGTGTGAAAAAGCTGCACACATTTTGTTTCAGTGATATTGTGAAGTAGACTTCCTTAATCCCATCGAACACTTATTTCTTTCAAACAAACTGTAAATTTGAATACTAAAACTTTTTATGCTACAAAATCTTAAATGGTTAGGTGACCTCTTCTCAAGCCAGTTCACAACTTAATCTCAGGGTCAAGTTTAATAGGGTAAGCAAAATTCTTCCCTCACTCCAGCATATTGGACTGCAATAAACTTGCAATACTGTTTAAACAAGAATGACCATGAAGCTGCAGATGTTTTTAATAAGTCAGTAGTGATAATTAGAGGGCATATGTTGCACCACTGGAACATGTGGGAACAGGGTAGTGGTTATCTAACATTGCACCAAGACAAACAGAAATCTTTCCTCCTTTTATGAACATTTTTCTCTAATCATTAATTCAACAATCTAATATCAATGTATTATTACTCACAAACTCAAACCTGATTGCCCTTCGATGCTCTATTTCATCACCACTGCATCCAATGCTGTATCATTTATGGGTTTTCAGGCTGGAAAATCAATACATACGTTATCTGTATATATATGTATATATAAATCATATACACTGATAGTTAGAGATAGAAAAATGTATGTATATGTAAACATATGCACTATCTATCAAAGTTTTAATTTCTAAAATCTTAAATTTTAAGAAAACCCGTCTTTTAAAAATGTCTAAATAAATAGTCTTATCTCTGAACAGCAATATCACTTTTTAATAGTTCTCAGCTAATGTTAAATATAGCTCAAGGCATATAACCACACAAATACTCAACATCTGTTGCTGCAGCAGCTTTTGGGTATCATTAATTTCCCACTTACAGATTACAAAATACTCCATTACCTTTCGTGCCTCATCAAAATTATGAGCAATTGTAAGTGTATCTGTGCTCCCAAGAGTCAAAGCACATCACAGCTTTCCTAGTCATCAGGGTAACAAAACAGAACAAAAGTTTTGAAGGAGAATGAGGCTGATCTCCAAATATCTGAAGAGCTCTTTATATGTAGGAAAGAAAAGCAACAGGAAAAGGTATTTTAAGTTTTTCTCTTTTGACCAACTTGCTTATTTCATTACCTCCTTAGGCTCTGGTGTAAAATAATAAAATATCGTACATTAATGTGATTTTCCCAAGGTCAGCTTGGTCCCATGTTGTTAATGGTATCTAGGAAATATTCCTATGGAATTTGCACAATGCCTCCCAAAGTGAATTCTACCATACACACACATAACAGAATCAGTCTGGTGAATCTAAGGCCCAGTACATAAATTTTCAAAAACCTCAGTGCATAAGAAACCTTGAACAAAACATCCCATTATCTACTGATAAAAATAATTTACAACAATCACCGTGATTGGCCCTGCTCTTAGCTTCATGGTGAGCTATTTCACATTGACAATTGCCACATGTATTTGCTAACTTAGACATATGTTGCCAGAATCTAAGCCTGCTACCAACAAACTTTTTTGCAAGTTCATCTCCAACATATGGCTTCCATGCTGGACTGTGAAATTGAGTAAAGCATAAATTCAGATTTTTTAGTTAATTTCAAAGCAGAAAAAAAGCACAGTGTGTGACAACTATGCCTTAAGACCAGTGTGATCACACAGGGGCTAAGAGAAGATTACAGAGATTAAGAGAAGAGCTGAGATTTGTGTGGTATGGACATGAGCTAGTCTACACCATTTTCTTTCAGTAGGTGTTACCTACTAAACCAGAATAGACATAGCCTCTAGAAATAGACAGAACCTCATGATCCTGTACTGGCACATCTAGCTTCTCTGTGTATTCACAGCACTTCTGAGCCAGAAGATTGTATACAGTCTGCTTCTATTGTGTTCAGAGGGGTACGCCTTTGAGAATGCTTTTATAAACAATCACATTGCACTGATAAAAAGATGGAATTGCTTAGTATAGTGTTTTATCAAAAGTAAGACCACCACCACTGACAAAAAACATACTAACATCAAAAAAACCCCAAAACTCCAAAACCCACAAAAGTTCCTAAAAATGGCAAGAAGGTCAGCTGAAACTGAGAGAGACCTAAGCCCAGCTTTACAACTGTCTCTAGGAAACTCTCAGAGAACTCTACTTGGGTAAATCTGTGGCAGTAAAAGGTTTTGTTTCTTGATTTTGGAGAGGATTTTTTTTTTTTTTTTTACTTTTTTTTTTTTTTTACATTTTTTGACGTCTCCCTCTAGATTTCTTCCTGAAGTCTGAAAGAGAGACACTTTAATCATGACTATTCTGGACCTACAAACTACCAGGGAAGAGAGCTCTGTGAATAAAATCTTCCTCATGTCTACCAAATGCTGTGGTGCCTGTTAGAAGATTAGCACATGTTGAAGTAGGCTGAGGGTCACTGCTGCTAAGCCTCAATACTACAAAGAAGACCTTGGTGCTTCTCATAACAGGAGCTGGATTAAATGAGAGTGTGCGCCTCTGATTTATGTCAGTTGACTTTCTAGCAGTGCAAGAGTTTCAAGAATACACTCCTTCATGGAAGCATGGCAGGCAAAGTTTGGTAGGTGCTGGGTTTTATAAGCTGTTAGGGCTCAGTGGAAAATGTTAATGAAATCTTAGAGGAATTTCTTACCACTTAGTTCTATTCCAGCCAGACAGCATGGAAGTTTACATCAGTTTAATCCTCCTTATTCCCCTTATTCCTTTTTCTCCAAGAATTGTTTGCCTGCTTCCCAGAGGTGCAGTTAACAGTAAAGACTGGTAAACAGAAACAGGTTATTTCCAATGCATGCTGAAAGGAACATCAAAATTACATATTTCTGTGGGTTTTTTTTTTTTTTTTTTTTTTTTTTTTTCTAATCACTCTTCTGCGTGGATGGAGGGGAAGGGAGATTGTTTTCAATTCACTGGACTGTATCACCTTTCCGCTTATCTTGTATTTGGTTGCCTTTTTTTTTTTTTTTTTTTTTGGCTGCCTGGAGAGTAGGGCTGAATGGGTTTGCCAGGAGGAAGAAAAAACTTCAAAAGTGAATTTCAACAAAATTTATCTTTAAAGATAAGTTACCATTGTGTGTTTGGGTATTTTGTTTACTGAGCTAGACATAAAACTTTATGAGAAACAATTCCCTTTTTCCAGTGTATGCACTGCAGCCACATGTACCTACACTGTTTCCCTCGGCACCATTTTATCCATCTGTCATCACTTCCTCCTGTTTGTTAATGCAGTAAACAGAGTAATTGTTCACCTAAGTACATAGGCAGATTCCGAGTATCTTGCAATTCAGGCTGGATTTACCTGCATGCTCCCCTGTGAAATGATGGAATGCTATTCTCCTCTTTTCTCTGTAAAGGGGAAAAGAAAGTCCATCCCACCAGAACATACTGCAGCGACTGGTTTCTTTCTCGACCCATGAGAGAATCTAATGAGCTAGATTAAATTAGCTAACTAACTTCTGGAAGGCTAAAATTACGTGAGATGAATCCTGCTCACTGTCACTGACATAAACTTAGACAGGAAGTCTCTAATAAACTCTGATTTCCTGTGTTGTAGATTAATGAGTTAGTCACTGAATTACCTTCATTCTTTGCTTAGCCTTGACCTTAGCTAACTTCTCTGGTGATTAGCACATTGTAAATATTAAGCATTAGCAGTACCTTTTACCTTCTTTTGTAATGAAAAATCCTGAAGGACTTTTAAAAGACAGCTGACATATTAAAAACTGCGATAACCAAACCTATCCACACTCAGAGTCCTACTCTGTTTTCAGCAACATGGCAAGGCACATTTCTGCTTTCACTGGGTCACAGGATGTATCAGGTTGAAATGGACCTCAGGATGTCTCTAGTCCCAGCTACTGCTTAAACCACGGTCAGCTGTGGGATTAGACAGGTTTGCTCAGAGATTTATACTGTTTATCCTTGAAAACCTTCACAGCTGGAAAATTCATTATTTATTTTAGAATCATGGAACCCTTAGAGTTGGAAGGCCATCCAGTCCAACTTACCTGAAATGAACAGGCACATGCACAGCTAGAACAGGTTGCTCAGGGCCTGATCCAGCCTCACTGTAAAAGACTTTTTCCTTACATCCAACTTAAATCTACCCTCTTTAAGCCTGACACCATTTGCCCTCATTCTATCACCACAGACCCAGCTAAGGAGTTTGCCTTTTGTATATTTCAGCCAATAAAATACACTGTTTAGAGACAGAATAGACATCTGATAAATAACAAAGAAAAAGCTGGTTTAGAAACAACAAAATAAACAAAAACCACTTTCATAAAGGCCTGTGTTCTCTGTTCCCTAAATTCACCTTAGTCCAGTGGTCTCATCTCCAGTCTCATTTCCATGGCTGACTAGAGGTGGTCCAGTCCATTTGCCCTAAGGCAGATAGAGCCTTAGGGGTGTGTGTTGACTCTGCTTGCTCATAGCTCAGTGAACTACTTCCAGCCACTACAGGTAATACCTGAGTCATTTGCCTCTGTCTTCGTGAGCACTAATTCAAATCTTTTATTCTACTCAGCTTCCAATTTCTGCACAACTTCAGGAGCATAATATCTTTCTGAACTTCAGCTTTATTGAAAATTTGGTTGAAATTGGCTAGTAGATTCAAGAATCAGAAAGAAAGTGAGAGACCAATAGAGCCTACAGAAATACATTAAGTTCCATTTCTTTAGGAAACAAATCTGAGAAGCCAATTATTGTGTGATTTCTGTACAAGACTTCAGAACCTTGAAGCTGAGATAATGTAGAAAGCAGAATGTTTCCTCCAACCAACCAGACATTCAAATTTTTGCCATTAAATTGGCATTATTTCCATTGCAAATTTGCTTCTCAGTGGCGTGGAAGTGACATCAGTTTCCACTGTTATGTGAAGACACTAATCCTGTTTTAAATGCATGTAGACTTCTTAATCCTGCATCCCCAGAGTGCTTATAATAATTAAGTATGCTAGATAGTGCTCCAATGAGCAAAGTATGATTTGTGGTGAGAGGTAAAATCTTTTGTGAGACTGATAGATTTAGGGGATATATCAAATAAGCTTTCAGGCACATAAGCCTTTTTTCTCAGGTTATTCACATAGTTTGACAATGGCTGCATGTCACATCTTTTCAAAATACCTGCCATATACTGAGCAATGTGCTTGTGCTGTAATGAAACTGGGAGTCATGCATACAGAATGAGAATCAGTCATCAGGGCAGTTTTTATCAAATAACACATGGAATGCAGAATATGTGTTGTTTTTTTTTTTTTTTTTCCCAACACACTAACACAAAATTAAGGACCCTGATCCTTTCTGATTGCTCAAGACTGTTTTATGTAAAAGTAGGAAGGATGGGAAGACTGAAAACAACACAGCACCAAATGCCAGAATCCCTGGTAAGGATAGCTATGGTGTTCTCCAGGTGTCCCACTGCTCTGATGATTTAAAGGTAACTATTGTGGACAGTAAAAAATTGTAGACAATATGTAAGAAGCTTGAGTTGGAAATTATAGGCCCACTGAAGGTAGTTAATCTGTTTAAAAAGAAGCCACAGGCATTCTAGCTGCATTGGTCAGAAGAACTGTACTGCAAAGAAAAAGGGAGGAGAAGAACATTGCAAACATTCATCTATTGCAATTTAAAGATAAAACAAAAAAGTTTGAAAATTAAGATGATTAAAAGTAACTAAACATTTTAAAATGTTCTAACTGCTTTTCAAATATATTGTCTTAATTTTGTTTGCTGTCTTTTTATTTATAGGAAACAAAAAATACCTCAAGTGGCCTACATTTCAAATACCAGTATTGAACACGTAAGAAAGATTACTAAAGAAAGTCAATTGAAAACATGTCAATATCTTTGTAATTAAAATTCAGAGGTAAGAAGTTGCACAGTAACAAGTTATATTTTCTAAGTAAAATATTTTGTGAAAATTATTCACAGTCAGCCCTAGGGATTCGTTAGTTAGACACGACTTCTTTCTGGGTGATGTGCTGACTGAAGGCCGCCAGTTCCAATGTCAGAGGCTCTATTTTAGGCACTTGAATCAAGCTGCTTCCCAGAGAGAAAAAACTGTACCTTTGTAAGTGTAGGATATCATCTGGGTTCTGTTCCTCATGACCTATGGGGATGAGAAAAACCAGTAGAAAATGGTAACTTGCAGAAAGTATGTTGTTTTCCCCTGAAATTATTGGATGTATCTTGGCAGATATTTAGGCTATGGATGACAAACTATGTCCTCATGATGTGACCCTGTGTTTTAGCCTGAGTTGGTATTATGGCACATGACCAATGGTCTGAAATGTCTACATTCCCAGCAACTGGAGAAAGTAACTGCTCTGCTAATTAAAGAGTTCTGTCTTTCATCTATGCTAATGAAAGTATCTTGTCTCTCCCTCATGCCTGTACACACAGTCTTGTCCTCATATTTCCTTTTTATCCCCTGATCTGATCTCCAACTCACCTCACTGCTCTTAGAGACTCGTGACCCTTAATGAGTGTCTAGGGTGGTAGGCAGGAAGAAGAGCAATGACAAGAACAGAGAAAGTAAGTCAGTGGGAGGAAGGGACAAATGGGATCTCCACCTCTGTAGATGCCCCATCCCTGGTAGTGTTCAAGGACAGGTTGGATAAGGGCCTGAGCTGCCTGATCTGGTGAGTGGTAAACCTGCCCACAGCAGGGGATTGGGAGTGGATGACCTTCAAGGTCCCTTCCAATGCAAAACACTCTATGATCCTGTGATCCCCTCTTTTTTTATGGCCATGTCAGAAGAACGTCATGGAAATACAGTGCCATTTCTAACACATTTCCTTGTGTGTGAACTCACAAGGCCAATTCCCAAGCTGCTCTGGTGTTCATGTTAAAGTTAGTAAGCAAAAACCAGCATCCGGCTTCCTGGTGCTCAGCACATTCCTGGCTGCCCCACTGCACAGCTGCCTACAATTCCTGAAAGAGGCTGTTTGCCCTCCTACTGATGAGCAAGTTCTTGTAGGTCTAAGTCCTGCCTTTACACAGTGAATGCTATGTAGAGGTCAGTGCATACATAGCAGTGCTTATGCTCAAATAAAACACTGTGCTGAAAGAAGCCAACCCATGATCTGGACTCCACTCTACATGGACTGGTGGCAGTTAGTTTCTGTGTTAGGACTGGCTGTTTGAGTCTTTTCTCTCTTTTCTCATAGTGCAGGTCAGTCTCTCCTGCTTTCCCAAACTGTGCTATTTTGTTCTCCAAGCAATAAGCACAAATTATACAGATCCAGACTCAACCTTAAGGCACTTGGTGCACTGCTGTATGGCACAGCCTACAAATCAAACTATCTCCAAATTCAGAAGTGCCAGATTTGTGCCAACATCTAGCTCTGTCTTTACTAATGAACATCTAGAAGATCCTAAATGTAATATCTAAATGCAACTTAGATGACGCAATTTGTCTTGTTTTAGCAGCTAACTCATAGCTTCTATCAGGATTTTGAACTTGGCAAAAGCACCTAAATCACTTTCTCACTTATGAAATATTTATCTTGCTAAATGAGAATGATCTCTTCTGGCCTTGCTTTCTGAAAGATGTTATTAAGAAGTGCCAGCTCCAGGAAGAGAGTAAGCAGGGTGTTAGCACTTGGCAGGAGAGGTGCCTGCCTGTCTCATTTGTTATGAACAGTTTGTGATGTGGCGTTGTATGAATAGTCTCATTTTACAGTATGTCACAGAATGGTTTGGATTTTACCGTGAGAAAGAAGTTATTCTATGTCCCTTGAGAATGGACTGGTCGGGTTTCTTGTTACAAAAATAAGAGGTCTCTACTGACAAATTTCCTCATCTAGATGGCTGTACAGTTTACAGCTGAATGAATGGAAAGAAAGAGCTGTGCATGCTACAGTGATACAGAAACTTAATAGGTGGGTGGAGAACAAAATACTAGTAGTAAAAAGAGGATAAACTTCTCCGCACTTCCTTACCACTGTGGAGTGATTTTCTGTATTATTCAAATACGCACGAGGTGTGCATATATTCTTCTTTACACTCACAGCTCCAGAGAAATATAACCTTCCTTTATAAGCCTACATACCTTGTCACAGAAATTTGAAATTTTAATAGAAAAAAATTCCACAGTTACAATGGGAGATTGTTTCCTGTTGCAGTGAACTCCAGGCCATAACGTTCCTGTATGTTACAAGTTTCACAGCATAGCCTTTCAGATCTCTTTTTTTTTGCCTGGGCTTTTTTCTTATTGTTTAGTTACTGAGCAGCCACATGTTTCAGATATTGTTGTAGTCTGAAAGGACGTACTGTAAAATGACATAAGTAATTCCATGTGACTGAATAATGGTAAATTGAGTTCACTACATTTAAAAATGAAATGGGTGATTTTATACATTAAAAGTTGAAAACTCAGAGTGGTAACTGAAAGCCAAACTATACTTTTTCCTCTTTAAACAAAGAGGATTGGAGCAACCTTCTCCCCATGTTTTTGGTTCCTACTTCTGGAAGTAATAGAGACTACAGTGAGTCTCTGGGAAACACTTTCAAAGAAGAGGACTTAAGTGCTCAGACAAACTGACTTAAGAGGGTGTCTCCATCACTGTAAGGTTTTATGAATGGAGTAGTCAATTTTTTCTTGCATGGTGTCCCATCTGGCAGCTTTTTCTGAGATGCGGTAATTAACAATAGAAACCCTCCAGCCGTAATAAAGATTGTTCCATAACAAAATCCCATACAAATCCAAAACCACACCCAGGGTTACAGCTGTGTCTTCAGACTTTATCATCAGTTTCAGTTTTCTCTTTGTTTGCCTAACTGTCAAGTAGTCACTTCTTGTCTTGAATCAGCAATGTGTTTTTTGGTATCTCTCCATCTTGTTCTACACTTGTTTTCCTCATTAAAAAAATGTTATTCTCCAACTGTGCTTTGATTTCTGTTATACACTTGAAGAAAAAGCAGCCTCTATTTTGTACTTCACAGTTATCAACTGAATTGCGTATACTAAGAACAAACCTTTTCAACAGAGAAATGTTGTACGTAGAAGAATGTAAGTGAAATAACAGTTTTATAAGAACTTGCTTAGTAAAATAACACCTCTACAGGAGTACACACCAAATCCCTTGAGTAAAACATCCACTGCATTTCATGCTAGGTGATTGACAGATAACTTGTAGGGCATACAAGTGATGCTGAGGAGGGCACAGATGTCATCTTCAATCACTGATCACCAGAATGCTGTGAGCTAGAAGAGACACTGCTTTACAACTGCATCTTTGCATTATACTCACCTCAAGAGTCTACTCATTCCTACTTGGACTATATTGGATGAAAATTCTGGCCTGAAGCCCCTGCTCTGGTTCCCACAGTCCTTAATTTTTGCATTTTCTCCCTTCCATAATTTTGTCCCACAGAGCAAAGTATTTCTCATATGGTTTTCAATTTCATATGCCTTAGTCATTGTGAAAATGAAACAAAGGAGAAATTCAGGGTCACCTCAAAGGGTTTGTTAGCCAGCTCCCATGGGAAGTCGTTAGAAACGGTAATGTTACTCTACTTTGTTACTATACTTTTGACATAAGAGACATTTTCTGTCTTTCCTGGGCCCTCATTTTGCCCAGGAAAATTTTTTATAATTGTCAACGATCAATCAACGATGGTGCACCCAGACACAAGTAGTAGTAAATAATATATATAAGGATTTTGTGCACACTGTAAATTGCTCACATTCTTATGGCCTGTGCAGAAATTTAGCCAATATTCCTAACTAAAGTACAATGAGTCACTATTTTCCAATGCACTGGCCTAAAATTTCCTAATAGAGGGAAAATAATTAAACTCTTCAAAAGTTTATTGCTTCTGTTGTGAAATATTACTCTAATCTTAAAAATGATCCTGGCTATAAGCAAAAGTTATTTTCTTTACTTAAAAAAGAAAACAGAAACCTGGAGTTAATGTGATATTATTATACCATCACTTCAGCTTGAGAACTTTTTGTGGCATCTATAAAGTTGTGTAGATGGTTTCAGTGGTTCAGCCATCACCTTTCTATTGCAAGGGATGGACATGCTCAGACAATTCTTTGGCACCAAATGTGCAAAATATTTGGCCAGTAAAGATTAATCCAGTGCAAAAAATGATGTCAAGAAATAAGTAATGTCTAATCATAAGGAAGGCACTTTCGAGCAGTTTTTTTATAACCTCACTGCCAGGAATGGGCACTTTTGGTTCCTCCCCTCTGCCCTCCATAAAAGGATTTATACTATTTATTTTCTTAAACTAAAAGTTCAAGACCATTAAGGCACCACAGTTCATCTTTAAGATGAATTGCGAACCAGCTGTGCAGTATTTCACATTAATGATGTGGTGCATACTGAACAGCATGCACAAAAGAAGGATGCCATTTCTCTCTTCGCTAAACACAGCAAAATAGTGCAATCTAGAATGCAATTAACATTGATAGGAAAGTACAATGATTACAGATGTCTTAACTATTAGTTACAAATAACTTTAATCAAGAAGTGTAAACACTTTCAGGTGGCAAATGAGTTCTGTACAAATCACAGCTTGAAGGAAATTCAGCTCTTCGACCTCAAACATAAGAAGAACATGGAGTTGGTGGAGCTGATCTAGAGAAGTACCACAAAGAAGATCAGAGGGCTGGAGCACCTCTCTTGTGAGGACAAACTGAGAGTTGGCATTGTTCAGCTCGGAGAAGAGAATTCTCCAGAGAGACCTTACAATGGCCTTCCAGAACCTAAAGGGACTTGCTACACAGCTTGGGAGGAACTCTTTATCAAGGAGTGTGGTTACGGCACAAGAGGTAAGAGCTTTAAACTAAAATATGGTAGATCTAGAATATACATTTAGGAACAAAATCTTTATTCAGATGGCAGTGAGGCACATGCACAAGCTGCGTAGAGAAGCTGTGGTTGGATGGGGCTCTGAGCAGCCTTATCTGATGGGTGGCAGCCCTCCCCATGGCAGGGGGTTGCTACTGGATGGGCTTTTAAGGGCCCTTCCAACCCAATCCATCCTATGATTCTATGACATCATTTTTTGCTCATCAATCATATTTCTATGCTAAAAGCCATCTGTATACACTTATCCTCTGAACATTTAAAACTTACATTGTTTGAATTTTACAGCAGACTAGATATATCACTAGGTAGTTTGCTTTTCCTGGAAAAGATAATTGTTATGTTAGGAATTAATTCAGCCTTTAATTAGTTTTCTATTTGGGATAATAATGTTCATCCAGTGTGCGTTATTACATCATGTGTAGTAATTGAAATCTGGCTTTCAAATGATCAGCATTTAATAGCTTTTAGGCTAATTAATGAGAGCTTGTTAAAGGATTGTTTCTCACCCTGTATCTAGCAGGAAGTGGAACAAAACAGACTGCAGAGTATATCTTCACGTCAGGGACAGATGGCTGCTAAGTAACATGATACTGGCCAGAGATTCAAGAAATGCTTTTACAGTGTAATCATACTGACGTCAAGATAAGACTTTTGTTTATTCTGTCTTCAAATAAAGAAAAGTCATCAAACAAGACACTAAAATAAAATTAGGAAAAAAAAAAAAAAGCACTGTTTTTTCTATTTTTCTTTCTCAATTGAACTATTACTTAAATCAGAAAATACATCTGTAAAGCCTTGAGCTCTTCTTCATTATGCGCATGTGGATAGAAGGTCATATAATAACACTGAGTCTGTGGATTCTTCTAAAGAATATGAGAAAGTAAGTTCTATGGATTTATCAGCCCACGAGTCAATAGAAAGATGAGGAAGTAAAATTCCTGTTAGGTGTCCCATGTGCATGGCTTTATGCTTTTTGAAGTTCAGTGAGAGCTGAGATGTAGTGGCCTGCCAAGAACAGCAGTATGATTCCCAAATAATTATTTCTTCTAAGGGTGGTGAAAGGCAAAGGAGTTATTTCTGGCTTTGCAATAAAATTGCTTGTTAGTGTTTTTAATGTATAACAGGGCAGGCAGAAAACCAGGCAGTTAAGAATTCTTCCCTATTATTAACAACAACTTCTTCCTGTTTTCTAATAGTTTTGGCCTTTCAGTGGCAATATTCTCCCAGAATATAGTGAGAAAATCCCTGTCCATTTCCAGTGTATAAGGAAATTTTTAAAGAATAAGTGTTTACTGGGACATGGTCAGAAAATAGCCAGCCCTCACAAGGAGGACTGATTTATGAAGCTGCCAATATGCAGTTGAGTTGCCAACACTGTCTAGCCAGATCGTGCCGTTGATAACACAGAACTGAACTTCTACAGCTGTTTCATTCTTCAATAAGCATAACTCTAGGCTGTGTGAGACATCCCTGTAGCTTTCTCCCTCTTTCTTCTTTCAGAGTTGTCCATCTCATGAAAAAAAGACAGAAGCATGGTGTACCTTCTAGCCCTACTCTAAGTGGGAAGCTCTGAAGACAAAGCTTCTCCCCTGCAAAAATCTTCAGCCCTTGGCAGGTGAAGATGCTATTTCTTTTATAGAGTGCTTTAGAACATAGCAACTCAAAAAAGATCTTTAAAGAAAAATAAGAAAATATTTTCTTCAGAGAAGACTGCAGAGGAATATAAAATAGTTCATGATTGCTAGATTGCATGAAAAACATAGCTAAAACCAAATTATGGTTTCTCTGCAAGTTATTTAAATCCTCTGGTGCCTGCACTGATTGCTGCTTTCATCACACTGCTTTAGCCTTAATAAGTTTGCTTTTGTGTGATCAGATCCCATTGCCTTTTTATTTGACTTCATTTGCTAAAGTTCTGGGAAGCCCATGGTCTGTTCTCTAGCAGCTCTCATGTAGTCGTTAGCAGTGGTCCACAACCCTCCTTGCCATGTCTCTGACTGCATTCCCCTATACACCAATACTCTTAACTCTTCTTACCTGAAACATGTGTAAAATATATGCAAAACGCCTATGCTAAATCAGAAAAAGGATTTAGAACACTTTTCTCAATGTGTCTGTGCTACAATAGGAAGCATTTCAACTTCATCAGGTTGACTGAAGTGAACACCTTATTGAAAACCAGTGAGAGATTTAACTCCTGTAAAGACCATCAGTGGTATTTAGAGCACTTACTTCTAGCACGCCCCAGGAAAACACTCACAAATGTATTGCTGATTTGAATGCACACATTTATTGCTCAGAAATCTTTAAACTCTCTTTGAAATGTACTTGCACAGCCTTCGCTTCTCAATGGGATACGTGACAAGCAGGGACCATCAAAGGGCAACTGAGCCTGTGCCAAAGCAGCAACTGAACAAGCACTGTTCAGAGCTGGGCCTAAACGTGATCGCCCGCTTGTCATCTGGGGAGCTGTCATTCTTCACAAACATAGTTGGCTGTAAACTACTTCAGACAGTTTTAATATCTCCAAGGGATGTCTTAATTGGATGGTCTCTCCATATCTCCTGTTGACTTTTGTGAAGGGCATCACGCTTCTGTCTGTTTTTCATGGAGTGGGAATCTTAAAAACTATAATGGATGGAGAAAACCACTGAGATAAAGAGAACACGAAGATTCTTTACTAGATAATTAGTTTCTTCATTTAAAAAAAAAAAAGAAAGAAAGAAAGAAAGAAAAAAGAAAGAGGATAATGGCAAAGACAAGCCCCACTAAAAGCAGGCTTGAGACAACTGAGAAGTAAACTGATATAAATCCCATTTTAGTTCACTATCTTCTCTGGACTTTTTGGTCGTACACTAGGGATATAGCTGATATTCAAAAACTAGGTGGTGAAGCTGAGAGGATAGCAAAGGTTGTTCTGAAGGACAAAGCAAGAAGAAGGTGTCATATGTGTGAAGGTTTGGGCGATTTGGAGGAGATGCGACAGTGTGGAGCAAGTTTCAGTAACCAGAATAGAGATGTATAGAACTTATAATAAATATAACAGTCTAAAGAACAACTTCCTCATCCTTCAGGGAACTAAAGATTCACCAAGGGAGCATGCTGCATTAAAAACTGACAAAGATAAGTATTTGAACTCTTCATAGGCTGCAATTAGCTGTTTAAGAAATGGCAATGATTGTATTCCATCTCACTCATCCTTTTTCTGCTTCATCTTTGATGTCACATATTATACTCTTCATTATGTTACACTTAGTCAGTTCTTGTTTCTTCTGGGGAGCCCAAGAAGGGCAGTGCTCATAGAAAGTCTTAGGTTGGAAGGGATCTTAAAGACTATTTAGTTCCAACATCATTGCCTTAAACAGGGTTGTCTAAATCAGGCACTGGATCAGGCTGCCCAGGGCCCATCCAACCTGGCCTTGAACTCCATCAGGAATAATGCAATCACAACTTCTCTGGGCAGCCCATGTCAGTGACTTGCCATTTTCTGAGTAAAGAAATTCCCCTAACATCTAATCTAAATCTTTCCTATTTTGGTTTAAAGCCATTCTACACTGCCCTATCACTATGTGCCCATGTGAAAAGTTAGTCTGCCTTCTGCTAGAAAGCTCTTCTCAGGCACTGGAAGGCTGAAGTGAGTTCTCCCAAGAGCCTTCTCCAAGCTAAACAAGGCCGGCTCCCTCAGCCTTTCTTCATAAGAGAGGTACTCCAACCCTCTGATCATCCTTGTGGCCCTGGTCTAGGCCCACTCCAACAGTTCCACATCTTTCTTATGCTGGGGACTCCAGACACACTACTCCAGATGGGGCCTCACAAGGAGAAAGTAGAATGGGACAATCCCCACACTCTCCCTGCTGGTCACCACACTGTTGATGCAACCCAGGATACTGTTGGCCTTCCAGGCTACAAGTGCACACTGCTGGCTCATGTCCAGCTTTTTGTCCATCAGGTCCCACAAGTCCTTCTCTGCAGGGCTGCTCTGAAAGAATTCTTTTCCCAGCCTGTACTCATATCGGGGATTGCCTCAACCCAAGTCCCACTTTCACCATTTTCTTTCTGGCTGTTGTAATACAGTTGAATGAATGAACACTTAAATCTCTTACCTAAGTGTGCTGCAATCCTTTGGAGGCAGTCCATGAATTTTAGAGGGTGTTGGAAGTTAATCCCTTAGGAGACAATCCAAAGTAGTAAAAGATACTGTCCTGATTTGTGTGGGAAAAGACTGCCGAGCAGGATGAGACTTATTTTGTTATATCAACAGAGGTCTGCATACTACATTGATCCACAGTAACGAGATAGTTGTAGGAGGCAAGAAGAGGGAACTACAACTCTGCTTGCCTTGCCAACAGTAATCACAGACGAGGCTTTCCAATCTGATTTTCATTATACCTTGGGCCAAATCCTTGCTTCATCAGCTTTCAACCAGACCTCTTGCTGAACTCGAAGGAACTCTAAATAGGAAAATGCAAGGTCACGGGGGAGATCAAATTGCCTTTTTTAACCACATTTTCATATTGAAATTGACTCCACACATTCCTTATGTGACAGATGGCTTTTGGCACTAGTGTCAGCACACAGCAGGCAAGACAGCTGGAAGATTGCATGGAACATTCCTGTCTTCCTCAGTCTTTCATGCATAGTGGTTATACTGTAATGCATCTACTACTGACTCCTGTACCAAAGTGGGGGGAGAGGCCCAGGATTCAACTTACGAGTTCATTTTTATCGTCAAAGTTTTGTGAAGACATCACAAAACTGGACAGACAGCAAATTTTGTTATTCTCATCTGTCTTATATTTCATTATTTTTAATTTGAGTGCTCTTATAAAATAATCAAATTTTATGTAGCTTGTTATTCTGCTGGGTAGGCAAACACTACAGATATCAAAATGTAATATAAAGGCAAATACTCAGGATCATCAAGACACCCTGTATCCATAGTGATTCATTTATAATGCATTAAAGTTCCAGTGCTTTAGGCTAGTCAAACTGTTCAAACACATTAGGATGAGTGCGTCAGCTAACTCCATCTTGGGAACAGAGAGAGATTTTAGAAAGTAATGTGTTCAGGGAGTTTAAAAAGCAAAATATGTTGTCATGAATGGTTTTAACAGGTGAACTGAGATTTAGGCATCCTGGAGGCAAAACTAATTTAGTCTTCCAGCCATTCTGTCATATTTACTGTTTGATTTTCTGAGGGGAGGAGGTGAAAGAAGAATTTTTGGGGGAATGCTTTTTGCTAAATCTACTTTTTTTTAATTTTCTTACATGCAAATAAGTATTTCACTTATGTTTTCTGAGAAAAAAAATAATTGTTTTGTAGTAATTTCTGCTCCCTTCTTTTAGTGGTGATGTTTATTAACATGCTGAGAACCCTGATGTACCCAAACAAAATTTA
This sequence comes from Phasianus colchicus, assembly GCF_987193195.1. NCBI lineage: Eukaryota > Metazoa > Chordata > Aves > Galliformes > Phasianidae > Phasianus > Phasianus colchicus. The sequence continues at coordinate 87,597,576 of NC_143438.1, forward strand.
ATGATGTCTGACAAACCCATCACACTAAAACTGGTTAACGCTCTCTCTGCTTAGCTCATGTTTTAACTCTGCCTGCCCCTTAGCCCATCATGTCAAAGAGATAACAATAAATGCTTGGAAAAGAGAACTAGATCCATTTCAATCCTTAAATGTAATAAATGTAATAAATGCAGTACAAGAAATTCACTTCATTTTCTTTACACAGTATAAAGCAGAATATATTTTTTTCCAAAAAGGAAAAAAACAGCTTCATATTGGATAGACCACCCTACTCTAACAGCATTTAGTGAGGAAAGCTGCCCACAGGGCTGCAGATCCCCAAAGCATATGAAAAGTCACATACATTTATCTCTTCTAAATCATATTGAAAAGCCTTTGCTGGGTGCAGTGAATCCTGCAGTTTCTCTCCTGTAGGATTTGCTGCCAGATTTGTAAGAAAATGACTATTAAAGACAGCCCAAAAGTTCCTTGACTGTGCTGTCTTCAAAGATAGAGGAGAGTAAAGGTAGGAAAGAGAACAAAAATGAATGGACAATAGACACTATGATACTCAGTTGTGTTCTAATCTGGGAACAATACCCAAAATAAATCATCCCAAGACTATCATAGATTTAAAACTTTTATTATACTTTTTCTACTAACTGTTGTGACCAATATTATACTACTTCCTCTTACAGGAAAAAAAATTAAATATAGAAGGTGTGGTCTTTAACCAGAGATTCCATTATCTTCAGTCAAGATAGTACTTCTACTAATTGCAGGACAAATATAATGACAATTTCTGCCCAACCTCATGTTGCTGTTTCAGCAATGTAGCATAAATAACGTGTTCTATCTGCAGAGCTGATTTCTTTCCAGATTTCTATGTTATTTTTTTTTTACTCTTACACCTGAAGTTGGGCTGAACAGAGATCTGATAACAAGGTAAAATTCAGGAGGAAGCAAAGGGCACTCTTAAAGCTTTTTATAACCTCTTTTACATACCATCATGGGAAGAGAGAAATTTCTCTCCTGTGGGCACTGCCACTTTTGAGATATGTTATTGTGCCCTGCTCATTGATAAAACACTTTCCTAACTCATCTTATTAACAGTTCTAGTGGATTAATAGCACTTGTGCATTAGAGGTGGAATTAATCTTTTGCCTCTGTGGCAGGAATTTCTCAGAATATCTTTTCTGTTCTAACCTATTTTTCTGAGGGTTCCTTTCAGTTTTCTCAGGGGTGAATATCTGTTTCAAACAGGTCAAGTATCTTTTTCCTTTCCATAACTATTTTTAAACTTGCTTCTTTACAATTTTACACAAATAGCCCTTGCAGATATTTGGTTTTTTTTTTTTTTTTTCCTTTTATATCAGAAGCTTTCTTCTGTTGGTTCCTGTGACCAAGAAAAGTTATCAAGTTAATATCCACGTTTACTCTTGAAGCAGTTGCATGAGTAACCTTTCACAGAACTGTGTGATCATGCAGTAAGTACATAAAATTTATTACATTCTGTTAAACAATAAAATATGAAGATATATAACACTTTCAATGGTACATTCGTAGCTAGAAGTTTTCCAAAACAATTTTTTTCCCCAAGAAGTGAGATTATATGTGTGATATCTTCTGTCTTTATATGAAATTTGCCTTGCTATTTGATACAGAGAACACAAAGTTTCAGGTTTGTTTGCCTCATGACCAGATATGCCATGATTTATGACCTGACATTTGCAGTGTATCTTTCAACCTTGAAACTAACAGTTCTTATTAATGATTTCATAAAAGATAAAAATAATATCAAGTGATAATATGATTTCTTCAAAAAAGTAATGAAAAAAAGGAAAATAAAGTGAAAGCATTGACTAATATAAAAACTTCATTTTAGTGTCTTTCCACCTCATGCTTTTCTGTAATAAATATCATTTTGTGACCAAAGATACCTTACTGTTCTTGTAGTTTGGTTTGTTCCTGTGGGATAGTTACTGATCACAGGTAGGCTGATTTCATAGAATCATAGAATAGTTAATGTTGGAAAAGAACCTCTAATATAATCTACTATGGCTGTCAACCCATACCCACCATGCCCACTAAACCGTGATCTTCAGTGCTGCATCTACCTTTTTCTTGAAAAACTTCAAGGACATTGAATCCACCACCTCCCTAATTTGTTCTAGCAGCCTACTGTATCTACTTTTTTCATCTTGTGTGAAGTGATTAAAGGCCATAAAGAAGAAAGCAAGACAGAAATCTGTGACTTCTTAATTGCCCAAGAGTCCAGTAAACAGATGCTATAGCATAGCCATACTTAGCCTAGTTTTAGGGAAGAAGAAACATACCAAGCCCAGATACAAGGCAACAACACTGATTTGAAGAAGCAGAACTCAATCTGACAGCAGGGGGAAATAAACATTTTGGAGGTGTCTGGAGGTATGAATCCAAACAACTTGCTAAGGTCTGCTGCACAGAAATGATAAAATAAAATTTGAGGACAACTTTTTTTGTTCTGGTTCTCTGAGGTGAAGGTTAAATCCCATATCTGATAGGGAAATGATAGAAGGATGTGTTATTGCTTATAATAAATGATTTGATTGTGGTGAAAACTACATATGCAGGTGGTGAAGACTCTTAAGCATCACTGTAGAACTGCTAATTTGTTCTCAGGTTTATTCTGAATGTAGTAATGTTGTATCAGTGATGAGAGACTTGAAGATGATGTATAATATCATATATTATATGACTTCAGAAAGGGTAGCTGGATTTATGACCACAGGGACGCATTTTTTTAAAGATTCAGCAATCTTCCTACACACCAGTCAGAGTCATCCTTGTATTGCTTTATTGACTTAACCCTCTACACGCATTGACTCACTGGTTTTAATAAGGCTGGTTTTTCCATGGGATATTTATTGCTATAATCACCATTTGAGGCTCAGGAATGTGCCAAGCACAGGGAACAGTTGAGGACATTTTGTTTTCAGCAAGGATGACTCTGTTTGTGTTGGCCATTCAGTGAGCAGTCTCATGGATGCTTGTTATTGCATTCAGAAGCTTAATTCCTTGGGAGCTGTGGCTTAAGGGGGAGTTTTAAGAGACACTGCCAATCCCTACAGAGTGTGAATGATTGCAGCTATCACTGACAAAGTGAGAGGGGAACGAGTCTAGCATCAAGGAAGTATGATCTCATGTTTTGGTCTTTAGCTGGTAGCCTCTTGGGGCTGGGATAGATAAAAATGAAGGGCAAGGGTTTGCTTGAGTCAGAACAGTCAGATTAGTTAGAAATCATCTTAATTACACAGATGAATGCTTCAGACACTTTTTGTCCTTTTTCTTTTTTTTTTTTTTTTGTGTGTGTGTGTCTGTCTGTCCAGAAATATATACAGTCCTGACCAAATGGGATTCAAAATATTTTCATGTTTCCCTGTAGATATAAGTTCAGATTGCTTGCTGTGATAATTCGGGAATAATCATAGAATGATTTGATTTGGAAGGGACCTTAAAGATCATCTAGTTCCAAACCCCCTGCCACAGCCAGGGTTGTCAGCCACTAAATCAGGCACTAGATCAGTCTGGCCTTGAACACCTACAGGAGTGAGGCAAAATATGCCAGCTACAGTGTGCAGTAACCTCTGGTGCTGGTGGTGATGCTCACTCCTTCAATGCTTTCCATGCTCACTTCTTAGTAACTGAAGGGCTGAAATGCTCTAAAATGCTTTTTAGAACTGTCATCTGGGGTGAGTGAACGGCAGTGTAATTACTCAAATTGAATAATCTAATGATTGATCCCAGTCATAACCTCCTGGAAACAATATGATAACTCACCACCTAAAGGGAAAGCAAAACAATCTAATTGACCACCTTATAAATGTTTAAGAAAATTGCTCCAACTGATTGATTTGTGAGCACTAAAAGCCCATTTCTTCTATGAAATAGAGAGAAATGGACAGAAGAAAAGCTGCTTACATCCTGGTCTTGCCTTGGTCCAAAGTCAGCACCATCACAGATTAATCTTATAGGTATAGATCAATGTGAAATCAAGTAAATGGACAATTCTCAATTATATCAAAGTTTACCTTTAAAAATTTAGAACAGTGAGCCTATATTAACAAATATTCTCATTCTAGAGAGGACTACAAATATTATATTTAATAGAAAATCCTAATTTCAACATTTTATTACACCCGAAGAATTCATAAAATATTGAAAAGCAGTTTTCTTTCCTCGTATTTCTCCATTTTTGTTTTTCTGTTTATCCCACAGGAAAAAAAAAATAAGAAAATATAAAATCTTCAGAAGTACATATACAGTGAGCATTTCAAACAGGAAATATTACTCCATTTGTTTGTGTGCTCAAAACAAATCTTAAACTTGGGACTCAAAACATTTTCAGAAAGTCTTTCTTTGTGACATACATTTGTAAAATATCCAAGTAAGGGTCATGGAAAATTTGTATTTGGCAAAATAGTCTTTTCTGATATCAAGTGTTTTCATGAGAAGGTGAATCATCTTCAGTGTTTTGTTGAGTTTGCTAATGATGCTATACATACAGTGCAAATAAAGTGCAGACAAACTGAACCTCAATTAGCCAGACCTGGTTATAATATCTCCCAATGGGCGCTCAACCTATTTAAAAAGAGGTAACACTATTAACTTGTTAATTTAGCTAAAAACTAGCAATAAAGCTGTCTGCTTAAGAAGTCAAAATGTGGCTAATGATCTCTGTGTTCTAAATTACTGAAATCTTCTGAACTCCCATGAGCACTTACTGCATCAGACCCATTCATTTCATATTCCAGGGTTGGCCTTTAAATCCAGGTAGTCCATATAGCCCGCAGATTTCACAGCTGAACATAAAATTTTCTTTTAATTGGAATGTTTTCATCTATTCCTTATATTTCATTAACAAGTGGTTGTACAAATGAATGAAAAAGATTTCGGAATAAGCAAAACTTGAACCAAGCATCAGCATCATCTGTTTCTGAGACCAAACTCACTTATCTGTATGTAGATTTTTCTATCTGCCAAGAAAGTATACATTTATATGGCTTATTTTTTCTTTATACAGTACAGTGATCAAAATAGACTGTAATATTTCATTATGAACAGTTGCCTTTACAACTGTATGACATGATCGAAATAGAATTCTTCTGTTATTTTTGTTTTTCTATCTTACCAGTATTTCTAAAGTTTTTTTTTTTCTAACCTTGATAATGGTTTTACTTCCTCTGTTACTTAAGACTATTGCTTATATTACCGTTGGAACAGTATAATAGCCTGTGGACTCACAACACTTTCCAGGGAGAACTGTGCCCCCATCCTACTACAAAGCCAATGGAAAACAACTGTGCTGTTATTTTGTTATTTAGTTGTTTCATAGGCTTTCTATATCTAAGTTACTTTGGAAGTAATTTAAAATTGTGTCATGTGTGTCAGAATTTGTTGGAAAGTTGTTTGGTTTATCGCTGAACTACATGGTATTGATAGATTTAGAAAGTCCAAATTCTGTTCCACAGTGATATTCAACATATTGAACAAAGAATTCAATCAAGTGAATTACCTCCTCAAGTCACCTCTTCTCTCTGATTTTATTATGAATTCCACCATCATTGCACATATGTGCTTTAACCCTTCTACAGTTATCTTTTGTTTCTAGGAAAGGATGTTTCCAAAATTTGCTTTTTAAAGTCACGTACCTGATGAAGTATTGCATTTCAAGTGCCTGCTGTTGCCTCAAATCAGATTTTCACTGTGGATAATCAACCTCAAAAGGAGATTTAATTCAAACGTTAACTCTATCAATCTAAAGTTTCTTTGCTGGAGGTCTGTGACTGATCAAGTTATATCTCACTGGATACTGAAGTTTTATGAGTTATTCCTAAATTAAAGAAATGAAATAAACAAAACTATTTTAAGAGCTTGCTGTTATCTTTCATACTGTTTTTCATGGAAGGGAAATCTTGGTTATATCAATTTACCTTGGGCACTTTGCATTTTAGGGATATACTGTAGTAACTCTTTTTGGATCCTTCTCTTAGGTAGTTTTGTGTGTTGAAGTTATTTATGAGATGAAGACAATGCTATGAAGGGATAGAAAAGTCCCCAGTCTGACCCTGATCTTACATAAATCAAAAGTGACTCCTGCAAAAGTTCATCATAAAGTTGGGGTAACAGAGACCAGATTCCAGCCCAGTATAACTCTCTCTAAACAGTGTATTGTGCTGAAGAATGGAAGTACTTTTAATGGCTTTGGATAACCATTCATCTGAGCAGTGTGATTCATGGCTCTGTCAAATGTGGTGTCATGCCATCCTTCGCCAAATTTATTTCTATTTTGCTATTTTTTTTATAAAGACCAATGTAAAATTTTAATGGAAATTGGCTCATGAGTAAGAAAGGAATGATGTTTTCTCAGAGGATATTTAAAGGAAAGTTAGGGACCAAGTCTTGTTTGAATCAGTGAGTTCAATACACGCTGGATATAAATGAGAGCTGTCCTTGTGTGAAGATGAATTTGTTTCAGAGCTCATATGTTCTGGAGTCTACACTCAGTTGCACCTGCCTGTCTGTGGGATGATTTGTTAGCACTGGTCAAGAAAATGTTTTATAGTCCTGACTTGCAAACTTTTAAAGTTCTCTGAAGGAAGAACTGGACTTCAGGAATGTTCAGAAAATGAAGTATTTGGCTAACACAGTGGGGACTGTGTTGGAGTCTGGTCTGCCTGCTTCCAAGAAGGCAAAGAATTTTCTCCTAATAGGATTATTATTTGGGGAAAGAAACAAAACTGAAATTTTTTCAGATACACCCAAAAAGTGTATAGCATTTGTTATTCAGAGATGTGCAAAATCTACTATCCCTAAACGTGAGCTTTTTTGTCCATATGTCTCTTGATAGTCAATCCACAAGTACCTGGCAAAATATCAGTTTCACGTATTCCACATGCATGGTTGGCATTACATCTATTCACTGCCATTTCACAGTCTACAATTCTAGTTCCCAATTTTCCTAGAAGATAAGAATTTCTTCTTGTGTCTCCTGCAGGGACAAACCTGGATTCCTCTAGCAATCCAAGCACAAACCAGACCAATGATCTGATTTAACTGGTAGTCAGTCTCCATCTATAGGCAGTGCTAAATATTTTCATCTGATCTGCTAATTCTTCCAGATTCCTTTACTTCTACATGGTCCAAGACAACAGATGAATATGTCATTCAGTCAGAAGTAGTTACAATTCACAGAATGGCATTTCACTCAACAGAAGATATAATCAACTAAATTTACAGACTCTGAATTTAGACAAGCTCTCAATTCATGCAATACTTTGTTATTTCATCAGTTGCAAATTTCATGTTGCAAAATTATCTCAAATGAATGGGAGTATTAAATTCTAACCCTCAGAAATATTTCAATAAACATGTTTTGTATGGGTTTGCATCCATGAATGCTTCAGTTTGGAGCTAAATAAAAACTGTCTGCAGAAAGTCTCCGCTTCTCTTAAAAAACTTCTATTTTCAGCAGAAAGCTAGAGATTTATTACAAGTCTTTATTTTATTTTATTTATTTGATAATTTGAGATGTTTTGGTATTTGTTTTTTTGTTGTTGTTTCGTGTTTGTTTTTTAACAAAAAAACATCTTTAAGAGCTGATGAAAACCACCAAAAGGAAAATACAGACAGCTCAGTCTTTTTGTGCACAGTTCATCTCCAAAATTTAGCTGTATTAAGCTAGTCAGCAACAACCATTTAATGTGAAGTAGAGATAGTATATGACCTGTACATTTCATCCCATCCAGAGATGGGACCATCAACCTAGCAGACATGTCCAACCCACAGCCTGGCATGGTTTTCAGTGTGACTCTCCCCCTGCCCTGCACCATTATAGCATTGTTTGGCTTTCACACATTACTCGGCAAAGACCAAACATCAGTGCACTACTAACCCTGTCTGGGCTGAAACCAGGAGAAGGAGAGGGAATATTGCAGGGGTCACTCAAGGTATGGAAAATTATTTCATATATTTTGATACTCTGGCTAAACACAATTCTGTGAACAGCAAAAAATATGCTGCTGTATTTTCAGCTGTGATAATGGAATTTCAGAACATGTTTCAAAAACCATATCAGTTTTTTAGGTCATTTGCAACTCCATTTTCAAATACAATAAATATAGAACCTGCAAATTTTCAGATGGAATATATAGAGTTGCAGCCAGACATTCAGCTCAAAAGTCTGATTGTGTCTTTTTACTGGACTTTCATAAACCCCACCCTGATAGAAAGAAACATCCCTCCCTTCACAGCCACACCTTATTCATGTCATTGCTTTTTGGAAGCATGTATAATTGTGAACAACTGTTTTCAATGATGAAGCACAGGGAAAATGAAATTTCATCAAAAAATCTCTGACAGACACCTTGATACCTCAATATAGCAACCACTGCCATTGAACCATCCTGATTCATTAGTTTCACAAAAATAAGGTCAAATATCCCACTAGTTCTATATTTTTGTTGCTGTCTAAAAATTAAAATGCTTTGTTACATTTATACATTAACTATATTACGTATGTCACGAGGACAGCTCCAAAAGTAATACCTCCCATTTTATTATGTTGGCCCATAATGTCAGAGATGGATGCTGCTGGGATGGCAGTAGAGTTTGAACCATCCTGCCAATATTTCTTTACATTTTGTTGCTTTGTGATAGATGGCAGCAGCAGGGCAATCTGACAGAATAGTGTCTAACATGGAAGGGTGTATGAAGGATAGGTATGTCATTGAATTCTTCCATGCAGAAAAAAACTGCACCCACTGAAATTCACTGATGCTTGCTGGACATTTATGGAGACCAAAGAGTGGATGTGAGCGTTTCAGCAGTGGTAGTAGCTAAAGTTGTTCACCTCTGCTGGTGCAGATTTTTATGAGTGCTGCATGCCTGCTCCTGTTCATTGTTGACAAAAAGAGCTAATGGTGGTGACTATGTTGAAAAATGGTGTTTTGCAGCTGAAAATTTGCTTTATCAAACAGCATTCCTCTGCTCATTTTATCTGTTGTAGTTTCCATGGTAATAAATAGAAGGCATTATTTTTGGAATGACCTACATATATGCTGCCCAAGAAAATTCCTGTTTGGCTTTGGCTTGCCCAAGCCAAGTGGTTGGACACCCATGGCTGAGGGATAATGGCGTGACTCATGTGTGGAATCTCCTCTGATGATAGAGGAAAACTGGGTGGCTTATAAAATAGACCCCAAATTTTTAAACCGTGTAGCTGAGTAAGCAAAGTAAATCTCATGCATACCTTTATTACATAGAAATTCTGAAGGACATTAATAATTCTTCACGTGTTAATTATAATTATTTTCATAGGAAAAGTAAATCAACACAAACTGTTATAGTGGAATTTTGCCCTTGATCTTTTACCTGACTCCAAAGGCAAGAAGTGTAAATTTCCATTGCAGTAATAGCACAAATTAAGCATATATAAAGACACCATGGCTGCATAAACAAAAAGACTTGCAGCATTATAATGAGTAATCATCACTGTACTCTTTTTTATTTTTTTTAATCTCCTTGAGCTAAGTAAGTTATTTGTCAGTTTGCAAAATCTTCTGGTACCTTTGTACATGTACTGTCCTCTATGCTTCTTGTCACTGCTAATGGTGAAGATGGAAAATGCTCTACCCACCACTGAGCAGAGTTTGTTCAAGCACATTTCTGCCTTTACAGTAATGTAATCCTGTTTGATCCTGAGACAGTATTAACATCTCCTAAGTATTGCAGCCATCACTTCTCACTGACAGCTTGCTGTATAGTCCAACCTTGTCTTCTAGGCTTGGGTAAAAAAGTCCTAGGATAATATTCACTTGAAGTAGCCAAAGAACACAAGTTGTGCCCATGGGAACAGTTCAGTACCTGGTGAGGCTGGAAATGGAAAAGGGCAGTCAGGTGGTGTAGAACTACAAGAATACCCATTAAAAATGGCATTTTACATCCATGCGTGGTATAAGACAGAAAAATGGAAATGGCTAAATCTTAAATATACTTCAAGATATAACCCAGGTGCTCAGGGACATGATTTAGCGGAGGGTTGTTAGAGTTAGGGTAGTATGGTTAGGTTGTGGTTGGACTCAATGATCTTTAAGGTCTTTTCCAACCTGAGCAATTTTATGATTCTATGAACCCATACCTCAAGACTTTAAAATGAAGGGAATCCCTACGCAAGAGGGGAGAGGTTTATCCAGAATTTGCCCAGAGGAACAGCCTTGCAATGCATGCAATACAACCACTGTTATATGGATTGGAGATGCATACCCTGTGACCTGGTCATCCTGAAGCTTTCGTGGTCTTCTGTGGCAATTAGGAGTAGAAGAGATGAAACTGTTTTGTAGAAGAGGTAAAACTGGTAATGACTGAAAACAACCTGGCATGTGATAGAATCATAATGGCTTGGGTTAGAAGATTATCTAGTTTCAACCTACCTGCCAATGGCAGGGTTGAGTCTAGTATTAAATGTGGAGGTTGGTCCTGCATGTGGCAGGGGGGTTGGAGATTCATGATCCTTGAGGTCCCTACCAACTCTGGCCGTTCTGTGATTCTGCAATTCTGTGGCTGCCACCCACCAGATCAAGCTGTCCTGGGCCCATCCAACCTGGCCTTGCACACTTCAAGGGATGGGACATCCACACCCTCTCTGGGCAGATTGTTCCAGCTTATGTATTCCTCTCTTTCCCATTGTCCTCTTTTCAATTTTAACGCTAAAGAAACCCCAGTTGTGTTAACTCAGCTACATATATGAAATTGTCCATTGTGTTCTCACATGTATTTCTGTGAAGAAAGGAGCCTATAAATAGCATCACTTCAAGCTGCTGCTGTAAACAGCCTTGTAAAACACAGACTGCCTGCAGAGCAATGCAGAGTGATCTGTGCAGCTGTGATGCCTGTGAGCTGCTGCTGACTGAGGGTTTGCAGCGGAGAACTCACTCTACCACTTCCATATAAATCCTCCTTTCTTCCATATCATTCACTACAATGTTTATGGTCTGCATGTTGTTCTTCATAGAATCATTAAGGTTGGAAGAGATCATTAAGATCAAACCCGGCTGCCATCCAATCACCACCATGCCCACAAAGCCATGTCCCTCAGTAGTGCATCTACTAATTTCTTGTTATCATTTACATATAAACTGCATTGTTTCACAGGCTCTGCAGCACTGGCATTAATGGAATAGCTCATACTGATCCCAAACTTCAAATCTCCCATTTTTACCAACTACAGCTGTGAGGCAAATTCTAATAGGAGGTAGCTTAAAAATAAGCTACAGACAATCTCTTTCCATACTCTTGGAACTCTATTTAATGTGATGAGTGGACATTCATGGCACTTGAATTCTCATCTATGACTTTTGAGGCATTTTTAAGGCATCATCCAGCAATAACTTTCATTATCTAAATCAAGAATTTTTTAAGCTTTCCCTGTCTTTGAGTCTTCAGAGATTGCTTTTATCCTCAGTTTTTCAGTTCCAGAAAACACTCTGTCAAGTTCATCTTTTCACAAAAAATGAAAATAGTAAATGGTAGAAGAATATTTTCACTCTTTCCTAAAACAGATTAATTTAACATCTATTGCTACAGAAATCATAGAATGTTACAGCTCAATTTTCCTTTGCATTCAGTAGAAACATAATAAAAAAATAATCACCCAACAACTCATGCGTTTAAAACATTTATTGCACCTAAAATGAAATATCTGTAATCTAAAAAAAATAAACCTTTAATACAATAAAAAGTTTTATCTAGAAATATAACATCACAGTCAGCTTAGAAATAGAATCCGTAATTTCTGTAACCTGCTTCTATTCTATAGAAGATTCTTCTTGAGACTTCTCTTACTCATTTTCAAATATTTTATACTTTTTTCTATGCAAGATATTGTCTAGCTTTCGAATTTTACCATATGCTATAATGGTTTTCTTCATAATTTTAATCTTGGAATTTCTATTCATGCCATGGAGGAAAAAATATAACTGACTAAGAAAGTATCTCTGTCTATTAAAAAGGAAATCACGTCTCCTCTCCTCTCCTCTCCTCTCCTCTCCTCTCCTCTCCTCTCCTCTCCTCTCCTCTCCTCTCCTCTCCTCTCCTCTCCTCTCCTCTCCTCTCCTCTCCTCTCCTCTCCTCTCCTCTCCTCTCCTCTCCTCTCCTCTCCTCTCCTCTCCTCTCCTCTCTTCCCCTTTCCCTCCCCTCCCTTCCCCTTCCCTTCCCCCAACTCCCTTCCCCCTTCCCCTTTCTCCCTTCCCCTTTTCCCCTTCCCCCTTCCCTTTTCTCCCCTTCCCTTCCCCTTTTTTTTCCCCTCTCTTTTTTTCCCCTTTCATTTCCTTTTCCCTAAATTCATGCTGGTTTCCAGAACAATCTTTTAAAGCAGCTGCACTGGCAGACCTGAGGGAGCAGGAACCTGCTGCATGGGGATAGAAGGTCACAAGTGGAATTCCCCAGGGGTCAGTACTGGGCCCTGTCCACTCCAGTATATTTATTTATGACTTGGATGAGGGCATTGAGTGCATCCTCAGGAAGTTTGCAGATGACACCAAGTTGGCAAGAAGTGTTGATCTGCCTGGGGGTAGCGAGGCCCTACAGAGGGATCTGAACAGACCAGATTGTTGGGATGAAGCCAATGGGATGAGGTTCAATAAGACCAAATGCCGGGTCCTGCACTTTGGCCACAACAACCCCAGGCAATGCTATAGGCTTGGTGCAGAGTGGCTGGAAGACTGCGTAGAAGAAATGGACCTGGGGGTATTGGTCAATGCTAGACTGAACATGAGCCAGCAGTGTGCCCAGGTGGCCAAGAAAGCCAAAGACATCCTGGCTTGCATCAGAAATAATGTTGCTAGCAGGAGCAGCAAAGTAATCATCCCCCTGTATTCAGCTCTGATGGGGCTGCAACTTGAGTACTGTGTTCAGTTTTGGGCCCCTCACTGCAAGAAAGACATTGAGGCCCTGAAAATTGTCCAGAGATGAGCAATGGAGCTAATGAGAGGTCTGGAGCACAGGTCTTACGAGGAGCGGCTGAAGGAGCTGGGATTGTTCAGTTTGGAGAAGAGGAGGCTCGGGGGAGACCTTATTGCCCTCTAAAACTACCTGAAGGGAGGTTGTAATGAGCTGGAGGTCAGCCTCTTCTCTCATGTGACTAGTGATAGGACTAGAGGGAATGGCTTCAAGCTGCGCCAGGGGAGATTCAGGCTGGATGTTAGGAAATACTACTTCTCTGAAAGGGTGGTCGGGTGCTTGAATGGGCTGCCCATGGAGGTGGTAGAGTCACCAACCCTGGAGGTGTTCAAGGAATGTTTGGATGTTGTGTTGAGGGACATGGCTTAGTGACAACTATTGGTGATAGGTTGATGGTTGGACTGGATGATCTTGAAGGTCTTTTCCAACCTTGGTGATTCTATGATTCTATGACTCTATGAAAATTGAGGGCCAATTTATTGGACTAAATGACTTGAGTAGCTTTGCCATCAGAGAAAAGACTGTGTAAAAGCACCCCAAGAAGTGTGTGTTTTCATAAGCCTCTCCTCCACATCTTTAATCTCTGTCAGCACTTTATTCTCAACTCATTGTAATTTTTCAGTACCCTTTCCAGTAATGAAAAAAGAAGACTGCATATGCTTTCAGCATAGTATTGAACAAAAACAATGATTTCTTCTTTCAAGAGAAAGCTTAGATAGCTATCTGGATTATAATATCCTTAAGTGAAAAGTTACCTTCATAGAAGAAAACATACAAGATATATTATTTTTATTTTTAAGAACTGTGTTATTTTACATGCAAATGTTGAACTCAACTGCTCTTTGCATCACAGTTAAATCCTTTTGCAGAAGGTTTCATTGTCAGGTTTTGTTCCCTAATTCAAATTTCTGTCGAGAATTTATGTGTTCTTCCTTTGAAAGAACATATATATATATGCAGAACTGTTTCTCCCCATGTTTTTTCTTATATTTATTTTTGTGGTTTTTGTTTTTTAAGAATTCATTCTAGCTTTTCTTTAGGTGTCTGTCTTAATTTGCTGCCTCCCTGTGTATTCTCAACAATTCTCCATTCAGCATTGCCTGCAAATTTTCATCACTTCGTGTCTGCTAGCTTATGCTTCCAATTCACTGCAGTTGTTAAAAGCAGTCATATAGCATAGTCCCCTTCCTTCCATCTCCCCAGCCCAGCATTCTGCTAGTTAATAGGATTTTCCAGTGATCTCAAGGCCATGCTGAGGAATTCAGCTTTCTGTTTCAACAAAGAAATGTCATGATAGTTTTCCCAAATGTACTTAAACTTTGAAGATCTTGATTGATCCAATTTCTGGCTTTACATTTTTATTGCAAACTAGAAATACATCTGGAATTTTCATATTTTTTTTTCTCCCTGGAATAATATATATGCAACTAAGAGGCCAAGATGAAAGTCTAGACAAAATGAAAGTAGCAATCAAGAAAGGAACAATAATAAAATAAGGTCTTCAAGTTTGCAACAAAAATTGTAAAAGAAGTTTATATATATATATAATTTTAAAAAAAATACAGGAAGAAAAAACTTGTCAGGAAAATATGAAAGTTTAAGGAGGGGAATTTCACACAGAAGCCTTCTGTTAGTATTCTAGTTAAAGCTTCTTAAATCATGTCGGGAAATAACTGGGTAACATGAGGTTCCAATAAGTAAGTTATATGTCAAATCTTATTCTGCAAATGAAGATGAGGGAATATTTTGCCTTGTTTAGAAAAAAAATCAGCCCAGTGTTGAAGAAACTTATATTTTGCCTATCCACAGAACTGAGAATTGTAAGGTCTTCCACTCTAAATATACATATTTTTTCTTTATAAAGTTTAAGGAGAATTTGTATCCCTAATAGACTTCCAAAACAAACAAACAAATAAAAAATAAAGTACCTCTCAGCTGAGATTGTTTAGTCTGGAGAAGATGAGGATCAGGGGAGACATTATCGCTCTCTACAACTGCATGAAAGAAGGTTGTGGCAAGATGGGACTGGCCCCTTCTCCTGCATAACTAGTGATAGGATGTGAGAGAATGGCCTCAAGTTGCACCAGGGGAGGTTCAGCTTGGATATCGGGAAAATTTTCTTCTCCAGAAGAGTGGTTGGGCGCTATAACAGGCTGCCCAGGAAGCTGAGTCACTGTCCCTGCAGGTGTTCAGGAGTCATTTCATAGAATCATAGAATCACTAAGGTTGGAAAAGGCCCACTGGATCATCTAGTCCAACCATTCACCCATCACCAATGGTTCTTGCTAAACCATGTCCCTCAACACAACATCCAAACATTCCTTGAACACCTCCAGGGTCGGTGACTCCACCACCTCCCTGGGCAGCCCATTCCAGTGCCTGACCACTCTTTCAGAAAAGTAGTATTTCCTAACATCCAGCCTAAATCTCCCCTGGCGCAGCTTGAAACCATTCCCTCTAGTCCTATCACTAGTCACATGAGAGAAGAGGCTGACCTCCAGCTCATTACAACCTCCATTCAGGTAGTTTTAGAGGGCAATAAGGTCTCCCCCGATCCTCCTCTTCTCCAAACTGAACAATCCCAGCTCCTTCAGCCGCTCCTCGTAAGACCTGTGCTCCAGACCTCTCATCAGCTCCATTGCTCATCTCTGGACAATTTGCAGGGCCTCAATGTCTTTCTTGCAGTGAAGGGCCCAAAACTGGACACGGTGTTCGAGGTGTGGCCTCATCAGTGCTGAGTACGGGGGACAATTACTTCCCTGTTCCTGCTGGTCACACTATTTCTGACACAAGCCAGGATGCCTTCTTGGCCTTCTTGGCCACCTTGGGCACACTGCTGGCTCATGTTCAGTCTAGCATCAATCAACACCCCCAGGTCTATTTCCTCTACACAGCCTTCCAGCCACTCTTCACCAAGCCTGTAGCGTTGCCTGGGGTTATTGTGGCCAAAGTGCAGGACCCGGCATTTGGTCTTGTTGAATCTCATTCCATTGGATTCAGCCCAGCCAAGAGTGTACCTGTCCAAGCCATGAACTGCCAGCTTCTGCAGGAGGATGCTGTGGGAGACAGTGTCAAAGGCTTTACTGAAGTCTAGGTAGACTACATGAACAGCCTTTCCCTCATCCACCAGACGGGTCACTAGGTCATAGAAGGAGATCATAGAAGGAGATTTGTACTAAGATATACTAAGGGACATGGTTTAATGGGGCAATATTGGTGGTAGGTAGAAAGTTAAACTGGATAATCTTGGAAGCCTTTTCCAATTTTGGTGATTCTGTGATCTATGATTCTACATTTTGGAACAGGGAGTAGTTTATTACTGATTTACGTTTGCATATTGCACAGTCTTGGGGGAAAATTCCTTGTAATAATACATCATTCACCTTTAAAAATTGAAAATCAATTAGCACAGTATAGGTATTTGGACAAGAGGCAACAAACTAAGCCCTGTCTGTGGATCTGATCTCACATTGGTTGTCTTAGCTAGTGTGCAGAACTTTGCTTATGCTTTAGGGTCCTGAGCACCTACGCTGGAACACTTCAGAATATGGATGGAGAAAGGTTTGTTCTGGTGCATTGCTCCTCTGGATTTATGGTTTGTTGGTCATCCTCACAGTCAAGAAAACATCAGTTGAATAAAGAAGATCAGTGCTTTGTTTGTTTGTTTGAAAAGTTTCAGTTTATTTCATGCAGGAATGGTTTTAGCCTTATGATCAAAACAAGTAATGTACTGTAGTGTAACATAAATTGTCATGACTTAAATAGATTTAGACTTGACAGACTGTGTAGTATCCGAGTCATTCAAGTATAAAAGCAATGAATGGCATTATGCCCATCATAACAAGCGTGGCTGTCACTGCAATCACTACTGTAGCATTCTGGAAATAAGGACAATTCAAATCTTTAAATCACAAAGGATCTGCTTTGGTATTGCTTTTTATTTTCCAGTGTTTGCAGCAGACTTCTTTTATAACTATATATATATATATATATATATTTATATATCTCCAGTAATATCAGTCATTTGCCTGGGAGTATCATGTACAGTTATACAACCAAATGATCTCTATACAATTAGAATTACATTTGCATACTGCACAGTCTTAAGGGAAAATTCCTTATAATATCACAGCAGAATACAGTGGCAGAAGGACTGGCACCGGGGCTGTCAGTAGAAGTAACAAGGAGAAGAATTAGAAAGCCCTTAAGTATTCAGCATATCTGTATATAAGCACATGCAGAAATTCCATTAACAGGAACAGCCTGTGTGACAGTAAGCTTACAGAACATATGTTGCTGTATATTCTCAAAATCACAGTAAGCATCCACAATTTTCAGCACAACATAGCTCAATGGAAATAGCACTAGCAGAGACGGGGGATACAGCGGAGTGGAGATTAGTCTGTTCTAGAGGCAAGGAACGTGCACAGATGAGAAGCTTCTACTGTTGTCTATCAGGGGTGGAGAACCGGGCACTGTTCAAATCCTGTTGAATGCATTACCTAATCTGGTGTCCTTTCCTTGAGAAGCAGTTGTGATTTTTGCTCAGTTTGACTAGCACTCAGAGAAGGGATTGGCTTCACCCATGTTTTCTGGAACGGCAGCTTCTTCTCCAGTACTGAAATCACTGACTAGCTTGCCCTGAGGCTCATCCCTGGCCAGGGGAGCAGAAGTGGAGCCTGGCTCCAGAAGCACTGTATGCTATGGGGGCAGCTCTAATCCTGGTGACCCAAGTCTTTTCCACTTCAAGTATCAACTTGTCATGTTCAGTTCTAGAACAGATCTTATTTTGTGTGCAGCAACAACTACTGTTTTTTTCAACTAGGAGTTTCCTGGGAAATAAACCAGCAAACAAGAGGGAGTTTCCTCTCTATGCATACAATAATATCAGTGCTTCAGCAGCTAACAAGAAACCTAGGGACTGTTCAAACCACAAGCAAAACTTAGACTTGGATGCCGACGTTCAGTTATTTAGTAAACATTTGCTAGTGCATAATCCAGTGAGAATGGTGTCCTCTGGTTCAGTGTTCAACAACCCTTCCCTCTCCGCTGCACTATGCAAGAAGCTCAGTTCATAGAATTATAGAATCATTAGGGTTGGTAAAGACCTCTAATATCATTAAGTCCAAACACCAACTCATCCCCACCATGCCCACTAAACCATGTCCCTCAGTGACACATCTAAACATTTATTGAACTCCTCCAGGGATGATGACTCCGCCACCTCCCTTAGCAGCCTGTTCCAGTACATCACCACTGTTTCTGAGAAGAAATTTTCCTAATATCCAACCTGAACCTCCCCTGGTGAAACTTAATGCCATTATCTCTTGTCCTATTCTAGTTACCTTGAAAAAGAAGCCAACTTCTAATGTTGGCTTCAGCTGAAGGCCATGGAAATCTGCTTTGGAAAGCACTTCCATACATTACTCCTCAGCATGAGTATGTGTTGTGTGTTGGATAAAATTATGTTTTCTTCTTCAACTGGCCATTTACAGGGCAGTAGCCTTCCCCCCCTCCCCACCCAATCCCTATCCTCTCAATGTGATTACAGTCCATTTCATTCCATAATAGGTTTCTTTTATTATTCCCTCAGGCATGCAAATGAAATTTTACTCAGCACCGAAATCTTTGTTCTACAAAGAATGCTGGCATGAAGCGCAGCAAAAAAAAAATAGCTTTGCTGTTGAATATGGTTTGTGTTAATAGAACTCCACTATCTTTTCACTTTGAAAGTAAACATCTGTCAAAGTTTATTTGCGCCACTGGAAAGGCAGGGGTGTCTTAAGGGAAAGCACATGAAAAAGCAGATAGATTATTTTGCAATTATACCTTTCTCTATCTAAATGTTTAATTAGATAAGCTGCCACTGAGACAGAGAATACTTTGGCATCCATCTGTCCCATTATCGATGTTATAAATGTAATGGAAATCTTGGCAAATTTGATCACGGCAGACACAATGAAAGCAGGAGGCTGGCGGTCTCAAACCAGACCAATTTCATACAACTTTTCAGCTCAGCTGGGTGGCTCTTTTGTGTAGGACAGCTGCCAGTGGTCACAGCTTGGGATACACTACCCTGCATTCAAATGCCTATCTTATATATGAAGCCATGGCATCTCTTGTCCCAGTGTGACTATTGTTCTTACATATATTATTATTTGATTCAAAAAGTGGTTAAATAGTTTTATGTGCCTGTCAGAATACTACTTTGGTTGCAGACATTTTAGATGCAGTGGCAACACAGGTTCCAATGCAGTCCTTACTTCATTCTGGTCTCTGAAAAAGCATAGGATTTCCATTGCACAGAGACAGCAAGCTCAGGCAGTGCATAAAGACATGGAAGAAGAAGAAGAAGAAAAAAAAGAAGTAAATAAGTTTCTAGAAATACATGAGAGTTCTCCTGATTGAGATGTAAGTGTAGCCCTGTTCTGTGGGTACTGATGGCTGTTCTGTTCAGAAAGAGAAGAGGTTTCATATAAATACTGTGTTTTGTAAAACTGCAGTCAATAAGTATTTAAGGACTCTGTTACCATTAAGGCCCACAGAATTACAAGTGTTTATTTTCACAGCATCTCACAAAGCACAGCAGTTTGGCACCATGTGTGTTTTATAGGTGGTGTTATGCTCATGTGCAGCCCATGTAGCAACCTGAGCTGCAGTGTGAAAGTCAAGAATTCCAGTTGAGATTCATTTGACCAAATGTAAGAATAAGATTCAATTCCACATTAAGAAATCTAAAAGTTTACTGAGCGTCTAAACTTCCAGAAGAAGCACAGTCAATTGACATTTCAGTTCATCCTGACCAGTATGCTTCCAGTATGGTTCAGATTCTTGTGAATTGCCAGCTGGGTCTTGTCCTGTGTATTTGCACTAGCAGTACACCATGAGATTCTTCCTGGGCTCCATCTTTAGAAAAGATCACTTTTAGTTGTGGATATTATCTTCTAGTATGGACATCTTGGATACTTAGGGCATTTCAAATGGGGAAATAGGAGTTTCTGGTGTATTATCAATTTTCTTCCTTCTTCAAAGATCAGTAGGATCCGAGTATTTAATATTTATAAATACATCTAAAACCCAAAGTCAACGAAAGCAACAGTGTAGGAAGATCCTAGCTATTACATGGTTATTTGCATAACAGATTTTTCTCCTACGCTGTTCTCGGAGTTATTATTATTTACTGTTATGTCATCTTCAGCATATTCTGTTTTTTGAATATATATTAAATTGAGCATGTCAATTGCTTTACAAGAGGTAAGAAATTATGAGAAGTAACAGAGAGCATTTCACCTTCAACAATAAGAGAAGAGACTGAATAATCAGTCACAAGCAGATGAGGTCTCATAATCCATTATCTTCCAGTTTATTAGTCTTATGTTGTTATTTAATGACTCTTTTACTAGTGTTTTGGAAGTCTAATCTCTTATGTTGAGATTTTAATTTGAACCCTTTGGTGATTTTTCTTTCTGGACATTAGTTTGAAGTCATTTGGTGAGATGATTTGTATAGGAAAAATAGAGGACAACGTAGGGAACTTTCACAATGAAAGAGAAAAGAAAGGGAAATACAGCTGGTTTCATGTCTGGCTGCAGACCTGAATACAAGGCGAGCACTCCTAAATTCACAAGTGAATCTCATCTAGGTTATGTTCTATACCAAGGCAACTCATTTATATCTTCCATGAGTTTTTACTTCATTTATACTTCAAGGTCCATTTTTAACCAAAAACTGGGGTGTCAAGCTCATGGGTTATTATCTCTGTTTTGCTTAACATGTCAAAATAGGATATGTAGTGCTTCTAGTATCCCATAATCTTTATCTGTATGCCTATAGCCACTACGTATGAGATTTAGAAATATAAATCTTTTTAAAATTGCTCATCACTATTACACCCCTTTATACCATTACAAAGAAACACAATTTATTCATTTATTTTTTTAATTAGAGAGATGGAGAAATTAATGCCTCTGCATCATCTGCTTTTGCAGAAGTTATTGAAACACATCAGAAGAGGCAAATGTCACTGTAAATCAATATTTGTAATTGCCGGGCAGAATGTTCTCCTTCCAGTGGCTGAGGAGCAGCTGAATTCAGACATAATTATAAAGCCATAATATAGCAGACAAGCAAACCAGCACTCTGAAATGAGTATGTTGTCTGTCACAGATTCATTTTCTGTATTGTAAAAATAACACAATCTTAGCATTAACCTGTTAATTTCTCCTCTCACTCTCTCTACTAGTCAACTTTCTGATCCGTATCATCCTGATTTAAACCCCAATACTGAATACAATACTCCCAAACTGTTTATTTTTCTGTGTATCTCTGTTCTTTACCTCAATTTCCTCTTTCCATTTTATTATTGCAGTATTTGTGCACTTCTCCCTCTCACCTCCAACCTTGTGAGTGCTATGATCACACTCACTGAAATTCTACTGTAGGATAGAAAGCCAACAAACCTGTAATCACTAAACCTTTAATAACACAGAAGACAAACTGTAAAATATGCATCACTCATAGGCCCAAGACATTCTGGTTCCAATTACCTGTAGTGGTTGCTATAACAATGCTTCTATACAGCCACTTTGTTGGAAGGTACAGGGATTTTATTTTATCCAAAAGAAGTAAATATTCATAACAAATAGCATATACCAGAATAGCAAAACATTTCAGTCAGCCATCAGGTTCAATGACGTGTTAAATGCCAGGCAGAGGAACTAAAGCAAAAAATAAAAAGGAATTTTAATGGTGTTTTCTCTTATATGATGTTTGAAAAGGAGTTCATCAAGACAGAGTACTTGCATAGATCTGGTCCTGCTTGCAAAATGGTTTTGAAAATGCTGTTTTAGGGGAAAAACAAAAACTTTTTCAACTGCAGAAACTTATTTACAAAAATATTACAAAACTATCAGAAAGTTCTATTTTTCTCATGAACTCATTCAAAATGATTCTATACTTCAATTGAAATTATTCAGGACGAATTTATGCGTTTTTATGTCACTTATGGCAAATTAGTGTGGTGCTGTTTTGACTGGAGATTTTTTTTTTTTCAATTTGCATGAGAAGAGAAAGAAGGAAAAGCACTGATTTCACCTCTACTCAGGTGAAAACAAACTGAGAGCATTTCATTTCAACTTTCAGTCTCAGAAAGTCTTTTAATTTGAAGCGCTTGTTGAAAGTGACTACTTTATTTTACAGTTAAGAGAAAAGCTTTTCTTCATCTCTGTGACAAATTCCAACAGTTAAACTTCTTTTTTCTTTCATGACAAGAAATTGTTGCACTTCATGTAAAATTAAATTTTAATTTCAGTATTTATTTTGAATTTAGGCTTTATTTTTATATTAGGAAGCCCGATGTTATTTTTAAAAATAAGCTTTCGTAACTATTGTATATTAATATGTATATTAGGCAATAAAATGCAAGTTATCTTTACAGTAATGGCAATGCTGAAATACAACTGAATCACAGAATCACAGAATGGTTGGGATTGTCAGGGACCTCTGGGTCCATCTGGCTCACCCTCTGCTCAAGCAGGGACACCCAGAGCAGGGAGCCCAGGAGCACAGCCATGTGGCTTACCCCTTACAGCACAGAAGTCCTTCCTGATTGTCAGATGGAGCCTTGTTCCACTTTGAACACATTGCCTCTTGCTTTGTCTGTGGACACCACTGAATAGAGCCTGTCTCCATTCAGTCTGCACCCTCCCTTCAGGTATTTACAGACATTGGTTAGATATGAGCCTCCTCTTTCCAGACTAAACAGCTCTCAGCCTCTGAAGAGGTGCTCTGCTCCAATCTTTTGGTCATCATGGTAGACCAAGGCTGGACTCTCTCCAGGAACTAGGTGGCCTTTAAGGTTTCTTCCAACAAAAGTCATTCTATGATTCTATGAAAGAAATTGTTATTAGATCGTGAACACTAGGACACTCAGCTTAGAAATTATAAGATGTTTTTGCTACAACTGTATCCAACGTACAACCTCTCATCTACTCAAGCTGTTACCAAACTTTTGAATTCTATTAATTTCCAATGAAACAATTAGAGATTCAGAGAGTATTCTGGGAGTCACTATTTTTGCAGTGCTCCTTACAACTTCTCATTTTATTGTCTACAGATAACTCGTTAGCTGTTGCTTGAAGCAGAATCGTAGGGAAAATTGACTTTTTTATCTGATTCTGTTTCTCTCATGGTCTTAAATTAGCTAGGAGCAGTGGGCATCACTGAGATTTATCTCATTAAACAATGAAAAGAGATTAAGAAGTAAAAGACATGTTTCTCATTAGTTCACCAGTGATATTTGTAGTGCAATTTTACAGAGTATCACATTGCATCCATGTCTGTGAACAAAACCTCATTTTCTTTTTAGGTCTCATTTGCTATGATGAACAGTGCACCCTCTTACGTGGTCAGCTGCCTTTGGGCTGCATAAGTCAGGTTTACCAGCTGCAAGTGTCTGCTGTTCAACTTGGCAGTAGAGAAACGACCCTATCTGAGTGCAAAAGATTCACAGAGACACAGTGTTTGAAAATGGTGTGTCTCTGCTAAGGAAAACAGACCATGGTCTGTTTTGTGGACCCATGGGTGAGGGGCACAACATAGCTCTTACCCAAGGAGACCAACATTCTTTTTTTTTTTTTTGGCTTCTTCTCAACCAGTTTTTGAGTAAGAAACTGAAACAAGTCAAAAGCACGCATGGACCACATTAAGTTGGAAGACTGCAGGGCATGGACATTGTTGAGATCCAACTTTTCCTAAACTTTTTCTTTGTCTTCGTTCAGTGGAAAAGTCAGGTGGCAAAGGGAGGGAAGGAACAGAAATGGACTGCATATTTTGCTTGCAGAGATATCAAAACCTTGTCTGATTGTCTACAGTTGAAGAAAGTGTGAGTTGTTTAGGTAGATTTCCATCAGAGTTAATGGTAAGCATCAGCACTCACTTGAGGCCAACCTCAAGTTATAGTGAGGTTGCTTGCAGCTGTTCTTGTTTCCAGTTGACAACAAAGTGAATCTGGTTGAGATTAGATCAATCTACAATTGAAAATTTGCTATTAGAAAGCTAAAATTAAGAACAGATAAGAAGAAGCACAACTGTTAGGGCTTCACTGAAAAACTCATCCTAAATTTTAAGTAAACTGTGGTGAAGATGTTGAGATGTCATCACCTGGACTCTCAGTCTGCAACAGTGCTATCAAACCTGACTCCTACAGTCTGTAAAGCATGCAGAGAGAAAGGCAAGTTTCTCTTTCTTGTGTTGTGACACTGTGACAAGAGGAAAAAGGTGACTGTTGAAGTCCCAAACTTCTTTGAAATTACAGTAAATCTTTGTGTGGATAACCAAACCCTACCTAGGGAAAATAGATGATGTGTAACTGGGTTGCACAAATGTCAGGATCAAAGTATCAAGATGCAGCAGTACAAAAAACATTTTTGTTTGTGTGAATGTTTATTCCTCTAGAGATTTATGGACTAGAGCTAACTCAAGAGAAATTCTTGACTGCCCTTGTTGGACTCAGTAATTTAGTTCAGTGAAATGGAATGTAACTTGAAATCTGAACACAGCAATATGTGAAAGAGGGAGGGAATGTTTAATGTATGTTGGACTGCCTGATAAAAGCCTTGAAAGATAGGATTTTCCTTTGTCTATCTTCTCATAGTCCTATTTCATGAATAGTGCTCTGGAAGCCTGGACATTGCCTTTCAGCTGCTCAGAAGGATTCAAACTCATACAAGTGGCACAAGATAAAGTGGAAATCTTTGCAAACACACAGAAATCCCACATTCCTTTAGTAAGCTGTAATGGTAAACTTAAATGTTCAGTGATTTAGGGTTTATACAACATTTCACATAAAGATCTCAAGGAGTTTTAAAGGAATGTGTTTACACTGCTCATTTTCCTAAAGCAGAACCAATCTCCACCCAAATTCCTCCCATAATAACAAAAATAAATGGGAATCAGAGAACTAAAGTAATTTTTACAGGGAAACACAAGGACAGCGTAAAACAAAAGAAGAGAGGAGCTCCCCAGGCAGTTGGCAAACAACTGAACTAGAATCACCTGTGGACTGTTTTCTGTAATTCAGATTTTAAAGGGAAATTCTTTACATATACTGTACATTATTATACATCATTACGTATGTAAGAATTACATATCTATACTTATATAAAAAGTAAATCTTCCTTAAAAGAGTGTGATTGGAATAAGAGAAAATTTAATTTTAACCTCAAAATTTAATTTTTAGAAAAGGGAAACTAAGATTCCTGAGGAAATTCATTCCCTTTTTGAATCTGCATAGTAAAATCAAGAATGATTCTGATAACAGTTTATTCAAAGGTAAAATGCTTTTTCTACAGTGGCATTTTTGACAAAAAAACATCCTTATTAAGGGCAGAAATGGTCTGTCTGCCTGTGAGAGCAGAAGAGTTTGACATTTTGAATGATTACTGCTCTGTATGATCGTCTTCTGCAAGTAAATTATTGGACACATCTGGGGAAGAAATGTTCAAATGCAATCAAAAAAAAGGTCAAAACTTGACCATTAATGTCATTAGAAAAACAAAACATTTTTGTCACCAACTCGCTTTCATAGAAAGTTGATTCATGAGAAAATGCCAAGAAAAAACAATTTCCAGAGATTCTGAAGAGCTGAAGGTAAAATGGTGGGAGGGAGGAAGAGGCTGATGAGAAAGACGGAAAAGTCTGTGTGAAATGGGAGATGGAAGAGTGATGAGTTTTTGTGAGTCAGTTTTTTTGACAAGCTCCTCATGAGCAACAATTAGAAAAAAAATCATAGGAACTGGTTTTAAGGATGAAACAGATCCACTCAGCTCTTCTGGAATATGGTAACTTAGCTGGAGCATATCTGCAAATCCAGTCTTCAAAGTTAAGCTTAAACTCACAAAGATGTAAAAGCAGTAGTACTCCATACCTTGGAATATTTGGATAATTTATATGGCAATATTTCTTTTTCATGAAGCACATGAAGCACATGAAAGCAAATTGGTTTTTAGTTTTCTTTTTCTGAAGTGTGCTTTTGTATTTCTCATACATAAAGTTCTAACTACTAAAAATAACATAATTCTCTATATTAAAAATTATATTAAATTAGAATTAAATTTGAAAGTGCACTTTAATAACTGAAGATAATCCAGGGGAATTATATTTACATATTAAAAAAGTGCTGAAAATCAAGAGAACTCAGAGTTATAGTTAAAATTAAAAGAAACACAGTTCAGAAATAGAATTGTATGGTTTAGGTGTCTCAACAGCATTAATTCAGCCCTACAGAAACAATGTAAAAATTGCAGTTATCCTGGGGCTATGAGAATTGCCATGTCTGTTATGTATGGGTTACTGCTATAATAACTGACATGAAGGAGGAGAACAAAGATTGTTGAAGCAAGTCCATTGGTTCAGCTCCAAAATACACTGATACACAGATTTTTAATCATATGTATATCCAATATTAAAAGATGACCATTTTCTATTGATGTAGTTCATGTAAGCAATCATGTTATGGCTGTTTCTGTTTGTGCATTTCCCTCCACTGACACTGAAAGCTCTTTGCTCTGTAAAAACTTTGACAGCTTTCCAGCAAGAATAAAAAAAGTTTTGAGTAGAATGTGTTTACACAAATATTTAATTCCAGACTCCATCTGCATGAGGAAGCCAAGGTAAGGAAACTTGAACTCTCTTAACTTCTAAGTCCTTCATATAGCAGCTTTCAAAATGCTCTTTTAGCACAGCAGTTATGTGAACTTATCAATACAGAGAATTTTTGAAAACTAGCTTTTCATCCTAAGCAGAATTTTACTGTAATTTTTTTTTTTTTTTAATCAATTGGTATTTCAGCTGGTTTTAGACATACATGTTACATGGTATGGACAAGAGGTAACAGCTTTAAGTTGCACCGGGGAAGGTTCAGGTTGGATATTGGGAAAAATTTCTTCTCAGAAAGAGTGGTGGGGCATTGGAACAGGTGTCACCGTCCCTGAAGGTGTTCAAGAAACCTGCAGATGTGGCAGTGAAGGACATGGTTCACTGGGCATGGCGGTGATGGGCTGGTGGCTGGACTAGATGATCTCTATAGTCTTTTCCAGCTGTTATGATTTTATGATTCTATGATTTTATGGTTCTATGATTATTCCCATAGTTATATTTAGTAGCCATTATATGACACAAGAACTGAGTTTCATCAATGACAAGACTTGGGGGGAGCTCATGACCACAGAATGGAAAGCAATAAACGTGAGAATTACACTTGCTCTACACTACTTGCAAATGTTCTTCCTGGGTATGAAAAGAGCATTAACATATCTTTCTCCAATGAGAAAAAAATGGACGTGTTTGTTATCTTTCCGTGGATGACACTGAAAAATCACACTTGATGTGGCTGTCATACAGTAGGTTGGAAGGTACTGAACTCTTTGTGGTGTTCTCTTCGCCCTTACTTGCCATTGAATACACATGTAGGCTAAACAATTCACTCCTCTGAGAGCTGTTGTCACAAATTTCTGACAGTGGTAACTACTTGTTTTGCTTGCAATAAAATACAGACAGCTTGAAGGCCATAACGTGATGAAAGCTGGGGGTTTCTTGTTCAGAGAGCAGGGACACTTCTCTGAATCATTCTTCTCATTGAACCTTGTATACTTCTTGTGCTTTTTCCACTTCCTATATTAGGCCTTATTTTTAAAAGGCCTGGAAAAGGCAATAAGGTAACCAACTTTTGTGATAATACTAAAATATTTGGGATACTATAGGAAATAGTTTGTCTATGTGTTACAAACTCAGTGACTGGCAGGTGGAACTCAGTGGAGATAAGGTGATACATGAGAAAGAATCAGTCCCGGTTGTACATATAACATGACAGAATCTGAGCTGACCACTGACACTCAGGTGTGAGGTCCTGGAGCTGTGACAGAGTATGTAGTGAAAACATAGTGAAAACACTGTATTGGTGCACTTCAACTGTCAAGAAAGGAAGTCAATTGTTAACAATTATTAGAAAAGGGGTAAGAAGGAAAGAAAATTACTATGTTGATGTATAAATCCATATTTTTACCACACTTTAATTTCTGTTTACAGTTCTAGTATTCTTACATAAGGTTGTATAAGGCTGGGAAAGATATAGAGAAGCATCTCAGGTGCAATTGAAGTGAGAAAATGAACATAAGTGACTATATAGGAAAACCTCAATTTGGATGACAAAATTTCGGATAACTGCAGAGGAGGAATAGGAGAGATAGAGCTGGGTTCTATAAAAATTATTGTTGACATGGAAAGTTTTGGTGAAATAGATTATTCACAACCTCTTTCAGTAAAAGAACTATGGACGTCAAATTAGAGTGAAGAGAAGGAGAGTGCATACAGTGAATCTGAGGTCCTACTTCTACACATGTAGATGATGACAGATTTCATAGGCTCTAGGAGATGTTAGACAAATTAATGAAGGAAAAATCTTTTGATAATTTATAAATTAGAAATGACGTTCAAGAGAAAAAGTTAAAAGAAAAAAGAAATGGGGAAAAAATGAATGATGTTGTCCAAAATACACCCAGAAAAAATAAAATACAACTGTTCACAAAAAGAATATTTTTTGATATTTCTTTGTGGACTGTCCTCACCATTACAATAACCAGTAGTAAAATAGATTTTATTATGAGTTCATTGACAAGTGATTCATAACTTTCCCATTGGTCCACGACTTCAGAGAAACTTAGAAACGTTAATGTTGAAAAAGACCACCAAGATCATTTGGTCCAACCATCAATCCATCATGTTCACTAAACCAGATTGTTCAGTGCTGTCTCTCCATGTTTCCTGAACACCTCTAGATTTGGTGGCTCCATCACCACTGTGGGCAGCCTGTTCCAATGCTTCATCACTCTTTCTGAGAAAAAAGAAAATACCTTTGATAAAGACGCAAGGAGCTGCAAGGTTGTTGTTGGTGAAACACACTTGTCTCCTTAGGGGACCAAAGCACAAGGCTGTAGTACTTTAATCTCACAAGGAAAATGAGCAGCAGAAAGAACAGGTAGCAGAAGATTTAGAGTTAGTGGACAGCTAAGACAAAACTAATAAGGAGAAAAAACAGCTTTATTTTATTTGCCATGGATGGTGGAAAACTTTGCTCTTGTAGTTAACCTGGAACACAGTCAGGTAGCTTCATTACCCAAGATTAAGTGAAGAGTAATGATGGGACTTTTGTGGATTTCAAAAAGCAGCTGCTTCCTTCCTTTGTTACCACTGCAATGATTTGAGACTGCAAACAGATGGAAAGGTCACCTGCATAATGGCAAGGGAGGCATCCAGAAAACACACAGTTCTTAGGAAGAAATAAAAACAAGCAAACAATAACAACAAACACAACCCAGACAAACTGTAAGAGTTGTTGGGCTGTGGCTATTTAATTTCTATCAGAACTGCATAGGCAGAAAGAAAAGATTGATTCATGCTGACAGGAAAAAGTAAGGTTAAAATATAAACAGTCTCCTTGGTCTCCTGGAGCCAGGCTCATCTTCATGCCTCTGCATGACATTAGATTCATTTCCAGCTCTGGAAGTCCACAAGACCCTCTGGCTGGAGGCCCTGGATGCAATCTCTGTTTCAGGGTGTATTATGCACAAATGCCTTTGATGAGATCAGATATTTGGCAAGTCACTTGAAAAATATCTGAAGGACTGCACTGTGCTTTGCACTCCCCTTCCCTCTAAAATTCCTGCTAACACAGGGGCCAGAAGTTAATATGGCTGCAGAAGTGATGTGAATTCTATTCAAGATCTGAGCTTTTACCCTAGATCTCCACATCACTTCAGCAGAACCAAGCACGGCTGCATGGCTCCTGTAGGCTGCATCAAAACCTGTTATGTTCAGTTAGCCAAAAAAAAAAGAAAACTAACAAAACCAGAAGTTGGGAGATGTGTCTTGAGCCTCCACAATGTTTAGGCTGCTGGAGACTGACTTTCTAAGCCCAATAGTCCTTGGACACTCCCCCTAAGTTTGGCTGTGGCATACATCCTGCACCCACATATGTAATGTCATGGCATTAACTCTGTTCATAGAACCACAGAATCATTACGGTTAGAAAAAACAACTAAGATCATCTAGTCCAACCATCAGCCCATCATCACCATCCCCCTAAATTAAACCATGCTCCTAAAACATGACTTGTTCCACATGGCAGGTAATTGAACATACCAAGTGCATAAAGCAAGAATGTTCCCCACTTCCATCTTTTATCAAAAGAAGTATTTTTCTTCATCCATTATATATGGAGATTAAAGCAGACAGTGGCTCAGTCCACAGCCCAGGAAATATCTGTGTTCCTGGTATGACTAAGCCAGAATCATGGAATCACAGAATCACCAAGGTTGGAAAAGACCTTCAAGATCACTCAGTCCAACCATCCACCTATCACCAATAGTTCTCACTAAACCATGTCCCTCAACACAACATCCAAACATTCCTTGAACACCTTCAGGGTCAGTGACTCCACCAACCAGTGCCTGACCACTCTTTCAGAGCAGTAGTATTTCCTAACGTCCATCCTAAATCTCCCCTGGCACAGCTTGAAGCCATTCCCTCTAGTTCTATCACCAGTTACATGAGAGAAGAGGCTGACTCCCAGCTCACTAAACCTCCCTTCAGGTTATAGAGAACAATAAGGTCTCCCCTGACCCTCCTCTTCTCCAGACTGAACAATCCCAGCTCGTTCAGCCGCTCCTCATAAGGCCTGTGCTCCAGACCCCTCACCAGCTTTGTCGCCAGGTGCCCATGTGTGAGGTTACTTAGAGAAGACATGAAGTACACTTTGGAGCTTCCTGACCGTTAGCCACGAGCTGTCCCTCTGGTCCTGGCACGTTCAGTCTTGGAACAGCTGCACTGTATACTTGGCTGCAATGTCATCCAGCCCCGAAAGTGACTTCTTGGAGCATTTTCCCAGCCAGCAGTGTCAGAGTCACCAGATGAAAATCTTGGCATCTGCACTTGTGTACTGCAGTGTCATCCATGTGTGAAAATGGCATACTTACATTGGAGCCTTGAACTCAAGCACATAAATTTGATACCACAATGATTTTGGGGCTAGGCACTCACTGTTTTTATTACTTTCATGAAAGATTCTGAGATCAAAAGGTGAAAAATAAAGGATAAAAAAATTGCAGTTGAAGGAATGAAAGAGGTGGTTATTGTATTTTTCCTATTTTTTCTGAAGAGCAGTTACTGAAAGGTACCATTATAAGATTATGTTTAATTTACAGGTGAAAACACAGACAAGAATAGCTGCCTCAAAGACTTTTTTGACAGAAAAAATCATGTTGACTTTATATAATGAAAAACAACATCTCTTCCTGAGTCAAAACTGGGGCCTGGAATATTTCACAGAGTGGTGCTTCATAAGCTCAGTGTTGTAAAGGTACAATGTAGAGAGAGAAAAAAAGTAGAATTTACTGTGTTTTCAGAACCAAAATCCAATTTTGTACAAGTACTGTGAAGACAGGTGCCAAGTAAACTGTCTGCTCTGAAAATGAGGTCCTAGTTTCTCAGACACTTAGGCGACCTTTTAAAAATATTGACCAAGAGTCTGTACTTAAATCTTTTTAGAGCCCATGATGTGGAAGAAGAGAACACACTTAATTCCCTTTCTTACAGGAATAAAAACTTGCTCATGCTTCTATGAATGCACACCTTTCTGCATTGGTCCAGTTCTGGATCACCTGAGCAAAGCATTGATTTTCACAGAATCACAGAATCACAGAATCACAGAATGACCTGGGTTGGAGGGGACCTCAAGGATCATGTAGTTCCAACCCCCCTGCCTAGCAGGGCCACCAAACATACACCTTTACTAGATCAGGTTGCCCAGAGCCTCGTCCAACCTGGTCTTGAACACCTCCAAGGACGGGGCATCCACAACATCCCTGGGCAGCCTGTTCCAGGACCTAACCACCCTCCTAGTAAAAAACTTCCCCCTAACATCCAACCTAAATCTTCCCTCTTTTAACTTAAAACCATTTCCCCGTGTCCTGCTATTATCAGCCCTTATGAAGAGTTTACTCCCCTCCTGGGAGTAAGTTCCCTTCAGATATTGAAAGGCTGCAATGAGGTTTCATCCCTCATGCAACACACTGCTATACTTTAACCTTAATCAAGACACATTTACATGTAAGAATAAGAGAGAGGAATTAGATTATTCTTCCCTGAAATTACTGATTTCCACAGCTGCAGTATCCTGGAGTGTAACATAAAGGCATTTCAGTAATATCAAAGACAACAGCTAAAAAATCTCTCTCTCTCAGTTCCTGAGCCTGGAAATTCATTGGGCGCAGGGTAAAATGTGGTCACTGCTATCAAAGTGCATTGTCTGCTCTGGGAACAGAATTTTGGATGTGAACCAAAACTTTCTTGAGGGAGATATGTTTGTTATTCAGACAGTAAAACATTACGATTAACACCTGATGGAGCATTAAAGAGCCATAAAAATCCTGTTCCCTGGAAAAGATTACTTAGAAAGGGACTGTCTGCACTTTGGCAAGAAAGTGTATCAGATGAACTTTGTCTTCAGTGTAGAGCAGGATTTATGCAGTCACTTTGTGGAACTCGGAAAGGCAGAACTACTCAGTCAACTGCAGACATGAGCAGACAGATTCTGCTTCTGTTCACTCCAACACGCCCCGTCTAGAGGGATCTCTTGTCCCACTTCTAGATTGCAAATACAAAGAAAATCTGCAAATTAAGTATGCCAGTCTCTGCC
The DNA here is from genome assembly GCF_987193195.1 of Phasianus colchicus. Taxonomy (NCBI): domain Eukaryota; kingdom Metazoa; phylum Chordata; class Aves; order Galliformes; family Phasianidae; genus Phasianus; species Phasianus colchicus. The sequence continues at coordinate 87,630,301 of NC_143438.1, forward strand.
CCCACACAAACTGAAATGCAGTGATTCCACAGGAACCACTGTGGGCTTCAGATCTGCTGTTTCCCACTGATGTGCCTGACGAAGTATTTCTCTCTTTCACCATCAAAATGGAAAGACACATTGTTGTTTGGAGTCTCACCACCAATGTGCACACAGGGTGGGCTGCACATGCACAGGCACTTTTTCTGATGCTGTCACACTGATCTCTTGTAACTGCTGGAGGACAATCCCTCAAAGCATGTCTGATATGACTATGGCACGGTCCCTCATCAGACACAGGTGTTCCTGGAGGAAAAAAAATAAATTTAAAAAAAAAAATCATACATTTCTTCATCTGCTGTTGGATGTCACAATAGCAACATACGTCACAATGCAGGTGCCTTTCTGAAGGCCCCAATCCCAAACAGCCTTCCTGTACCTGTGTCAATCAAGATCTAACACAGACTCACACTGGATACTGATGAACTAGAGCCCAAGGGGGATATATATGCTTAAATTTTCACCCGTGTATAGACTAATGCTCTTTGAAGTTCCCACTTTAGTCTAAAATGGCATATGATCCATTAGGGATATACTATGTGAAATAAAAAAGATTGCTGGGGGTAATTCATTCTACATACTGGGCTACAGCTTGATACATCCTCACTAGACTCTAGTGAGTGTCAGCTGCTGAATTACAAGCTTACATTTTTTCAAAGTGAATAGTAATTCTGAGTGATTCTGAGTTGCCATTTTTGATTGTTCTACTTTAAAAATCTTAAAACCATCTTAAAGAACCAGGTAATCTGTTTATTTATTTATTTACTTACTTACTTACTTATTTATTTCTGAAAGAAGACTTCAGATGAGAACAAAAATTGACAGCCATCCATGGAAAATCTAGGTCATTGGTGTCTGTTGTGAGATTAAAGTGGAGTTACAGCTACAGTTTTCTTCAAGTGCATACACACTTGGGTGAAACTAAATCCAAATGTAGAATGATAGATTCACCAAGGTTGGAAAAGACCTCCAAGATTATCTTTTCCAACCATCCACCTACCACCAATATTTCCCCACTAAGCAGTGCCCCTTAGTACAACATCCAAACATGCCCTGAACACCTCTGGAGATGGTGACTCCACCTCCGTGGCAGCTCATTCCTGCACCTGACCATCCTCCCAGAATTTTTTTTTCCTAACATCCAACCTGAATCTGCCCTGGTGCAACTTGAGGCCATTCCCTCAAATCTTATTACTAGTTACCTGAAAGAAAAGGCCAACTCTCATCGTATCACAACTTCCTTTCAGGGAGTTGTAGAGAGCAATAAGGCCCCCCCTGAACCTCCTCTATAGACTGAACAATCCAGTTCCCTCAGCCACTCCTTATAAGACTTGCACTCCAGAACCCTCTCCAGATTCTTTGGCTTTCTCTGAACACAGTGGCCTCACCAGGGCTGCATACAGAGGGATGATCACTTCCCTGCTCCTGCTGGCTGCACTATTTCTGATACAAGGCAGAATGCTGTTGGCCTTCTTTGCTGTCTGGGCACATTGCTGATTCATGTTCAGCCAAGCATCAGCCAACATGCCCAGGTCTGTTTCTTCCACACAGACTTCCAGCCAGCTGGATGGATTTACACCTGTAAAAAGTGAGATCAAGTACTCGCCACTTTGCTTGGAGAAGACAGGTGATTAAGGTAGTAGATTAAGAGAAATGATAAACCACTACCTAGATATCATCATTGTGTTGATTGAGAATAATGGAGAGGAAAATAGCTGAGACAGCGTATCTGTCAGTAAATGGAAATCAGATATTATACTGAAGTTCTGGACTGTACTTCATGGCATATTGACAGATCAGCAGTCTCATAATTTGGCTTCAGTGGAGTTCTTCATAGGGTTGAATTTTATCCATTATTTGCAGTATTTGAAAAGGGGTTCCTTGTCCGTAGGCAGGGAACATGACAGTGTAGAAATACCTTTCTGCCTCACACTGATTGATTTTCCCTATTCCGTAGTGGAAGTCCTCACCCACCAAAAGCAGGAAAAAGAGCAGTACAGGGTTATGAACAAGCTTGTATTAGAGAAGCTGCCAGAAAGGAAGAAGAAAAATGACTTTTCATCCTACCCCTTTCTTTTGAATATCTTCTGCTGCTGAATCTGTAGTCAAAACTCCATAGTCTGGTCTGTAGAAGTGATACTCTTTCTTTAATGTATAAAAAGGTGTAGGGTGTTGTGATTTAACCTAGCAGGCAGCCCAGCACCACATAGCCATTTGCTCACTCTCTCAGCCACCAGACTGGGAGAGAGTTGGAAAAAGGTAAAACCACTAGAAGAGAAATGCAGACAAGTTAGACAAGAACTGAGGGATTGGGTAAGTATAAGGAGAGGTAAAAGTAATATTACAGAGAAAATGAAGAAGTGGAAATAGAGCAGAATGGCTCAAGTTTGAAGGAACCAGAACTATTCCAATGTCAGCTTTCTCAAAGACAGTAACAGAGACAATTGAACTGAAGAACACTCATCAGATAACAGAAAATCCCTTAACTCTGCTCTGAAACCCCTTAAGAACATCAGACATAGTTTTGTCCTGTGCTAAGAACTGCCTCCCAGACAATTCTACATACAATTTTGTAGCTAGCAAAAGCAAAAGGAAGGAAAGAGTATGTTGCTTTATAGACATGAACTATAGTAGTCCATTTGGTTTTAAGAACATGGCACTGTTCCCATCTAATTTTACTTGTTACTGATAGGAATAGTCATAGTTTGTCATTCTCTTCTAAATATGTAAGCAGATCCAGCTTTGGAAAAGCTTTACATAAACTGGAAGCAATTTGGAACAATTTAAGGGGGGGAGTTGCAGAAAAATGGAGGAGGTTGGAAAAGCACTTTAAGATTCAAATGTTGCTAACGGCAAGAAATAGTGAAGAATGATGTGCCAGGGGAAAGAGCCCCAAAGGAGAGCAACTATGATTAATTAAGGAAAGTAACCTTTGCAATGGTGCATTTGTGCACTAAGTCACTAGAAGTGACTGTCCAGTATAATTTAATATACACTTCTTACTTGAGATTTAGGCACTTTCAGGTTTTGCAGTTTATTTGGATGTTATTTTTTGCAGACTGATTTGGCAGTTCACTCATGCTATTGACCTACTTCTCTACCTGGTGGTATCTGTTGTAACCAGTACCTACATTATTCATTCTGAGATGTACCCATTCCACAGTGTTACCCTCTGTTTAATTCAGGGATGCATGTCATGGCAGCAACACATGTAAGCAAAGAAAACTCAAAGATGAGCCTTTTCAGCTGTGCTACATGACAAACTGCATACCCTGATTGCCTATTATAGCCCTCACAGCTCATCCAAAGTACACCTGCATGGGGTCCAAGAGTGGGCCTGGGAGCCAGAAATTCTTGCAGTGCAATCTTACCTCTTCAGAGATTATGACTTTGGGTGAGTTGCAAAATTTGCTGACATTCCCATCTGTACATGAAGAAATTAGTCCCTGCCTCGTTGCTTTGCAGCTGGTCTTTGGCTGCAGAATTAATAACTGGGCCTCAGGAATTTCATTTGAAATAATGTATCAGAACTGAAGAGCTATGGATCATGAAATCCCAATCAGTAATAGTTCTTTGGCCACACAAGTCACTTTTTCATTATTATTACTTTATAACATTTAAATTATATATAACCAATGAGCATTATTGAAGGATTAATCGGGACTTGTTTTTCCAAGAAAATGACTCTGGAGCTTGAACTCTCGTATTAGAGATTTATGTGAAGCTGAAATATATTGACATTCCTTTAAAATCAAAAGGCTGCTTGTTATATTGTTTCCTCCTCATTTTCCAGCTCACAGTATAATGTGCAAAAAGGAGACACAGAATATGGGGAACGAACATTCTGTTCATCTCAAACTCTCCTCTGAACTCTGTTGGATGGTCCAGGGATATGGATGTGTTTTTGAAGTAAAGTTAGCCTTGCAGGTGCTCACCAATCATAAACCCACTGGATGCCTTATAAATCAGGCACAGAAATAGCTTCAGATAAGCATATAGCAGCCAAAATGAAAATATGATTGTACACACATATGGAGTTCTTTCTCACTGTACATAAATCACTCCTATTGTAATTTGCGTATCTGTTCTCTTCTGTGCTTATTTGTCATCAAGACATTGAAGTGTCTGATGGCTGTCAGAGAGATAAATCAAAAGTCACACTGGAACCACTGTGATGCAGTATTTTCCACCAGTGTTCTGAAATTAGATATGATCAGTACTAAATTCCCAAGTATATTTACAACATCTGAAGTTAGAAAAGCAATGGTTTATTTTTTATGTTGTCTGATATTTTCCAGCTGCTTTTAATATGTGCATCTCTTGAAGGGATCTGTATGAGTCATTGGCTTAGTATATGAAGCTTACTTCTCATTGTTAACCTCTCATAAGTCACCTTAGCAGTGACTGCTACACTTTTCTGACCGAGGCAATACTAATAAATCCCTTATGTTAAGACACAATGTAATACACTGCTGCTGGAAGATATGGTTCAACACTTCCTTGCATTTGAAGAGATGCTCATTAGGCCAATCACTTGACAGCCACTGTCATAGTGAAGGTCATAGCAGGAGATAGGAAATATTATTCAGAATATTTAGGGAGCAAAGACAGGAAAAATCCCTTAAGTCATGCTTGTCCTTTGTACCAGGTCAGAGACTAAAGGCTGCCATTGACCCTGCCTTATTGTTCCTCTTCTCTCTAATTCTTTCCAGTAGCATCTTCAAACCAGATGGTTCTTCCTCCATGTCAATGATCTTGAAGGTATTCATTCTCTACCCTAGTGTAGGACAAACACTGAATCATAGAAATGTCTCCATTGGAAGGGACCTCTATTTTAAAAGAAGACACTGGAGAAGACACTGTTGTGGCCTTTCAGTATCTAAGAGGGGATTATAAGAAAGATCTGTTGTGATAGCACAAGGGCAAATGGATTCAAACTCCAAGAGGGGAGACTTAGACTGGATTCAAGGACAAAAGTTTCTTTCAGTAAGGGTGGTCAGGCATTAGAACAGGTTGTCCAGAGAACTGCAGGGGAATTGTGTCAGATGACACCTTCCCTTCTTTACAACTTCTTTACCACTATTAGAAGTCTGTGATTATATCCCCTTTAACTTTTCCTAATCTAAGGTTAGCAGAACAATTAACTTCAACATTTCCTCATGTGTCGCATTCTCAAACTATCTGATCCTATCAGTGGCACTCTGCTGGGCCATCTCCATTTCTTCAAGGTTTCTCTTTAACTGAATAGATCAAATCTGGAGCCATGGTTCCAGGTGTGGCCTGATACATGCTAACTGGAGTAGAATGACCAACCACATCCCTTGATCTGCTGGCTACAGGCTTGCAGATGTGGCCCAAGACCTGTTTTATCTTCATTGTTGCAAAGGCACGTTGCTCCCTTATGTTCAACTTGCTTCCTGTCCAGGGCCTCAAGTCATTTCCTGCAGAAAATGGAAACAAATGGGCAGATATGGACAAACTCAGTACAAGATATACCATTTGATCCACACACTGTTGTCACAGCATTGGTACCTGTGATCTCATGCTCTGCCAGTATATTGCACTTGGGACTTTGACTTTGGAATCTTTAACACAAAGGTTACTGCACTGCACAGATTTTAAACAAGAAGACCAATGTGATGCCAAAGCCAACCTCTCTGGCATTAAACAGGAGGTAGGTTTTGAACAATGTATTCAAGCACACTTCGATGCATGTATCCACTTTCTCTCAGCTTATGACAGGGGAGGTCCCAGGCAAAAATCAGGCCGTGAACATATAATTAAAGACTATGAATATTATGTATGTCATGTCTGGCATTTGATTAACATTTGTACTTCCTAACTAACACTGGAGCTTCTTTTTACCCTCTTTTTACATTTCTCTTATTTCTTACTGCTGATGAAATGTTATGACAATATGTTTCAGTTTAATTATGCATTATTCAGATTTTCTTTTCTAAGCTTTAAATAAGCCTTCAGTAAAGCCTTTAGGCTGTATTGAAAGTCCCTTGTTGCATGATTGACCTTTTTATCATTCTTGATTTTATAAAAGCCCTCTCAAAACTGCCTGCTCCCTCCTCCATAAACAGTCTGAGCCTTTCAGATCCCAGTTTCCAGAATATCTGCAATGAGGTATTTTCACCATTGCATCTCACTCCTTGAATTTCTCTTCTGCATTACCTCCTATGTTGCTTCCTGTACAACTGAATGCCGTCTTTGTTTTCTTCTCTGCAGTCAAGCATTCTGCAACCATCAGCAGTTCACAATGACATTCCTCACCTTCTACTGAATATTTAAAGTGAATTTAAATATTTTTTAAAATAACACTTAAAAGCTTTTAGTGTGAATACGTATTTCAGTATATATTCACTGTATTTCTCTGTGAGGGAAAATAATTTTCATTTTCACTTTCAAGTTTGGTTTTGGATGGGAAAGTTGTGCTTTTCCACTGCAATGGAAAGGAAATTGGAATGGCTGTAAAGTGGTGATGGGAGAAAAAGTAAAAGAAAAAAAAAAAAAAGAGATAAATAGAGAAAGAAAAAGAAACAGAAAAGGAAAAGGAAAAGGGAAAAGATTGATAATGCCATATTGGAAATATATCTTGCTATGTCTCCTTGATACAGAAATCAGCTTCCAAGTCTGAATACAGAACTGGGACACAATTGTGACGAGGAGCAATACTATTGTTTACCCCATGGTTTTCACCATTTTTTTCCCAATATTTTTGCTAATACTAAATAATACTATCTCCCAAGATGTGTTGCTAAGACATAGACAACAGACACATGCTGTGGTCTGGAGCAAGTAAAGATCAAAATGCTAATTTGCTGTGGTTTTTAGTAAATTATTGATACAACATACATTCCTGTCCATGAAGAATTACAATCTATATTCTAATTCCAAATAAAGATCTAGGATTAGTGATCTTAGAGTACCATGAAACTGGCATAATGAAACACCAGTCTATGCTGTAAGATGCTCTTAAGAATTCAAGCACAGTGCTTGTAATTTCAGGGAATAGTTATTTCTTTGATGAGATCTTCCATGCAAGAAGCTTTGCATGTTTTGTGTATTGGTTTCTTGTACAAACAAATTGTTTTCATTTTATTCATTAATTATAGAGAAATGCAGACTGAAATGTAGTTGCATTTTGCCACATAGTTCATTCTACCTTATATGCGTCATAGTTAAATAATAGAGCTATAGAGTAAATAATAACAAAGGCAAGACAGTGGAAAGAAGAGTTTATTTGCAGATAGATGCATGCCTTGGATTCAGCTGGACAAGTAAGTTCTGGAGACCTTTGGAAGATAAGGACTACCTGGAAAAAGGAAATTTTACAATGATTCTGTGAACTCACAAATTGCTTCATGTATACATCTAGAAGTTGCAATAGGTTCATTCACACATAAATCGAGCAGCTGAAGCTAACGAGTGCAGCAGATGGTAAAATATTATCCATCAATTGTTCTTATTGTCATATTTGTGTAGCCCCTGGGGTCTGAAACTCGGATGAGCAAGAACTCTTTTCCACCATCTAGTGATGAACTAGAGTAAGGGACATAGTTAATTTTCAAATATTTGTGACCAGATGGATGTTTTTGAAGCTCTGTTTTCAACTCATGCAAGAATATGAATAAAAGGAAAGCTGACTTTTATTATCTCAAAAACACTTTTAAGGAGAAAAGACCTGGCTCTTGTATCACTGGTTTGTACAAAACAGGAATTCTGGCATGAGATAGAGGAAGAATAAAAGAGTTTCGTTTTCAGCCTATTCTTTCTATAATTCAATTAATTGATCTTCATCATAGTAATATTTTCAGCTGCTTAGTTTTGGCTGCCAGTAAATTCTAATGAATACCTAATCAGAAAAGAAAACAGGAATATGAAGCTGTTCTGGATTTGAAGAGGCAATAAAGGGGTGAAAAGGGATTTTTATTTCCAACCAGAGAAACTTAAACTACTGTGGAAGAGGTAATAGCCTGAAGTTAATGACCTTGCCCTACACTGCAAATAAGACTGCAGCCCGGGCAACAGCTATCCCAAAGAATGACAGAGAAGGAATGAAGTAAAGAGAGGGCACTGTCCAAAACAGGACAACATCAGAAGGGCAATATGATAAGAGATGGCAAGATGGCTGCTCAGAGTTCCTTTACTCTCCAGATGGAGTCCATCCTACTCAAGTGCTCATCTATTCTGATACTTCAAAGGAAAGACATGACAGGAGGATGGAATTAGATTATTTTTAAGGATCTTTAAGGCCCCTCCAACCTAAGCCATTCTATGATTCCCTGATATCCAGGGCAAATATTTTCTGTTGATGTAAGCAGGGGAAATTGCCTCCTTTCTTTAGGTTTGTGGGGAATGTCTCAACCCAGTGTTCATTAATTTTAAGTGGAATCCTGTAATTCAACTTGAAATCTGGCTTTCCTGATCCTGGCAACTTCTCTCAGAAAAAGTCACTTTATAAATATGTCATCACCCTTCATTACTGAGATGCCCAGTATGTAATACTGGATTGTGGATTTTGGTGGCAGGGGAAAGAAACTTGTCTGCATCATGTAACAACTAGGCAAGCATTGCTATGACAGGCATCACTTCTTATTTGAAGGCACAGTGTTCTCCTTCGTGGTGACAAAGAAGCAGAAGGTGGGTGTTAGGAGCAAGGACAAGGTCTGCAAATAGCTTATTGCAGGCAGAAGTGAATGTACCAAGTAAGTGCCTCAAGCCTTCCAGAAGCATGTGAACATGAGTAGCTCACCGCTGGGCGATAAAGTGATCCCATCTCTCAGTTAAGCTTCTTGCCAACTTGGAAAGTAATCTCATGCCTGATTGCCAAGGCAGAGAAGAAAGTAACAGGGCAACAGTAGAAAATACAGTTGAGGGGCAAATAGAGCTTTTTTCTTTATTTCTTCAAGATTTCTCTAAAACACGTGTGTGTTCTCTTTGAGAAAAATCACAAAATCAAGGAAAGAGGATGCAAAGATAATTTCCCTGCACAGGAGGATCTCAACTTCCTGTAGCATGTCCATCTGAAGCTCAGGAGACACTCAGCATGTCTTTTCATCTCACTCATAAAACTTTCTCTCTCTTTCATTGAGCAGATGTAAAATTTAAACTCTCCCTGACTCATTGTTGCTTTCCCAAGATGAAATTCTCTCTCTTCTGGCTGCTTTACAATAGAAACATTTATAAACACAGCTCAGCCTCATTTCTGTTGTATAAAAATAGTGCTCTCCTCTCTGCATCCTCACCTCCTAGTTGGGAGCATCGGATTAAGACAGTCAGCTCCTATTGTCTTCCTATGAGATTTCAACACTTCTATTGTTCCAAATGATGGTATCTTCCTTACAGTAATGAAAGCAGCCTGAAGTCTGAAAGATGCCCAAAAGGGCAAACAGTAAAAGAAAACTCATTAGCTGAAATTTTTGAACCTCAGCATTTTAGTTCAGAGGGGCAAAATTTCTGGAAGAGAAATGGAACAAGCTCGTGCTTTTATTCACATTAGCTTGGTCTGTTTCTTATTGACTGAAATTCGATGGCCTCTGAAAGTACTATGCCCATTTAAACTCTGAGCTTTTATGGAAAATACATAAAAGAAGTCCAAACTGGGTGAACCAGTATTCAATAGCTGAACTGTATTTCCATCTACACTCCCTGCACCTGCTCAGTGTTTTTAGACAGTCTCAACTCTCCACTTCACTCTTCTCTCTGCCAAAAAGTGAGCTCACGTCTTTTGGCATTTCAGGGCAGAAAGTGAAAAGTGAGTTAATTCTGCATGTCCAAATAGTTTGATGAACACATTTAGTTTTTAGCTACCCTCATCTATGTTGTTTTTTTCCATAAATAAAATACAGGATGATAAAAATGCTTTTCAGCCCAGCCAAGGACCACTGAATCAAATTCCTAGCAGCTCTGAACTGTGAGGATAAGTACTCAAAAGAAAAACGAATCCTTGTGTCTGAACTTTTCTGTCTGAAACCTCCAGCAGAAACATTCATAGGTTGTTTCAGGACTGGTTTGGCCTTATGCTGCAGGGAGGAGAGTGTTGAAAAATATCCTTGACCCATGGAAAACTGTGTGTCAGACATCTTTCTCTTGGAGGTAACTTTTGTCTACCTTTCTCAGTGTTTCAGAATTCTCAGATGCTGGGTCCTTCTTTGCTGATTAGATGTTCATTAGAATTTACTGGCAGCCAAAACTAAGCAGCTGAAAATATTATTATGATGAATTAATCAATTTAATTTAGCATGCTCTATTTGTATGTCATAATGACTTCCAGAAAGCCTTGCCTGGTGGCACAGAAATCTCAGAGGGAATACTACTGTGCAGGCACAAAGAGGGCAACTCTAATTAACAAAAGAAGTTTCTAAATGCTGTTTTCCTAACTCAGCACTCTCATGACTGATACAAAGATACAATACTTATAATTCCCATTAATCTTTTTTTTTTTTTTTTTTTTTTTTTTTTTTTTTTTTTAATCCTTTTTATTTCTACCTCAACTATTTGGGACTTCTTTTCACCAAAATGATAAGCATTATGTTCCTGTCTGTCCTTGACACCTCAAAGGTAGCAAATTATACCAATTGTAAGAATATTTATAGCTTCCCACTTTTATTACCACTAAATGCATCATTAAGTATAAATTGATTGCAGTAGAGAGTGCATTAATTGTGAATACTGTACAAGGCTCTGATTTTCTGCTGACATGACACAGCTTTCAGGGTGACTGCAACATTATTTCCCCAAAAGAACCTGACAAACACATGTGGGCTGGCTCACATTCTGTTCACATGAGGCTCCAAGAACCCTTAGAGTCTTAAAGCACAGAGAGATTTATTTGGCAAGCTAATCAGGTTAAGCACTTCTCCTCTAGCAGTTTATTTTCTCACTCCAACACGACTCTTTCATTCTGTTGTTACTCCATTTTCTCTGTGTTAAAAGGTCCTATGTCATCTCATAGATTCTCCTGTACAGTGTTATTTTGTACTCTCCATCTGCCTGACAGCAATCAAGCCTGACTTCAGGAAGTGACAACCACCCCATTGTCTCACAGTGTAGCTCATGGCAATATAGACATACCCAGCAAGCAGCAACACTATGCCCACTTTAATAAAGCAGATACCAGAGTCTTTTTTCTCCCATCCCCACACTCTTTTGCAGTCCCAGCATTCCCATGGCCATCCAGGGGTGTGATGTGACATGACATTTTTTTTTGTTAATGACAAAGAAAGGTTGATGGAAAATGTCCTCATTACTCTCACATTTAGAAGAAAAAGATAAACAGGATTATCACTGTGGCCCCCTTAGAGAAACTGATAGCCAGCGTGTACGTGAAGAGAATAGACCAGCTGTAGCCATGTTGCTTTTAGAGAAAACTCTTTATCAGAAATCAGTTTTGTTGCCAATGCTGTAAAAGAGATGACTGAAGCACCAGGAAAATATATTACTTATCTTATTTTCTAAGGTAAATAAGTGCAATTGGAACTCAGTCCATTTTCTATCTGGCTTTAGTTTGGACATTACACTCAGGCTAAGCACTTGTCCAACATTGTATCTGACAATAAATAATAAAGTGAGATGGCAAATCCTCCTCAAAGTCATCTGTAACATTTTCTCCGATCATGAGCTGAACCTACACTCATTTTTTCCCTTTGACAGTGTATTTTCACGTCTTAAAATTATATTTGGAATCATTCAGTTCACAGGGTTGGGAGCAGTAATGCCTGAGAAAGCAGTGATTTTGCTGTTGTCCAGACAACAGCACATCATGATTTAACATTTTCATCCTCCCAGGAATCAGCACACAGCTTCAGACCTTTTCTTCTTTTTTTCTTTTTCTTGTGAGAGTTGATTTCTCTGATCTGATGGCTTTTTGTAAAAAGGTTCATCAGTAGATTTCTTTTGAATCACAGAATCATAGAATTGCAAGATTGCATTGTTTGTGCATCTATTTCCTTTTGGAGTTTCTTTAAATAGGGTAGATTTTAAAAAATTAAGAATATGTCTTCCTAAACAGTAAACATTGTGTTTTCTTTCAGGATATATTGCTATAAAGAGCATATCATGGTGATACATTCAAGGAGCAGTGGCTTCACACTCAAACATAGAAAGTTCCATATTAACATGCAGAAGAATGTCTTTACAGTAAGGATGGCGGAGCACTGGAACAGGTTGCCCAAAGTTGTGGTGTCTCCATCTATGGAGATATTCAAGACCCATCTGGATGCTTACCTGTGCAATCTATTGTAGGGAACCAGCTTTAGCAGGGGGATTGAGCTCAACGATCTCTAGAGGTCCCTTCCAACCCCTGCTATTCTGTGCTATTGTGTGTTATCGTACCTACGCATGCAAAAATAAAGTTTCTCCTACAAAAGAGATTTCTACAGAAGTGAACTAAACTGTCAATACTGACTTGGCATATAATTAATAGATAGAAAGATACATAGATAGATACATAGATACATAGGTACATAGATGCATAAATACATAAATATATAAATAGACAGATGAATGAATAAATAAAACAAGCTAGTGGTACAAACAAATGCTACTACATAGATTTAATCCCTCTGTGACATCAGAATTTCATCTTTATTTAAAAGACTAAGAGCATTTGAGCTGAGGACCTTTACCTTTTCAGATAAATCTTTGGAAGTCTCTTAATTCCATGTTCTGAATTATGAAATTGCAGATGCTTTCTTATGTGGATGCCTGTGGATGTCATTTTTGTTTTTCTCATGGACAATTTTGCATGGAAAAACAATGACTCCCCGAAAGACCTTTTTCCATTGAAAAATTATTCCAAGAGATAATTCTTGACCTTCTCTAAAAAGGACACCATCTTCAGAATGTTCCTTAAAATCTAGAGAGGAAAAATTGTAATAATAGGTCATCTCTTCACTTTTATCACTTCTGTCTCAAAATCAAGAAATACATTGAATTTAAGAATTACAGTGAACCGCAAAATCTTTTTGCACCGAGTTGTAAATCCTTCTACCTTATTACATGCAAATCCTTCTACTTTATTATAGTAAGCATAAGGTTCTGACTTGGCACAGGAACTTTTATTAGATCTATTACTAAAAACAGATGTTAGCTAGTGAAATCTAATTCACTGGAGGGAAAAAGTTACATAATTTTCCATGATTTCCACTAAAAGATGGATTTTTGAGAAGCTTGTATTCAGTGGGAAATTGTCCTTTTACTTGTCTCTCTTTCATCCTTCTATGAAACTTTCTTAGAACTTTTCTCTCTTTCAATACTGCATATGATGTCAAAAACTTAATTTTTACCTGAAGAACTTAATCCAATTGACAAAAATGTACAGAGGTGTTTGCAGTTCTTCTCATTGCAGACTTTGTCCCTTTCTTTCTAAGCTGGGGTACACTTTTGTCTTGGGGGAGGGAATTGACTCCTTCAGGTTTAATTTCTTTCTTAGCCAGGTCTCTCTCATAGATGAACGAACCCTATTTCTCCCATCTCACGCACTACTGTTGCTGCTAATGAGAGTGTCACTCTTTCAAGCTTCAAAGTAAAAATGAGTTTTTCTTCTACTGTCAACTTTGTACAGTTGGGAGCACTCTTAAAACCAGGCTTACTTTGCAGACATGCTGTAAATTCTCAATCCCTGGCTACATGGTCACTTCAGCTAATCTCATCACTTACTATCTGGATGGGTTTTGTTTGTTTTTGCTTTTATTTTATGTACACATTTATTTAATTACTTATGTAGAGATGCAAAGTACATCATCTATAAACTGAGGTTTGACTTCTCTTCCAGGATGGACTGGGGTCATGTCTGAATCATAAACAACTCTCCAGAATTTGGTCATTAAAAGAATTGTGGATGCTGAGCTAGCAACAAGCAGTATATATGAAAGTCCATGGAGGGTTTAAGTCCACTTCTTAAGCCCTTTCTCCTCTTTGTGGGAGACATATCATGTAGGAAGTACAGTGATGAGCAGCCTTTTTATTCCAGTTTTTCTGGCTCTCACATACACCAAAGTGATTCATTTTAAGATGTGCATATCCCTGAGGTTTTTTACTACCCCTTACCAGACATTAATGTCCACTCCTTGTCTTACTTACAAATTAGGAGAATAACCTTTCTTCCATTCCTCAGCTATTACAAACTTCAAGAGTACCCAATTGCTCCTAGCATTTCAGTTAATACAGTCTATGGGAGCATCACCTCTGAAGCACAGATTCTAACTTTCCTGGGCACAGCTATTTTAGAAAACTGAATGCTTTCCTCCTGCCTTTGACATTGTATTGGAAGAGCAGAGTCATGGGTTTTGTGATCTCCTGTCCATTCACTCTCCACACATTGCATAGGAGATCCAAAATAAAATTCAGATGAGTGAATGTGGATTTCTGCAATGAAGATGTGTCTGAACAAACCACTCTGGGTTCTCTCTATATCAATGGAGAGCTGGTCAATGAAGTCAGTGGAATACATGAAACTGTTGAGTCTTGGCTTGGTTTCCTTAACACTCAGGTATCATTTGAGACTCTTTGAACTGAATCCTTCATATCAATCTCAGTAAGCTCCTAATTTGTTGAAAGAGTCCTGCCCTAAAATTCCTTGATTCCCTCTGTTGCACTTCTTTCCATTAACTACAGTGGGAGCCATTGTTCGGGTGGAGACACCTGGACTGAGGACACTCAGGTAGGTCCCATTTTAAACTAAGACACCAAACATAGATATCTATCTATGGGTATGCAAAAACACACTGGCTTGCTCAGACATTTGCCTAGTGTCATTTGTGATACCCCACAGCATCAAAGATTTCTATGTAGAGTTGATGATGAGATTCTCTTATCTTATTATGGGGAGAATTCCATGCTTTCCAAGTTACACACAGATGCCAAGGAGGTTACTCTGTAATGCCTAAAATTCACCTACGTATGGACTGCAGCCTCTCACCCTTGCTGTTGTTGCTTTGCAATAGTTCATTATACTAAATAACTTCAAAGTCTCAGTGCAGACTCCTCACTGACTTGCAAGCTCTTTGTGGCACGAGAGATGAAGGGCAAAATTTTTCCTAACCCTCTAATTAGTCATCTCTCCCTTTCTAAACTCCATGAAAGACATATGCTGTAAATTGCATTTCACAATGGCCAAAAAGAACATGAGGTCATGTAATCAGCCACAATATGACTTTAAGAAAGCATCAGACTGCATCTAACTTTTATTGAAACACCAAAGTTGTTGAAAGCCTATTGCCGGGGGTATTTTTCAGACAAAATACATGCTACAGACTGTAAAAATTAAGCTGGCCATTATAAACTTAATCTGAAGTCTGAATAGCAAAATTGAAAAGCACTCAAGCATTAAACTACTTTCTTAAAAGTAAAATAATAAAACAATATAGGTAATATATAAATAGCTATAAAGATTGCTGTGAGTAGGATACATCTGGGCTGAACATTTCAGCTGGAATTGAAAAGTATTATGGCTCTCAGTAAAGTTGAATGTCTTCAGCGGGCTGCTTTTAAGCACTAAATAGTTTGCAACCAATCTTGACCTCGTAGAGGATCCTATCAAACCTTTCTCATTATGCTTTCTTTTAATAACTTAAATAAGTTGAGATAGTAAAGAAATGTGAATTGCTCCTCTGAAACATTTAACTCATCCTTAAAATTTATAATCTGTTCAGTATCAAAGTTAATTAATGCTCAGTAATCAACTTTTTTTGTTGTTGTTCATTGGTCAAAGATCTTTATTAGTTTAAGTCCATTTTAATTACTTCTTTTTATGAAGGTGACCTCAGCTACAGGGTTCATAGTCAAAGTATACACTGAGGGCCACAGAATAAGCACGTCTTCATTGATGCTTCAATCTCTTAAATTAGTCATACTGCAATTATTAGGATATGTTAAATTATACCTTTTTTCCACTATATGAATACTGCAAAACTCTAGTGTCTGAAAAAAAAACCAACATAAATTCTTTCAGTATGTTTGATAACATGTACAATACCAGTTACAACAGCCAAACTTTCCATCCAACCATCCAACCACCCAACCAAGACTTCATCATATGACCATGATGAGACTGCTGCTGTATGAATCCGATCCTGTAAATTCCTTCCAGCTCTGAATATTCTGATTCTATGAATGTCTTTGTGCTGAACTATGCTTAAATGCTTAAAATGGGACAGTCTGAGAGTAGCTGTGGAGCTGGCTATAATCTGGGCTTCAGTGTAGTTAATCAAGCAAAATCCTACCTCACTCCATGTAAGACTCCACTGATTCCAAGCAGTGAAACCAATACTTTACAGAAGGAAACTGCAGAATAAAGTAGCTGTGTGTATCGTTTTCTCAGATTTCTGTTTCAGGGCCTAATCATTCACACACCCCATTTAATGCTTATCATTCATGACCCATTTTAACACTTGATTAAGGCATTATTATTCTATAAACTGTTTTGCGGCATGCATGAAATCAACATTAAAGCATAGCAATGAGATGAGAAAAGAATAATAATTAAAAATATATTCTGGCTGTTGCCATTTATCTCAATGAAGAGGCACAGTAATCATTTGCCTTTACAAACTTTGTGCTTATTCTCCAGAACTGCAGTGAAGAAAATGCCTCATATGAGGAGACTTGTTTATCATGAACTGAGTAATGGAGTTTATAAGCAATACTGCCAGGATTCTAACCCATGTCTTCTCAGATCCAGTAGTATGCGTACTTACGAAATTCTTGTGCTCAGAGACAAAAACAAGCAGAAATCAAATCACAGGAGTGTGTATTTACAAATACAATTTGTCAATGACATTTAAATGGAACTTTCTGATTCAGATCTATACCAGGAAGAAAAAAGGAAAACCTGCAGGTGATAGCATCACAGCAGCAAAGCAATAGATTGCAGCTTAAGAAAAATCCTTATATTCATATTTTGCTTTTGAAAGGGCAGAACAAACACTTCTCACGTTGAAACCGTTCCTACAGCTCTACCTATCCAGCGTACCTGCAGTTGATTAAGGCGCATGCAAGCTCTGGAAACAAGGGCATGTCACATGGGAAGAATACAGGAATGCTGTCCGGGCTTGCAGACTTGGAATCAGGAAAGCCAAGGCCACAGACAGAACTGAACTTGGAGAGGGATGTGAAAAACAATAGGAAGACTTTCTACAGGTACATTGGCCAGAAGAGACAGGTGTAAAGCAAGTGTACCTCCTTTGGTAAATGTAAAAAGAGAACTGGCTTCAACAGACTAAGAGAAGGCTGAAGTACTGAATGAGTTCTTTGCCTCAGTCTTCACTGGCAGCCAGCATTCTAGTATTTTTCATGTCCCTGAGCCCTGCATCCTTAAACCTCTAGGTGGGGACCAGGGTGGTAAATCCTCCCCCGCTGTGAGGGCAGAGCAAGTCCGAGACCGCCTCATGAGACTGAATGCATACAAGTCTATGGGGCTGGATGGCGTGCATCCCAGGGTTCTGAAGGAGCTGGCTGAAGTGGCTGCCAAGCCGCTCTCCATCATATTGAAAAGTCATGGCTGTCAGGTGAGGTCCTGGATGACTGGAGGAAGGGTCACGTCACTCCCATTTACAAGAAAGGGAGCAAGGGGACCCAGGGAACTACAGGCCAGTAAGTCTCACCTCTCTGCCTGGGAAGATCATGGAACAGATCATCCTGGATAACATGCTTGATCACATGAGGAATGAGTGTGTGATCTGAGACAGCCAACACGGCTTCACCAGGGGAAGATCATTCTTAATCAATCTGATGGTCTTCTATGATGGAGTGACGGCATCGGTGGACAAGGGAAAGGTGACCGATGTCATTTACCTGGACTTGAGCAAGGCCTTTGACATGGTCCCCCACCACTTCCTTATCTAAAATTGGAGGGATGTGGATTTGATGGGTGGACCACTTGATGGATAAGAACTTGGTTGAAAGGCTGCAGACAGAGGGTGATCATCAATGGTTCTGTATCCAGATGGAGGCCGGTAATGAGTGGCGTCCCCCAGGGATCTGTCTTGGGACCGGTGCTCTTTAACATCTTTATCAATGACATCGATGACGGAATCGAGTGCACCCTCAGCAAGTTTGCTGATGACACCAAGCTGAGTGGTGCGATTGACACAGTAGAAGGAAGGGATTCCGTTCAGAGGGACCTCGACAGGCTTGAAAGGTGGGCCCAGGTGAACCTGATGAAGTTCAACACTGCAAAGTGCAGAGTTTTGCACTTTAGGTTGGAAAAATCCCAGGCATCCATACAGACTGGAAGGAGCGGTCCTTGAGAGCAGCCCTGCGGAGAAGGACTCTTGATAGATGAAAAATTTAACATGAGCCAGCAATGTGCCCTTGTGGCTTGGAAGGCAAATGGTATCCTGGGCTCCATCAAAAGAGGGGTGGCCAGCAGGGACAGGGAGGTGATTGTTCCCCTCTACTCTGCTCTTGTGAGGCCCCATCTGGAGTACTGCGTCCAGGTCTGGAGCCCCCAGTACAAAAAGACAGGGAGCTGTTGGAGAGGGTCCAGAGGAGAGCCAAAGATGATCAGGGGGCTGAAGCACCTACCCTATGAAGGCAGGCTGAGGGAGCTGGGCTTGTTCAGCTTGGAGAAAAGAAGGCTGCGGGGTGACCTCACTGCAGCCTTTCAGTACCTAAAGGGAGCCTACAAACAGGAGGGGAATCAACTCTTTGAAAGGGTGAGTGACAGCAGGACAAGGGGAAATGGTTTTAAGATGAGGGAGGGAAGATTTAGATTGGATGTCAGGGGGAAGTTCTTTACAGAGAGAATGGTGAGGTGCTGGAACAGGCTGCCCAGGGAGGTTGTGGATGCCCCATCCCTGGAGGTGTTCAAGGCCGAGTTGGATGGGGCCCTGGGCAATGTGGTCTAGTATTAAATGGGGAGGTTGGTGACCCCTTCTGTGGCAGGGGCGTTGGAGATTCATGATCCTTGAGGTCCCTTCCAGACCGGCCATTCTGTGATTCTGCAATTCTGTGATTGATGTAAACTAAGAAAATGCTTTTGCATATATGTGTTTCAGTGACATGGCTGTTGAAACCCAACTAGACTGAATCTGAACTAAAAAAATCCAGTGTTCCCTTTCCTTCTAATTTTGATTAGTTTTGCACCTTAACAGTATTTTCTGTTGAAAAACTCCCAAAATGTTCCAATGTGAAGCTGTCACTTTCCAAGCCTTACACATCTAATCATGTACAATTATGGATAGGGTTGTCGCTTGGCTATGATGTAAAATCCAGGCAAGGTTTCCCCAGACAACTAATAGAATTATAGAATCGTAAAATTGTTTGAGTCAGAAGGGACCATTACAGCTAGATCACGTTGCCCCGTCCTGTCTTACCTTAAATGTCTCCAGAGACGGGACATCCACCACCTCTCTGAATAACCCATTCCAGTGCCACACCATCCTTATTGTAAGTTATTCCTGTCCTGATTTAGCATCTCAAAAGTAATTTGAATATTAAGATTTAACAAAATTCCCAGGTGAGGCAGTGTTGTATGTCATTTGGGTCTCTACAAACCTTGTTCTTCTCTACTTTACTTTTTTTAACTTTTTTTGCCCAGACGTTTCCTATTTTATTTGGAATTTATGTTAATTTTGTCCTCATTAATTGGTGGTCATTTGTCATTCACTGACAATCGTTCCAATTGATCCTGTAAAAAGGACCAGTCACCCCCAATTTAGCAGGCTGGCTGAGATGCATTCTAAGTGAAAAGAAGCACAAGAAGAAAAATAGTTTCAAGTGTGAGAACATAACATTAGTTTCCTAAAATTTAGCTGAAAAGCACATTTTTTGTTTATATTGTTATTTTTAAAGCAAGAGAAAGCAAGATAAAAATGTTACAGCTTACTTCTTCCAAGTTCTGGCATTATTTGTAACACAACATCCATTAAGGATGATGCTCTACTGGGAAGTACTGTCACCTGAGTCTTTGAGAACAGGTTTCATGTGTTCTCCCTGAAGGAAAAGTTGAGATGGAGGCTTAACATAATCAAAGGAAGTCTGGCAAGACAGTAGGTGCTGAATGAGATAACATGATTGCAGGTTGGTATATACAGAGAAAAAATGAAATCACAAAGTATTTCAACAAAAAGGCTTTGTTAATCTGTAGTTTAAGACCAAAACACACACAGGTTTGAACATCAACATTCTTCTTAATATCCATTTAAAATATCTTTGTCACTCCAAGTCCAACCACAAAAATTTGAGAGACTGAAACCACAAACAACTTCAACAAGTTTTTAATATGAATTGGCAGTACATGAAATGCATACATGTGAATAACATGGTGACTTATAGGTTTGTCAGATGAAATATAGATATGTGAAAGAGCACCTTCTTCGAAAATGACAAACTACTAATAGTGCCAGTGAAAGTTGGAAGCATAGTTGTGGAACAACAGTAAAATTTTGATCACACTCTCATGTTGAATGTATAATTACAGAATAAAAAGTCAGAAGGCATTTCCATAGGTCATACACCTTCCCTGCTCAAAGCAGCTTCTTCCAGCTTCCAGGTTTCTCAGGACCTTGTCCACATGAGTTTTTAGTAACTTCAGGGATGGATATCCTCCAGCTTCTCTGGATTTCTGTTTCATTATTTGTATTTCCTGTCCTACTACTTGTATGAATTATCCAGTTGTCCTTTTTCTGTGCTTCTCTAAGAAGCTTTGTCTTCATCTTCTGTATAGTCATCCATTAGACAGGATGCTGTACCCCTCCTTAGCCTTTTCTCCAAGATATATCACTGGTGTATGTTATGTGTTACAGCTCTCCATAACCTTCCTGGATGCTCCCTTGTTTGTCAGACTTGCTCCTGTAACTGAACTAATTTTGCCAGCTGGATCCTCTCATTAACTTGAATCACTAAAACATTTCTCTGTTGTTTCTTCTTTAAGATGATCTCTGTGGAGAGTGAATCAGTAATTAATTGTTACTAGGAATCTTTCAGAGAAAAGATTTATCTGAAATATAAGATAGTGCCAAACTACAAGATAAATCACATTGAAATGTTTGAGAGGTGAATCAAAGCCTTCTTTCATTACTCTGATGTAATGGCTGAGAAAGAACAGAATAATGTTCTCCAGTGCTTCCCATTGCTACCAGTGTCTTCTCAAACTCAGTGCAAGATTTTGATCTCGGGGACATGACAATAAAATATCCTCTAAGTTGCATCAGGAATGTCTGAACTCTTGAGGGTTGATGACAATGTCAAGGTCAGCAAAGGGACAGCAGTCTCACCTGAGTTTGTCAAAAATGCTCCAAAACCCCAAATCCAAGATTTTCTGCTTCATGAGTAACTGCCTAGACAGCAGCTTTCTCCTGGATTGTTGTGAGAGTGGAGCTACATCCACCTTCCTCTGTCCATAAATGCTTCAGCAAATTTGAATGCGTGAGACAGGAAGTGACTCAGATAGTAGGAGTAGTAGATAACAAGAGAATATATATCTAGGATAAGACAAGAACCAGTGGTGTGTTTTCCATTCCTCAAAGTAATAAGGAACAGTGGCATTTGTACACTGCTGGCCTCAGAGTCTATCCGGTTTACAAAGAACAACAGAACAGAGAGACCAGGGCTGAATGTGACTCAGCATCAGTGAGCAAAGAGAAATGAAACTGATCTGCAAAATATCCAGAGCATGTACTCACTCCAGAACTGTAAGATATGTACAGAGTGCTCGTTGCCTCATCCATCCTGGTTTGCAGTTATCCTTCTACGGGGTGTGAGACGTTGGAACAGGCTGCCCAGAGAAGTGGTGGAGTCACTGCTTCTGGAGATGTTCAAAAAAGGGTAGGAGTGGCACTGGAGGTCGTGGTTTAGTAGGCATAGTGGTGATAGGCTGACTGTTGGACTAAATGATCTTAGTGGTCTTTCCAACCTTAATGATTCTATGATTCTAATATGGACGTACATTCAGCTGTCCATAAGATAGCCAGACTCTTCAAATAGAAGTTTCCCATCAGGACATGTATATAACAAAAACAAAATTAAAAGAACTTTCTGACACTTTCAGATGCTTACGGAGAGAACTTTCTTTCTTCATTTCCCTGAAGATGTTTGCTTTACCTAAATCTCCCAAAGATTTTTCCCTGTTTCCAAATTATGCAAGATACTGATTTGTGGAAGTTTTACAAATGAAAACAGAGATTCTGTGTAGAAGTAAATGTTAAAGTACAAGCTCTAACAAAAGACAGTATCAACTGTCAAATTTTTCAAGACTTACAGTGAGACCTTGCCTTCACTGTGCCTTGGACCTATAAAGTGTGGATGATTTCCCTGCATGTATTTTTTTTAGTCTCCTCTCTATTTAGCTCATCAGTGCAGAGGTTATTTCTTGTTTTGCATTTCTACAGTACCGTGGAAAGCAAGACCCTGAGCTCAAATCATTCCATTAAATAAATCATAATGACCATCTTTCTCCCAGCTATTAATGAACATCATTGGTTTCCCATTGTTCATCCATATTACTGGATGTCTTTCACTCTGAGTTAAGAACTCTTCTTCCTCTTTCTGTTGCAAAAGTTTGCAAAGAATGTGTTGGTTTGTTTTTGTTTTTGTTTTTTTCCCCAAATTGAATAAGCAAATAGTGTTAAACTTTTACTATTCTTCATCAAGACTCCATTTAAGGCCTCAATGATACAAACAAACAAGAAAGATGAATGTAAATGATGTCCCAATTAAATGGAACCCAGAATGTCTCCCTGGATACATTATAGGATGCAGTAGAGGTGGTAATGTCGAAGAGGTAGCTAGGAATAGCCTCCAGCATTAAAAATTTAAGCCTACAACTCATTCACAGCTGTGACTGTGCATGCACTGGGAGAGAAATGGCACAATTGAAAACAGAATTGGCATATGTATGCCAAACGCATCTTATGGAAGAGGAAACTTAACTCCCTCTCTTCCTAATAAAAGTGAGAGTTTGCTGCAAAGTTCTTAAAAGCTGTATAATAGCAAGAAACAGCAAGAGGTTGGTAGGCAAAAAAAAAAAAAAAAAAAAGAGAGGGCAGGCAGTCATAGTTATGCATAGCTGTTTGTAGATGGCAATCCATTGTAGACCTTCTGAGAGGAAGAAAAATGAATATTTTGGGTCTACAGACTAATCACGAAGTTCATACCATGAACAGGGACTGAAATGAAACTGAGTGTTGGGTATTTGTGTAATAAAGTTTGATTTTCCTAGGGAACAGTGACATGGGACCATCATCTCTGCTTTAGTGACAGACGTAGGATCTAATCCCTGGCAAAATCTCACACACAAATTCCACCTCCACGTTCTGTGATTTTCTAGGTGATCCTCTTGGGAGAGTAGTTATTCCTGAACTTATCCATTAATATCCACAGTTTAATGCATGATTTTCCATGTATGTCAATTACGCTTAATGACCTTTTTTATTTGGTTTAGTTTCTATGGTAAAGATAGTTGTTTTCTCTGTGTTGCTGTTCTGTTCTCTAACTTGGAGGTAGAACTTCTTCCACAAGAATACCAGGGCTATGCTGTCTATGTTTTTAGTCCAGATTTGGATTATTTCTTAACAGGAAAAAGCCACTAACATGGTTAACTATTCCACTGAACCATGTTCCTCAGTGTCACATCTACCCATTCCTCGAACACCTCTAAGGATAGTGGCTCCATCACCTCTCTGGGCGGCTTGTGCCAGTACATTACCACTCTTGATGAGAAGAAATTTTTCCTGGTATCCAGCCTGAATCTCCCTTGGCACAACTTAAAGCCATTAGCTCTCATCCTGTCTGTCAAGAAACAAGGTCATTGCTGTCTGAAGGATACTACGTGCTCTATGAATACAAAATCTTCAGTGCATAAGCCAACATTCTGTTATATGGGAGACTGACAGGAAACCCCATATGGAATGTTCTGAAATATCTGTTGTGCCCACAGTATTGGATGACAGCATTGTGTCCTCTGAAAGTCATAGGAGAAAAAAGGCACCTGCAGACCCAATACCAGAAGAGTCAATGCTTTACTCATTAGGGCAAGAAGACTCCAGCACTTAGAAGGCAAAATAAATCCTGGTGAGAGAAATTGCTATCTCTCTATAGAGATATGCCTACAGACACAGCAGCCTGGGCAGCTGTGGAGAGAGGAGTCAGCAGGACTGTGGGTCAGTTGTTGAGTGTGTGACATGGACTGGGCCTGGCTCCAAAGGCTGCTTGTTTAACTGATGCTTTATGGAGTATCCTGAGACCCATCTTTCTCTGAAGCCTCCTTAAAGGAGTTGTATTCTTTTATGATTTCGTCTTCCTTTGGGTTAGGTTTACACATATATTAAGGACAGAGAAAACAGCACTGTCGATGAACCTTGTGTTTGCTGTGGATGCATTGTGGTTTTTTTCATTTAGGATATTGTAAACGTCTGGCTCTGAATGGAGCTCTCAGATGAGCTACCCTCATTACATTGTTATTGTTACTCTTCTGTCTTTGTACCTCTTTTGTGTTTTGCAGCTTGTGTGAACATTTCAATAAAATACCAGCTCTTGTGGGCAAAAGCACTGAGCTATCAATTTTGTCAAGAGCTGGGTGCACTTACTTTGATGAAACAGTCGCTCATCAGAGGAAATAGAACACAACGAGAGGACATGAAAGGAAGTGTTTAAGCATCCGAATTCACATAGGGATGAACCCTGCCTTGGCGTACCCCATCACTAGCACCTACATGAAAGACTGTAGCAATAGAAATTTCACAGTGCTGTCAGCTGTATTTGCAAAATCAGTGGGATTTCACAATTGTAAAGATGGATTCTTAAACATCCCTATGGACTCATTCTCTCAGACCTGGTTCTGAAGAAAATGTAAGCAGCAGGTGGGAGAAGTTCAGAGGAGAAGTTCAGTGAATATCTGAATTAGCTTAGCACTGCTACCTATCCAGAACAACCTTTATTGTAGTCCAACTCAGAAATACTTCTGAATGAAACAGATTGAAATAAAAGGGGTCTCATACCTCATGCTTTTTCAAATTGAATTTGTTGCACAGGGTACATGCATGCAGAAGGTAAAGCAAAGGCATCTGAAGCACAGCTAAAATTGGAATTACATATCGCTTGGGGAAGCATAACTATACCCATAAAAACAGTTTAGGAGATGATCTGCTGGAGAAGAGCTCTGCAGAGAAGGACCTGGGTGTTCTGATGGATGACAGGTTGGCTTTGAGCCAGCAGTATGACCCTGTGGCCAGCAAGGCCAATGGTATCCTGACCTGCATTAAAATGAGTGTGGCCAGCAAGTTCTCATTGGGCTGCTTGGATGAAGGGGTGGGTCTCCAAATAGGTATTTTTTGGAGAAGGAAAATGGATCCTCATCACCCCTTCTGACAGGTGATACCTTATAAAATCAGCTGAGAGTGTGACAATCTCAGGATCTTTAATGTCTGAAAGTAGAAAGCCCAGCCTAGAGGAAGATTTATAGAAAAAGGCAGATCAAGTGTAAAAATTATGAGAAAGAAATGCTGCTTATTTCTAGGTATAATCAAAAAAAATCTCTGAAATCTTCATGTGGGATAGAAGCCCAAAGGAGGCTTAAAGGATTTTACTTTCAAAAGCCCACATGAAGTATTAAAAAGTTTGAAATTTAGTCTCATAGAAATCTTGCAACTTTTGGAAATGAAGTTAAAATCCATCTCTCTGAAGCTTCTGCAAAGCTGTACTCTCTATAATTAAGAGAAGGAGATGAAGTCTCCTGATCTTTATAGCCACACATTTTGAACAGAGAGGCACATTCTTGGCCCTGACTGCAAGCATTTGCCTGTGTTTTAAATGCAGTACCATTATTTATCTATATTTATAAAATCATAGAATCATTAAGGTTGGAAAACTCTGCTAAAATCCAACTGTCAGCTCATCACCACCATGCCCACTAAAACACATCCCGAAAATAGTTGTCTGTTAATATATATTAACACAGGATTCTCACATCCTTGATTCTCTTGTCACTGAAGCTGAACCTCTAGGTGGAAACTGGGGAAGCAAACTCCCCAACACTGTAAGAGCTGAGCAAGTCGAAGATCAGCTTATGAGACTGAATGTGTACAAGTCAATGGGGCTGGATGACTTGCATGCCAGGGTCCTAAGGGAGCTGGATGATGTGGATGAGACACTTTCCATCATGTTTGAAAAGCCATGGCTGTCAGGTGAAGTCTGTGGGGACTGGAAGAAGGGAAACATCACTCCCATTTACAAAAAAGGGAGGAAAGAGGATCTGGGGAACCACAGGCCAGTGAGCCTCACTTCTGTGCCTGCGAAGATCATGGAACAGATCCTCCTGGAAGACTTGAGGGACAAGCAAGTGACAGCCAGTCAGCATAGCTTCACCAGGGGAAGGTCATGCCTGACAAATACAGTGGTCTTCTATAGTAGAGGGACTGCATCAGTGAACAAAGAAAAGGCAAATGATGTCACCTAGCTGGACTTCTGCAAGGCCTTTGTCATGGTCCCTAACCACACCCTCATCTCTAAACTGGGGAGATATGGATTTGGAGGGCGCACTATTCAGTGAATAAGAAATTGAGTAGAAAAAAGGGTTGTTGTCATTGTTTTTATGACCAGGTGAAGGCCTATGAAAAGCAGTGTCCCCCCGGAGTCCATCTTGGATCCAGTACTCTTTGACATCTTTATCAATGATATAAATGATGGGATTGAGGGCAACATCAGCAAGTTTGTTGATGACACCAAACTGAACACAGGTGAGGTTGATACAGCAGAAGGAAGGGATGTCATGCAGAGGGACCTCAGTAAACTCAAAATGTAGGCTCTTGCAAACCTAACGAGGTTCAAAAAAGCAAAGTGCAAGGTTTTACACTTGGGTCAGGATGCTCCCAGAGATGTGTACAAACTGGAAGAAGAACTCCTTGAGAGTAGTCCTGCTAGCAGAACTTAGGGGTCCCGGTGGATGAAAAATATCACAACTCAGCGGTGTGTGCTTGCATCTCAGAAATCCAATGGTATCCTGGGTTTGATCAGAAGAGAGGTAGCCAGAAGTGAGAGGGAAGTACTCTGCCCTTGTGAGGCCCCATCTGGAATACTGTGTCCAGGTCTGAGGCCCCCAGTACAAGAAAGACAGGGAGCTGTTAGGGAGGATCCCTAGAGGGAGAGCCACAAGGATGATCAGGGGGCTGAAGTACCTCCCCTATGAAGACAGGCTGAAGGAACTGGGCTTGTTCAGCCTGGAAAAGAGAAATCTGTGTGTAGACTTCATTGCAACCTTCCAATATGTAACGGGAGTTTATAAATCAACTTTTTACCTGGATAGATAGTGATAGGACAAAGGGAATGGTTTTAAACTGAAGGAGGGGCAATTTAGATTGGATCTAAGGCAGAAGGTTTTTACTGAGAGAGTGGTGAAATGCTGGAACAGGCTGCCCAGAGGGGTTGTGGATGTCTTGTTCCTGGAGATCTTTAAGGCCAAGTTATGTGGAGCCCTGGGCAATCTGATCTAGTATATGATCTAGTGGTTGACAACCCTGCTCATGACTTGAGAGTTGGAACTTGGTGATCCTTGGGGTCCCTTCCAAGACAAGCCTATGATTTATGGAAAAAAAATCAAATCAATGATGATATAAAAAGTAGGTAATGCCCTTCAGCCACCTACAACTATAAAGTGCCAGAGAATTACTTTGACTTCAGTTTGGTTATTTTTGGATGTATAGCATTGGAACTCAAAAAAAGCTTGAGATGAAAATAGTACTTTTTAACAAGGTAAAGTGGCCTGAATCCATTTCACCATGTGGGAGTACTTCTAATCTTATATATCAAAGCTTACATGATCATAGCTTTGACTTCAGTACAGATAATACTGACTTTGAAGAAAATTAGTCCAGAATTAGGTTCACGATGTTCTCCAGAATAGAAACACTCCATGTAGCGTGAATGGTGAACTCTTCTTTTACAAAGATGATTCCTTTCTTTGTACTTTGACATTGCTTTGTTGGACTAGCTATATGTTTCACCTCATTTTCTTCCTGAAAACTGGTTGCATTTCCACAGTGGCATCCTAGGCTTGAATTTCTTGGAATCAACTTCACCCTTTATTAGAGGTAAGCTACTTCTGGAGTCACACAAATAAGTTTCATTGTGCTATATTTATAAATAATCAGGGAAAAATAAAATAAAAATTTTAATACATGAAAGTCTTTGGGATTCATGAAAGCAAAAGATTTTCTCACCAGAGTCCACGAGTGTGATAATAACATATCTATCATACCACAGCAATTTCTATATATCCTCTTGAAGTGAGACTATCGTAAGCACATAAAGTAGATGCAGGCTGGCTTCGGGAACATGGAAATAAACAGAAAATGACAGGAAGGGAACTAGAGAACTGAACTGTGTTTTTCAATCTTAATGATTCTATGATTCTATGGGTTGGAATAGGCTGCCCAGGGAGGTAGTGAAGTCACCACTCCTGAAGGAGTTCAAGAGGAGGGACATGGTTCAGTGAGCATGGTAGTAATGGGTTGATGGTTGGGCTAGATGAGTTTTGCGGTCTTTTCCAATCTTAATGCTTTTATGATGCTACGATTCTGTGAAGAGGTAAAGTGTTTTGTCCAGCAGATGAGTGGAAAGTCCAGCTTTCCAGAGACTGTTGTAGGGAATAGGCAGCTCTGACAAGTGGTCCTATGGTGAGGAAGGTAGCTGTATTCCAGTTTTACAGCTGTTATTTATAAGGTTGAAATATCAAAGGCAATATTTGTCAGTTTGTGATTTTGTGTACTAATGTGGGTGCAGAGTCTTTTGGGCTGGATATATGTTCTCTTGGCTTTGAGGGGGAACTGTTAAATTCTGGGAAATAACAAGAAAAGAAATTGGAAAATTCAAAAATTCTCTCCAATGGTTTTATGACCCTGATAATGTTTTCATGCAATAAATACTCATTTGTGGAAATGTTTTAAATATTTATTGTTTTAATACTTTAGAAAGAGCATCCCTTTGTGATTTATTCAACTTCGAAAGAAGAGTATGATTAAAGTAGTATAAGGATTGTGATAGAGGTATTCTTGATTATTATAATGGTTCCATAATGCTAATTTCTGGGGAGAATGGAATGATTTTCTCTACTCACCTTGCCCAGTTTTCTGAGAATCCTAGGACTGAAAACCCATGTTTATCAGCATTTGAAGCTGCCCTTGAATTTATAATAAGACATCCAGATACAGAAATTATTCTGCCCTAGTAGCCTGTCATTTATTCTGTCTTCCTCCTGAGGATGTCATTCTAGCTCATGTCAGTAACAAACGACCACCATAAATGACCAGGTCACAGAGCCAGTACCACAGTCCCTTTGTCCATACCAGGAAGATGGAAAGTAGATGAACTGGTTCTGAGGGCAGTAACTTAAGCACAAAATGGTTCACCTGATACTGAGTGAAGCCAATGGAAACTCTTCTGTGACTTGGTTGAACTCTTTCATTGAACTCACAGTACTATGATATATACTAGGAATATTCTGTAGGTATCCCTCATAAACTGTCCACTGCCTTCCCCTCCGGAATGAAAACAGCTAGGATACCTTGCCACCAGTATACCAATAAAACTCTGTAGCTTCATTTATGTCCAGATTCAGGTTGCCCAGAGAAGCAGCGGGTGCCCCATCCCTGGAGGTGTTCAAGGCCAGGTTGGATGGAGGACCAGGGAGCTTGATCTGGTGGATGGCAACCCTGTCCATGGTAAGGGATTGGAGCTCGATGGTGCCTTCCCATTCCAAGCCATTCCATGATTTTGTGTGATCAGGATACATCTCTGGAGCTGAGACAGGCTTGTGAAAAGGTTGACATCCGATATTCTTGTTCCCCAGGAGCTGACTGACTTGCTGGAAAAGCACATGGACCACCTACTGAAAATGATTCTTGACTCATGCTTGTCCCTGGGCTCATTTGAGCCAAGATTGTGCTGGGATCTGTTCCAAGAACATGTGGATGTTTGCACTCAGAGTGCATGTTCCCAGGCACTCTGAGTTATTATGCACAGGATGTGGCAGAAGTGGAGGTGCTTGTCTAGGAGGTGATGGCTTGGTGTGCCCACTCGAATGGCTGGGATGTCATCTAAGATCCTCTGTCCTGGAAGGTATCTGAAGCAGATATTGTCTTAAAGGGCTTCTGCATGAGCACCCTGACAGATAAGTTACCCTGCAGGTCAGCGTGGAAAGCATGTTTATTCCATGACAGAGGTGACTCACTGCTATGGCCCTCAAATGCACCATGACATCCCATTCTGTGTCTGTGTGCTGCAGAGAAATTGGATTCTCTGAGGTGGATTCACTCCACTTTGACAAGGAGAACACACCATGCAATCAATGTCCCTATGTTTGTTATCATAGCTTTGCTGCTCTCTGCCCTGAAGAATGCTGCAGGTGACTCTTTGCAGATGTCTATGGAAGTGACAGATTAGGATTTTGTTCATTGTTTTGGTATCAAATGAACCTTACATATGGCTCCTGTTAAATATGAACCTAAACAGCAGGATTTGTAGCAGTAGCTAATTGAGACACTCACCTGTGTATGATTCATTTCAGCCGCAATCCTGTTACTATTGAAATAAATGAAATGTGTCTGTTAAGTCCAGCTGAAAATCAGGGCTTTTCTTTTTTTTTTTTTTTCTTTTTTTTTTTCTTTTCTTTTCTTTTCTTTTTTTTTTTTTTTCCAACAGAAGTAAAGATTTTGCTTTTGAGACTATCTGTAGGGAAACTTTGAGCCTGCACATTCTAAAGTAGATACAACTTATACACATAAATCTGAACTTCTCCCATTCAAGACTGCTTCATTCTTTGCTTTTTATCATTTAGATATCTCAGTGGTACTTATGTGTTTCAGTCAGTGCAAGACTGCCCAGACCCACAGACAATCTACCTGTCTGAAAGATCTCAGAAGACATCTTCCTTGAATGCCTGTCATTGGGCTTTACAGGAGTTCAACAACAGCATATCATGTCTGAAGTAAATGTATGGATCTGCTACCTAGCAATTGTGCTCTCATTTGGGAAGGAGGTAAAGTATGGACATTTATTACAGACATTGGATAAAATATGGAAACAGTGCTTGGGATGAAGACAGGAAAGTCCCTTACAGTGAGAATCCTCAGCGTGAGGCTCACATAGTCTTCATTGTAGAGTGGTTGCCATGTTATTTTAGAAACATAAAATCACATAATAATTTAGTCTGGAATAGACATCAAGATGTCATCTATTTCTATCCACTGCTCAAAGCAAGGCCAAATTCAGTTAGCTCAAGTTACTCAGGACATGATCTATTCTGATTTTCAATATCTTCTAGGACAGAGCACAAACTTCTTTTTCTTTTCCTACTTCAACAGGAGGAATGATGGAAACCTCTCCTCCACAATGAAATAGGCAGTTTGTCTTTGGAGGAGGCTTTGAAACACAGAGTCATAGAATCATTTGAGTTGGAAGGGACCTTTAAAGATCCAACTCCCCTGCAGCGAACCAGGACACCTACAGCTAGATCAAGTTGCCCATCCGCCACATCTTTGGACAACCCTTTCCAATGCCTCACCACCTTTTTCTTTATATACAGTCTAAATATCCCCTCTTTTAGTTTGAAACTAGCACTGTACAATCACTCTGGGCAACAATAAGTCTGATCCCAGATGTCCCACATAGTGCTCAGCAGTGAAATGCATATAAAGGTGTACCACCTAATCTGGTCTCTATTAAAAACAGCAGAAGAGCTCTCAATTTGATGAAGATAGACTAGAGACCTTTAGTCTAGGTCTAGAGAGTGAATGGTTTTCTTTTAAGGTGAGGCAAGATTTGACTTCTGCCCTTTTCTCCAGTATTTTGCTCTTTTTAAAGAAGTCAGTCCATGTAAAAGCTGCTCAGGGGTGCCTGCCCCTCACAATGCTCTGTGGAAGGACCTGGTGCCCTCCTTCAAGCTCTAGGTTGTAGTCCAGTAGCCAAATCCTGGAAAGAGAAATCTCTCTGATTCAATTTTATAGTTTTCAGCCCTTTTGGCTAATCCTAAGAGGTTTGCTCAAGCTCGTGCTATGAACTGTTTGCAGAGTTAGGAATTAGAGGCAGATGCCCTGGTTTTTCAGTGCCAAGAACCAAGTCATTACTCCTCTGGGTCAGGCAACGAAAAAGCCAGAAAACCTTTGAGTCTGACCATGATTAAAAGACTTAAAGGTCCAGCTTGGAAACAGACAGAGAAAATACATGCTCCTGCTTTTCTTTATTCACATATGTACAGATGCTGTTCTTAAGGAACTTTTCAGCATTCAGAGCACTGACAGATCTTCCACAGAAATGTTTTACTATGTTTGCAAATATAAAGTGGAGATTAACTAGGATAGCCTTTTAATGGCACCATTGACTAAGTGATCATACTGACTGACAGCACAGAGTGGACAGAATTAAAAGTGTACATAAAGAACAAGAATTTTTCCTGAACCAATGGTAGATACTTCTATTCACATAAATATGTGCAGCTGTACCTTATGATATTCATCACACATTTCTGTCACCAATGTGATGAGCTACACAACACCATGCAAGAAATCCTGGCAGCCTGTGCCAGGCTTTTCAGAATTTACTGTGTGATCCTCTGATTCACCACATTCCTAAGCCTATACCTCATCTGCTTTGTCAGTCCTGTCCTTATGAAACCTGTTCTAGTCAGATGTATTGAGATATTTTTCACATGGTCTCTGGTAGGTAGAGAGTCTTGGGTGCTTCCCATTAAATTACCAGGCTGAACATTTTAACTCTCTATGGCCTTGACACCACTCACCAGACTCATTTTGGGCAAATACAGGGCACTCTGTCAGTCTATCAAGGCTCGGACAAGTTTTGAGCAATTCAAATCTTTCCACAAAAGCCAAAGACAGAGTAAGCTGACAAATGAGACAAATATTTTCTACAGCAAATGTTTCAGAGAAATTGACAGATTAACATATTAAAGAAAACAGTTTTGATCAAGTGAAAGAATTTGGAAAAAAAATTCCAGGTTTCTGTCTTGAAATGCTGTACAAAATATAAAGTTGCTGAAACAGAAGGAAATATTTGGACAAATGTGATAGGATTACTCCTCTCCCCTAGTTGTTCTGCACTGTAGTACTAATATTCCAGTGAATCTTACTCTCTGCTATTAAATACTTGGTTCTTTGCAATCCCAAATTAGATAAAGGTATGCATAGGTTTGTCTGAAGGGATGATCCAGTGGGCAAAATGTTGCCCTCTTGCAGTGATCACTTGAATGCCAGTCTCAGGTCTACTAATGACATACCATGGGACTTTGGGAAGAACTTCAGCTTTCTTGCCTGCTAATTGCAGGGGAGTTGGATTAGATGACCTTAGAAGATCCCTTCCAACTCAAGCAATCCTATAATTCTATGATTCTATAATTATCAGTCTTCTCTATTCTGCTAAGAAATTTGTGGTGCTTCCTTTGATATTTCTTGCTCTGTGCCTGTATGAGACCCAGAAGAGCTGCCATGGTCTCATCTGAATGCTGCTGTTAAAAGAAAAAAGGCGGAAAGCCATTCAATGAAATGTGCCAGAGTTTGTTGACATCACTCAGAATAAAAGCATGTTTTGAAAATTTCTTTGACTACTCTCATAGGTTCTCCTTATTTTAGGTCAAATACTTTCAAAGATAATGACATCCATGATGACAAATAATTTCTTCTACAGAATTAGTCTGCTGTCTTTTCTTCTTCATTCTTAGAAGTAAAACTTGATGTCCATGCTTATATATGCTTCCGTTGAAATACAAATGCTGGCTGAAGTAGGATGTCCATAAGGGACTGGATTTCCATCATAACCATTAGGGCCTTGCTACTGAAATGGCTACAGGTTGGGAACTGTATCACAACATGAGGCAAGGATAGTGTTTCTTGATCCAGAACTCTCTCTTCTCTGTCTTTCGTATACCAGAATTCATCTGAGTTGAAAGAGTTGAATGCATATGTAATATGAACAGAAGTAATAGAGTCATAGATATGCATGTAGAGACATTTATATGTATGCGTACATATACATACACTTACATGTATATGCATATATGCATAAGAGCAATGAAAAGGAAAACAGATGAGAATGATATGCCAGAGAACTAAAAAGGAACAAAAACTACAAAATATTTGCAAAGTTTTCTTTTTTCTTGTTTTCACTGCACTTCAATCAGAAAGGAAACTGAAATTCCTAGAATATTATGACTTCAAGAAATGTCTGAAAAGAAGGCTTTTTGTGTTGGTTGTGAGATCTTCTTTTGTCACAGAATCACAGAATCACAAAATTGCCAGGTTTGGAAGGGACCTCAAGGATCATGAATCTCCAAGCCCCCTGCCACATGCAGCACCACCAACCATCCCATTTAATACTAGACCAGGTTGCCCAGGGCCCCATCAAACCTGGCCTTGAACACCTCCAGGGATGGGACATCCACAACCTCTCTGGGCAGCCTGTTCCAGTACCTCACCACTCTCTCTGTAAAGAATTTCCCCCTGACGTCCAACCTAAATCTCCCCTCCCTCAACTTAAAACCATTTCCCCTTGTCTGGATACTTCCTTTCATTTGCTGTATGATGTTTTCTCCTTACATGCATCTTGCACCCTCTGCAAAGGTTTCCCATCTCACACAAGAAATAACACTGTGAAAGGGTTTGGTGTTTGTGTGGGGTCCTGTTAAAAGTCAGATTCAGTTCCTGAGGGATATAAAGTTTGGGTTAGTCCTCCAGCTCTGATGATTCGTTTCTAGTCATGGAAAGAGTCTGCAGCCTCCCTGTATAGCCATGGTGACACATAGCACTGGACCACCCTCATCTCCAGTGAGTCAACCCAATCAGTGCCGGCTGAACCCCTACACAACTAGAAATGGAAACTGTGGGAAGGAGGTAAAAAAAACCTCCTTTTCTGTCCCCTTTCTCCCACCATAAGTCCACAACTACTACCTTCTAAGGATGTAAAGAAAATTAATTTGAGTTTCAAGCATCTGGAGAGCAATGGTGCTCTAGAAAAGCATATTACAGATGTTCCTCTCCTTATGGCTACAGCAAATCAGGATGAAAACATACTGCAGAGACTGTGATGTGCTTGAAATCTAATGCAAACTGTTCTCTTTCAAGCAAACAGTGGAATTTTAACTATGTTCTGCAAGCAAAGGAGGAGAAATGCTATGTTTCCCTCTTTCTTTTTTAAGTATTATTATTAAAGATAAAATCCTGCCTGAGGGTGCTCAAATAATATGCTACCGAGGAATGTGCATGAAGTACACAACTCCACTAGGAGGGAAATACATATATTAACAGGAACTTTATTCATTAACTTGGGATAAATGATTATTATATTGATGAGGCTGGAGAATGTGAAATACTTCTTCTGTCGGATAAAAGATAGTCCTGTCAGTGCTGTGACCAAGCTTTGAAAGTTCATGCTGGAAGAAATAGATCATGGAGGCAGGAACTAGAGGTGGAAAGCAATTCCCAGATGGTAACACTTTCATTTTTCATTTGGAAAAGTTAATATTACGCCAAGTTTTATACACAGAATCACATAAAATGGCCCAGGTTGGAAGGGACCTCAAGGATCATGAATCTCCAACGCCCCTGCCACAGAAGGGGCCACCAACCTCCCCATTTAATACTAGACCAGGCTGCCCAGGGCCCCATCAAACCTGGCCTTGAACACCTCCAGGGACGGGGCATCCACAACCTCTCTGGGCAGCCTGTTCCAGCACCTCACCACTCTCTCTGTAAAGAACTTCCCCTGACATCCAACCTAAATCTCCCCTCCCTCAACTTAAAACCATTTCCCCTTGTCCTGCAGTTATCTACCCTTTCAAAGAGTTGAAAGACACCAAAGAAGACACCATTTGGGGCAGTGCCATTACATAACTCCCTGATTGGTTAAATAAACTCACTGCTGCAATGCTTTATTTTTGTTTAAGGGACTGATTGTGCTTTGGAATAAATGTCTTCTCAAGACTATAGAGGGTAATACTGACATCTTTAGGCTGGTTATTTGATCTGTTATGTGCCTGTTACCATTGCAAACCCATCATCTCTAGATGATGTAATCTGAGAGCAATCAGAGTTTTCTTATTTTCTGTGATGTAGAAGCCATCTGGAGTTGTCCAGACCAGGCATTTGATGGCAATATTTTATTAAAAAAAAAAACAAAAAACATGGCCAGCAGGTCAATTGTGATGATCCTCTCTCTCTGCCAGCTAGGGCCATGTCTGGAGTACTGTGTCCAGTTCTGGTCTCCTGAGTTCAAGAGAGATGGGGAACTTCTAGAGACAGTGTCTGGAGAAGAATGGGGGGATCTTATAAATGCTTATAAGAATCTACAGGATAGGTGTCAAGAGGATGGAGACAGGCTCTTTCCAGCAGTGCTCTGTGACAAAACAAGGAGCAGTGGGCACAAAATGGAACACAGGAAGTTCCATCTGAACATGGGAAAGTACTTCTTTACTTTGAGGGTGACAGAGCACTGCAACAGGCTGACCAGAGACCTTGTGGAGTTTCCTTCTCTGGAAATATTCAAAAACCATCTGGACACTTTGCTGTGCAGTCTGCCCTAGGGAACCTAGAATAGCAGGGAGATTGTACACAATGACCACCAGTTTCCTTCCAACACTTATGATTCTGTGACTCTGTGATTTTGTGACCCTCTATTTCTTACTCAGAGTCCATGTTCTGCTGCCATTCAGCAGGCTGGAAGGAGTAGTGCTTTACTTGGGATATCCTTCAGGCTTAGAAAAAGAGGCTGGAAAGAAGGAGGAAAGATCATAATTTGTCAGCTGTCAGTTATCTCTAAGAGAAAGCATCTGAATGGATTCACAGAAAAACAGGCTAGTTGTGATGAGTATCAAATGAGCACAGAGAATGGATATTGACTTTGCAGAACCATGTCATGGTTGTTAAGTGAATGATTTTGCACTGGAGCAGTGGAAAATGGTCAATTATTCTTGTTGCTGCCAGATATACTCCAATGCAGATTGATAATAAGAGGCCTGAGATCTAAGCAAAGACAGCTGCTTCAGAGGTGGCCAAAATCCTTTGTATTTTCTTCATATCTGCTTAACCCTGGCTATGCCAGCCTCCCCACTATTGTTTCTGGATAAAGTTTCCAGGATGGAAGACGATATGCAAATATCAAATTGAAGAGAGACAGGGTACGGGCAGATTCTGGACCCCAAAAGTACTGGGAACTGTCACATCTCTATCATCCTTTTCCCATGAGTAACTCACGCAAGAACTCAGTTCATCATCCATTCCCCCGCCATAAACCACAGCTCATTCTCTCTCCTTTTCCCATTTTCCAGGCAACTCTCATTTTCCAATGACTTCTCTGTTGCTTGGCAGATCCTACCTTCGATTGTCATAGTAACCAAATACAATTCTGGACACAGATGAAATTCTTAAGACATTATTATCCATTAGATGAGAGTGAATAAAATCTGTCTGCTTTTCAGGCTCCTGTAAATAGCATTCTAATGATAAAACCACTTTTCGTCTTTCATAGGATACCAGCATTTTAATATCTTGGGCAAATTGAGTGAGTGAAAATAGGAGAAGGGAATATTGATTTGGATAGACTTACTGGATACCAATACTGAGGTGTTTGATTTGTTACATGGAACTTCCCAAGCTTCAGTCAGTACTGATAAAGCAACAATTAAGTGTAGCCTGGCAGTAACAACAGCAACTGATCTTCATTTAGGATCTCTGGGTTCTTTAGTTTGCTCCATGGAAGTCACTGTCAGAATTGCATAGAATTTTTTGGGGACATACAGATCCTTGAAAAAGTCAGGCATCTAGGGACATGTATGAAGGATCCTACTGAAGCTAACAGGACTTCCACGGCTATTAGTTTGTATCCTCAGTTTCTGTGCATATTTCCATTTCCTCAGCTACTTTAGGGGATTAGTAAATTTTACACAGTACGGGGGAAACATGAAGGCAATAAATGAATGTTAGTGGAGATTTAAACAGCTCTCTTGCTTCTAAATCACATGTATCTGCATTCTTAAAATGGGCTGTGCATTTTGTTGCCCTTTGGAAGTCAAACTATGCGAGAACTGATTCTGTAGTCGTGTCTTAAATGGGACATCCACTCTTGGAAAAGAGTATTTCTTTCAGTGGAGAAATGGAAGTTCATACTGAGGGCTGAAAAAGAGTGCTGCAGTCCTCAGTCCTGCCTGAACCAAAAAACAAACAAACAAACAAACAAACAAACAAACAAAAAAAACACTATATATTTTTTTATTCTTGCAGAGCTCTACCAGATGGTACTTTTGTGCCATGGGTTATAGCTACTTTGTTATGTGACTCTGGGACTGGTGACGTGGTGCAATGTCTACCTGCACTTAAGTGCCACACGTTGGGTCTCAGCAGCAGGAATTAGGTGTGTATTGGGCCCTCTGGCCTGCAATGACCTTTCAAGGACCCTAAATCTAACCCAAAACTGCTGTAGACAACTGCAAGCCTCCTGTAAAATCAATCAAGATCTCTTTTAGATAGTAGCTTTCTCACTAAACTCAAGATTACATTATTCTGCTGAATCATTAGAAAGTTTCCAATGCAAGGTTAATAGTAAATCAGTCACTCTTACACCAATGGTTTTCTGGACAAGAGTTCCCCCTCTTTCTGTTTCTAACAGGTTTGTGTAAGATACTAGCAATATTGTTTTTACAGTCTGTTGCTAGATTCTACAGTCTGTTGCTAGACTGAGAAACATCCTATTTCTATGACATCAAGGTTGAGAACTTAATCACTGTTACATATAATATAGCTCAAATCTGTACTGTGCCCAAAGAAGAAGTAGTTAGAGCTGGAAACAGGACAGCACATCAAGGGAAATCTTTTATTTATGTCACAGAAATGCCATCCATGCCATGGGTGGAGTTGTCCCTCCAAGCAAACCAAAAAGGAAAAAACTACCGAGCATAGAATGAAAAACAATGAGGTTGAAAAATGTTCCTCATTACTGTAGAATAATTTGTTTCCAGCTTTTTTTTTTTTTTTTTTTTTTTTGGTACCGAAAATATTCTTTATGACTCACAATCATATCATTATAATGAGTGCAAAGAAGCTTCAGTTTATGTAAGAACAAGTAGAGTAACAGGAAACAGCACATTAAGTATAATCTAATTATACTTTGTTCCACAACAGAAAGGACAAATGCATTTTTTAGATAAGAAAGTAAAACAGTGTAAACATATGGAAATCAGGGAAAAAGACACAGGCATTACCATTAGGCTCTGCAGGGTCAGGAGACCAGTTCAAACTACCTAGGCCAAGAGTTTATCTGTTTGCTATACTCCTGCTGGGAGTGTAGCTCTTAACCAAACACCTACATTAAATACCTAAAGGTCTCCAACTAATGAACTTCCTTTCCAAGCAAAAGAAAAGCACTGAACACTTTCTATTCAGAACAGGCCTTGCTAAAAGAACAGCTCAGAAGTAAAAAAATGCCCACAGGTCTAACTATTCAAAAATGTCAATATGTTTCTTCTCTTGTATGTCAACAGGGAGATGATAAATCACAAAATTTGGGGCAACAAAGACAATTATGATCATCTTGTTCAGCTTTGTAACTGACACAAGTATAGAATTTAACTCAGTATTTTCCACACTGGGCCACAACTTATGCATAAACTATAGGCTTACTTTTGCAAAGATATTTGATCTTCATCTATATGAATTCTTGTCTCTCTTGAATCTTGTATGTGAGGCTTAAGAAATGTTTGCGAATTTCTTTGAGAACCTTCTTGGAGACTCAGTGTAGCGAATTTGCAGGCATACAAATAAGAGGTTGGTTTCTATCTTGTTACTTTACTTTCATGTTGTTTTTACTTACAGGCTTTGCTATTAATACAGCCAGAATTCAAATAGGCGATTACCAAGTCATTGCACAGATAATATATCAGTATATATATCAGTATAATGGGATATTCTGTTTAAATAAATACTAATTGCATATGATCAAATTATCACATAAACTACACCAGAGGTAAAGTAGATGAAATAGCCCTTAAAGTTAACAGACTTCACCCATACTAATGCAAAAGCATTTCCAGTCTTCTCTCAGCTCACTCAAAGCATTTTTAACCTCCAAAGTTATGCATATCAATACCTTAAAAACGTGCTTGGAAAATTACACAGGTAATTAACAGCAGAGCCTCTTGGATGAGATGCAATTAAGTTGGGAAGAAAACATTTTTATTCCCATGATAGGAAAACATAGCACAAAAAGCTATATGTCTAGACAAGATCTTGTGTCATAGCAGTGACAGTTCTATTTGTGGACACAAGTGTGACTGTTATGGTCATAAGTAAGGTAACTAATTTGGAAATCTTTATTATTCTGTGTTAGGACTCTTGAATGCAGGATTTCCCTAGATTTAGCTGTGATCTCAGTCAATGAAACTAAGTATATCTCATCCCAAAGAACAAAGTTCGGATTAACCCCACCCTCATACAGAAACAGTCAACTGAATTCCCCTTCTGGTATCCATTGTTGAAGCAAGAGGAAAAAGCACCGCTCCCCCATTGTTGGAGAATGACTCATGCATCACAGAAAGGCTAATTCTTCTTGGGAGGATGGAACTCCCAACAATTTCACCAACTGCTCTG
Organism: Phasianus colchicus; assembly: GCF_987193195.1. Classification (NCBI taxonomy): domain Eukaryota; kingdom Metazoa; phylum Chordata; class Aves; order Galliformes; family Phasianidae; genus Phasianus; species Phasianus colchicus. Next base: position 87,670,926 of record NC_143438.1, read on the forward strand.
AGAGACAGGATGCAATGTTCCTCAAGAGTGATAAGAAACACCTGTAAGTGAACGGAAAAATAATAATAATTAAAAAATAACAAAAAATCAAAGGAATTGAAACTGTTTTCTCTAGAAAACTTACATTTAATGAGGTTTATATAAATATCTACAGATACATTTTCCATGACCATTAAGCTGAACAAAGATTAGATTTAACTGAGCAAGACGAATCCATTAAACACTAGAAAAAACATCTCTAATGATTATGAAAGCTAAGCACTGGCATAGGCTGCTGAGGAATGGAAAGTCTAGCATATTCTACCACCTGCAGTCAGTAGTTTTGGTATAGCTTCCCCCCAAAGGAGCAGGGACACGAGCTTCTCATAGTCCTTCCCATCCCTGTTTTCTTTGGTTCTGAATGGTCTGTGCATTGTTCCAGAGTAAAATCTTGTCAGAGGCAGAGAAAAAAAAAATCTCCTGAGCACTCTGCTCTGATTCCAAACAAATTGCTTCCCATTAAAAATGACAACACTTTCAAATGCTTGCAGCCATCAGCATGGGAAGTCATTGATCCTTGTACAATGCACACAAATTCTCTTTGCTGTCTTATTTGTGGACTTAATTATTCTTTTTCTTTGACATTTTCTTATCTTGCATAATTTCTCTTTAACTTTGTGATGATATGAGATCAATCTAATTCAGTTTGTTTCACTTTCTTTCATATTTTGACACCCCAGATCACTAACATTTACACCTCTATACGATATAGATGTAACTGAACAGACTATCAAGAGAGCTTCCCAAGCAAGGTCCTGATTTATACTTTTAACAGACAGTAGGAGTGAAGAAATTTGTTTGAAAATATTTGGAAAACATTCAGAATATTTTAGGTCGGAAGGCACCTCTTACAGAGATCATATAGTCCTAACTTCCTCCTCTTCCAGCACAAGGAGAATCACCTAAAACACATTGCCCAGGACAATGTTCTGATGGCATTTCAGTATCTCAAAGGAGGGAGACTCCAAAACCTCTCTGGGCATACTGTGCCAGAGTTTGACCACCTTCTTAATAGAAAGAATATTTTCATGTGCTGAGAGGAAATTTGACAAGTTGGCAGAAAAGTTCCTCAATTTATCCCACAGTATGTAAGGTGTGAAGACTAACCAATCTATTTTTAATTCTAACTCAGACTCCAAGCTAAGCAGTTGATATGATTCTCATGCTTCAATTACATAGCAATGACAGTGTAGTATTTGAATCTCAACTAAAAAAGAGTCAATGTACCTTCTGTTTTTGTGCTTGATGCACTGTTCTCTCTCCTTTTTCCTCCACCCTCTGTAACTATTCTGTTTCTCGTACGTTTCTGTGATGTATAATTCACAGTATTGTGCAGTGCTCCCATATTCTTGTCTTCCATTCAGATCAGTTTTCAAATTCTGTGGCTCCAGGCTCCAATGCTTTACACATTCTTGAAGCAATTGAGAAAAGGCTGTAAGCTGAAAATACTGTGCAGCAGCATAATTGAGTGGCCAATCAATACAAGAGCTGTCACTTCAAATCGAGAAATTAATGAACTTATTTTGCAGTAAAGGAAATGAGTTTAAGGAAAGGAAAAATAAAAGCTGCTAACAAGGCAATGTCTGAGGCTGTGGCTTTTAAATAGAAAAGAAAGGGAAAGAATATCTTTTAGGAAAGAATTCAAATACTAACATTTAAACCTTTTGTACTTTCAGTTCTGCTTGATCTAACTGGTGTGGGGGGTTATGATGACAAATTTACAACTGGAGTGTTCTCACCACAGCTTGGTGATGGGGAAAAGCCAGGGGTAATTCCAGTGTTAGAACTCCACACATATCTCTGCATCCACAACTGTTCTCTAAACCCAGAATAAACTGACATCATTTGAAAACCTCTATTCCACATGTCCGTTGTGGAAGGAAAGGATATAGAGGAGTATTCATAAGTCTTCTTGCTTTTTCACTTAAATCTAAGTGCAACCTTTTTTAATGAAAAAAAAGTGCTAATAATGCCTTTCTCATTTCAAATTCCCCAGATCAACTCTTTGAAAGGGTAGATGACTGCAGAACAAGGGGAAATGGTTTTAAGTTGAGGGAGGGAAGATTTACTTTGGACATCAGGGGGAAATTCTTTACAGAGAGAGTGGTGAGGTGCTGGAACAGGCTGCCCAGAAAGGTTGTGGATGCCCCATCCCTGGAGGTGTTCAAGGCCAGATTGGATGGGGCCCTGGGCAGCCTGGTCTAGCATTAAATGAGGAGGTTGATGGCCCTGCATGTGGCAGGGGCATTGGAGATTCATGATCCTTGTGGTCCCTTCCAACCTGGGCCATTCTGTGATTCTGTGAAATCAAAATAAGATTGGAGAATCCAAACTGAATCAAGAACCAGATCTGGCACCAGCCAGTTGCCAAACACTCTGTTTCACAATCAAAGCCCCAACCTATGTAATCCTGCCCATAAAGAGAGCAAGTAGTTAGTCATGGCCACCTGGCACAAATTATATCTATTATATATTAACTTGATCATAGAGGAATTGCTCTGCATGACTGCATGACTGAGTGGGAAGAGGAATGCATTAGCAATGAGATGTTAGTTGAGTCCTATGACTGCTCTGCTGTGTCCCTGCAGAATTCATTACCCTGGTTTTTGTTGTCACCACTGGTAAAAAAATAACCTCTCTTTTGTTCTGTCACAAGGTGCACAGGACACTGCTGTTATGGAAAACTTTCATATTTTTGGTGGGGAACCACTGGTGATATATATCATGAACTGAACAAAGGCAGACTCTGAAGCCTCCTAGTCAACAAAAAACCTTTTCAGAGAGGCGATCTTCTGGCCCTAGTTGCTGGCAAGCAAGTAGAATTGAGATGTTCCAGACCTCTTCATATCTATAACACATTGATGTGAGACATTTCTGTTGAAGTACCATGAAATTTTGGAGTTAAAGAGGATAAAATATAATCATTGACATATGGCAGTGGATGGAAAGGAAAACTATCTCTAGCTGTGTCAGGCGTGAGGGATCATCCTAGACTTTAGTGCAACCTGTGATGAGAGCAAAAGAATCCGGGAACATTTGGACTTAAGAGTTCTGGGAAAGGCAGTTACCCAAGCATCAGTTTAAGACTTACAATACTGCTTGAATAATTTGGTAAGAATCCTAGATACTTTTATCTTCCTATCTTAGACATCACAAGAGGTAGCATAAATGCTATTTCTCTTTATCTGAACAGACCACTAACAGAAGCAGTTCTACAGACCATTCATTCTCAATATATAGAATAAAAAAAAATTATTCTGAGCAAGGCAACATTTATATAATCTCTATTAAGCACACTAGGCTTTGACACTAAGCACACTTTCATCAGAAGTACCGCAGGATGTTTTGGAGTGCTTGCATCTTGTTTTCAATCTCATCCAGATAACAGAGAGTAAAGCATGACTTTGTCAGGCAGAGAAACCTTGGATAATTCTCTGCAGCTCAGCGGGCAGTATAGCTTGGGGGGTGCTGTTTGCACGTGCAAAAGACAGAAGGCCCATCATGGGAGCATAGTGTGTGATATTAAATTTTCTGTAAAAGGCCATCCTCAAGTTAAAGCCATTATCTCTGGCATACAATCTCTACACAAGTGAAATATTCAGTGCTAAAAGTTTATGGCATTTCCCTAGGCGAAGTTGTTTGCAGTTGACTGAGCTTTTGCTTGCAGAGTATAGTTTGGCAGCTTTTCTCAGCCAGCTTGACCAAGGCTGTGAAGAAAAACCTTGTGTATACAGGACGACAGTGTTAGGACACAGGGCTACAGAGCTGCTGAAAAACATGCTTTAACGGCTTTAACGCTTTAAGTTTTTTCACACCTGTGGCAAGAGAATTACTGTGTTGTTCCATGGGCACAGTGGGAACATTTCTCAGGAAAGCATGTCTCATCACGGGGCAGGAGTGTCACAATAACTTCAGACTGAGACTATAATAATTGCAACAATGAGCTGTATTCCAGAAGCATCAATGATCACATACATACAGCAAGCAGGTATCTCCTGGTACAGAATAGAGAGAGGAACTGCGAGAGCTTCTTTTCCTCAAAATTCCTTTCTAGAGGGACTCCATTTGTCCAATCAGTGAAGAACTTACAGAACTGTAACAAGCTACCCAGAGAAGCTGTAGATGGCCTATCTGTGGAGGCATTTGAGGCCAGGTTGGATGGAGCACTGGGCATCCTGATCTGGTGGGTGGCAACCAGTACATGGCAGGAGGTTGGAACTAGATGAGCTTTAAGGTCTTTTTCAACCCCAGCCATTCTATGATTCTATGATACGGTTCTACAAACTGAAGTCCTGTGGCTTTAGGTAATATAAAATACACATTGAAAGAGAAGCTCCCCCCAAAACCCTTCAGCAGGTTAAAACAGAAGTTAAAGATGAATACTGGTTTGTTTATGGAGATGAGTTAAGTGTTCCATGTCTACATCTGCAGTTTACTTCTTCCCAATTCTTGGACTGCTGGCTGGTCTTTAAAGCAATACAGCCCTTCTACCTGGAACTTATGGCTGTGAAAGTGTTAGTGTTACCATTAAGCAAGTCTTGACAATTTACTGTGTTGCTCTTATTTCATTGGAGAAAACAAAATAATCCTTTATTTCACTCTTTCTAAATAAGAAAAGGCAGGGACTTTGTACTTACTTCTAATTACAATGCACTTCATTGTGCAGCCCCAGTGAGGGGAAAAGGGTTTCAAAGTCTACACAGTGTTGAGTGAGAATTGATCTTAAATTAAATTTGTCTCTGGGAATTTAGCTGTAACTAAGACACACTGAGGAAAAATAATCAGATCACTGTTGTTCTAGTTGTGCATGTTAAATAAAACCAGCACAGTCAGGCATTTTGAAATAGCAGGGAAAGTAAAGACTGGACATGGTGTCCTATTTCATGAAGATACTAACTGTAATGAACCAGTGCAGCAGTTATGTATGGTGACAGTCACCTTTCAAGAAGCGATTACTACTCCATCTCCTCTGCATAGGAAAGGCAAATTATAGGATCTCCATGCTTCATTAGAGTCAAACATACTATTTCAGTTAAAAAAAAAGATTCTTCTAGCACTTTGTATTTTCCAGTATGGACTTGGGACTGCACTTTCAGTCTATGAGGGGCTCCAGGATTTAAAATGTGTCATAAACATGAAGTACACTGTGCCTCCACCTTCACAGAACATAACTCCAAGGTGTAATAAAACATGTCCCCAGTGTAAATCAAGATCCAGTCAACTACAACGGTAGATAGTGATTTTAGAATCACAGAATCATTAAGGTTGGGAAAGACCTCTACGATTGTCTAGTGCAACCATCAGCTCATCTCCACCATGCCCACTAAACCATGTCCCTCAATGCTGCATCTCCACGTGTCTTGAACACCTCCAGGGATGGTGACTTCAGGTGGGTGACTTCACTGCTTCCCTGGGCATTCTGTTCCAAACCTCTTTTTCACTATCATTTGATAAGTTTCAAAAGCAATCAAGTTTTGTGTTGTTTAGGTTTGTTTGTTTGATTGGTTGGTTGTTTTTTTTGTTTTATAATTTGGTTTATTAAGGAAGTTTTTTCTTTCAGTCAGTTAAAGGCTTTTACTTACCTCCACCTATTACTGTACTGACAGATGGTACAGGCAGGTATGAGTTAAGGTGTATGTACAGATGGTTCACTCTGTCTTGCAGTGTCTCTGACAAGATAACAACATGAGGAACTGCAGGACGCTACAGATCACAAAGAGAAGTAATGTATATGCAGATAGCCCACACTGACCTGTGGTGCCACTAACAAGACAGCCAAATGAGAAATGGTAGAACACTACAGATAGCAAAAAGGGCAGTTGTTTGATAAAACTGCTGTCAAAATTAGAAAGAGCTAGGGAAATAATAGCATATATATCAAATAAGAGTATAAAATCAGCAAAACTAGGGTTGATTAGGAAACGACAAAGAGAAATGAATTGTTTATTTAAAGGAGTGAGTGACAGTTGGAGAGAGGATCACTTTGCAGGTAGAAGAGCAAATCTGAAGTGAGCCAAGCCACGTGTTCACAGCTCCCTGTTAAGAGGCCCTGAGCCCGAACAAAACAGCTTGGAGCAGTACTGTGCATTCATACATGCTCCAAACATGGTTACGTCTGACTCTTGGGCACACAAGAGGGATTTGGATGCTTTTTCTTTTACTGGGAGGGAGCACCTGGAGGAGGTGGCTGGGCATCCTGACTTCCTGAAGGTGTGAAATCAGAGTGCTGGAAGTCTTGTTAAAAAAAAACAAACTGTTTTTGTATCTTTTGAGAAAGATTTAATGCAGTGTATGCTAAGTCCTTTTTGTAATCCATACATGAATTTTTCTTCATTCAAATAATCCAAAGCCCTATCCTATCTATATTCAGCTCCTTATGGTGTTTTTATTTATACACTACAAGTGCTCACAGTAAGTGAAACATTATAAAGAGGAAAAGATAAAGCCTTGGACAGTAAGTCCAGGAAAAGAAACATAAATTAAGAGTGAGAATGCAATCAGAAGTAATGTCTCTACTTTGTATTGGAAAATCTGCAGAGGATACAAATGAGTTTGTCCTCAAAGGCCACTATGAGATTACTGTCAGACATGTAGGCAAATACTGGACCTGCAAGAAAGGGTGCAAGGCCTTTTTCAGTGGTCTGACTGAACTATATTTTACTACATACAAAAGTTTGCTAGTAGTAATACAGATTTATCAAAGTTTATGATACTCTTCCGATAGCTCCGGACAAGTTTCAGGCTGTTAAGATAGCATGGGAAGTCAGCAGGAGTCACCAACATCCATCCCAGTTCCCTACCAAGAGGGGAAGCCCTGGGAGACTGTATGTCAATTGACTGTAAACCAGTAGATGATACCCAGGATGCATTTGAAGGGAGAATCTCAGAAATGTTCTCATGAGTATTCCTGCTGTCCCGAGATTCTTCATATTCTTCCAGTAAGTGACAGGATAATAAATGGATATGCTAGAGTATAAATGTAAATGCACATTTATTTCAGCATTTGCCACCTTTATTTGTTGGAGAGTTCGGTGCTCGAGAGGCAAATGATTCTGCATCTAGTAGTTACTGAATTTGTATTTGCAAAAATGCATTTTTAGTTCAACGAGCAAATTGAGATTTATTTGTCTTCAGCAGATTTCCTCATTCTGTCCCATCCTCTGTTAACAATTCAGTTTCCTGGTTCCTGTGACCATGCTGTTCTCTTGATACAACAGGCTGATAAATCACTTTAGTGAGAATGGCTACATACCTACATTATACTGAGTGATCTAAATAAGACAGTAGATGTCCTTCTGTTCCCCATGGCATAGTAGGACCTTCTGGGCAAAGATCCAATGCTTCTCAGAAGACAAGACTCTAAGAAAATTTTTGAAATAATCAAAGAGTGCCTTTGGGGCAGATAGAATAATCTTGACTCGAGGAATTGATATAACTATTTGCACCAATTTCTGATCACTGGTTCATGTACTGAGGCAAAAAAAAAAAAAAAAAAAAAAAAGAAGAAAGAAAAAGAAAAAAAAAGAAGAAATATTAGGGAAAAAAAAATCAGTAAATAACCTAAATTTCCCCCAAATCATCTTAAGCTAAAATCTTATTCTGTCCATTCTCAATTTAAACTTTCCTTATTTTCATCACAGGTTTCACACAGCCCCTCACAATCCAGCTAGCATGGGAAGTTGGGGTCACATCTATAACAGAATCTGCTTCTCTGAGCATATTAGTTTCTGCATCTGATTGCACTCCAAACTGAAAGGGAAATTAAGTAAAAGAAGGAAAAAAAAAAAAAAAAAAAAAAAAGGATTTTAATAGTTTGTAAAGGAAATGTTTCAGCAGCCCCACCATCCAGAAAACATCTTCTGGTAATGCTTGGCTATTTTATCGTTTGCCATCTTCTGGACTAGTGATTTTCCCAGTCACAAGTGGTTATTCCCAAGCACAGAACTGGTTTTAATTGTAGGGAAAGCAACACAGCCACTGATCCCAGCACTCTGTTTTTGGGTAATACGTATATATTTTTAAAATTCTTTTGTATGCTTCAGAAAATAAAGAGCCTATTGGCATAGAGGTTAAAGAAAATAACAAGAGGTTAAAGTATACAGCAAGTATTAAACTGAGGAGCATTAGGTGGCTGCAGAGTTCCCCATCTGGGGCTTTAGCTTTGGTGTTTCTGAAGGGATTTCCAGAAGCACTGAATAATTGCACCAGCCACAGCATCAGAGCTCATCTTCATAGATGTAATTACTGCACGCTTCTGACACCATAGATATTACCATTAACCCTGCATGTGAATCATATCTAATTTATTGTCTGAGTTGAAAGCAATTCTGTCTTTCCAGCTGAAAATTTGCAGCAGTGCTTTGTCATGTTAATCTTCAGGTTACGATCTCTCTTCCATATGCATGCACTGCCTTTCCAGATGGAAGCTCATCAAAGCACCTCCTGCTGTCAGCCTTGATGTTCAATTTTGGACCTTCCCTTAAAAACAGAAGCAACCCTTATTTCCATGTATGACAAAGACATTCATTTAACAGGCACTGGTATTTACAGCACAGACAGAACATTTTGAGAAACTTCAGATGCTAAAAAGGTTAATTATTATAACCTCTAAAAAATAGGAAGTCTGTTCACTGTCCTTAACCAGTACTGCACTATTGACAGCTGTACATAATACTTGCTCTATTGGTGAATTTGCAAAAGAAGCCCCTCATACTACATCCAGTTTGGAAAGTCCTTAACATGTGCATCACACAGTGAACAACTCTTGAAAAAGTTCAGTAAATGCTCAGATGTAAGCATACAGGGATGGGCACCTCTGGGATACAGCATCTCTGGGAAAACCACTGTTTCTTGATAAAATATTTTTTATGGGAAACTGGTACAAAATAGTTTTTTTATTATTATTATTTTAAAAATCACCTCTATTTAACTATGTACTTTTAAGGACCATCAATTCAAGTTAGTTCCAACTTCTGTTCAATATTTATTTCTAGTTTCCTTTGATATAAACTCAATTAAAATATATTATTGCTACAAAGGCAAAATGCAGTGTCTCAGGGCTTTCCCTCCTTTCTGTGTGGGGCTCTCTGGGTGAGTAATGCCTTCTATGATGCTTTGCAGACTCCATCTGCACCGATAAATTAAACAACACCAGGAAACACTTCCAGGCCCTAAACCTCAAATATCTTATAAATGGTGCAAACTGCACTGTTAAATTATTAAATGAAGGATCTCTGGTTGTGATTCAGGCTCACTCACTGTCTCCCAGGCAATTCCCAGGCATAGGATGGAGTTATAGTCAGCCAGGGCAGTTTGCTTCCTGGCAGGTAGGTTAGATGTAAACACCTGGATATTGAGGTTAAGAGAGTTTAATAATTATACAGGTGCAAACTATTTCTTCACAGCTCCATTCTGAACTTTCCAGTGAAATGCTCCATCTATAGATGTCCCTGTTCATTGCACGGAAGTTAAACTAGATGTTTAAAGATCCTTTCCAGTTCAAATGATTCTATGATTGTATCTTTATCAGTTTCATCTTCGCATTCTCCTATTGGCATTAACTGCGTAAGTGCCACCTAAGACCATTCAGGAGGCCCGTGCCTCAGTTCAGGACTGAACCAGAAGCCAGGAACCCCTTCAGGGTCAGGAGCATTCCACTTCTGCTGGTCTGCACTGATCTTCCCTTAACTGCAGCAGGAGCAGAAAGATGCAACCATTGGGGCCTCCTGAGAACGTCACAATACCTGATGATATCTCAGATTTTTCTTTGTAGCATAGTAGAAATTTCTGATTCACCAAAGCTGACTAGCTAATTAATAATCTTTGTTTACTTGAAAGTAAATGGCTATATTAAACTACACCAGCATGCCTTTAATTGCTCAGGGTTATTTGCCATTTTAACTCAAAAGAAAACTAATTCAAGTAAAACGTATGGTGGCTTTTAGTCAAATTCTATTTCATAGCTCCATACCTGCTGCAAACCAAACCAGTTTCCTGTGTCATTCTGGAATTCATGTTTTTCCTGTCACTTTGAAGACAATGTTCTGACTTGGAAAACTGACTCTGAAATTACATTTAAAAAATTACAGAATAGTGTATTCAATAGCATTGAATAAAGCCAGTTCTTCCCATCGTCCTGAACTCTGTTAGCGGATATTAAGGTGTAGAGTGGTTAGAATTCCTTTGATATCACAACAGCAGGCATCAGGAACCTGTTCTTCATAGCCACTTTCCATCACACACACCCTTCTGCCTGGGCTCTCCAAGGAATATTCAGTAGGAAGGATCAGTTAATTAATTTTGGCTGCAAAGTTTGCAAGTGAGAACAAGATCGGTGAAGTAGCAAACCACAGGAGATAAAGCTGTTCCTGTCTAACCTGGTGTGCTTGATAGAATGGTTTAACCATTGCAAAGACATTCTAACACTGACTATTTGAAGTCCTGCACATTATACATGCTATGTAAAAAGAATGGCAGTTTTGTTTAAAAAGTCAAGGTAGCCTGAGATAATTAAAATTGAGAATGCTATTAAGACTGTCGTTTGGATCACTGTTGACTGATAAGTTGTTGCTGAGAGTAGCTTATTCCTGTTCCCCAGACTTAGGTGCCCAATTAAAGATAAATGATATGTTCTGTTGAATCTCTGGAGAGTAGATACTGTCTCTCTAGAGTAGACACCATTGGCTCATACTAGGATAAATCAATCCTATCTTTTGCCTTAATAACTGGAAGAGGTGTTCACAGGTCAGTAATCTCTTCTGGCTAAATTTGGGACACAGTTGTCTAAGCATGGATATGAGAATTATTTAAGTTTCTCAGACTTTAGCTGAATGAATCCCCAAACACTCAATGATGTATCAAAAGTCAAATAATCATTGAAATGACTGAATATCTTTTTCTAGATCTGACCTGAAGGAAATTCTGCACATTCAGCGCCATTAAACCTTGCAACCAAGGCTACATGACAGAAAAAAAAACAGAGTCCCTGTACATATCCTCAAAATATATTTTTGGAAGGTCTCCATGTCCTTTGTCATGGTATTAGACTCCTCCATTTATCTGTATTGTGTATTTTTAGTCCTATCCCCTTTTACACAGATAGTTGGCCTGACACTTCTGCAAGCTGTTCTAAACCATGGTAGCTATTCCTGTCTCTCTTGAGCATCAGTATTTTTGGTGCTAGCATTTGTTTGGGTTAAGAAAAAGAGTTTTCAAAAAGCACTTTAATTCTTATTGGACACATGACAAATAGATGAATAAATATTGATTTAATGCCTTTTACCCACTTCAGAGCAAAAAGGCCTTGTATGAATACAGTTGATTAGATCATTGTAGAAAATTTTAATTACAAAGGAATTACAAACTGAGACACATACATACATTTTTCATCAGGAGCAAATAATCTTATGGGCTTCTAAATAAAGTCTATTAGACAATTGTGCAAAGTCTGAAAATAATAAGGAAAAATATATGTGCAGAATTATCTGCATAATACATAATACTCTCCAGAAATATGCTAGAAAATTAAACATTAACATAATTAATCTTATTTTACACTGAAAAATTACAGTTGTGAGGCTCTAAAGTATGTATTTTTTCCTCATTTCAACCAATTAGATTGTTTCTGGGTTTGATTTTATTTTTTCCTTTTTTTTTTTTAACATGGATCTTTGGCAGCATCATGAATCATAAATATATGAAACCTAATATTTCTGAGTTAATGAGAAAGCTTAACTAACAGCATAGCCTTTTGTGGAATTACTCATCATGTAAAACTGAAACCAAAACCCAATGCAAGCATTCATAGATTTCTTCAAAATTTATTTAAATTCTTACACATCCTATAAATTCAGCAATTAACTGCCTGGGTAATAATTTACATTATTTTTAGTACTACACCAGCTCAAGGTAGTTTGGAGGAAAATCTGACATTCTGTAAAGAGATTTCTCCTGAAATATGAAAAAAACTATTGTCTCTCTGAAAAAGCAACCAACCAACCAACCAATGAAAGCACAAAAATAATCCTATATTCTTTAACAATATCTACTCATAAGTACAGAACAAGTAATAGATCTATCAAAAAGAATTCTCTTGTAGCAAGACTCTCACTGAAGCCAAATAAATGTACAACAATCAGGAGAAAAAACAACAGAATTTGTTGAGTTGATAAAGAAAAAAAAAAAAAAAAAGTAAGGTATTTTACACATATTAGGATAAAGGTTCTTTTTTAAACACATGCTTTAAAACCAGTCTAGAAAGTTGAGTCCCTTAATAAAACAAACACAATTCCATTTCTCATATTTGTCTAAATTATGTTGACTTCCTTATCCCAGAAATATTATTATAATCACATTATGGCTTTAATGATCAAATAATCTTTCATTCTCCAGGGCGGATTATTCTTTCAGTGATGCTGGTCTAATATGGCATAACCTGATTGCAATCAGCTGTATTGTTCTGAATCAATGATAATCCAGCCAAGAAATCTGGAATCCAAGCTTTGTTATCCTACAAAGACAAGAATAGGAATAATTTCACAGATTACAGTTAATAACACTAATTTATCACCTTTCAGTTGCAGACCAAAGATGCTTTTGTTAAGCAGAGGTACACAAACCTGATGCTTACATATTGAGGATTATTTGAAGGCTGTTGATTCATCTCATAGTCTCTGGACAAAGAGAAGTATCAAGTTTCTTCCGTTAGGAGAAATAGTTTCCAGGCCATCCTGGATTTGAAAAAGAAATATCAAACACCTGTGTTTTTCTATCTAGCTTTTTTGTTGTTGTTGTTCTACAACAGCAGTATTAAATACTTCTACTTAAAGAAGATTGTGGTCAGATTGGTACATATAAGACAGTCTTTGAAGGTTTGCTTCTATTCAATCTGGCACCACGGCAATCCATGGGGAATAAGATCTGCAGCACTCCCTTAGGGTAAATAACAGCAAGCCAACTTTGTATTTGCCCATGAAGATCTACTGCAGTCCTAAGGGAGCATTTGTTTACCAAAAAGTGTGCTTGTTGTTTTCTAACTGTACTACTTGGTCTAGTAAGACAGATTTCACCTGCATATAAAACTTGTCTTAAACATGTACTTAGATCTTCATGGTTACAGTCATGATATAGCCAGAGAGGTTGTGAAGTGTCCTCCTTGAAGACATTCAAACCCAGCTGGGAATGGGCCTAGGTGCACTACTATAGAGATGGACCAGATGACCTCTGGAGATCCATTCCAGCATAAGCCATTCTGGGATTCTGAGATGATAGGAAAATATCTACAAATGTCAAGTGTCTGACTTGCTGGGTCACCAGCACATGAAGGAGGAAAATGTCAATCAGGCAACTTGTTTCTGTCTTACAGTCTTTTATAAAACTATTTGAATTTTCTTGAGTCGTACAATAAGGGGGATGGGGTATTGGAACAGGTTGCCCAGAGAGGTGGTAGAAGCCCCATCTCTGGAGATATTCAAGGTCAGGCTGGACAAAGCTCTATAGCCTGACCTAGCTATAGATGTTCCTGTTCATTGCGGGAGAGTTGGTCTACATGACCTTTAAATGTTCCTTCCAACTCAAATTATTCTATGATTCTACAATTCTTCCATTCTCCTGTTCTTAGCAAGACAACACAATATTATATAGATAACTCAGTAATGTTAAAAATGGAATTTTCCTATACTTTGAATATCTCTATACTTTGAATATCTCCTTACCTTAACTTGCCTTAAGAACACCTCTGCTTCTGTATTTCCTCCAGTTGTCCATTCAGTGTAAGCTTTTTATCAGGAGTGCAATAAGGAGAAGACATAATAATGCCCACACTTACTACTTCTCCTTGGATCTATATTATATTTTGCATTCAAAAATTAGTAAATCAATTCAGACATGTAGGTTCAGACATACAAATAACTGGAGTATCAACAGGAAGTTAGAGGAGAAAAAACTTAAATGTTATAGGGGGTTCTGAGCACCTCTTTTTAAAGCAAAGTTGAGGAATGTTCAGCTTGGGGCTGCATTTTGTCTATCTGTTTTTAAACACAGTGGAAGGAGTCTGAATTTTTGGCTGCATTCATCCCACTCAATAAAATTGCCACACACAGAGTTTTGACATTGTCAGTACTGCTCCCTTGTCAACATAATCCCTGGCATGGTGATTCCTGGCAGAGCAATCTATTTAGTTTACAATAATAGGAACATATAAGAACTGCATGTGCTTTTTTCACATGAACAATAAAGAACATGAGTCTGAAAGCTTGACACAACTGATGCCAGTATCAAAATTTTCATTGGTCTAAGCAAGAAATTTCACCTTGGATATTTATTCAAACTTTTTGTGTGAAGATAAGTTGACTACATACCTCAGAGGTATGTATTTTCTTACAGGGAAGAGTTTTTGCCTAATGGGGATAGAAATCTGTCTGCTGCACAGAGACACAGTAAGGATTGATTAGTTAATAACCTGAAAGCACTACAGAACTAAATAGAATGCTAAGTATTGGCATTTTCTTTTGCAAAAATACATCAGAAGAATCTGACAGTTTCATAACTGGGCTCTCAAACATGAATACTAGATATGCGCATCTGATTTTGCAGTACTACACATGGCACTTAGGGGAAATATTATGATAGCATTATCTGAGATTGATTTGTACTTTTGATGAGATAAAAAATATTAGAAGTAGATGAGATTTGGTGAGGTATTTTCACAGCAGATTATTTTTAAAGTGCAACCACTTCTTGTTTTTTTCTCTTTCTCTTTCTCTTTCCTTTCTCTTTCTTCCTCTTTCTCTTTCTCTTTCCTTTCTCTTTCTTCCTCTTTCTCTTTCTCTTTCTCTTTCTCTTTCTCTTTCTCTTTCTCTTTCTCTTTCTCTTTCTCTTTCTCTTTCTCTTTCTCTTTCTCTTTCTCTTTCTCTTTCTCTTTCTCTTTCTCTTTCTCTTTCTCTTTCTCTTTCTCTTTCTCTTTCTCTTTCTCTCTTTCTTTCTCCTTCCCTTTTCCTTTCACTTTCCTTTTCCTTTCTCCTTTCTCCTTTCTCCTTTTCCTTTTTCCTTTTCTTTTTCTTTCTTTTTCTTTTCATGATGAACAGTATCAGAACAGCTCAGTAACGCTCCAGAAATCAGAGAAACTCTATGATATGCAGATATTCATAGACAAGGCCTTACTCCATCTTTAAGGGAATCTTACTCCATAGATTCACATAACAAGAGACCCAAAAAAGTGTGAAACTCCCGTAATCTATCTAGGAAAGATAAATCTGCTTTCTGTCCATAATTCCCATGATAGATGCTAATGCTCCTTTGAGGAGGGAGCTGAACAGCTCCTGAATTGACTGAAGAATTGCTGCAGTCTGTAGCTCAGCATATTAAACAGAACGGAGTTGGTTTATTTTCCAACACTAAGCTATAAACCATACAATTCAGGATCTTCGTAACTGGTCATAAAGCTGTTGCCAGCTGTAAGCCTGCATGCCTTACTCAGAAGAACACAAGAGACAGCGGTGACATAAATCCTCTTCAATTCCCCCAGTACACTCCAAACCCAAATACAAGAATCCGTGCTAAATGAAGGTACCATTGGAAAAAAAGGTTTCCAGGAGTGGGAGACAATGTGCATTCTGCCTCTGGTCTCTCTTTCTCAATTGAGTTTCATTATATCGAGTCTCAATAGTTTCACCATACAGTGAAACTACAAAGGCAAAAGTAATGCCTCCCTTTTTATTATGGTGACCCATGATGTCAGAGGCATATGTTGGTAGTATGACAGTAAAGATGGAACCTTCCCTCAAATATTCTGTTACATTTTGTTGTCAAGAGACAGGTGGGCTGGTTTGATGAATTAGTGTCTGGCATGGAGATGCATATGAAGCAAAGGTGTATCACTGAATTCCTCCATGCAGAAAAAAAATGGCACTCATTGTCTTTCACTGATGCTTGCTGAATGTTTATGGAGACCAAACACTGGGTGTCAGCACAGTGAGGTGGTGGGTGGTGCATTTCAGCAGTGGTGATAGTGGGTCATCTCTGCTAGTGCAGATTTCTAAGAGCATGGAATACAGGATCTTGTTCATCACTGAAGAAAATGCATAGCTGATGGTGATGACTATGTTGAAAAATAATATTTTGTTGAATTTGCTTTTTCAAACAGTACTATCATTTTCTTTGTATCTGCTGTCATTTCCATGGAAATAAATAGGAGGCATTACTTTTGGAGCAACCTCCATAGTACAACTTTGTTTTTAACTCCATATGTATTTGGAATGAATGCAAATATGCATTGCATAAGTTAGCAAAACTCATGAGCAGATGTCAGATTTTGTAACTCTGTCTTTGTTTTAAATGCGAGAAAAAGACTGCCAGCCTAATGACAGCGGTTACTACTGCAACTTGTATGCTATACTGAGAAACACACTTTATTTATGAGATCCTCACTCCAATTACCTAACTACTTCTACATGCTCTGGCTGTAAAAAAAAAATCTGACTAATAAAAGAAAAATCCTAGCATTTGTTTTAATAGTCTTTGCTTTCTGTCTTGTTTCTCAGATATTGCATAGAACATTTTATTCTTCCTGAAAACAGTTATGATCCCCCTGTGTGTGATATTAAACAACCAGGCTGTAATCAATGCTACTAAATCTGAAGCAGCTCTTGTGCCTCCAGGTATTGATTCCATTCTGTTCATTTATTTCAATTTTGTAAAACACTGCAGTATTTTCTGCATACGGGATCAAACTTCAGGCTTGGATTTCTCCGTGGTTAACACCAACATTCAGATCATCTAGAGAATCAGAAAAGGCTCATGTTACATTTTTAAGCATTCTATCACACTGACATGATAACGTCTATGGCTATAAAAAGTTCACGTGATCTCCCCCCAAGTACAACAACATGTGTTCCACATTTACATTGTTGCTTTCCCAACGATTATTCCATTGGTGTTGTTGAGATTATAATTTAGACCACAATCTTCTACTCGTGCACCTGGTTCAGCATTGAGTTGGTTGCTCAATTGTTGTTTTATTTTCAGAACAACATCAGAGACATTCTGTGCTTAATTCCAGCCTGCAGCACTTGTCTTTTTATCACTACTCACCTAGCTAATCTAAAGCTGGACTCTGAGGCACAAACTCCAGTACAAATTTAACTGCACATTTGCATTTTCAGAAGTGGTTGAGTCAGAGCTCTGACTGATTAAGATTACGTCTGCTGGTAGGAGCAGTACTGTGGATTTGCACCTGCAGAATTAACTGCACCACCACAACTATTACATCACAGTTGACTGTCTACCACAGCAGTGCAACAGTCTCATAGGTGTAGGATTTTGCACTTCTTTTTGAGCTTAGTAGAATCATAGAACAGTTTGAGTTGGAAAGGATCTTTAATGGTCATCTAGTCCAACTCCTCTGCAATGAGCAAGGGTTCCTACAGCTCGATCAGGTTGCTCAGAGCCCCAGCCAACCTAACTTTGAGTGTCACCAGGGACAGGGCATCCACTACTACATTACTCTGGGCAACCTGATCCAGTACTTCAAAACTTCATGATGTTTCTGCCAGCCCATTTCCCCAGTGTGTCAGGATGCCCCTGGATGGCAACACAGCCCTGTGGCTTATCAGCCACTCCTCGGTATAGATAAGATCTTGGTGGAGCAAGTTCTAAAAGCTGAGGAAATGCAAAGCCAAAGCTCAGTGGCGGGGTAATGTGGAAGACTCAGCAGGGACCTCTGCAATGAATAGGAAAGAAATGTGGACAAGACCATTGAGCTATATCTTAGTTAAAAATTCTCTAATAATCACTGTTGAGACAACTCCTAAGTTAGAGATGTAACAAAAACAGCAAAGACATATAGCAATGATTGGTCAGTGTCACACATGTAACTGACAGATGACTTTGATAAGAAAGAAGCTGCAATTCAGCTCAGAACTGCACATATTTTGAATTTAAAAAGTACTTCACTATTAGAATATTTCAGGCTTGCTTAGCATGCAAGAACAACGCCTGTTCCTTTGGATGGAGAAAAGATACACCTGAACTAACGAGATTTCTATTCAGGCTCCAAAACAATAGAACCCAACCCAAGCAGGATAGAGAAAGGAAGGCAAAAAAGAGAGGAGGTAAAAAGGAGGGGAGGCAAAAAGGAGGGGAGGCAAAAATGTGGTAAAGCAGAGAGGAAGGAAGGTAGGAAAATTTTTGAATTTTTTCGTCACATTTTTTATTTCAAGCTCCTCAGTGAAGTTTCCACTCACTTCTTTTCTATCTTTTGCCTGCTCCTGTTTGCTAGTTTACTCTTCTTTTCTGGGTCACTAGCCATTAATTATTTAGTCCAATAAACAACAATTTTCAGTATGTAATTCTATTTCTTTCACAGTGACTGATACTGCATCTAGTAAAGTCAACAGTAGCCTTTGTACTTAGACCTCAGAAGGAATGGAATGAAACCCTTAACTGCAAAAAACTTGTACCTATTTTACAGATTGTGTTTTTGTTCATAATTCAACACAAACAGTTCTGTGCTTGTCTTTACCAAGTATGTCCATGTAAGTATATTAAAAAAGCAAGAAAGTTGTATTCCAAAGCAGATATCTTGAACTTTATGGTGTTCCCATTATTTTATTATTCTCTGATTTTTTTTGCATTTGGAAAAAGTTAGCAATTATAATAATTTTGGGAGGTTTTTTTTTGAGAAAGTTTACTAAAACAATACATCATTTCCACATTTCCCAATTAAATGTGTTCCAAAGCTTCTGATTACAGTGCTCCCTTATTCCATTTTCAAATCTATTACTACATAAAATGAAATAACACTGCATTAAAAATGTACTCATTTTTGTTACCCAACTTATAACTTCATAACACTTTCTGCTTCCAGGAATAACTCTGGTAACTACCAACAATAAATGTTGTTTGCCACTTCATTTTTATTCCCCAAAAGCAAAACATATATAAAAAAATCCCTTAAACAATAGCATCTGCAGCACAATCTGTTGTGCAGTTCCTCTTTGGATTCAACAAACAGCAAATAACTCATTATCCAGACTGAGTCTGAGACTGCTAGATAAGGAGCACCTTGCACCCCAACAGTGCTTTCTGCCTGCTGCTCAGTTACTAATTCTCTTCCATCTTGAGTTATATTTTGGATCATTCCTTTGCTTTGTTTTGCCCATTTACCATACTTTCCAGTTATTTTGTTGCAGATAACCTGTCTTCATTTGAGGACTGATTAGGATGACTGAAGCCATCCTGGGGCCCTTTATGATGGGACTGTGATGGTTCCATGAAGTAACTCCTGAAGTGGTCCGTTCTGACTTGCCTGACAGAAAATGAGGGTGTTTCTGTGAAAGCGAAATAAGGAGAGTTGCAGCTGACCCAAGAAAGAAGATGGAGAACCATCAGACAAAAAGAGGTAATGCTGGACTTTACATGAGATACTACAGTCTCTTAGAGGAACTGGTGTTTTAGCCCCATTACGGAACTTCTAGATGTCTAAAATTGCTTCTGATATAGGAACCAGGAAGTTACAAGGCAATGCTCTAGAATCAAAGCTTCTAAGAAGCAGCATAGCCCAAACCATCTTCTGAAAAGAGAACAGCTGCTATTTCTCCTCATGGACTGGTGTGGAGAAGGCAGGTGCGAGTATCTGTGGGGCTGCAATAGGATGCTCAGAGATGGTATCTGAAACAAGCCCTTCCTAGTACAGCTCTTAACAAAGAGCTTTCTGAAGGACAGCAACAGGGGGTTTTAGACAGGCATTTGGAGAAAAAAAAAACAAAAAACCACCAAAACCTGCTATCTTTGAACTAAGCAAGAGATCACAGATCCGCATTTGTACATTTGTTTTGGTAACTAGACAGGAACAGTGTCACACTATGTGTGTGTGGGCCAGAATTTCAGAGAAATCCCTCAGCACATTAGCAATAAATGTTGATCCTTTATTTTATGGGTTTTTTTTTTAGTTTTATTTTATGCCTCATCCATATGGCAGTGCTCCTAGAAACTCAACCTGAATTGGTATATCGTGAATCCAAGGGCAAACTCAAAGGCTTTGCAAGGTTGTTGATTTTCCTGGCCTTGTTTCTGGCTTCTTGTCCTTCATACTTCCTTTTGGCACACAAAGCTTTCCTCTAGCAATGCAATCTCTCTGCTCAGCAGTCAAGTTTAACTTGATAAAATTAGGCTGCTCACTTTCCATCACATGGCACATGTGCAGTGCCCAGGTGAGGCAGAGACACTGAACACTGAAGCATCTAGCTTTTTCAGAATTTGGATCTTTTTGTGAGAAGACTCATAGTTTTTAGACTGAGACATGTTTAGGTGTCTTTTTTTCCCAGGTAACACTAAGTAACATGTTCATCTTAAACTAACATGTAGCTGATATTGCAGATAGTCAGTATATCAGTCACACTTTCATTTTAATGTGATCAGCTTCAAAATAGTTCTTATTTCACTCAAGTAAATGACTGAGTTCTATTTACACATTTTAACTCTGTTAATGTTTATATACTACTTGCAATCTAGTATGATTGTTATTGTCAATTATAATTAGAAAATAACTACTGTCTCATTGCCATCTTAATTGGCATTAATGTTGCATGTAAGTTATAGCTGCTCATTCCAGTTCAGATGGAGTCTTCCTGGAGCTCTAAAACATCTGTCCTGTGAATTACTGGAGGAACAAAACCAGAAGAATTATCAAATAATTTCTTCAAACTTGTCTGCAAACTACTTCTGTGTGTAACCAGAGCTTTGCAGTGCAATCCTTTGTTATGCTCTGGACAGCAACTATGAAATGTAGAGAAGTCAAAGAAATCAAAGAATAAGAATTAAATACGAATTGCAATTTTCAGTGTCAATCTGGACAAGATTCCTGTTAGAACCGATGTCATGGAAATTAAAGAGTCATGTACTGGGATTGCATTGTGAAAATGTATGAAAACAGGAGGATTCAGCCAAAGATTTACTAAGTCTCACATTGGTTCAACACAATGGAAATGATCTCTGACCATAGTGAGGAGCCTGAAAAGGTACTGCCATGATGCATAGAGTGCTAGCACTCTGAGGACCAGAATGACTTAAACAAATTAAGAACACTGAAGTCTCAAAGACTTTTCGAATTGTTGTCCTTTACTTATTTTCTCAAATCAATGAGTATACAAATTAAAATTTTCTTTCCCTTGTCATGTTTCATACTGTATTTTGTATTGTTTCATACTGTATTTTGTATTGTATATGAGGAGATAAGGAGTTTGAGGATTAAGAGGAATTGTGGTTTCCTGAAAATTTAGGAGTATGTAGAACCAGAAAAGGAAAAGAAAAATAAGGATTTCAACAGTATTTGAATCAAGGTACTGCAGCTTTTTGTAGGTTTAGCAAATATGAAATGAAACAAAAAAATGGAGAAGGTATTTTGTATTATATTAGCTCCACTATCATAAACAAGGAAGTTCAGAGTTATTCTGATTATGCAGAGGCAGATGGCAAATCTCCTGTTTGCCCCAGAGAGGAATTTACCAAAACAAAAAAGTTAAAGACAAGAAGGATGGAGAAGGACAAACACCATTTTAACAAATTTTCATATAATGGATCTATACATTACATATCTGTCTGTACTGATACCTGTTTATAAAGTCACCCTGCTGACACATGGAAATGGTGACATGCTGGGACAAAGAGTGTTTCCAACGCTGAGACCATTCAGTAGGAACTCATGGATGCTTATTGCAGGCACCAGAAGGTCTTAGCAGTTTTGAATCATATATTCCCATAAAAGAAGAAAGTTATAGCTTAGGAGGATATATAAACTCCTGTGTTTTAGAAGTAAGTTTTCTCTTAATCTCTTCTGGGTTGTGAACTGCCTTCAGTGAAAAACTAGCACCTAAACTAAAGGCAAACAAAAAAACCCAAAATACTGCCTATACTTCTACAGTGAAATAACATGCACTTGAATTATGTCTACTGTTACAATTTTATGTAGAGAATATACATTCTCCATTTATAAAGAATACTTAGTGACTAACAGAAACTCCTGGAGTAAATAACACCTACAAGTTCAAGTGCTTACAGTTCCTAAAGAATTATTCTTTTGAAGAAGTATCTAGCAGCCTGAAAAGCCTCCTCTCCCTCCAGTAAAAACCCTTGAGCTTTGTTGAGAGTGTATATGCTTGTGTTTACTGTTCTTTCCGCACAGACATTTCGGATGCAATTTCCATGGCTCAGTCTCTACCCATATCAGCATCACAATGAAGCAGTGATCAGTATGTGAAACCAAAGGCTGAGTAGTAGTGCAAAACATAGTCTTTTTGTCAAGGACTGCTGTGATCACTTATGTCGTAAGAGACAGGTAAGCCAAAGTGAACGTGGTTGGAGGACTTGCCTCACTGTGCCACTAAAGATGGGCTGATTCCATTTGCTATCAGGATAGACATAACCCTCCTGCTCCAAAAGTCTTGCAGCCTGGCTGGCATGAAGATGAGAGGGTCTGTGCCTTGTGGCCTAGACATACAAGAAGTTCTAACTACCAAAGGTCCAGAACACTGGAAAAGACAGCTTATGTTTTTGTATGATGTATATACTCATTGTATATGAAATAGATCTAAAAGTGTAAGAAAAACATTACTCTAGGCTATGGCTACTGTGAAGCCTTTCTTAGTTTTTCTTGCTTCCCAAGGATGGCATGACTTGCAGAGCTCTTGGTTGCTTTTTGTTTCTGAGTCCATCTCTGTCATGTAGAATATTTGTTCCTTCCTCTTCTCAGAGTACTTTGTCTATTCTGGCCCACAGTGCAATCCCAGATTTCTGTTTATTTTCTCTTTTATTCTGTACCTCTCTGTGTCTGCAGTGCCTGAGCACTGTGGAGCCACATCATCCTGCAAGTAATTAAATCATGTCCTCTTACTTCTCCCCCCTTTGCTTTAACATTTCCTTTTTTCTCCAATTAAAATAGCAATTACTGCCTGAATGACTTCTCTCATCTGGAAGACCCATGGTTAAGTTTTTTATAAGTTACTTACTTTAATAAATAATAGCATAGTGATTAAAATACCTTAGTTCTCAGAACACTCACTGTGGAGTTCAAACAACCACTGCACAGGATAATTAAAATTGATGTGGAAGTTGAATAACATATCCCAAAAAACAGTGCTAAATTTGGGAGGACTCTGAGTGATATTCTATCTGGATTGGACAGGGGCTGGGCTTCAGGAAGAGCTTGAAATTTTACTTCACTCCCCAAACCTCTTTGAAGTCCTCTGATGTGTCATCTATAGGCAGGCACTTGTTTAGTTTTCTCCTTTGATAATAAATCCATCATGTGGCACTGGGTAACGCTGACAATCAGGCACAGCATCTCTCTGTGACCAAAGCACTGTGTGCAGAGATATAACAACATCCTCAAGATGTGGGAGAGATCTTTGTCTTCCTTATGGTTCCTCAAGGCTGTAGAAGGCAGCAGGGAGAAGGTTCCACTGGCAAAAGACATGGGCTATCAGAGAAAAATCCCTGCATACTGAGACCTGCCTATTGCTAGGCAAGTCTTATGCAAGCGCAGTGTCAACTGGAGATCTCCAGGTCTTTAGAGCATGCCCATCCCAGCACCATTCAGCAGCTTCACCTATGCAGTCCTCCTGTTTTCCTCACTGTAAAGCTTATTTCATTGGCAACACAAACCCCATCACTTTAACACTACATTAAGCAAGAGAAAGTGGTTCTGTGTTTCCCAACGGGTCACTGTCACAGCAAAACAAGTGCGGCTTTACAACAGGAAGATCTTGGTATGTACAAGAACATGAATCCTAACTAGTGTTCCCTGAAGTATTTGGCCTTGTTTGAAGTCTGAACGATGAAAGAATACAATCATGGAACTGCATTTTGTACCTCCTGAGTTGAGCACTTACAGGAAGTGTTGATCAATGTCACATCTGTTACAAGGAGTCTCAAATAGCTATTCTGAATGAAGTTTTATTTGGGATTTTTAGCTTTCTTCAAAGACTCTCCATGCTTTCAGTTCCTACATACATTTTCACAATTCTCAAGGATGTTGATTCTGAAGATAGGGCTGCTCCAAAAGAAATGCCTCCCATTTTATTATTATCTTTATTATGCTTGCCCACAATGACTGAGAAGGTTGTTGATGGTATGGCAGTAGAGGCTGAACCTTTCTGCCAATATGTTGTTACATTTTATTGCTGTGTGACAGATGGCAACAGAGGGACGGTCTGAAAAAATGGTGTCTGACAGGAAAGTGTGTTAGAAAAAAAGGTGTGGAATTGAATTCCTCCATGAGAAGAAATTTGCACCCTTTGACATCGATTGACACTTTCCAAACATTGATGGAGAACTGTGAATGTGAGTGCAGTGAGGTGATGGGTGGTGCATTTCAGCATTGGTGATGGCAACAGCAGCTGCGAGTCACCCTGCAGATTTTTACAAGTGCAGCATGCAGGCTCTTGTTCATCACTGGAGAGAATTCATATCTAATGGTGGTGACTATGTTGAAAAATAGTTTTTCTGTAGCTGAGAGTTTTCTCAATCAAATAGTGTTACTGTGCACTTTGTTGTAGTTTCCATGGAAACAGTGGCATTACTTTGTGAGATATAACACAAATAACAGTGGAGTTACCTATGTGAAATTAGAACATGTTGCTTCGTTAATTAAGCACCACAGTCTAAATCTTAGGATCTCTCACAGATCCAGCACAGAGACCTCGTGCATCTTGCAGGAAGTTTTACTAGTTCTTCTAAATAGCCTTTTGGCTGTTGTTCAGATTTTGGTCATCCAAGCCAAGCATGTGCAAATTCTTCAGTTATAGCGATGTCCTTTCATATTTGATGGCTGGCAGAAACAGAGAAAAATATTTAATATCTATGTAATGCTGGACACCCATACTTGCTGAGTTTCTATATTAGAAGTAGGTTGCTATGGAAATGCCAGTGGAATTGAGCTGTGGATTTTGCTAGAGTGGATGAATGTACCAGTGTTTACTTAATATTTTCTCCCATGAAATAACTTCAGATTTCATCCTAATGGAGACAAATGGTTCATCTATAGTACAAATAATGACTGATATCTGCCAGTTTAGGTTTATTTAATTAGGTGGTGTGTCTATTTGAGCTCTCTGTCTTTAGATAATTTAGATCACTGTGCTGGGACCTGAAAGCCCGAGTTCTTTGTTTCCATGCCAGTCACTGGTGTTCTCAAAATGTCATTCTCATTTGCAAAATAAAGCAAGCATAGGAACGTATACATCATTCAAAAAATAACAAATACCCTGACTTTAATACCACTCCTTCCAGTCCACTGTTTTCCTGAGATCCGTGTTCATTGTGCACTGAATTTCTTTCCCTTATCAGACTCCTGTTAGAAAGCCTCATTTCATCTTAAGGGTGTGAAAAACAATTCCATCTCCATTACTGAAATATTTGCTTCTTCTCTATGCAACTTTTCAGCCCTCTCTCTTCTGAGAGTTCCTGATTGTCTGAAAATTATCACAGGCTCCTCCATCTGACAAACCAGCTTTTGAAGAAAGAAGCCAACCCGTTAGTGTCATTGCATTACTGTAGTTATGCCTTTAAATCTTTTCTTAGCCTTTTTATTACAAGCTTTCAAAGTTGCTTCTAATTACTGAAAAAGAAGTAAAAAGAAAAATAAATAGGAGAAAACTACATCTGAAATGAAGACTATAATCTAAAATGAACAGAAGGAACTAGCCCGTTACCAGACTCAATAAGCAGTGGGTAGTCGATATGGTCAGAAGCAGCCATTACTCTGCTTGGCAGCAGGGAAAATAATTGTGTTTTCTATAGTCTGAATGAAGGAAGTAGGTAGGGGAGAACCTGGCTAGAAAGATTACTATCACAGGATAATTTCCTGCCACCCATGATTGACAAGTCTGGCATTGCAGTCAAACCACAAACAAGATTAATTTTCCTCCAAAGAATTCAGAAAATGTTGATGTTGAGCGTAAGAAAGATATGATTTTGTCTTTCTTATTTTTTAGTCTCCTCCCATAAGATGAATGCACGTGGGATGTTCCTTATAGGATCCTCTCAAGACTGAAACCTATGTGAACACAGCAGGATATTCATTTATTCTCTCTCCATTCTCTCTTAGATAAACCACTTGGCTGGGGTGAATTGGTGACAGAAATCAGGGCAGAGGTCAAGACAGATTCATCCAGAGGAGCTCTCCAAGAGCAGAAGATTCTTTCCAGAGTTTCTCAGGATGGTCATTCCCACAGCACTGAGAGAATTCACAGAACCCCAGGTTTTAATCTTGTCCCGCTGCACTTATCTCCCAGTTGAAGCACCCCAGTTCTGTCTCTGCTTGCTGAGTTAGGCTGTAGGGGCAATTCTTCTTTCCTTGTTGACTCTGAAAGTGTGTAGAACCAGGGACTTGTGGAGTGGGGAGCTGGCAGTAATTTCTGTTTCCACTAGGCTAGAAATGGTCTGACTGAGGGAGTTTCTTTATGTCCTTGTTATTTATTTCTCATTTATGCTCTTTCACAAATATACATATATATATAACAAGAAGACAATGAATACCAAATGTAATTCTGGAAAACTCTCAGGAAAGGATCACAATATAACTTCAAATCACTCCTAGCATACAACACAACAAAGACAAAACCCCATGAATCACAGAATATCTTGTAGTTTCCATAGGTTTCACCACCTAGAAGGATTAAGCGTGGGAAGGATGGGCACAAGGCCATAGACCATCTCTTACCATCTGAACTGCTATTTCAAACTGCATTGCATTGTTCTTTTTTATGGAACTGTAATACCCAATGTCATGGAGAAAATGGAAACTGAGACACAGTGTCTCAGAGATACAGAGATACAGGGCCACCCAACATAGAAATGGGTTGGTTTTTTTTTTTTTTTTTTTTTTTGAGTTCTACAACTATAATTAAGCTATCAACCCACCTAAGAGAAATAAAACTGAGTCTTTTAATTAGCTTCTTGAATAGAATAAATGCTTCATTATTCTTAACTATATCAAGCTGAGAACATTATTAAAGCCTGAAAGAATAATGAACAACATGACAGGAAGCACATTAGAGCACATGCAGGAATACATTTGCCTATTAAGCAATCTGCATAAATATGCCTATCATTGCTATCTAGGAAGCAAAAATTTAAAAAAGGACAGAATGAAAACAAAAGGACAGTGTAGGTGAAGCTGTAAAGAAAATGAAAAGAAAAAGTCAAAGGCGGGGAACAGAGTTTTTGGCATCCTGTGCTGTTGAGCACTCAAGAGTTCAGCTGCTCTGCCAAAACTTGTCCAAGCTGACTGAAAGGGTTGGCCTGTGTTTGCACTCACTACATTTTTTAACTTCATTGCAGCTATTTTGGCTTCTAGGTTTTGACTCTCTGAGGTATTTAAAGAAAGAACTAAGCCTCTCCAGAAGCCACAGAACAAAGCAGCTTAGGGAGGACTTCTGGATGAATTTCTCTTTTCTGAGTCTGCAGGGAGGATGAGTAATTGTTATAGGCTTTCAGAAATCCCTTGGCAAAAGGGGGTATTATTTTCCCTCTTTAGAAATAATGCCAGAAGCACAGAATCATTTTCAAAGCAGGCAAAACTGAAGGTATATATGGGATCATTCATAGCTGGATATGTTATTCCACAATCCCAAACAAAGAAGGTTCTGAAACTCAGAAATAGCAAAGCCTGCATTCCTGTGTTTGAACTAAAATTCACCCACAAGCTATTTCTACTAAGCAAAACTCATTAATTTCAACTCTATTCAAATACATGTTTAGATGGCTGCACTGTTGTGGACCACCTGCTAAAAGTACTTCATTGGATCACAACCTTGCCATGAGATCCAGACTCCAACATCTAGGCACTGTAGCTGGAGCAGGGAAAAATGAGAATATCCCAGAGTTTCTCTGTTCTGGTACTGCCCTGAAGCCACTGGATACACTGTCCAAAGGAAGAGAGAGAAATGGTGGACTGCAATTTCCTCACCCGATTCTTCTCCACTCCTCACTCCATTCTGTTCTTTGCCAAACTTCTGCACAGTAGTGCTTGCTCTGTGCTGCACATATGGGTCTAAATTAGTCCCCTGGACATCCAGCTGCTTTCCAGCACAATCAAATGACATCTGTGTGAGCATCTGGGTACCTTTGCACCAGCACAAGCAGAAGAAGCGAAGAGAGTATATTAATTTTGTGCCAGAAGCCTCTTTCAAATTCCTACATTTAATAGAGGTGTGATATTTTAAATTGAAAGAACTGGTAATTAAAACATGTAAACATATAAAGGAGAGCTGCACCGTTGTCCATCCAAAGGGGTATCACAGTAATCAAATACTGATAAAAATATCTGCAAGAAAAAAAATCAAAACTACCTTCTCAACATAGTGGTTGGATTTGACACAACTCTTAATCAGAACAATAACATACCCTGTCTTCTAACCATAGAAAATTCTATCTTAAAGAGGGGAGTACTTTACTATTTACCTTGGGCATTTTTGCCTATGTGACAGAGGCAAATGGAAACAACAGATTTAAAGTAACTATGTCTATTCCAGACGTGATAGTTTGATTTCTAGCTTATTTCTCTTTCTCCTGCTTTTGTTAAAGGAGTTCTACAAATGTGTATATTTAAAATGCAGTGATTTCAATAAATGCTTAATAAGGTTCAAGTAATTTCTGAAAACATGATCTTCATTCCTAATTAATGTAATGGGATAAAACAGCTAATGTATCAAATTTCATGCTTTTGAGCCCAAAGGGCATCAAGAGATAAGGAGCTCTTGAAACAAAGATGTGATTCATTGCGTGAAGCAGAAAATGAAAATAATCAGATTCATGGAAATGAATTGTGGAGATGATATACACTGAAAAACAAATAAGCTGGGATGAAAAGCTTGAAAAGTGCCTGTAATTAGCAGAAAGGAGAGGCTGAAGCCTGAAAAACAGTGCTTGGTTTTATTTATTGACCTTCAGCTACTGCTTTTCTCTGTTCAGATAAGAAATTGGAAAAGAAAAATAGGCTCTTCTAGAAATTCAAATTAAAATGAGCTAGGAAACACTTGTTATAGTGTTATTTTAATATTCCATTTTTTTTCTCCTTGATCTTGAAATGTATAAGTTTTCTCTTTCCTGTATCCCAAGAAAAAACAAACAGCCATCTCCTTATGCTTTCCAGAAGAAATTGGCATTAAAGAAATAAGTCTTTCCTGTATTCTTGGAATTTCATCCTGTCACTTTGTACCAATGACTTTGCTGCATTTTCTATTCTGCCATATGCTGGACCAACTTCAGTATTTCTAGCTAAATTATATAACTTCTTAGAATGTCCACATTTTGGAGGTTGTTTAATTGCTGCACTTCTATTCCTTGTTTTCTGCTTCCCCCTCCCACCCCCCCCCCCCCCTTTTTTTTTTAAGCTGCACTTACTTACTGCCTTTTTTATATAGAATCACAGGGGTTGGAAGGTACTCTGCAGATCACCAAGTCCAACCACTTGCTTCCCCACAGCAGAACAGGACTGTTCTGTAAAAAAGTCCCAAAGTAGGAATTTGTCTTTTTTTGTGTGGTATTTCTGGAATAGTAAAACATGCAGGTATGAATAAGTGTCTCAGAACTTTTCTCTCAGCATCATTTAGAATGAGAGTCAAGTTCTTTCTCAGAGAACTTCAAATTCCCTAACACAATGTCCTAGCTATGATGTTTGAGATAACTAATGACTTTAAGGATAGAAATTAAATGCATTAAAGACAAGGAGAGAGACTATTTGTCTTTGTGAGCCAGGGGCAATGAAGGCATCTAAATTTGGGTACAAAATAGAATTGACTTTGACTACTAAAATACTTGGAGTGTTAAGATTCCCTTCCTCAAAGAGTCTCTCTCAAGCTTTTTATCCAGCTCGGATGGGCAACTGAGGTCAGTGGGTTGTGTGTTCAACACAAACTTTTCCTACTGCTTTTCCTACAATCTTTTCTGCTGAAAAAATGACAATTCCATTTTGCTTCTGGACCAAGCACTGACCAAGTATTGGTGATTGGATTCCAACTTCTCCTTTCTGATGCCTAGTGAGTGAAGATCCAGTTAACTAGCCTTTTTGCACAAAATGGATAAACACTATCTCAAAAATGCAGAATTTTTTTTGCCCCTTTAAATCTTCAGGGAATTTGTTCCAGAAATTCACTCTTTTTGTCACCCAGTATTCATGGCCCATTTGGTAGTAGTTGTTACAGTAGCAGCATTGACTTTTAGCTTAAATAACTCATCTCCTTCCCTGGTGCTTACCTCCTGATCCATTTATGGGCAGCAATCAGATCTCCCAGCCTTCAGTTCTGAAAACACTCAGGTTCATTACTCTCCTGGTTTTGGCTGGTTGTCCCATTTGCCTGATGAATCATGAGTGCTCTCTGCATTTCTTCCTGTTTGAGTTCACTTTTTCTGATCAGAATGTTGCACAGCATTTCAGATAAGGTTTCATCAGTGGCTTGGATGATGTAATTATTAATGCCCTCACTCTAATGAAGTATTTCACCTGAAATCACATATTCTTATTGTACAGCAGCCTCAGGAAATGATCACTCAGCTCATGATACAGCTTTTCCTGCTACCAGCTTTTCTGGAAAGTCCTTACTATATATCTAAAATAACTCCTGGTTCTATAATTTAGCAGTGAAGAATCGATGCTGTATATTTTATAAAGAAGTATGTCCAGAATAGTGTTAAGTTTCTTCACCAATCTACAACTCAGAATGAGAAGGTCCCCCAGCTGACATGGGTATTTTTCTCTTCAATAATACTGTGGAAAACTCTGTAACTCAGTATCATTGTAGATATTTTTAAAAAGTTCTCCATAATAATTCTAAATCAACTAAGACAATACCAGTGGCTTCATAGAATGAAGTGGCATGCCCAATATTTTGGTTAGGTAGGTTCTTGCAGGACTGCATGGAAATATTTAAACCTGTAGCCCATTCTATATCAGATGACTAAAACCATCCACCCCAAACATATTGAAATGATAAGTGTCACCCATGCAGAGTGTAAGGAATGTATAAATTTGGCAATCTTTTATTGGTCTTCTGAGCATAAACAATAAGTAATAAATTTGTCAGCACAGTGGGTCTTGTTCACAGACATCACAGAGTCATATAACAGTCACATGCATTTTGCCTCACAAAGAAGCAGGAATATTGCATGAATCTCACAAACTCTTTCACTGATTTCTTACTTTGAAGATTCTTCATTTAAAGTGATTTTATCCTCTAAGCTCAGTCTTGCCAGCCCTTATCCCTGAAGACCTGTTCTTTTGTTCCTCCTGTGGATGCCACGCTCTGAGAAGATCCTTCTTTCCGTAAATATCTCCCAGTGTTCTCATACAATGGAATCTTCAATATAGTTCTAACCTAGGAGAACTTTCATTATTTTAATATAACTGTTTTCTCCTTTTCTAGAACTGGAGGAAATACCTTGAAAAAAAAGGAGAACTTGCATTCCAGTCTTCCTCAGACAGAGACTTTTGTTTCAATCCATGAGCACCCAAATATTCATGGATTTTTTTCCAATGTCACAATAATATTTTTCTGCCTTCATATCATATTCTGGACAAATTCTGAAACACCATTCTCATCTGTGAAGAAAAAGATCTATTAATTCTCTCTCTGTTGGACTTTTCAATGATACAGCAATGCAGAAAAAAAACTAAGTTATGGTAAAAAAGTTCTTAAACAGCCACAGAAATACTTTTTTTTTTTTTTTCCCAAGAGCCAATGGTCTACAATACAAGATTTAACACTGCAAAGAAACATAAGTTGAAGGATCAGGCAGCAAGACAGAAACATTATGTTCAAACACTTTCTGAATTAGAATTGCACATTATCTGTCTGAAAGTGGCTGTGCAGTGTAGCAAGATGTGTTATCTGTTAGAGAGCTATCAGAGATTACTTGAGTCAGCACTGCATCCACCATCAGTTCTCTGTTTCTGTCACTGATTTTTTCAAAACTTAACACATAATGAAAAATGAGGGGAAAGGATTTTTGATGTTTGTATTGGGTAGGAAAATGTAATAGCCTGTTTGCATTTGAAATATGTAAACTGTTTTATAGTTTGAACTTGAACACAGTGTCCATAAATTCAGACTTCTGGAGGGGCTTGGGATGGACTGGGGGGTACCTGTACATTGTCTGTGTGCATATTATTAAGGCTGTTAAGATTTTACACACCTGTGCATCTTTTCAAGCCTTTAAAATTGTAAATAAAAACTAATAGAACAACCTTATCATCAAGCCAAAAGCACTCTTCTTACAGAATTTCAGGAACAAGTACAGCAGCAAATCTTATGGGAAATACTCTTATTCATTAATTAATCATTAAGGTAGTCCTAGGATCAACCACTGTGTTAGGTGCTACTGACAATACTCAGCTGCGTGCTCTGCTACCTATCATTTCAACATGCCTTCTATTCCTCATTCTGAGTGGTGGTAAATATTAGTGTGTCTAATCAGTTTATTGCAAGAACAGATCCTGGGCTCCATCAGGAGAGGGGTGGTCAGCAGGGACAGGGAGGTGATTGTCCCTCTCTACTCTGCTCTTGTGAGGCCCCATCTGGAGTACTGTGTTCAGGTGTGGAGCCCTCAGTACAAAAAAGACATGGAGATTTTGGAAAGGGTCCAGAGGAGGGCCACGAAGATGATCAGGGGGCTGGAGCACCTCCCCTATGAGGACAGGCTGAGGGAGTTGGGTTTGTTCAGCCTGGAGAAGAGAAGGTTGCGGGGCGACCTCATTGCAGCCTTTCAATATCTGAAGGGAACTTACTCCCAGGAGGGGAGTAAACTCTTCATAAGGGCTGATAATAGCAGGACACGGGGAAATGGTTTTAAGTTAAAAGAGGGAAGATTTAGGTTGGATGTTAGGGGGAAGTTTTTTACTAGGAGGGTGGTTAGGTCCTGGAACAGGCTGCCCAGGGATGTTGTGGATGCCCCGTCCTTGGAGGTGTTCAAGACCAGGTTGGACGAGGCTCTGGGCAACCTGATCTAGTAAAGGTGTATGTTTGGTGGCCCTGCTAGGCAGGGGGGTTGGAACTACATGATCCTTGAGGTCCCCTCCAACCCAGGTCATTCTGTGATTCTGTGATTCTGTGATATGACACTTCAAACAGGAAATTCATCATCGTATTGTGATGTCAATTAAGTCGTTTTCACCATAAATGATAAATTCTGTATTCAGTGATATTGATGAAATCCAGGAAATTTCAGACCCATTATTGTGGTCTATAAATAGATAACATGTAGAACCCTGTACTTTTCTATAAGGGAAGAAATGTTTTTAAATATTCTTTAAACACAAATGTTACATCTTAGATAGCTAGGAACAAATGAAGAACTAAAACCCCGCTGTGATCTTCTCCTCAGGAAAAGAAATTATCTGAGATTGTCTACATTATATTGCCAAGTATATGTAATTTACTATACAACAAGCCCTGTGTGCTATCTTCATATTCAGCTTCACTGTTCAAGAAAATAAATTAGATTCCAGAATCTTTGTGCCCATGATAATGGTTTAGTATAAGAAGCCATTAATGCTGTAAATTATACTCACAGCTGTTAGCAACATGTAAGTATCTTGTTTTCCTCCCTTCATTCAGATGAACGTCAATTAGCTCAGAGATATTTACACTAATATTTTATTTATTGGATGCAACTGTCCATCTGTTTCTGAAAGGATGGAAATTACAGGGATTCTGCTAGAAGTAAAGCAATTAGATTTACTTACTGCCAACCTTTCCCAGGAGGTAAGGGCAGTGATATTCATAGTTTTCTTCCATACAATCACTGTCAGAGAAAGGGAATGTGGCATCTCAGTTCAGCACGAGAAACAACTCCAAGCAAGAGGAAAAAATCCTACTTTACATGTAAATATGCCATCTGAAACAGCTGTAAAAATAGCAAAAAAAAATCATGATAAAATAAGCAACTTTATAACTGAGCTGAGTTCACTATGTAGTGTTGAGCTGAGCTCAGTTTTGTAGCATCTTGTTTTAACTTGGACAAAAGGAAAGAGAGAGAAACAAAAAGAAAAGGAAGAAAGGAGGAAAGGAAGAGAAGGAAAGAAGGAAAGAAAAAGAAAGAAAGAAAGAAAGAAAGAAAGAAAGAAAGAAAGAAAGAAAGAAAGAAAGAAAGAAAGAAAGAAAGAAAGAAAGAAAGAAAGAAAGAAAGAAAGAAAGAGAATGAGAAAGAGAAAAAGAAAAAGAAAGAGAACGAGAAAGAGAACGAGAACGAGAACGAGAACGAGAAAGAGAAAGAGAAAGAGAGAGAGAGAGAGAGAGAAAGAGGAAGGGAGGGAGGAAGGGAGGAAGGAAGGAAGGAAGGAAGGAAGGAAGGAAGGAAGGAAGGAAGGAAGGAAGGAAGGAAGGAAGGAAGGAAGGAAGGAAGGAAGGAAGGAAGGAAGGAAGGAAGGAAGGAAGGAAGGAAGGAAGGAAGGAAGGAAGAGTTTAATTTGGGTTGCCTATACAGATGACTTTTTGCCATCTTACTGTGTTTAAAGGTAGTATTTGCAAATCAAAGCTGCCATGTTTTGAGCACTATTCATACACAACATTTTGGAAAATACATTTTTCCGTGTCACAGTTAGTTTTTAGGGTTCTAGCTGTAAGGGCTGTGGAAAACGTAAAGTGTCCAAGATTTGCATACTAGAGAAGATTTACTGATCTTTTCTTCAAATAAAGAGGAGGCTAAAGGATGTGATTTTTCTAATCATTACCACTGATTAACAATGTGCTCATGTTTGGCTCTTCATGATCTGTAAATGAACTGAATGATACCTAATAATGAGTAAATAATTTTAAGTGCTTATTATTTGTAAAACGACACAGTACGGATGATCCTGAGAAAATGGAAACTTTTTCACGACTTCTTAATGTAACAAAATCCAAGCATATTTAATCTTCATTTTCCTATGAATGTGTAATTTACCATTAGGCTAACATAATGTATTTTATTTCCATGCAGTTGTGTTGATCAGGAAAAATAAAACAAGATGTAGAGTTGCAGATTTTGTTATCCTTTAGGATAATTGTTCACTATGAGAAATTATTAATGAAGTAAATCATAGTCAAAAATGTTAACACCAGGAAAGTATTCTATGTGTTTCTTTTTGATGCAGCTGAGCATCCGTTAGTTCAGTGATATTTACAGAAAAACGTCTATTTTGTGGGTGGAACTTTCCATCTGTTTCACTAAGAATTTAATTACACTACTGTTTGCTTTTTTCCTGGGAAAGAAGAAATTAATCTTTCTAAATGTTAACCTTTTCTACAAGAGAAAGCAGTCATGTCTGCTAGATAACAGCAACTAGACAGGAGTAGATGAGATATTTCCCCTTAGAAAAAAAAATATGTTTATTAATAAGAACAAAGGCTATTTCCAAATTATAACAAAGGACCAGCATTGGATTTTTATTCCATAACTCATATTACTGTGACTACTACAGCTTAATATTGATTCTTTCTTTTTTAAAAGAATGATGCCAGGGGATTGGGAGTTGTTTTATTATTTAAAACGCATTTGATGTTAACAGATATCTGGCTGAGAGTCTCAGAAGAAAGGGAGAACAGTAATAGCAGCTGGTCAGTCACCTGCACAGGCAGCTCCACCACTATGTTGGAGCTAGGACATATTGACTTGCTGTTCACCTGCTCTGCCCTTGTCTAATACAGCATCTACCAAAACCCCCAAGAAATAGCTCTTTGCACAGTTTTTTTCCCCCACACAATTCCAAGGTTGGCTTATCTCTTGAGTTTTCTGCCCTTCCTTTGACTTACAAGATCATTCACAAGTCTTTCCTTTTATATGATTTTTTTTTGTGAACAGCTGGGGAAACGTGATTTTTCAAACTGATTCTTAGCTGAATCACTACCTCTGGTGGTGTAAGTATTCACCTTCCAGTAACTGACCTGTAATGATGACAAGAAACCAGTTGCCAGGAATACTTATATCTCCTTTTACTCAGGAGATAAAGGCCTTTGTTCTTGGAACTGACAAGTAAGAGTTATAGCTTCATTTCCTCTTATGTCATCCATTCTGCAATTGTGAAGCTTTTGGCTTTAGCACACAGATTTATTCCACCTCCAACCAAGCTTTGATCCATAATTTAACCCAAGAATTTGAGTTGCCTCTGTGTCTAAAACTATTTAATTAAAAGAAACTTTGTTCCAGTTGGTGTCAGTGCAATTGTTCAGTGCAAATTAAGATGAAAGTGAGATATGTAGCCTGGACTCAGTTCTGAAAACCACGTCCTTGAGTTTTTTAGCTAAAAATTTTGCATAACTGTCATTGTGTAGAACACTAGAAACTTCAGTTCTTTCACAACTGTCCATTTATGAGTCTTCCACACATCAAAATATGACCACAGACAAAAAAAAAAAAAAAGTAAATTAATGTGTTTAAACTGAGCAGTCTTTTTCTCTGTCTCAGTACAGTGAAGCATTTTACATGGTGGTTATTCTAATGACCTGACCTCTGGTGCAAATCCTCACTAGCAAAGTGACAGTGTTGGGAAAGTGAATGCCAATGCAAAAAATCATTGATGCAGTTACACAATGTAGCAACAAGTTTTTAAAGTTCCTCTCACGTGTAATTGAGAACAAATGTACTCAAGGAAAATAAAACAATAAAGCCTTATTACATTTCAATTTCTACATGCAAGTACAAACATGAGACATTAACAGAGGAAGAAATTACTACTTTAGCTGAAGGAAGATGAGGAAGTCTTTGCAAGCGTCATGTCCCTTGCTTATCAAAGCAAGATTTTTCCCCATTTTGATACCAAATTAACTCCTTTGTATGGTAGCATAGATACCTACCACAGTATTTCTTCTACTTTTATATACATAACTTCAAATCAATCTCTAAATTAAGGAAAGGGAGGAGCTGTGGACTCCCTAGCTTCTAAACAGCATGTGGTGTGCTTTTCTTTCTGCTTGGAGAAATATTTCTGTTCTCAGAAGCCCCAGTTCTTCAAAATTATTCTGCCCTAAAGATTTTATATTTACAAAATTGGATTTTTCTCTTTCTTCCTGGTGTTTCACTGCTTGCATCCTCTTTTAATGCACCAAATTCTGCACGTGCAGCCCTGTGAATTTGGCAATCAACCGAAGCACTCCAGAAGCAAAGCAAAATGGATTTCACATGTCTTTGTTTCAAACCCTAGTTTTCTGGAAATCTTAGCATTTAATATATTTTCCACATTCTTGTACTATTTTCATCTCTGTATTCATTGGTTTTTAGAGTACCCTGCTGTCCTGTCTGAGAAGAGCACAACTTGCAATGATGTGCAAGCAGCGTGCTAAGAGGCAGTCAGCATTCATATAGGTCAGGACTATTATACTTCTGGTCACAGAAAGGTTTCCTTGAGAGTTGAGTGAAGATTTTAATAGCATTTTTTTTTCCCCTGCTTTAAGCAAGACATTGAAATTATCCATAATATCAGTATGCCATTAGGAACTGAATTGCTTAATTGGCCTAGTGATGGCAAAGCATTATGTAAGGTAGAGCGCTCAGTCAGTGTTATTGTGAAAATAAAGACTGATTATTTTAAAATTCTTTTCTCGGGGCTTAAAACCACTGATAAATTAGCTCATTTTATTAAGTTACCCAGCAGTAGTGGAGCTACAATAGTTATCATCATGTGTACTCTTATTCCATAGCAACAGTTTGATAATTGCAATTCACACTGCTGGTAGAAAAATGAGGTTCTCTATATATGTAACTGAGTTGACACTACAAGACAACATCATTTACCCAGAGAGGTGGTGGGTGCCCCATCCCTGGTGACATACAAGGCTAGGTTGGATGGGGATCTGAGCAACCTGCTCTAGCTGTGGGCATCCCTGTTCATTGCAGGGAAGTTGGATTAGATGATCGTGAAGGATCCCTTCCAACTCAAACAATTCTAGAATTTTACAATCAAGTGGCTCTGAAAGAAACAGCCTTTCACTCTCCCTATTGTTATTCAGTCTATTTATTACTATTATTATTACTATTATTATTATTTTGTCTCACAAAGTATCCATACAATTGTTTGATAAAGAAAGTTAGGGAAACTATTTTTTTTCCTTGAAGACTGTTCAGTTTTCAGCTCTACCAGTTCTCTGACATCAAGTGAGGTTTGGGTGTGGCCACCTGTGGGAAAAGAGGAAAGATAGCACTTCTCCTTTCAATATCACTGGCAGCTTAAAACAGTGTGGCTCACCTTAACATGAATTTGCTATAGGCCAGGAGACTTAAAAGTGAAGTACAGATACTTGTATGAAATCAGCTTAATAGTCTTTAAGGTCCCTTCCAATCTAAGCCATTCCATGATTCGATGACACTTTCCTGAAGCTTTCTGGATTTGATAGCTTAACGATGAAAACTCAACATCCATGATGTTCAGAAGAGAACAGAATATCTTATTTTACACCATCAATTTCTTTAATTAATCAACTGAGAGATCATGAACTAAAAATTTTACAGATTTCTATTTAAAAATCCAAGCATATATGCATACAGAATTCTATTTGTCTGATAGCATTTGGGAAATGAAAATAAGACACGATCTACGTGAAACTAGTACAACTTATTGGACATAAAACTGCTTATTTTGTCTTTTTAAAATATTTTTAAATATCAAGTTAATTAAAAGTCAATTTTAACTAACACAAAATAAGTCTGGTTATTTTACATAGGTAGGTAAAGATTCTCTATGTGCACTTATTGCACCCATCTATCTGAATTGTTTAAAAGTCTAGATGAAGATTCTCATACAGCAAAGTCTATAGTCATAACCTTTGTGCATTCAATAATTTAAACCATACAAAGTGTGAATTCTAGTTGTGTTTTATTTCAGAAAATATCAATAATTTGTCTCCTGTGCATGCAGAAAGCAACTAAAAAAAAAAGGTACAGAATTTAGTTTTAAAACCAAAGAGCAATAACAAACTAGAATCACACAGAATCACACAGAATCATTAAGGATGGAACAGAGCACTAAATCATCTGGTCCAATCATCGACCCATCACCACCATGCCCACTAAACTGTGTCCCTCAGTGCCACATCTACTCAGTTCTTGAACACCTCCAGGGATGGTGACTCTACCACCTTCCTGAGCAGCCTGTGCCAGTGACTAACCACTCTTTCTGAGAATAATTTTTTCCTAATATCCAACCTGAAGAAAATTAGGTGGTTATAGAAAGATTTTTGTTAGGCTCTGTATGGAAGCAGGAGTCTTAAAATCATTCTGTAAGAATAGCAGTGGCAGAAATTGAAAGCATCAGGACATCTTTCCTATCAGTGTCAGAAGCCTTCTGAAACATACAGGTGTCACCAAGACCTGACGAGCTGTAAGCATGTCCACTAGCAGAAAATTACATGATCAGATAAATTTTATTAGAGGACACTTTATCTGC
Organism: Phasianus colchicus; assembly: GCF_987193195.1. NCBI lineage: Eukaryota > Metazoa > Chordata > Aves > Galliformes > Phasianidae > Phasianus > Phasianus colchicus. Next base: position 87,710,371 of record NC_143438.1, read on the forward strand.
ATGGATTCCTCACAAACTGGCAAGACATTTTTTTGTATTTCAGTTTTGATATATACTCCAAACCATTGTGTATATACCCCTTGGTGGATACTTACTCTCTGTGTATTCATCTTCTGCTCCATGAAGGCCATATTGAACTACATCTTTGGTCACAGGTGAGTTGTTCTTTATTATGCCTGCAAGACTGTTAAGCATTTCACGGATTTCAGTCTGCTCCACACAGTGTTTCTTTTATCATTCATTCTCTAATTTTTCTCTCTTTTTTTTTTTTTTTTTTTTTTTTTTTTTTTTGCCTGTGGTCTGTTGACAACCAGAATGTCTTTGCACTTTGTAAACTGTGTGAACAAGTACATGGGAACAGCATGCTATACTTCTACAGGATTGAAATGTGTATTGGCTTTGCTGCTTGAATCTTGTGGGGAAAAAAAAAACAGCATACCATTCAAGGCTAAATATACAGAACGAGGTTCAACACGGCAAAGTGCAGAGTTTTGCACTTGGGCCGGAGGAATCCCAGGCATCCCTACAGACTGGAAGGAGAGGTCCTTGAGAGCAGCCCTGTGGAGAAGGACCTGGGGGTCTTGATAGATGAAAAACTTAACATGAGCCAGCAGTGTGCCCTTGCGACTTGGAAGGCAAATGGGATCCTGGGCTCCATCAAGAGAGGGGTGGCCAGCAGGGACAGGGAGGTGATTGTTCCCCTCTACTCTGCTCTTGTGAGGCCCCATCTGGAATACTGCGTCCAGGTCTGGAGCCCCCAGTACAAGAAAGACAGGGAGCTGTTGGAGAGGGTTCAGAGGAGGGCCACGAAGATGATCAGGGGACTGGAGCACCTCTCCTATGAGGACAGGCTGAGGGAGCTGGGCTTGTTCAGCCTGGAGAAAAGAAGGCTGCGGGGTGACCTCATTGCAGCCTTTCAGTACCTAAAGGGAGCCTACAAAGAGGAGGGGAATCAACTCTTTGAAAGGGTGAGTGACAGCAGGACAAGGGGAAATGGTTTTAAGCTGAGGGAAGGGAGATTTAGGTTGGACGTCAGGGGGAAATTCTTTACAGAGAGAGTGGTGAGGTGCTGGAACAGGCTGCCCAGAGAGGTTGTGGATGCCCCGTCCCTGGAGGTGTTCAAGGCCAGATTGGATGGGGCCCTGGGCAGCCTGATCTAGCATTAGGTGGGATGGTTGGTGGCCCTGCATGTGGCAGGGGGGTTGGAGATTCATGATCCTTGAGGTCCCTTCCAACCCTGGCAATTCTGTGATTCTGTGAACTTCTAAATTCCATGTCTTCCCATAGAGTAGATCTGTTCTGCAGAAGTTAACAGATCTGTGCCAATGCACTGTAGTCAGGGATCTGTTTGTAGGTGTGAAGAGTTTGTTCGCTGCACGGTTTTAGTGTTTTTCCATGTAACAACTTAATTCTGTTATTTCTCTATTTCCTATCATTGTTGGTGCATTAAATATTCTAGTGTGAGAAGGATCTAGGCACTTCCTTAGCTTTCCTTAAATATTTCACACTATTTCATTTGTGTGAAATTAACAGATGACTTTGTTTGTTTTCCCACAAACAGATAACTGTGGTGCTCTACCTCACTTGGCCTCTAGATATCCCTTAGGTCCTGAAAAGATTTCCCGTTGCTGTGTGTCACATCTGCCAGCCCTTGGCATTGTGTTGGACACACTGAAGTATATCACATAATACCAAATGTCTGTGTTTAGTGATTATGTGATGATAATGGGAACTTAAATAGAATCATCCTTTTTACCATATTAACAGACCCAAGTCAGTTTTCTCAGATGTTTAAAGCCTTTTTTTTGTTTTTTTTCTTCATGGGATTCACAGTTTAGTTACTAAATTCTCCAAGGAAGAACCCTGTAGCCAGCTCTGGGGAATAAAATGATATCCAAGCTAAGTAGACCATGTTAATGGTGCACATTAATAGTCCTTATCTGAACTGAATACTACTCACTGTTCCTTTTATTGTTTAAAACTGGAAGTGTAACAGCTGGATCATATAAATTAACAGCCTGAATTCAAAACTTTTTAGTGTCCTCTTGCCAATCACAGATGCAGAGAACTTAAAAATACCCAGGAAAGAGGGACCAGACCCAAGTGCTGTACACTAACCTGCTACCTATAGCTTTCCAAAGACAATTTTTTTCCTTATCTGTCATCCATGGTCTCTTCCCAGGGCTAGACTTGGTGACAGAAGGCTCTGCATCTTCCTCTGGCTTTTAGCTATAGTCTAGGGGAAGAAAGCAAAAGCTCTTGGGTTAAATTTACTTCTTTTTCTTTTGCCAGGAAGAATACTTAATTACTTTCCTTCTGTCATCTTTAATACACAGGTGGTATAACGAGGCTTCACAGATGAAAATTAATGCTAAATCTAAGAGGGATAAAATGCTTTTCACTCCCTACAAATTACTGTAATATATCCTCCTTTCCCTTAATCATTGCTCAGGCAAGATAAAATATTTGCTCATCTTTCATTCCTTTGATATAGTTTTTTAAAGGACTCTTTATAACTTCTCATTAATTGTGTTTTTTTTTTTTTTTTTTTTTTTACAAAATTTCCAGACTTGTAATTGCCTATACTTATTATCTCAGTATTCAAGAAAGGGATGCTGTGATCTGGGCAGTTTGGTCTACACCACCTAGACCTCAGACAATATCAGATTCAGTAAGCTTCAGCAATAGAAGTCCCATGAACAGTGCAATTCCCATTTGCCTTACTGACTGCTTGCCTCTTCAAGCTCAGTGGGAAACATCCAGGGTGTACTTAGGAAATTCTGAGTTCAAAGATCAGCAGCTGGACCCAAATTTTCTTGCCTCATTGCATTCAGGATCTCTGCCTAAGTCTGCATTTGAGCACTGGATTTTGAAGCTGTAATAGATGAGTCTGGACTTGAACATTACCTTTTGTCTTGGATCTCTACTGACATAATAACAGCATTTTGTAGAGAACCATTTGCCATCTCTGTGCTTGAGACAATGCAACATAAGAAGATGTAGTCCAACATGGCTTTGTGTACATACATTGCACATGGATGCACCGTATGGGTATATGTCCTACATAGAAGAATATTTTTCCTAAAGGAAATTAAATAGTCTTAACCCTGTGGGGTTGATTCACTTGTTTATACCAGAGTAGGTTGACTGATTTCAGCAAACCCTACTCCAGAAATGAGCAATGAATCATATCCTCATTCCCTTACCATAATCAGTAAATCTGTTGACTGGACAGTTAGTGAATGGTTAGAGAACAGGAACACGTGCAATATTAATATAAATTCATAATCTGCTCTTCACAGTGTTGGTAGATTTTCATGCTTTTTTATGGAATGTTATTACTTTTACTCATCCTGACACCTAAGTCAGGGAAAGTACATAATTATGAGGCTTTTATATGCATTACTCTTATCTGAAGATAACCAGCCATGCATTATCAAAATTACCATTTTAAGACCTTCTTTGGAACACTGAATATCTTAGGCCAGCAGACACAGTGAAGAGGGAAGAGAAGCTATTTTCCTGTATTTTCTTATTATACCTGGGTCTGGTGCCATTTCAAAAAGCTCATTCAGCTTGGAAAATGGCACAAAATTGATATGCTAGAGCAAATCCTGGCATATTAAGAAATATTTGCACTTCCAACATTTTCCTTCAACATGATTTATTTCTGTATTCCAACCACAAGAAGGGACCTCAAGCATCAGGCTATGATTAGTCACTCGGATGCTTCTCACTGCAGAAGTGAATAACTGCCTACACATGTGCTGACTTAAGTCCAGATCTATGCATGAGGAGCAGGTGCTCTCTTTTAAATCGCAAGACAGAGTGACAGCTCCCATTACCTCCAAAATTTTTCCAGTTATCCCCATTTTCTCACTTCCACACAGCTAAGTGAAGGACAGCTTCCACAGTCCAACAGAGGCAAAGGTTTGGCTGACTGTCCTGACATGTGAACACAGAAAGGACATAAAACTACTGGGGAGTTTCCAAAGAAGGACTACAAAGATGGTGAATGATCTAGAGGGAAAGATGTAGGCTCGTAAGGATGGAAAAGGAGAAGACTGATATATTTAACAACAGTTTGCCTCAGTCTTCACTAGCAACTGCTCTACATACAACTCTCGAGTGGGTTGTTTGAAAAGTGGGGACTAAGGAGCAATGTTCCTCCCACTGTAAGCAAACATCAAGTTCACAATGGCCTAAGGAATTGGAACATCCATAAGTCTATAGGTCCCAACATGCTGCATCCCAGAGTACTGAGGGAAAGGGCTGGTGTAGTCACCAAGACATTCTCAGTGGTATTTGAATAGTCATGACAGTGAAGTCCCTGGTGACTGGAAAAAAAGGCAATGTCACGCTCATTTTTAAGAAGAGTAGAAAGGATCACCCAGAGAACTACTGACCTCTTAGCCTCACCTTTGTGCCAGCAAAGATGATGGAGCAGTCATGCCTGACCAATCTTACCATTTTTTATGATGGTGTAACTGTGTCAGTGGACCAGGGAAGAGTCGCTGATGTCATCTATCTCAATAAGGCCTTTGACACTGCCCCCGTAACTTCCTTCTTTCCAAATTGAAAAGATATGGATTTGATGGCTGGACTATTAGTAGACAAGGAACTGGCTTCAAGATCATACCCAGAGAGTGGTGATCGGCTCAATGTCTGGATGGATATCAGTGACAAGTGGTGTCCCTAAGGGGTCAGTACTGGGACCAATTCTTTTTAATATCATCAGTGACATCGACAGTAGGATAGAGTACACCCTTAGCAAGTTTGGAGACATCAGGCTGCATGGTGCGGTTGACATGCCCAAGGGACAGTATACCATCCAGAGAGACCTAGACAGGCTTGAGCAGTGGGCCCAGGGGAACCTCACGACATTCAATAAATCCAAATGCAAAGTCTTGCACCTGGGTCATGACAACCCCCATTGCCAATAGAATCATAGAATCATAGAACCATAGAATGGTACAGGTTGAAAATGACCTAAAAGATCATGTAGTTTCAACTCCCCTGCTATGTGCAGGGTCACCAATTACCAGACCAGGCTGCCCAGAGCTACATCCAGCCTGACTCTGAATGCCTCCTGGGATGAGGCATCCATAACTTCCTTGAGCAACCTGTTCCAGTACATTACCACTCTCTGTATGAAAAACTTCCTCCTAATAGCTAACGTAAATCTCCCATCTTAATTTAAAACCATTCCCCCTCGTCCTATCACTATCAACCTATGTAAACAGCTGTTCCCCCTCCTGTTTATATGCTCATTTCAAGTACTGGAAGGCTACAGTGAGGTCTCCCTGAAGCCTTCACTTCTCCAAGCTAAACAAGCCCAGTTCCCTCAACCTTTCTTCATAGAAGAGGTGTTCCAGCCCTCTGATCATCTCTGTGACCCTCCTCTGGACCCATTCCAAGAGCTCTGCATAATATAAGCTGGGGGATGAAAGCATGGAGCACAGCCCTTCTGAAAAAGACTTGGGCAGACTGGTAGATGGCAAGTTGAACACAAGCCAGCAATGTGCCTTCACAGCACAGAAAGCCAACCATATCCTAGACTGCATCAAAAGAAACGTGGTCAGCAGGTCGAGGGAAGTGATCCTGCCCCTCTGCTCTGTACTGGTGAGACCCAACTTAGAGAACTACATCCAGATGTAGAGTCCTCAGGACAGCAGAAATGTGGACCTGTTGGAGTGCATTCAGAGAAGGGCCACAAAAATGATACAAGGGATGAAACACCTCCCCTCCAAGGACAGGCTGAGAGAGATGGAGCTGTTCAGCTTGGAAAATAGAAAACTCCAGGGTGACCTGGTAGTGCCCTTCCAATATCTAAATGGAAGCTATAGGAAAGAAGGGGACAGATTCTTTGACAGAGTCTGTTGTGACACAACAGGGTGATCAGATGGTCTTTAAAGGTTCCTTGCAACTGAAATAATTCTATGATTCTATGATTCTAGGTATGAAGAGCAGCTAAGGTCTCCTTGGTTTCTTCAACGCAGAGAAGAGGAAGCTGAGGAGAGGCCTCATGACTGCCTGCAACTCCTCAACGGGGAATGGAGGGGCAGCAGCACTTGTCTCTTCTCACTGGTGACAACAACAAGACTCGAGATGTTAGATTAAACGTTCTTTACCAGAGAGTGTTGGGCATGGAACAGGCTCCCCAGGACTGTGGTCATGACCCCAAGCTGCTGGAGTTCAAGAAGCATCAGGACAACTCTCTCAGACAATGGGTTGGAATTTTGGGTGCTCCTGTATGGAGGCAGAGATTTGATTTGATGATCTTTATGGGTACCTTCCAACTCAAGGATATTCTGTGATTCTACGATTCTATGAAGAGTGGCAGTTGGAAGACTGGGACCCTCCTTCAACAGCAGGAAACTGTGGATTAGCTGAGAGCAACCATGCTAGGAAACAATTTCAAATGTTTTCACCTCCAACTAACAGCAGTCTGAGGAGAGGGGAGTTGAGGATGCGAGATCAAGGCTTGTGAGTCATTCATTCTCAGAAAGTTTTGCCTTTAATTTGCAGCTATGTTTTGCTTTGACAGTAAGTATGCAGCACAGTTTTCCTTGCATTTCTGCTGAGCTTTTAAGATCAGGCGTTTGATTAAAGTCATTATGAAGTATTGCACTCTCTGCGTGGAAAAGCTTGAAGACCTCCTGCAGGAACACACCTTCACTCAGCTCCTCCCGCTGTCCCAGCATGACAATTATTCCAATGTTGTGCTCTCTAAAGAAGGATAATATTCAGTGACTTTTGATAGACACTTCAGACCGTACGTCTTTGATGCGTAGTTGTGATTCAGACTTCCTTCCTTGCTTTCATACTTTATTACTAAAGGGAAAAACTGCTTCCTTGCAGGTTTGCAGGTTCTAATAAGCCCCTCAGTTCCCTTCACCACAACCAGTGGCAATCACAGATTTCTCTTTCTGATATATTTTTCTTCTTTTTTTTGGTACTTCTGGCCCATCTAAGGCACAACTTTTCAGGCAATTCAGGACAGTTGGAAGTGTCTGGAGTATGGAAGATCAAATTAAACATAAAAAGTATCTTCTTAATCGCATACCTGTTTTTGACATTCATGCTTCCCCCATCAGTCTCTCCCCATATAAAGCTTTCTTCCTATCCCCTAGGTTTCTCATAGGAAAGTAAGCATCCTGTCACACACCGTCTTTACCCATGGGTCTGCTGCCATCAGATATTGTCTCATATCAACTTTCAAATTGGGAAAGAGTTAAACACAGCCTGTTTCTGTGCAGCTGCCTGGAAGAAGTCAGCAGGAACTCCACCAGACTTGGTGGAGGGGAACACTGGGCTTATGGAATCAAAGATGTGAAGCATCTTTTCCTGGACAGGATGCAGTCAGGCAGCAATTCCTTCTCTCTGTTCTTCAAGTGAACTGATCAGTGGGTTTTACTGGGCAGCACGTTCAATAAAATTTGTGATAAATCTGTACCTTCCTATGGCAACAAGATGCATAGACTAATTCTGTCACAACAAAAGCATTTGAAATGTACACAATCACTTTTCTGCATCACGTATTCTGTTAAGCAAGTATAAAATGTATGTGCTTGCTAGCATAGCCAGGTGTGGTAGTATGATTGATGTCACTTATCTAAGAGGAAATGCATTGGAACTCAACGTGCAGCTGTGCTAGTAATTGTTCTAACAGGTCTGAACTCCAGATCATTTTTCAGATAAGGATGGAGACTTTTAGTGCTATTCTCCCTCAAGAACCTGGTTCAGTTTAGTCATTCATTCTACTCTTTTCATTTTGCCATCTCAATTCTGGCAGTGTTCAAGAATCTGGAAGTACACTACCACATGTACCATGGCAGATTGGCATGTGAGAGCCTTAACTTTACTCTCAACTTGTCCCAAGACCTTTTGCCTGTTTCAGTCTTTGCTCCTGCAGGTTACATAGATGACCTGATCTACACCATCGCATATGATACTGCCTGTCTCGCTCCAATTTATAGGAGGGGTACTTTTAATATCTGTATACCCGGCGTGAGATTAAGAAACAACTGTTCAAATGTTGGTCCAACCAGTTCATTATAAATCCTAATCAGGGAGATGGGGAAGGGAAGGAGGGTGATAAAAAAGATAGGAAAGAAGCAAGAATAAAGTAAAGCAAGGATAGTCACCACCAGGATCCAGCAGCAGTCCCGTTACACGCCATTCAAGGGTCTGAGGCAGAAGCAGCAGGGGAGGAGAGCAGCAGCGTGGCCAGCCTTGGGCAGCAAGCAGGTAGCAGAAGAAGTCGCAGAGCCAATCTGGGAGGAAGCGGCAGGACTCAGGTAGCAGGCCCAGGAGAGTCCGTCAGCATGCAGGAATTCCATAGTGAGAAATCTGATGGCAGACACCTTTGTTGTTCTTCAGCATGCTGGTAGAGCCCAGAGCAAGTCCAGGAGGGAGAGAGGCAGGTCATGAGGCTTCTCATGTCAGAAACCTCTTCTTCCAACAGGAATCTGTTGCCAGAAAACCTCAACGTCATGGTTGTAGGTTTCCTTCTTATCCTTCTTCTGCCATCGTGGCATTCCTGGGCACTTGGGTAAGAGTCATCTGCAGCACCTCCTGAGATGGCCAGCTTCCATGAGATAAGCCCACACAAAAGATCGCTTCACAGCCATTAAGCTGCAGCTCATCTCTCTCTCGTTGCCCCTGGCCTTGTCCATCCGTGTCCCTCAGACAAAGAATTTCACAACCCTTGCCCAGGACTTGTCCTTCAAAGTTCTCCAAAGGATTTCTCAGCTCTTGCCCAGGACTTGCTTGGACTTGTTCATCTGTGTCCCCCGCAAGCTTTGAGACAATGATGTAAAAGAACAATCTCTTACACTGCCATACGTGTAAAATCCCTCCATGACTGAGAAATGCTTACATTCTGTTGGTGATGATACTTTGATCCATTCAGACAACTTCCTGACTCATGTCAGAGGTGCAAAAACTTGAGCTTGATACATAAGATGCCTGCTCTCAGACATATTTGTATGAAGTATATGATTGACATCTTTTTCTTTTTTTTTCTTCCATGAAAAAGTTTGTCTCCACAGCTCTGACCTTGTCTAGCTCATATTTTGAAACTCTTTCGCTGTCATTTCAAGACTACCTTCTAGCAATTCACTGGGACTGGCTAGAGAGGCACAAATTAAATGTTCAGTATAATCACTTCTCTCAGTCTTCAAATAAATGAGCGAGGACAATTTTTATGTTCGTCACATTTAACCAAGGAGTTAGGATTAGGAACACTAACCCTAGAAGTGCCTTATGGGGAGAGGAAAGGAGCTTGGTGAGCAGTAGCTCTTTCTTTACAGTTTTTAGGGTTCACAAAAGATCATAGATCATAGAATACCAAAAAAAAAAAAATAATAATAATAAAAAAAAAAAATCATAGAACTGCTTGGGTTGGAAGGGATCACTTATTTCTAATCTCCTTGCCAGAGACAGGGCTGCCTACCACTAAATCATGTACTAGATCAGGTTGCCCAGGGCCCCTAGTGCCAGGCCAGCAGCTTTAAAGTCAACTCTAATGAGCTGAGCAAAGGAAGCCATAACTTAACTGCCCCCATCATGTCTGTGTGCAAGTCAAAGCCCATCCTCAGCATGGCAGCAAATCATATTTAGCACACTCTGGGGATAGGCTGACCTCAGGCTTAGGAAGATCTTTCTGTACCGTAATCTACCCCCATTCCTGGAGGTGTTCAAGGCCAGGTCGGATGGGGCCCTGGGCAACCTGATCTAGTATACTTTATCTCACAGATGGCAACCATTCCTGCAGCAAGGGGATTAGAACTTGATGATCCTTGAGGTCCTTTCCAACCCAAGCCATTCTATGATTTATGATTCAGCATCCATTTCCAGAACAAGGTGGCTCTCCCCTTCAGCCTCTGTCCTGCTCAATGCTCCTGGCTCTGCTCCATCCCTCCCTTAGCTTTCTGCCTCTTTGCCTCAGTCCTTTTTCCCTGCTCCCAGTGTATCTCAGCATCTGCCTCCATGTTAGGCAGAAAACCTATAAAAACCTCTATTACTGTATTCTCTCAGAATCCTAATTTTCTCCTCTTAAGCTGTTTGGTTTTTGGCAGACACAATACAATCTTTTCCCACTACTCTTAGGATCATAGAATTACCAAGGCTGGAAAAGACCTCCAAGGTCATACAGTCCAATCATCCACCTATCACCAATATTTCAAAAATATGGAACACATTTCCTATGAGCATAGGCTGAGAGAGCTGGGACTCTTCAGTCTGAAGAAGAGAAGACTCCAAGGTGAACTGATGGCAGCCTTTCAATATCTAAAAGGGAACTAGAGGAAATAAGGGGAGAGATTGTATAGTAGGGTCTGTGGTGATAGAACAAGGGGAAATGGCTTAATGTTCAGGGAGGGCAGATTTAGGTTAGATATAAGGAAAAAATATTTTACAGTGAGGGTGGTGAGGCACTGGAACAGGTTCCCTAGTGTTGTGATTGATGCCCCATCCCTGGGGACTTGCAATGCGAGGCTGGATTTGGCACTGAGCAACCTGATCAAGTTGTGGTGTCCCTGTTCATTGCAGGGGAGATGGACTAGATGGCCCTCAGAGATCCCTTCCATCTGTAAGGATTCTATGATTCTACGATATTTCCCACTAAACCATGTCCCTCAGTACAACATCTAAATGTTTCTTGAACACCTCCAAGGAGAGTGAGTCTATCACCTCCCTGGGCAGCCCATTCCAGCACCTGACCACCCTTTCAGAGAAGAAGTATTTCCCAATGTCCAACTTGATTCACTCCTGGCACAACTTGAGGCCATTCCCTCTAGTTTCGTAGGAGTTACATGGAGTTAGTTACACGGGAGGACAACTCCCACCTCACCACAACCTCCCTTCATGTAGTTGTAGAGAGCAACTAGGTCTCCCCTGAGCCTCCTCTTCTCAAGGCTAAACAATCCCAGTTCCCTCAATTGCTCCTTATAAGGCTTGTGCTCCAGGCCCTTCACCAGCTTAGCTGCCCTATTCTGAACACGTTCCACCTTTGATCCCTTCCTTGGCTCCCTGTCCCCTCTGCATAAAACATTTGCTCCGCTATTGCTCCTCATCCATTCTGCTCTTTTTGTCCCTTGTCTTTCCTGCCATTTCTCTTCTCTTGTATCTCTCTCATGGCACATTTCCTGCTGCTCTATTAGCAGAGTCCTTTCAAACATTTCTTCTCTCCTCTCTCAAGCCTCCTCCCGCCTCCTCATTGCCTTTTCCACCTCCTCATTTTCAGGCTTACACTAAATGCTCATCTCCTTCTTGACCTTGTCTGAGCTAAAAATAAGTGTTTTTCTCCTGGAAACAGCTTCCCTCTGAAAATTACACAAGAATAAAGCAGTTTTATTGCATTAAGAAAATATCTACAATGTATTGGAGAATTTTGTGATACACATCCACTCCCAGCCACCTGTTTTTCATATTTCTTTGATATTGAAGAGTGGAAATAATTCATTTTTATCTAGAAAATATACTTGCATTATATGGTCCATATAAGGTGGGAAAATGTGATGGTATGTTTCTCACTGAAAAAAAATCTACAGTCTTCTGAAGGATATGTTTCTCATGCAAATTTCTACTTGAATAAAACATACAAACGCACGCAAAAATACACAGATAAGGTAAAATAAGAATAATAAATAAGTAAATAAAGCCACTGCCAACAAAACAAAACCCCTCAAATATAAAAAGTCTCAAATAGCTTATTTTGTTTAAGATTTTACAAATAAGTCTCCTTCGAAGAGTTGTATGTCCCAAGTTATTTTACACTGTTTCTTTAATTTCTCTTTGTTTGCCAGCTCAGATTTTATATTTGTCTCATTTAGTTTGTGATGGTAAAAGAGTACAAACTGTCATTCTCAGTTTCCTTAAATTTAAAGCTCAAATTTAGATGCCCAAGGATGTATGATAAAAAGCATGTTTATTCATACATGTATATGAAATATATGATGTGATAATATTACGGGAGAAATTTGTCTTTGAAATGACAGCCCCTCCATCCAGGCTGTCAGCAAGAGTCCAACTGTTTCATATCACATTGGCTTTGAAATTCTCTCATGTTCACTCAACATGCACGTAGATTGCTTTGAAAGTAATGCCTCCTTTTTTATTTCTGCGGAAACGACACAGATAGATAGAGCACAACAACACTATTTGATAAATTCTCAGATAAAAACCACTGTTTTTCAACACCATGATTAGCTGTGCATTTTTGTCAGCATTAACAAGAGCCCGCATTCCAAGCTCATAAAAATATGCACTAGTTGAGGTGAGCCACTGTCATTATCACCACTGCTGAAACACACTTCACCGTGTTTACATTCACTCTTTGGTCTCCATAAATGTTCAGCACATCGATGAATGTCAACGTGTGCAATTTTTTCCACATGGAGGAATACAATGACACACCATTGCTTCGTAGACACTTCCTTGTCAGACACCACCTTGTCAGACTGTCCCTCTGTTGCTATCTGTCACATAGCAACAAAATGTAATGGAATATTGGTGGAAAGGTTAAACCTCTAATGCATACCATCAACACTCACCGCAGACATCATGGACCAACATAATAAAATTGGAGGTATTATTTTCATAGCAGCCCTTGTACTTTGTCTTATAAGCATTACAGTGACGGTTAAGGCCCATAAAACACAATGTAATCTAAACACATGCTCTCCTGAAACATGACCTCCAACTCAAAAACAGTAAACTGGAAGTGGAAAGCACCATAACCCCTATTCACTCTTCTTAACTGTCATTTTAAAAAGTCTGCCTGAGGAGAAAAAATAAAGTCATGAAAACTGTAGTTTTTTCACAGTTACTTGCTGAAGAAAATATGGGCATTTCCAAAATGTTTGACTGGATTAGCAAAAGCAAAAATGAGCTACCTCAAACGGATTCAGCACAGACAGAATACATATCTGCGTATCTGTGGTGGGCATGATGGAAATAGCACATCTAAGAAGGCACACATAATACATTTTCCAGTTGGCAGTCTTTCTTTAGCCTCCAGTTATTTATAAAACAAGCTGTTGGGTTCAAACAAACAAAACAAAAAAAAAAAAATGAGATAGATGAATTTAAAATGTGTCAAAAAGGTCATATGATGGCTAAATGGCAGGGCTAGTGCAGTAACAAAGTTGCTTGGCTGAAGGGAAATCCATTGATCTGTGGTTTCATTTGATTGATTTCCAAGAAGTGTGACCTCTCTCCCTTCACATTCCAGTTATGCACAGTCAGGTTACTTTTTCAGTTTTGTCTTATTTCATTCTCCAGTAACAAGCTTCTGTCTGGTTTCAGCTCGGATAGAGTCAGTTTTCTTCATAGAAACTGGTATGTTGCCACGTTTTGGATTTACAAAGCAAATAATGTTGTTAAAAAATCAAGGATATGTCAGCTTCTCACACTGCCCAGCCAGCAAAGAGCTGAGGGTTCACAAGGAGACGGGGGGGAGCAGAACCAGGACAACTGACCCAAATTGACCAAAGCAGTATCCCATACCACATGGGGTCATGCTGAACTATAAAACCAGGACACCACAGTCTTGAAAGAGAGGGACCAAAATATGTTTCTGCCACTGTTTCTTTTGGGTGGGCTGGTAATTTGGCCACTGGCCTTCACTGAGCTACAGGGCTGTGGCATTTGCAGTAACATCATCACTTAGTATCTCCATAGCACAGACTTGGAAGGGTCCTGTTCATAGTATGCAGTAGAACAAAGCTATTTTCCTTGCACCTTGTCTGTCTGTTGCAAGTTAGATTAATGGATGTATAAAGGAAGCAAGGGAACAAGAGGACAAAAATCAAATAGAATAAAAACAAGAGAGGTAAAAAATCAGGAATTCAAATAATCGCAGCATCTATGCAGCTAGAAGTCTACCTAAAAATGAGATAGGAATGGGACTATGTTCTTGGTATTTAAGGACCAGATAAAACCATTACAAGACACTTTTCTAAAAACCTGGCATACTGAAAGCAGGAAGCAGAATTACTGCACAGAAAATAAATCCAAATACAATAAAACATCTGAACAATGCTAATTACATTCTGTAGAACAGTGTCTTTAAGAGTATTATTTAAGCATTCTACACTAAGCTGGCTTTTACCTTTAAAGTCATTTTTCTTCTTCTACCTCCTTCTCATTACATGCCCTGAAGAAAAAGGAGGCAAAAATTCTCAGTGTTATGAAAAAATACTACATAGAATCATTAAGATTGAAAAACACCTCTAAGATCAACCATCCACCTACCACCACCCCTGACCATTGAACCATGTCCTTCAGAACCACATCTACACTACTACACAATTTTTTAAATCCCCAGGGATGATGACTCCACCACCTCCCTTGCAGCCCATTCTAGTGCCTGACCACTCTTTCTGAGGATTTTTTTTTCATAATATTCAACCTGAATGTCCCCTGGTTCAACTTGAGGCCATTACCTCTTGTCCTGTCACTCGTTATAGGGGAAAACAGGCTGACACCCACCTCACCACAACTTCTTTTCAGAGAGTTGGAGAGAACTATAAGGTCTCCCCTGAGCCTCCACCAGATCCAACAACCCCCATTACCTCATAAGACTTGTGCTCCAGACCCTTCACAGCTTTGCTGACGTTCTCTGGACATGTTCCAGGGCCTCAATGTCTTTCTTGCAGTGAGGGACACAAACTGAAGACAGTACTCAAGGTGCAGCCTCACCAGTGCCAAATATAGAAGGATGATCACCTCTCAGGTCCTGCTCGCTGGACTGTTTCTGATACAAGCCAGGTCACCATTGTCTTCTTGGCCACCTGGGCACACTGCTGGATCATGTTCAGCTGGTTGTTGATTAACTTCCAGATCCTTTTCCTCCACACAGTAAAGATGACCTGAAGACCAAAGGAGAAGGCTAGAAGAAGGAATAGGTGACTCTCACTTCATTTGAACCAACCAGATTTTTCTGTTCACAGAATCACAGAATCACAGAATTGCCAGGGTTGGAAGGGACCTCAAGGATCATGAATCTCCAACCCCCCTGCCACACGCAGGGCCACCAACCATCCCACCTAATGCTAGACCAGACTGCCCAGGGCCCCATCCAATCTGGCCTTGATCACCTCCAGGGACGGGGCATCCACAACCTCTCTGGGCAGCCTGTTCCAGTACCTCACCACTCTCTCTGTAAAGAATTTCCCCCTGACATCCAACCTAAATCTCCCTTCCCTCAGCTTAAAACCATTTCCCCTTGTCCTGCTATCACTCACCCTTTCAAAGAGTTGATTCCCCTCCCCTCTGTAGGCTCCCTTTAGGTACTGAAAGGCTGCAATGAGGTCACCCCGCAGCCTTCTTTTCTCCAGGCTGAACAAGCCCAGCTCCCTCAGCCTGTCCTCATAGGGGAGGTGCTCCAGTCCCCTGATCATCTTCATGGCCCTCCTCTGAACCCTCTCCAACAGCTCCCTGTCTTTCTTGTACTGGGGGCTCCAGACCTGGACGCAGTATTCCAGATGGTGCCTCACAAGAGCAGAGTTCTAGTTGCATGATGAAACTGTACAAACCAAATAACAGTCCATGGACTCAGGATGCTGGGAATGATAGTTCAGGCTAATGGGAATCATGCAGTCTACCGCAAGGTAGACTGAGGAGATCTCTTAGAAATCCAGTAGTATTAATGGAAAAGGAGAAGGACCATTCATTTAAATTTGCTGATATGAGAGAAAATCTTTTGATCTTGAATTGGAAAACATCTGGTCTGAGTACAAACAGAATTTTTAACTGAGAACTTTTTACATGAAATATATATTCTGTACAGTGGTAGACGCGTCTGCTTAAATAAAAAGAGAAAAAAAGAATGTTTTGTTTGCAAAATAATCAGTAGGAGGAGTTAAGATCAAGGCATAGGCTGATTATGGATGTGATCAGTGTCTGATGTTCACTAGAGTATGCCCACGCTCTGTTCTTATATTTGCTTGAAGCAAGTCACTGAGCTGAAACAGCAGATGCCAAACTGCCTGCATTTCCCCAGAGAGTACCAGAAGGTGTTAATGAGCATGAAATGCTGCATGTAGAGAATCACAGAATCACAGAATGGCCAGGGCTGGAAGGGACCTCAAGGATCATGAATCTCCAACCCCCCTGCCACACGCAGGGCCACCAACCATCCCACCTAATGCTAGACCAGACTGCCCAGGGCCCCATCCAATCTGGCTTTAAACACTTCCAGGGACGGGGCATCCACAACCTCTCTGGGCAGCCTGTTCCAGCACCTCACCACTCTCTCTGTATCCCCCTAACATCCAATCTAAATCTTCCCTCTCTCAACTTAAAACCATTTCCCCTTGTCCTGCAGTTATCAACCCTTTCAAATAATTGATTTCCCTCCTGTTTATAGGCTCCCTTTAGGTATTGAAATGCTGCAATGAGATCACTCCACAGCTTTCTTTTCTCCAGGCTGAACAAGCCCAGCTCCTTCAGACTGTCCTCATAGGGAAGGTGCTCCAGTCCCCTGATCATCTTCATGGCCCTCCTCTGGACCCTCTCCAACAGCTCCCTGTCTTTCTTGTACTGGGGGCTCTAGACCTGGACGCAGTGCTCCAGATTGGCCTCACATGAGTAGAGTAGCGGGGGAAAATCACTTACCTCTGTCCTGTCTTGCTGTCAACAAAACTGTGCCTATATGAACCATTGTCTTTTAACAGGTGCCACACAAGGCAGAGAATAATCCATGCCCTACTGGGCTCTTTATTGTTATACATTTTATTGACTTGCTGGTTATAATGTGGTAGTAAAGTCTTGTCACAAGCATAGACACACATTAACACCTTATCAAAGCTCATTTCAGGGCCATCCTTTTGAGATGATGAACCTGTCAACATTTGCCACCAAACAGAAGCTCTGTTCATGCTTTATGAGAAAGGATTGGACAGCAAACGTAATAGCACTCACATCTCTGGAACTATAAAGCAAGCAACATCCATCCACGAACAGCAAGTAAGAGCTAACAAAGACAGCATGAGTGACCCCTGAACACAGGAAACACCAATATAGTAAGGGTAATGCCACAGAGCTACCATTCTCTTTCCTTTTACTCTGATATTTATATTTGAAATGTTTCAATAGAGCTGAACTTTTTCATCAGTTCTGTCAAAGCAGAGGCAGACTAGACCCACTGCAGGAACTGCAGCACTGCTACTGTCAGTATCATAGGCAAGAAGAGGAATAAGGGTGACAACATGGTTTGGGTCACCTTGCAGCCTTCTCTTCTCCAGGCTGAACAAGCCCAGCTCCCTCAGCCTGTCTTTGTAGGGCAGGTGCTCCAGCCCTCAGATCATCTTTATGGCTCTCCTGTGGACCCTCCCCAATAGCTCCCTGTCTTTCTTGTATTGGGGGCCCCCGACATGAATGCAGTACACTAGATGGAGCCTCACAAGGGCAGAGTAGACAGGGACAATCACCTCCCTGTTCCTGACACCTCTTCTGATGGAGTCCAAGGATACACATGGATGGACAGAGCTCCAAGTGCCTTCCTCTACAAAGCAGGCAGGAGCACCCCTGGGGCATTCTGAAAAATAAATTCATTTGATGTGTTATGTGGATGCTGTGCTCCTGGTGTGTCATCCCCCAAGATCAGTTCCAAAAACTGAATCTACTGAAAGTCATTTGGAACAGAAAGAAACAAAGTCATATTGATTCCCAAAGAAAGTACTGGAAAAGAAATAATGAATGAATGAGCTTTCCGTCAAAGGAAAAAAAATTAATCTCTGAAATTACACCAGTGAAGAAGAGGGGGCAGAAATAAAATTTCAGAAAGAAAAGATGACAGTGTTATTCCTTAAGCAATAAAAGTTGGAAATGACAAGATTAACGCATAGCTCAGTTTAGTACTGTAACACATGCAGAGCAGACCTCAAAGTTGGTGCTAGTTGTGTTTGTTTCATAGAATCATCTTCCATGGGAATGGTTACAACCATCTAGATCAGCTGTTCTGACCTTGAACACCTTCTGGGATGGGGTATCCACAACTTCTCTGGGCAGCCTGTTCCAGTGCCACCAACTTCTGTGTAAAGAATTCCCTCCTAATATCAAACCTAAATTTTTCCTCTTTTAGTTTGAAACCTTTCCTACTTTTATTGTCACTATTTGCATGTGTAAATGTTGTTCTCCATCTTTTTTAAAAGCCCTATTTAACTACTGGAAGGCCAGAATAAGTTCTCTCACGATCTGCAAGCCCAGCTCCCTCAACCTTTCCTTGTAGGAGAGGTGCTCCAGCCCTCCAGTCATCTTTTTAGCACTCTTCTGAACTTGATCCAGCAGGTCTATTATCCAAATATATTTAGAGATATTGCATAGCAGTCCTACAAAATGGAAATCTTGGTATGTTTTCACAAAAGACTATGGGGCTTATCTTATTAACAGCTGCAGTGGACTTGAGTTTTTGTGACAGAAAATAGCAAGTGCAAGAAGGAAGAAGGTGCTGTATTCACAGGAAGCATGCTGGCATTGTACCACTAATATTCCATAGAGAGGTTTAAACTTTTTATTTCATATTTTTATTTCCAAAGACTTTCAGATGCAGCAGGTTTTTTCATTTGTTTGTTTTGTTGTTTTTTCCCCCTGTGTATTTCCTTGATTTTGTGATGTTGCACTATCATTGCACTTCATCACTTGTTTCTCCAGTATAGCAAGTGCTCTGCTAGGGTTATCAGCTGGAAATTTCACCTACTGAGGTAGCCATGGATGGCTATTCAAACTCTATCCACTGTAGATTTTGTATGTAGATTTTGTCATAAGTTTGTATCCACATCCTGGATCTTCAGAGAAGTCCGATTTACCCACAGACAACTACCATGTGAGGGGTTAGTCTTTCACAAATAAAACTGACACCAACTTGCCAAGGTCTTACTCAAGATGACAGTCTGCTTCTTTGGATCAGGAACTCAACATGACAGGTCCCAAGGAGACTGTCATGTGACAGCATCCTTCATTATGACGTGATTGAACAGCACCATAACTCCAGACGTTGCCTGTTTGTCTATCAATTATAACTTGTGCCTTTTTTGATGGTCCCTGCCTCTGAGTAGGTAAAAAATAGCATCTCTAGTATATGGGTGCCCTGATATCTAATGTCTGTTTAGTGCTGGGATCTACCCTGCTTCTAGCAGCCTCTGCTTCCTTTTGTTCTTTGTTTTCCAAACTGTCAGAGCAATGTCTGAAAGACAAGGTCTGTTTTGAATGACCTCAGTAACACAATGTTAAAAATTAGAAAATCTTTAGCTTTACATACTCAATGCTCGTATAAATTTTCTACCAAAGGCTTTAAATCATTCAGACTAATCTAGTTATTTTATTCAATAGTAGGTTTGTCTGTATTTATGCAACTCTACCTCCCCATAAACATTGTAAAGACTCCAAGTTATCTGGCCACTTTCCAGTTAATTAACTTAACACTGAAGGAGGTACTGAAAAATGAAATTAAAAGCATCCAATTTCTAGTCACCTTAATTCCTCACAAAAAAATGATGGCATCACATCTGTCTTCACTCAGAATATGAAAGCCACTGTCATATGACCCTAATTCTTCTTATTTATTCTATACTCTTAATCACTACTTGATTAAAGACAAAAAATAAACAAACATAACTGATTTCATTTTGAGAAATGATACTGAATTTGCTGAAATTCAAAGACAATCACTTGTCTCAGTAGTTTTAATCAATAAAGCTCTCAAACAGTATAGAGTTCCTGAGCAACCACATGAAAGGCATGAACAGAAAAATAAGATGTGCACGTTCCATTGTGGCCCACATTCCTGAATCCCTGTTGGATGTAGGGGCAGAAGGAACAAGGCCTGCTACATGCAGGTACATGACAGCTGCTTTCCCACATGGCTGCAAAGCAACTGGGGAGGGATAGGGAAGGGGGACTGTGTTGCATTCACTCCTGCTGGCATCCTGATTACACTTCTGTTCATATGTTGTTTGCAGCAAATCTGATCATTTGCGAAAAATTAAGAAAGCATGGAAATCTTTGATAAAACATCATTTCTCAAGATATTTTTTTCTATTTTAAATAGGTTCACAACCTATCCATGAAGGCTGCAGTTTGCTTACTTTTGCTTGTTTGTTTTGTTTCAGGACTAGATTTAATAAACATGAGTTTAGTGAAGATAAGACTACGTTATCTGAGTACCACAGAGGTGGGAAAAAAATATGATATCAAAGAGAGAAGAGCTATACCTGCTAGAACTGGTGTAAATTAGTCTTTCCTTTTCCTACCCCAGGAACTTTCGTGTTACACCTGATAGAAAGCGAGAGAAATAAAACTAGACATGGTCCACAGAGAGCCTATAATTGAATACCTCCACCTCTGACCACTGTGCTCTGGGCCTCTTTCTGTGCAAATTGCAGGAAGGAAGTTGCAGTTAAAATAATTAAATGAGGTAAAGAAAGAAGAAATCCAGATAGAAAAAAACTTCTTAGTTTCCATATATCTATTCATAATCTGTCTCAGGACATCTTTCATCTCTTGCTCTTACATCCGTACACCAACCTCTGTAAGTTATCCCTTCATAGAATAGAATCATAGAATCACAGAATCACAGAATCACCAAGGTTGGAAAAGATCTCCAAGATCACTGAGTTTTACCATCCACCTATCATCAGTATTTCCCATCCAGTAATGCATATTATGTGAAATTACTCACCACCCAGTATTCTCAGAACGTATCCACACACTGAGACAGTTGTGGTGAATCACATGCTGGTGCTGAAACACATCAGGATATTTTCATGATGTCTTCAAACCAGTTTTCCAAGTCCTTATCCT
This sequence comes from Phasianus colchicus, assembly GCF_987193195.1. Lineage (NCBI taxonomy): Eukaryota > Metazoa > Chordata > Aves > Galliformes > Phasianidae > Phasianus > Phasianus colchicus. The sequence goes on from NC_143438.1 coordinate 87,731,179, forward strand.
GCTCAAAGGCCATGGAAATGAACATGATGCTCTGACACCAGCTTGATGAAGTTTGCTCTCTGTATGTCATTCTACCTTCCTCAAACTGTAAAGTGTGTACAAAGCTTGTGGTTGAAAGAGTGAAAATAGGAGTTTTTTTGCATGATATCATATGGCATGAAATATCCCTTTGGCCACGAGGGTCAGATGTCCTGGTTCTATTCCCTCCCAGCTCCTTGTGGGCGCCACCTTGTTGCTGGCAGGATTATGTGAAAAGTTGAAACATCCTTGGCTCTGTACAGTGCTGCTCAGCAATGACTGAAACATCAGTTTGTTTTCAACTTTGTTTTTCTCCTATAGCCAAAACATGGCCTCATACCAGCCTCTACAAAGAAAATCAACTCTGTCCCAGCTGAAACCACCTATGCACACATCAGTGTGGGGATAGTGAAGTGTTAATGCCAGACAACAGAATAACTCAATTTTTCTGTCTTGCTTGCTAATCTTAGAGGAGCTCACAAATAATGAAACTGACATAAGAAAAATCATTATTACCTTAAATGACATATGTAAGGATCTCCCTGAAGTCAACATTAAGTCAGGCTAATGAGCCACAGGACAGTCTTTCTGCACAGCTTGATGCAATCTGACATGCTATTCTGTATGCATAGGTCAGGAATGTGGCATCTCTTTAGCATTTCATTTATGTTTTTAATTTTCTCCCTCCTTACTTCTTTCTTCTTATACCTGAGACTACTATTTTCTGCAGGAAAAGTAAGAACTTCTCTGGCTGTCCTTTTACATCTTCTCTAGGAGATAGGGTAAGGATGTGATCATAAAATAGTGAAATCAGGGAAGTGCAGCTGCTGAATGAATGCACAGACACATCAGGCTCATGCTGTAGAGATATATGTGCATTTACCTCTCAGCAATCTTTGCTCTCAGTACCCTGAGGCACTCAACACCCTCCATTACTCCCTAGTTCATCTAGAGCTGAAGAAAAGGAGCTTCTCACAGGTTATTTCTCAACACAGCATGCTGCCATAGACACATATACGGTTCAAAATGTGACATTTTTCATTTTCATGCAATTCATGGCCAAAAGCATCCGGAGTTACAGAGTTTGGCCCTCAGAAGAGCTTTAGCATCTGAATTCCTATCCATTTAAAAGGAGCTAAGTCCTTTTTGAAGACAAGTGCCCTGTTCAGGACCCGGATCACCTCAAATTTATGTACTACTACTAAATGCAGATTCATGAACCTGCTGATGAGCTTCTGGAGGTCTTCTGATTTATTTGATACTTAAGACTATTACATATATTACATGTGTTGAAACCCTTCAAGTTTTCTAAAATGTTCCTGCATCTCTCATCTCTGGCTTCATACTGGAAGGTACTCTCACAGCGGGCTTATTATGTCTGATTCCACGTGAAATTGGATGGATGGACTGCTCAGTGGATAAGGAATTGGCCAGATGACTGCATCCAGAGAGTTGCTGTCAATAACTCAATGCCCAGGAGATCAGCAATGAGTTGCCCTCAGAGGTCTGTGTTTGGACCATTACTGTTTAATATTTTTAATAATAATACAGAGCCAATGGAATTAAGTGAATTCCTAGTTTGTGGACAACACCAAGGAGGGTGATGCTGTTGACATAAAAGAAGGAAAGGATGTCATACAAAGGGACCTGGACAGACTTGAGAATTGGGCCCATGAGAAAGTCATGAAGTTTAACCAGGTGGGGTGTAAAGTGCTTTACCTGGATCCAGGCAGTTCCCAGGGTCAGTACAGACTGGGAGATAAATGGATTGAGAGCAGCCCTGAGGAGAATGACGTAGGATGTGGGAAAATTGGACACAAGCTAGCAGTGTGTACTTGCAGCCTGGAAAGCCTGAGCTGCATCAAAAGAAGTGGGCAGCAATCAAGGGGGATTATTTGTTCCCTTCTGATCTGCTTTTCTAAGACCCTACCTGAAGTACTGCATCCATCTTTGGGGCCCTCATCACAAGAAGGAAGATGAGCTGTTAGAGTAGGTCCAGAGGAGGGCCACAGAAAGAATCAGAGAGTTGGAGCACCTCACTTATGAAGACAGGTTGAGAGAGCCTGAGAAGTGAAGGCTCCAAGAAGACATTGCTGTAGCCTTTCAGTACTTAAAAGTGGCTTATACAAAACACAGGAAGAAATATTTTACTAGGACATGCAATGCTGACACAAGGGAAAATGGCTTTAAAATGAAAGAGTTGATTTACATTACATGTAAAGAGGAAAATTTTCACTATGAGGCTTCACTTTCTAAGCCTGGTTAACAGAGACATGAGCGTGGCTGGGAGAGTATACACAAAATGAGAGGACAGGGCAGGGGTTTCCATGTGATCACTCTGTGTTTTCCTGTGGGCAAACATTTTAGTCAAATATAGTGGACATAAGGATTCTGATGTGAGGTTCTGTTGCATTTCTGGAAACAACATGAAAGTCCAAGGAAGTCAGCTTGGACTCACCCCAGATGAATTTCTAGACTTCATCCAGCACGTTGGCAACTTTCTGTATTTTACTTTGGTGAAAATCATCTAGAAATTGCTGTTTGAGCTGTTCTCTGTCTTGGGGCAGCCTCCAAGAGAAAATGTGGTTTTGGAGCTGAGTAAGGTAGAAGAGTGTTAATTCATTTGCTCTACATTGATTCCTATGCCATGACATTTACCCACTGCTGAAATTGGTCCCAGGACTCCATATATCACTTTTGCCTAAGGCAAAACCTGCCTCCACAGCAGATAAGGTATTACTCTACACAGTGGTACCAAGCCTAAAGTGATTAGGGATTGACTGTCCCACTAAACAAATAAAATCTATGTTTAATGGCCAGCTCAATTTTCCACCAGAGGAAGCTGGGTTCATTCTGTACAAAACAGCTCGTATGATGACCCCAGGGTGAAATCGGTTTCCTGCTTGGTCTCATTATTATATATCCGTATGCCTTGTCTGTCTTTCCTCATGAAATTTCTTAATGTCAGAACATAAAGATATGATGACCTTAGGGAGCTGGGAGGGGGGTATACATGCGTTTCAGAGTAGAACTTTGTGGGTCCCAGAGGGAATCATTTATTCTTTTTCTGTTCCTGAGAGGATCTCTGTCTAGCTACTGCCCATATTACATTACATTTTATTCAGCAGCACAGCTGAAAATCATCTAGGGAGCAACAGTGCCATTTCTTTATCAGTCCTGCAGAACCATCCTCAGAGATGGGTGGTTTTGTAATGGTATCCATTTCTGTTAAAAGGGCCCACAACACTATCCAGGGAGGCACCTTTCATGGTAGATAAAATGAGCATTAATACTAAATTGCACTCATACAGCGACATTCTGCTAGGATTACACCATGCTCCTTGCGGTACGCTATAACTTCCCAGTGCTTTTAAAGGATGATTTGCAACTCTGATAATAGTGGGGTGGTTGGGTTGAGCATTTTTACAACACAGCTAGCAATTTTTCTGCTAGCATAATAATCTTTGAGGTGCAGTTTTACCAGATTGAATCACTTCCTTGGAAACACCAATTAACACTCATTTATACAGAAAAAAAAAAAAAAAAAGACACGAATTTAAAAGTGTGTTTCAAAGTGTTTGCTATAAAATCTGAGCACACTTTACACATTCATTTCTGAAATGTAAGAAATGGATTCCAATAAGATACTGAAAACGTGTAATAGCTGCTGTCAGGAGCTGGATGCTGTCTGGTATTTTGAGACTTGTGGAATTTATGGGTATTTTAACTGCAGGTTAACAAGCATTTATGTACCTTACTGCTATTTTTCATGAACCTGAGAAAAAAGAATCTACCAGTCAACAAATTGTAATATATATATATCCCTCTTCTTTTCCATCAAAATATTCCTACAACCACGAATGTCAGAAATGGCCACATTTTCAGAGTATCATTGTTTGTCCACAGAGTGTTTTCTCTTCAACATCGCCTCCAAATTAGCAACTGTGTGTACTTTTTCCCACTATCAATATTAAAACTCCTAAAGGATATCCATTTACTGAGATCCTGCTTTTCTGCTGAAAAAGAGGGAAAGCCTAACTCTGCTAAAATATGATGCAAGCATGTCAGTTTTCCTCATTTTTCTTCCACAGTTCAGTTCATTTAAGGATTTGCAGATTGCAATAGCCGTGAGAGAGAATGTGGCTATCAGACCTTTCTTCCTTGGAGATGTGACCATTTTACATGCTTTATTGCCACTACATATTTCTCTGAATGTAAAAAAAATAAAAAAGAACAACTTTAAGTAGAGACATTGTCTCTATAGAAATTGCTTCAGTAGAGGTTTGTGGGGGTGGTTATACTTAAACATACTTTAAAAAATCATAAAATTAAGCAATGCATTGACACAATTTTACAGTGATGTGGGAGGAAGATAAATGTAGAACTGCTATTGCCTTCAACTCCTCATACTTTTTGCATTTCCAAAGGAAGAGGGTTTTCTCTGCTATTTTGCTACTAAAATGCTTCAGGTCAGTGATGTTCTTAGCCTGGAGACCTATTGCCTGGAGACCTATCTCCTGGCATCACTATTATAAAAAAGCTACAATAAAATTTCTTTCAACAAGACTTTCAACACACATAAATTGTACTTCGAAATGACTATGTGCATGCTTTAGCCTCTTACAGTGGAGTTCTGTAACACAGCTTGGACAAGTGTCTGTGTTGATTTCATGGCTGTATCAGGCAAAGAAAACACTAATGAAGCCAAACAGTCTGATCAGACTTTTAGTTTTCACTATTGCTTTATTCAGATGCGTGAGATAAGGGAAAAGTAAAAAATAGCAGGGTGGAATAGTAAACTCCAAAACTGTTGTGAGATTAAATCCAACACAGTAGAATTCTTCACCTTTTCAAGAAAATCCCTCTATATCTAACAGATATTTATCAGTCATGCACAGGTATGCAGTAGCTTACCCACTATTACTTGACAGACACTGCACCATGAGGGCTCTCCTTGGCTTCTGGCATACATTCAGTCTTCAGTTCTGTACAAGATAATCTCTGCCCCTTGGAAGTTCAGAAACACTTACAGGTGTGCATGTTGTGGGCAGGTTCTCTCTGTTTGCTAGAAGCCTCCTGAGGCAGACAGCAGAAGGTGTTTAAGCTTCTGGTCGCAATATCCAAGAATATTGATCCATTTCATGCAGTTGCTGTAGTCGATGCTAAAAAGGTGTTTCTGTAAAGTAAGACAGACAAATATGCCTCTATGTGAAAATATCAGCTTTTATCTTCTCCACTGTTCCTTTTAACCCTTAGTTTCAAAATTTGTCTTAAAAGGGAGTGAAAAGTAACAAATAAATGAATAAAATGAAGATGCTGCATTTTCAATTTAAGACTAGACTAAGCAATGAATCCAGGGTTTCTTGTTGACACCAAAATTTGACCTTTCTAGGATTCTTCTTCAAGAAATAAATTTGATCTAAATATTTAAAACTACTTTGGCAAAACTAGCCTTTAGCACAATCAATTTGTGTACTGTAGATATCTAAATTTAAAATTGCTATTGTCCTCTAACTGCCTTGAGATTCATTTTACGTCCAGGCAATGAGAGTATTACCAATGTTTTTCTTAAGTCTTGGATTGCAGTGTTTTCTTTCTGTAATATTATCGTCTGGCTGTATAGTCTTAATGCAGTAGAGAGAAAGAAATGAAATGAAAAAACTCTAATTAAAGTTACAGAATCAACATGATGCACTCATTCCTCATTCAGATGCCTTTGTGTTAGTTTGAAGGTTGAGTTTAGAAAAGGTTGATTTTAAGGATATTATCATGGCCTGTCAATGAGATGAATTCCTGGCTGTGAGAGCAATTCCTGGCTGTGCAGCAGAGGTTATGAAATCTCAGGCATCTCTCTTGGTATCAGTGTAACTATCTGTTCTGTCATGGATTATAGTACTTGTTTTTAACCACTTTTATTCTCACATACTAAAAATTCCTTATACAAAGCCATCACACTGACTGATGTGGACTTGTACACCTTAGAGAAGAGAAGGCTCTGGGGAAACCTCATTGTGACCATCCAATATTTGAAGGGAGCATATAAACAGGAGGGGAACGGCTGTTTGCGAGGATTGATAGTGATAGGACAAGGGGGAATGGTCTTAAACTGAGACAGGGAAGGCTTAAGTTAGATTCTAGGAGGAAGTTTTTCATACAGAGGGTGGTAACACACTGGAACAGGTTGCCCAAGGAGGCTGTGAACGCCCCATCCCTGGAGGCATTCAAGGCCAGGCTGGATGTGGCTCTGGGCAGCCTGGTCTGCTGGTTGGCGACCCTGCACATAGCAGGGGGGTTGAAACTAAATGATCATTGTGGTCCTTTTCAACCTGTGCCGTTCTATGATTCTATGATTCTATGATTCTATGATTCTATGATTCTATGATTCTGATTTACTGTGACTGATTCTGTGTTACTCTTACTGGGGATTCAGCTACTACAGAAAATAGGAAGCATAAAAAGATCAATTATTTTTGGAATCACTGATGGAAGTTGCTGTGCTTATGAAGATAATTCATCTGTGTTATTTATTCATGCAAGTCCATGGGATTTTATCAATTTTTAGGTGTAGTGTTGCTGTAACCATTGTAGTTCAAGCCCACAAGTAAAGAATGACTTTCAGAGAAATATATTATAACTGTATGATAGGCCAGTGTATAGCTTGCTTGACATAAGCAAATAAAAACTCATGTGTGGTAAAATCTTCAGACTGGGCTTAAAGAATCAAAACTCTCAGTGGGTACTTTACTATTTAACGTATTGCTTGTGTGCTGTGAACCTGTCTTTAAGGAAATAAGTTTGTTTCCTTTATAGAGAGAGTAGAAGAATCAATCCGGACTTCTTGTAGTCTGTTGTATAGGGCATAGCAATGAATGCCGTATGAACCTGCTGACTATGAATTTATAAAAAATTCATATTTCATGTTTTACTTAGCTCTGATGAATTATTGACTGAAAATGAAAACCTTTATCAATGAGGATAAGAGGAAGCTGTTTATAATGACATTTCTGATGTCAGGAAAAGCAGATCTTAGAGAAACTTTCGGGACTGCTTTTTCTTACAGAGCTTACTTGTAACAAAACACCTCCTTAGAACACTAAACAGAAAATTTTCAGTCATTATCCAGTATTTGAGTTATCCAAGACAACTTTTCTTAGCAAAAATGATCATTGCAGAAAAGTGAGGATAATTTCACAGTGACGTTAAAGTTCACTAGATGAAATGATAGCTAGATTAAATTTGCAAACACTCCCTAAAATGAGTTATTTCTGATATTTGTTTTCAACTTGACAGTGTTACAGCAGCTTGCTACCTGCTGCGGTTTAGCAGACTTATTAGAGCTAAACAACAAATGTTTCTCAGAAGTTAAACCGGGGACATATGTGATATTTAAATGCCAAACTCCTGAACTGTGGCCAAAGATGCACACCTAAACCCAAGTCAATTCACATGCACTTAAAAATTTCCTGACTGGATTCTAAATTTTTGTGACACGCTTGAAGAATTGTTGTACATGAGCAAGAGAGACCTCTTCCAAAAATACTGCAGAATATTTCCACCTGCAGAAAGAGGCTGCCTAATAACAAAACCAGTGAGGTAGAGATAGAACTTGAGTACTCATGAAACTAGGAGTATAGCATTTTTCAAAATTATTAGTATTATTCTTTTTGTTTTGTTTTGTTTTGTTTTGTTTTGTTTTATGCTGTTAAGCTTTACCAATAGTTAACTTGTGGTACTAGAAAAATAAGTAAGTAAGTAAGTAAGTAAATAAATAAATAAATAAATAAATAGATTCCTGGACTAAGAATGTTGTAAATATCTCCAATTATTTGTAATAATTGTTATTAATTTTGCTTTTCTGTACAGAAAATGAGTCCTATTGCAGTCATCTTTGAGAAGTAAAATTTGAAGATCATTATGAGATATTCTGAGTTCATGAGACAAAAGATGAAGCTTCCATGAGACAGAGAGCAATTTGCCCAACATTTATTTCTTAGCTACATACAAGTTGTACATAACTGTCCAGTTTTGCAGGTGCTGCATTATATACTATCTGGTTTGTAATTGGAACTGGCAAATCCAACTCCTCCATTTGTACCCAATGACCACCGCAAATTTGATTCACTTACTGCATTCAGTCTGGAGGTTAGAGGTATATCTAGATTTTAGTAGTGAGATTGTATGTCTGTTGGGTACACTACATATTCTGGCACATCAGTTCCTGTGGACAGTATTATTTTTCAGAAATATTGAGCCAATTTAAAAGGAAGCAATTGTGTGCTATCATTTCTCTACAGGAGTTACTAGGGGAAGGAAGAATAGAGAATAGATTCATGTTTGAGTTTTATTACCATATTTACTTTTATTACATTTGTTTGTTTTCAGTTTTGCTTTTCTGTCAGGTTTTCATCATAGATTCCTGAGCCCTACTTTCTTTTTTTTTTTCCAGTTTTCAGAAGATAAGATGTATAAAATACCAGCACTTGAGTTTGCAGTGTCAGAAAATTTCAAGACTATATTTCCATGTATCGAAGACGACAGAAAGCTCCATATAAAGCAGTATGCTTTGCTCTGAGCCTTTTATTTTTCACAGTCCAAGAAGATTAGAGCAACTGGTGTCCCTTGGTCAACTGGGTGGATAAGCTGGTCTAAAAAGACATCAGTTGGTTACACTGTACTTTTCCCTTGTGTACCCATATTAGTTGTGAGCAATGTCTGCATTGTCTTTCATTTATTTTTCAGTAGCTCCTATAATAATGTTCTCCACATTCTTGCCAGGCACTGAACTCTAATCATTAGCTTTTTCTTTCTTATCCTTCTTGAAAACTGGGATGTTCATCAGCTTCCAATCAACTGGGTCCTCAACATATTAAAAGATTTTCGAGAAAGACAAATCAGTCCAGCCACTCACAGTGCTGGTGGTCAGTTTGAAAGTCCATCCCAGGCTACAGTCTAGACTTCCTGAGCAGCACTGAAATGACAAGTAGTGCACTCTGTAACACTGCAGGGTTTCCTTGCAGGAAACTAAACTTAAATTTTATGCACTGCTCGCAGACATCTTTGCTTCACACATACCACTCAATACGTCTTCAGTGGTGAGGTTAAGACATTAATCTCCCATTTCCTCTCGATTTTGTTATCAATATAATTTAACATAATTTCATACAATTTCCAAAATATTTAAGTCAATGCAAAATAGATCTGGAGAGACAGGCATGCAGAAAAACAAAGAATACAGATGGTTTGGGGTTTTTTTACTTTCTCATATGGCTGATCAATTATTTGCACAATGCTGCAGACAGTACATACAACTAAATTATTTTTCCTAGTTTTGAAAACAAAGTATTTGATTTTCCTACATTATTAATCAGCACTCAGGCACAGACATGTGGTGACTATTTTAATATATGAAAGACTGCAACACCCAATGAGAGCACACAAAAGAGAACCTTCATATAGCACCTAGCATATTTTTACCTCTCCATTTTTCTGGCAGTCTCTGCCAAAGTGTTCTTTATATCCAAGTTATGATGTTGTCTAGATGAGTGGACACGTAGATTTGTAAAAAATTGTCCTGTTTAATACTTCAGGAGAAGATGGAGAGTCTTCTCAGCAAGTGAATGCTAAATGCTAAACTGGAGGAAACAGCTGATATCTTCAAGAGAAGGGAATTGTCATTCAGAGGGATCTGACAGGCTGAAGAATGGGCCAACAGAACAAGTATGAAATTCAACGAGAAGAAATGGAAAGTTCTGCACTTGAGAAAGAAGAAACCTTGCAAACAGCTGAAACTGAGTTTGACAATCTGCTAGCAGCACTGGGGAATCATAAAATAATAGAATGACACAGGTTGAAAAGGACCACAATGATCATCAAGTTTCAACCCCTCTCCTGTGTGCAGGGTCACCAACCACCAGACCAGGCTGCCCAGAGCCACATCCAGCCTGGCCTTGAATGCCTCCAGGGATGGGGCATCCACAGCCTTCTTGGGCAACCTATTCCAGTGCATCAAAAGAAAAGGCTCTGGGGCTCCTGGTGTACAGTGTGGTGATCAAGAACCCGCAGCATGCCCTAGCAAGAAAAACCAACACCTCCAGAGATATAACAACATGGCTTGTAAATCAAGGGAAAGGATTATTCTCCTCTTCTCAACACTTACCAGACTACACCTAGATATTTCATCCAATTTTGTTCCCTTGGTTTACTGGATTGAGTTCAGTGGAGGTCCACTGAGATAGAGCACTTGCCCAGAGAACAGAATTTGAAGCACTAGGAAGTATTCAGACCAGAGAAGGAATCTTGCATTTCTAGGAACTACTATTATCTATGGGGAGGTCATAAAGATGTTCAGTATGTGTTGTGGGAGAATGAGAGCCAATGGGAACAAATTGAAAGAAGAGAGATGGCCAGATGTGAGGAAAAGCTTTTTACCATGAGGACAGTCAAGAAGTACAGAAGGTTTCTGGGAGAGTATTTGCTATGCTCATCCTAAAAGGCATTCAAGATTGGACCAGGTAATCACCTAATTCGAAGCTGATCTTGTTTTAAGCAGGAAGGTAGACGAAGGATGTTTTGAGGTCTCTTCCAATCTGAATTATCATATTATATTGTGATCACTCCCTTATGCATATTTACACAGAAGTACCTACTCCTTATGCTATAATTTTGATCAATCAGAGTAGACCTTTTTTTTCTTTGCTGCAAAAGACAACCTCCCCTGCAGTAAGCCTGGTGGGATGGTACTATACCTGTATTTTACTGTCTTTCTCCATGCTTCTCTCCTGTAATCTAGACAGCAGAGCAGAGAGCTTCTTGTCTTCCTTTGTTGAGATAAGGATAAAGAGAAACATTGGTTTATGCTGTTTCAAAGCATATTAGCTTGCTATTGTTTTTCCTCTATTCTTTTTTAAGGGATTCATTCATTATGCACAGAATAGACAATATTTAATATTTATTTCTCTGATAGAAGTAATTGACTTGAAAAGCAAAAAATTAATTGGCTTCCATACAGGGTTTAATTCTCTTGATATGCCCATTACAGCTGTGCTGTCATTGTCCCTAAGTGTTGTAATGCAGTTTAATATTGTCAGGAGGACAGGAAATGAAAGCAGCGTTAATTTTCCCTAATAAAGCAAAAATGGGTTGCTATCCATTTTGAGGGTTACTGGACTGAGATAAGGTTTCCCAAGCTCTTACCTCCCTGATCATTTCAGGTTAATTAGAACCAAGAGTCTTGGTGCTTCATCACACTCAGAGAGATTGCAAAATCTAGAGGAGAACATTTAATAAACCACACTCAAAATTTATACATGTTTATTTTTATCATCTGTTAGTATTTATCTGAGACTGGCAACGCACGTAATTAGCAAGGCGGCAAATTACTGGTCCTTTGATTACAAGTTTTTTCTCTTTTTCTTAGTGGAAGCTACAGCCAGCATTTATGTTGTCTGTGACCAGACTCACATTACGGAACATTTGAATGTGGAGGTTAAGGGAACTCAACTCAGAGGATGTCTTCTGAAAAGCTTTCAAATTCACTGCACAAAACCATGTTTGCATAAGTGGTCAGTTATCAAATCCAAGCCCTTCTCATATCTTGATTAAAGCTCCAAAATGGGTAGAGCTGTTGCTGGTGGGTTATTAAAATAATAAGCTGAAAGGAAACCCCTATCTCAGGAGTGAAGTTTTGTGATCTGTCAGCTCCGAGATCTGGCACGGAACTCAGAACAGGTTAGGTTAATGTTCCCCATTGGAATGCTTCTTAAAGGTAATTGTATTTTCAGTGAACAAAGCCAAATAAAATTACAAAAAATCTCTGTGTGTGAGGGAAAAAACAGCTCTTCGAAAATATTCTGTAGAAACCTTTTTTAAAATTTATTTTATTATAAAATAAAATACTGGTTCTATTGATGGGAATAAAAACAAATTTCCAGCTGCTTTTCAGGTTTCAGATTTTGCTACCTATTTAAAGGGTAGCATTGGAAAAATAATTTTCCTTTAACATTACCAACCAAAAAAACAAGAAAGTTGATACTCACTGTTTATGAGCTGTTGAAGGAAAGGAAACACTGCAGTGGTTGTAGTAAAAACAATAAATCTGTAAACTAGATAGTTCAGAATCTTACCAGACTTGTATAGTTATGAGATATGGTGTTGCCTCTTGTTCATAAATCATTTACAAGAAAAATACCCTAAAAACAGGATTCCAGATGAATGAGGACATCTAGATCTGCATATTGAAGGCTTCTGAGTATCAGCATCATTTACCAACTCAGTTATCAGCACTGCAATCCTATAAGAGTAGCTAAAAGTCTGAATTTAGCTCCCTACAATTGTATTGGTTCTGTTTCCAGAATGAGGGAGAGAAATCTCATATTTCCTTCAGTCCTCCAAAAGAAAAAGATCAGAATTTACTTTCTGTGTAGAGGACACAGTCCTGTCCATGACTAGGAGTGGCCCATGAGTTATCCTTCCAGAACAGGAAGGATGCTGTACTTTCCATTAAGTAACATGTTTTTATTTTTCTGGAAATTAAAGAAGAGATTTAACTTGAGTGACTACAGTGGGAATTTCACCAAATCCAGTGGCAGTAGGAATATCCATTTACCTCTGATGTTAAGATTTCCCTGGGGTTGTTTAATGTAGTTCTTTTGCAGACAGGAATACAGAAAGGAGGGTGAGCAGTTCTCTTTCATTTTCTACATTTCTAGTGTCATTCTGATGCTACATCCTTTCAGATATTTTTTTAACACCTAATCTCCCTGCATCTTACCTTGGCCTATGTTCCCTGAGTCATTTTTATGCTTATCATGGGACAGTTGATGAAGGCTGCTGTCCATCAGTCATTTCATCTGATGTTGTGGATTCAAAATCAATCATCTGATTGCTCTGTTTTGGAATCTTCTCACAAATTAAAACTCTTTCAGATTAGTTTGTAAAAGTTTTATCATTTAAAATTTCCTAAAGGGCAAAGATAATGATTGAACATAAAGTCACAAATAAGTTGTTACACAGTTGGTGATCAGAGCAGGGTATTACAACATCTTGATACTTTTCCTGTGCAGTTTCTCAAAGATCAGATAGCTGGTGCTTTCTAAAGCACTGTCTTACAAACTTAGAAACAAAGTGCATTAAAAATAATTTTCATTTCTAAATATCAAAGTGGAACGTACAAATTGTGCTTACGTCACACTGATGCACTTTATATTTCCACTATCCTTGAAAAAATTTGGAAAATTATTAACTTTAAACATGGGAAGATGTGAGAATGAATCTGATCCCCATTGCAGTAGTACACTAAGGTACATATGTTACATGAAGAATTCTTGCAGATAAAATAAACTATGTTTAATTACCTTTACTCCCCAAAGTACAACTTAATTATGACTCTGAGCATCTTGAAACGCCATGTCTGTCACTCTTCAGGTCCATGCCTCATGTGCTGCTCTTGAACATGAAGTTCTCCCAAGAGTGAAACAGGCAGTCATGGAGTTCAGTCTCTCTTTCCACTGTGAAAATTATTAAAAATTTATTTTCCCCATTTTAGCCTTTCTTTGGTATTGCACTCTATCTTGTATCTCCACGTCTGTCTCACACTCTTCTCATTGCAAGTATGTTGCTTAGAATCAGAGTCACAGAATAACCCGAGTTGGAAAGGACCCGTAAGGATCATCGAGTCAGTATGGTTTATTTCGACCTTCTTAATTGGGATTTATTTTGAGACAACATTTTATTAAAAGCAGAATGTTTAAAAATAATTTTCACTAAAAAAGAAAGAGAGAAAAAGAGATCATAGAGTCACAGCATCATAGAATGGCTTGGGTTGGAAGGGATCTCAAGGATCATCAAGACCCAACCCCCTGCCACAGGCAGAGCCGCCAATCTCCTCATTTAATACTAGACCAGACTGCCCAGGGCCCCATTTAACTCGGCCTTGAACACCTCCAGGGATGGGTTATCCACTGCCTCTCTGGGCAGCCTGTTCCAGCACCTTACCATTCTCTTGGTAAAGAGCTTCCCTCTGATATCCAACCTAAATCTTCCCTCCTTCAACTTAGAAACATTTCCCTGTGTTCTCCCATTATCTAGCCTTGTTAGGAGCTGACTCCCCTCCTTCTTGTAGGCTTCCTTTAGATAAATAATAGAAATAAATAAGTTCTTTAAGTGCGTCAAAAACCCCAAATTAAAATGCAAGATTTGACTCTGAGTCAAGTACAATTTCACCAACTTTGATATGGATTGTAGCTTTTATTTTCCTTTTTGGAAAATTTAGTTTTAATTTGACAAGAAACAGGATTTTTTTAATGTCTCTCCAAGTGAGTGGAGAGATTAATAATTTCCCTTTGAAAAATTACAGGGCTTGAATGAAGGGAATCACCTGGCATATGTCTCCTTTCCACTCACACAGATGGGACCTGCTGCTCATAAGTCGCTTTTGCCATACAGTCACATGCTGCTATGAAAATATGGGATATGTTTAAAACATTAATGCAGCTGATGGACATTTTAATGGAGGCTTTTTAAAGCTTTGCCAAACTGCTTTTGAAGCAGTTGACTGAAATGTCAGAACTTCCTCTTATTAAAACTCCCACTTCAGCTCAATCCCTCGAGTTTCAGAAAATCTTTTTTCACTACTTCCACTCAGATAACAAGAATAGCTTGCTTAAAAAGCTTATTTTCCTTCATGAAAATCAGATTTGTGATATATTCTCCTACGAAAAATAATATTTCAGATCTATGTGAAGTTTTGTTGTTGTTTCTGGAGAGTAATATTCAGTTACAAGCAATGAGTAACTCTGTGTTTTTCATTTTCAAAGACAAACAATAATTTCATTAAGTTTAGTGAAACATTTATTTATTTTTTAAATCTTAAATGGCCTTTCCTTCCCTTCATGGGCTTGAAGACAGGGCTGGGGTGTTTTCTCAGCTGCATGAGCCCTGATTTTTCTGCTACAGCAGATTGCCAGGTGTGGAAGCCCAGAGCACTGATGCTAACTCTGCTCTACTAGGGTTTTTGAGGAGATGCCAGAAACCTCTGGGAACAGCATAAAGCTAGATTGGTTGTAATAAAAAAACTCCAACAAAATTCTCTATTGCCCCCCAGATTTAGGGATGATGCCTCCTGAACTTTTGTACCTCTCTGACCCCAAAACTGGGCTTGATAGACAAGGAGAGTTCATAATCTATGTGTCTATGGGCTGCATCTGAGACAGCTCTTGTGTCAGGGACTTCCCTCCCCACCCCATCTCCAGTGGCTTTGAAGTTGCTGTTTCCTTGGATTCTCTACCAGAACCAGGATTAACGTTCCATTACTGCTTTTTCCCTTCTCTTTCTTCATTTGACTTGTAATTTCTTCTTCAAATATATACTCATCACTCTATCCTGGTGACTCATATCCCAAAGTTGTTTGAACTTAGAATTTAATTATGACTCCAATCATTGATGCATAGTCCAGAATTAAGCCCATTTCCATCTCCTTGATTGCCAGCACTGCGGGATAAACAGATCAGTTTTTGGGCATTAAGCAGATGAGACTCTGCATACACACAATAAGAAAACAAACTAAGTAAGAAAGCCTCATGGTATCTATTCAGTTTTCCAAGCAGAACTGCAGACTCAAGTCAGAGACAAAATTGATTGATAAGTCTTCAGAAATAAAAAATAGCTCTAGTGTATATATTCTGTTCAATGTTTTGATAGAAATCTGCTCTTCCTTGTTTTGAAGATACTGCTTCTTAAACCTTCTCTCAGTACAAATTTTCTTTTTTTACGCTGTAGACAATAAATATTTCTGTGGAGACAAAGCAAATACAAAAATCTCCTGTTTCTTTAAGAAATGCTTTCTCAAACTTTTTTAGTGAAAATTTGCTTAATTTGTCTATTTTTCAGTCTGTTAAAATATCCTTTGTTTACTAATTGTGCCATCTGTAGATTGGGGTTTTCACAGTTGTCAGTAGCCCAAATGGACAGAGCTGAATGAGTTTTGCAATTAATTTGGAGAAGACAACTATTCTGTAATACATAAACTTAGGACTATCACAGCTGAAAGGAGGAAATATTTCATGTAAATGATTTTTGGGAATTTATTCCAAGAGAAATAGTGAAGCATTAAGAGATGTAAGCCATGACTATACATGACTTTTACCATTGTAGATTGAAATGTGAGTGTTGCTATAGATTTTGTATTATAGACAGCAATGAATCTACTGCTATACACATACACAGCACAGCATCCTTTTCACATAGGCTATAGTGCAGCCAGTCCATTCCTTTCTGTTTTAATCCAACTTTGGGAAACACTAATGGATTGCCCAGGGAGTCATGAAGGCACTGCATACCTTTTAAAAACTTAAAATTCCTCTACAAGCTGCCAGCAAGACAAGCTACAGTTTATGATGCTGAGGACTACTGTGACACCATCTCAGAGCTCATTGTACTCTGCTTGTTTGCTTTTGCTGATGATTCCCAGGATCAACTATCGAAGATAAATGATTTCTAAACTTTGGAGTCCCTCCATGTTGCCTAACCCAGCAGCAACAGCATGGAGGTTTTGGAGACCAGTTCCAAAATCCAAAGAGGGACTCCTTCAGCAGCAGTCCCACCATAGACATGTTCCAGATTTGAACAGATTTGATTTGGAAGCTCATCATTTGTTTTCACTTTCTAAATATTGTATTTTGCAAATACATATTTCTGCAAAAGAGACATGGCTCATGAACTTGTATTTCTCACACACTCCTCTGACATAGACAGTGGAGACATTATACCTTTTTACATGTTTTCTAGCACACAGGAATTTTTTCACTCCAGCTTCTGATGACAAATAAGAGGCTATATGTGTCTGCAATAATTTTATTCCTTCTTTTCAGTGTCAAACAGAGCAACTGGTAAATATCTAGAAAGAAGATAGAAGACACATTAATTCCCCAGTCACTTCAGCTCACACCCACCTTTTCTGCTTCACAGAACATATTAGAAGAAACCTCACTCCTCTTATTTGCATGTGCTCAAGTGCAACATGGCCATTTTTAGCATTCTCATCATCCTATATGTCAGTCAAGGCATTCTTCAGCCTTCTATTTCATACAGATATTCCTAATTGGATATGTGGACCGAGGGATGCAGGACAGATGAGAATTAGTCACACAGTCACAGAAGACTTGATAATGGTCCCCAAAAGAACCTGAAAGTAAGAAAAGTCACTACTGTGCATGCTAGTAATGGCAGTCCCATCCAAAAGATAAGAACCTTCTCTCGCATCAGGAACTCCATTCACTCAGGTTCTACTATCTGGAGCTGTGGATTTAAAAGCTTAAATTCTTCTGATGATCCAAATAGGGCACTCTGATGTTGCATTTTCTGTTTTTTTTTGTTTTTTGGGTTGTTTTTTTTTTTGCATACTAATGTATTTTTATCAGATATTCTACACAAGGAAGTAAAGATCTCAAAATCGAAGTCATGTTAGAATAAACCTTCCTTACCTTTACTGCAAAGCTCAGGTAACTCATCATTTTGCCTTTAACTCAGTTCTTTCATAGCAGTTTGCTGTGCTTAGAAATTTGGGACTGTTTTTTGGATGAAGACAGCTATTGGCAGTTTACTGTTATTAAACCACAATGGTCTGAGATGGAAAAGGTTTCTTTGGTCATCTGTTCCTTCTCGTTGCCAAGACAAGATTAGTCTTCATTACTGCACATTTGGCTAATGTTTTACCCTGTTTGGTTTTCTTCCTGCCAGGCAATGAGTTTTGAGAATTTTTCCTGGGAGATGATTATCCAGCCAATAAAACAGCAAAATTAAATTAAAACTGAGGCTGTTCAATTGTGAATCCTTCTGTTTCTTGTGAGTGTTCATATGCCTACAGGCTTAAGCTTGTTGTTTTTGTTGTTGTTGTCTTAGAGTGGTGGTGGGTTCATTGTGTTATGTGTTGTTAGCACATCTACATTTAAGAGGAAGAAAGTAAGAAACTAGAGACCTGTTGATGTGATTGCTGCAGATCCTGTCGCATCAATTTGGGCATTGTTTTGTGAGTTGAAATGAGAGCAGCTCCAGAATCCCGCAGACTTTGTGCTGATCTCACTGAATTATTGTTGCTTGGAAGAACAAACCAATGGCTTGCAGCCAGCTTTCCAGGTCAACATTTCAAGCTCAGCCAGACAGGATGTAGGTATTATACCTGATGGTGTCTTGGCACAAATAGGTGTTCACATTTCAGAAAAATGTCCTCAGATAGCACAAACCAACACAAAAACATACACAAACCTAACCCATTGTAGAATAGATCTGGCCAGTTATGCATGCCAAGAAAATGTTGTTTCCTTATGAAGCATCCAAAGCCTAAAACAAGTTGATAGCCTCTGTCTCATTAGAGACCTTCGAGTTCAGGGCAAAATGATAACAAAAATATGAAGATGAGGCATAATTAGGAGGATAAGGAAAAATAAGGAGGATAAGGAAAAGGATGAGCCTATGAGCTTGGACTCGTTGCTGGAGAAAGCAGAAAAAAACCATTGCAGCCATTCAGTCCGGTCCCTTCCTGGATTAAATCACCTAGGGATACATTCCCCTGGTGAAAATGAAGCAGACAAAAATCATTTTCATGACTTTTTTCTCCAGTCTGTTTTCACTGTCAGAGGCAGAGATGTGTTATGAGCAGGTACGGGATTTGGAGGACAAAAGGACTGAGCACAGCCCTTCTGAAAAGGACTTGAAGGTACTCATGAATGGTAAACTGTATAAAAACATTTAAAGATGAGAGTCTAATTCAGTTCTTTAGCTCTGGTTATGTCATGTGCAATTGAGAGTTAAGATCTCAAGAGAAAGTAGTAGCTGCATGTAGGTTCTGCAGTCTTTGGAGTGGATATTATGCATGAGATGTATTTCAGTCACAGCTCCTAATAACTTCTTAACTTTTTCCTTTGATGAGACTGCAAAAGCATTTTCCAGGAAGGCTTGTGAGGCTCTCGCCTTAACAGATCCTGCAGCAGATGGGAGGTTATGCCGCTCCTGCTAAGCTGCGGATGAATTTCCTAGCACCTACCTCTACAATAAAAAATATCAGATACCATTTCTCTGTAGCCTTGACAGGGAAGATAAGATTCATAAAAGGTGAGTTATTTGAAGCAACGTTGTTGAAGCTAAAATAAGATAGGCAGGGTGGGGGGAGAGAAAAGTAGCAGAAGGACCAAAGGATTAGAGCAAGGAAACTGGATGTTCTGTGCTGTGCTGAGCATGAGTAGAGCTCCACAAAATGTCCCTGAGCTCACCGAACTGAGGGTTCAAGTGGTTTTAAGAGGAGCACTCAGCACACTGAAAGAGCAGGCTCTGAACAGGCTGTTTTTTGAGATGATAGGCTCCAAAGAAGTTGCAAAAATGAGAATATTTTTAAAAATGCAGAATGCAGAAGAAGTGTAAACAACTTCATCAACAAATCACATGAATATTAAAATCCATCCTCATTTATAAAGCAATTGCTGGTGAATCAAGTTGGTTACGTTCAGAGCAGGAGCAAGGTGTTTTGTTTAATCAGGTTTTTAATTAGTTTATTAATTAGCTTCTACCAATGCAAAGAAGTTTTTTTCTCTCTCTCTCTGAAATAGTGGCACTGAAATCTAAATGAGCTCTGAATGGACCAAGCATTGTGGGCATATTTTTTTCTTAATCTGATGGTGGTATTTGATGAGGTTGGCCAAGTTAGTTTTACAGCAGTATTGTAAGGAAGGGAATACCTTCAGAGTATATGGTGACTGTAGTATATGCACTGTCAACTTTCATATGAAATTTCTGAGTTTTGCTCATTCTTACCAGATATGCCAAAATATGCCAAAAATAATGGTGCACTGACTGCATATTCAGTGCAAAGACCAAGTGAATTTTGACTGAAATAGGTCAAGTGCAAAGGGGAATAGTACATGAAATCCTAGAGGAGATGAGTGTTATACAAGTATCACAGACTCTTGAATGAATATGTCTCCACGCCTGTTTCGAGCACATATATAAATAATGCAGATACCACACAGAATCTTGACACCAGGAACAATTCTGCTTTAAGTAGTTTTGCAGGGCTTTTTCCTTCCTAAAAAAAAAAATAAATAAATAAAAATGTTGAAATGGAAAGTTTTGAAACACGAAAGCTTGACAATAAGGTTTCTAAAACTGAAAGCATAATGATTCATGATTTTTTTTTCACAGGTAAATATAGATTGCCAGCTTTAAAAGCACATATTGAGTACACCTGAAAACAATTTGCCTGGATAAAGCTTTTGGGAGCTCACTTTTGGCTTTCTACAAAGAGGGAATTAAATGCCTAGAGACAGATTCTGAACACAAGAACATTGCATATGATCAGTACAATTCAGGAAAAGTTTGAACTGGGAAAGGCATAGAATTCCTAACTTCAACCCTCCTGGAGATCTCTAAGGTAAAATCTCAGCTCTCTCAATTTAATCCAATGTCTGCGGTGCCCTTAAGCTTACAGCTGGCCTAGGGGCATCATGGCTCTTCCTTCTCTGGAGTTCTTGCACAGAGGGATGCCTGCATACCTAGACAGTATGCCCTACAAGAAGCGACTGAAGGAACTGGGGCTGTTCAGTCTGGGGAGGCTGAGGGGAGACCTTATTGCCCTCTTCCAATATCTGAAAGCTGCTTACAGCCAGAGCAGGGCTGGTCTCTTCTCACTGATGACAGGTGACAGGACGAGGGGAAATGGCCTCAAGTTGCACCAGGGTAAGTTTAGGTTGGATATCAGGAAAAACTTCTTTACAGAAGGGGTTGTTAAGCACTGGAATAGGCTGCCCAGGAAGGTGGTTGAGTCATCATCCCTGGATGTGTTTAAAAACTGGTTGTGGTGCTCAGGGGCATGATTTAGTGGAGCATTGTTAAGAGTCAGGGTAGAATGGTTAGGTTGTGGTTGGACTCGATGATCTTCAAGGTCTTTTCCAACCTGAGCAATTTTATGAGTCTATGATTTGTCCACATCTTCCAAATGCTGGAAAGAAGATTCTCAAAGAAGACAACTAGAAAGAATGATGTTTTATCTCTTTATTTAACTGATAGTAGGTAAAGACTTTACCCATGATCAAGACTGTCGTCAGGAGAAATCTGAGTTCTTAGCTTAACCTTCTCAGGAAGGTGACTTCAATCTGTGATCCTAAAACTAGAACTGGATGTTCCCTTCTCCCAGCGCAGCAGAAGAGCAGTTCAGCCATCAGGAGAGAGATTATGGTACCATATAGAATCTGCAAGGATCGTGGTCACACCTATTATCTGTCTGATTTGAACCTTTATGTCATCTAAATGCAAAAATCTTGTGTGTCATTAGAGATTTTGAGGTTACCCAGGCAAAATGGAAGTTTATCAAAGGAGCACAACTTGAGATGCAGTAACACTTTTGTCCCTAGATTATGAGAAAGGGAATAAGAAGCACTGCAAGACATGAATATACAGCAGTAACTGTTGAGGATTGCTAAGGGGTCAGAGAGTTTAAGCCTTCCCCTCATCACTAAACAAGTTCAAGAGCTCTCTGCACAGCATATGGACATCTGTGATTCTTGTTCATCAGCATCAAACACTACCCAAGCCTCATATGACACCTGAACACCATGAAATACACTAAGGAGGAAAGTGCCTCATAGATAGGTACCAAATATTCAACATTGCAGTATTCAAGTTTCTGAAGCCAACTACAAGTCCCAGTCAGAATTAGTTTTCTTCAGCTGTGTCTGGAATAGGACTGTGAGAAATAATGCTCTCCATTTCCAGACAGACACAAAATCTTTATTTAAATTCACTCTGTAATGATAAGTAGAAAGCTGTATGTATTTCAAATAACATGGTAATTTCTCTTGTTCACAGACTGACTCAGTGTCTTGAGAGATGGGGTATATGTGCATTCACATCTCAAGAGGATGTGAAGCTGTTTTACCTAAGTGATTCAATGACATCAAGGAGGATGATAAGATAGAAGTCATCTCTTGATTTGAGAATCAAGAGAGATTTAAGAGTATGAGCTCCATGGAAAGAGTTGTATTCACAGTAGGAGAGAAGTGCAGCCTCCAGGTCTTTATGTCTGACCTGAGCAGTTTTGGGTTTCTCTCCCTCTCTTTTTTCTCACTGAAATGTCTATTCTGTGGAATTTGTAAAAAGAATAACATTTTTTTTTCCCTTGCCCATGCTTAAGCTATTGAAGAGGAGAAGAAAAAGAAGGGCTTGATCTGAGAAGTCAGAGAACTACAGAGTTGAATGCATCAGGTTTAATCAAAAGCCTACTGAAATCACAAGGCATCGTTCTATTGACTTCACAGTGCATGGGATCAGACCGCATGTGAAATAATGAACCACGACTCACAGGGTAAATTCTCCCACCATTCTTTCTAGAATATTTGCAGGATTTTATGAGTGACCCAGAAAGTCTAGAAAAGAATGTCACTGTACAATGAAAGATAAAACAGAAACACCTCTCTTACTTGAGTATGGTTTAATGAGATGAAACCCAAGATATTATGGCAATGATTTAAAAGATACTCTGCATACTAAGGGGTGATTTACAAGCCCTTTGTTTACACATGCAAATACAAGAAAAATGAAATAATGTAAGCAAAGCTTTGTACCCATCCAGAAGCCTAAACAAGAAAAGTCATCCAAATTCAGATTAGAAACCAGGATACTGAGATAATCCTTAAATTTGAAAAATGTAATACTCTTAGAGGAGGGTAAAATTCAAAGATCTATTATTTACTAATGAGAATGGAAGAGCTATTGAATATTAAGCTGTTGAGAGAAGATTGGGAATGAAAGAGATCTTTGTTGTATGAAGGAAAGTATCTGTAGAAATAAATCAGTATTATTACATCTTACATTTCTTGTCTTAT
Source organism: Phasianus colchicus (assembly GCF_987193195.1). Lineage (NCBI taxonomy): Eukaryota > Metazoa > Chordata > Aves > Galliformes > Phasianidae > Phasianus > Phasianus colchicus. The sequence goes on from NC_143438.1 coordinate 87,754,062, forward strand.
GATGCAAGGATTGGGTAATAATTTCCCAAAAGGAAGGTGCATGTAATTAATAAGATATGGTAGGAAGTTAAATTATATAGGGCCATAGTGGCTTTTTTCCTTGGAAGGTGATATTTCTGGTATGTTTTGTGAAAGGAATATGGGATAGCTTCTTAATTTCATGAGCTTATTAATGAAAAAAGAAAAAAGAGACTGGGGAACGATGAGAGAAAAAAAAAAGAGAGATTTTTCTCAGCAATTTACATTGAAGTTTTTGGTTCTCTGTTCTTGACTTAAATGGAAAAGATGTTCAGAATAAACAAGGGAGACTTATTAAAAAGGATTAAAGTTTAGTTTCGAAACTGGGGATATTAATGAAAGGTCATGACATCATTATGAATAATTCATTCTTCAGAGATCTGCCATTTCATCTGGCACAAAAAGCTCCATTGCCCAGCCAAGCCTCTCCCAAGTGTGCTCAACATATGTGACAACAGCTGAACGTGTTTGTAAAAATAATTCTGCAGAAAAGCTGACCTTTTGGTAAAGTGTTCTGCTACCACTATTGTGATAGTGGGGCTTCATCAGTTGTCTTTCAAAGATTGTATGGCCAAAACATGTTATGAAAAAGAATATTCTCCTAGACTCAGATGTCTCAGTGCAGCCATCACCTGAGTTTCTATTTCAATAGCATATTTCAATTACTGGAAGCTATATACTGTGATATGAAGACTTTCTACCCACATTTTGGAGGGTTATAAGGTCAGTGCTGTACGATTAAAAAGAATTATGAGAAAAATTAATGTGAAGGTTGTTGCCAAAGGCAGATAAAATAGAGATGTGAAGACACCCTTGAGCTGTCTTCCTTAACTGTCCAGTGACAGTTCACTCTTGAGTGCTCAGAGAAGACTGAAAGGTCTCTGGCAGAGGCAGAAAAAGACTAAATGAAAGTAATTGAGAAAGAGAATGAACTGGAGCTCTGCTAAAAGCAGTTATGTTCCAGAAAATTTCTCCACAGACAAATAACTGTTGGCTCTCTGTTTTCATCTCAGTATAAGCATACAATACTGTGCCTCCTGGCTTCCCACTGCGATACAATGGCTGACTGTCAGCAGACAACATTCCTTTTTTTGGCAGCATATGTTTTGCTTCAGTTGATTTTTCTGACTTGTAGCCTGCAAACACAGCTGTTGCTGATGTTCACAGTGGGATTATAAACTTACTTCCATTCCATTAAGCATGGTCTGCGACAACGTGCACACCATATCTTATTATACAAATACATGCAATCCATCAAACAGTTTTAAAAAGTAGAACTCTTCAAAGTTTGTGCAACTGGCTTACAAACGCTGTTTGCTTTGTGGAATATGCATGGAAGCAAGTTAGCTCAAGACTTGAAAGACACCACAAATTATGTATGAATCAAAGCAGACATGGAAGTACCAAAAGGAATCAATGCGCCTTTTCCCAAAACAGAGACAGGGATTACACTTGAAAGCAGAAATCAACCAACAGTATGTTGTGGGTTGTGGTTTTGGATCTGAAGTATTGGAATAAATGTTCTTTGGGATAAGAGGGATTCAGCAAATTTTCATTATCATCAATCTCCTGAAAAGACATTAAGAGAAGAATAACAGTCAGTAGCTAATTAGGCATCTGCATTTAAAAAAAAAGTTTTTGCTCTGGGTAATTTTTTTTCATATTATTGGTGCATATGAAGTGTGCCAGACAGCAGGGCCTAGAGATGGAAACTATTTGCAGCAAAAGCAGCTCAACTTGTGTCTGTGCAGTTGTTTAGAATTCCTCTCTTGCCAAAAATAAAGAAAAACACTAGATTCATTTTAAGCTAGGAAAGGTTCCTCTCCCTCACAACAAGTATGGCCTTAAAGACCTTTTCATTAGGGCAGCCACAGTATGAGGTGACACACATATGTACTACTGTCTTTATCTGCTGTAAAATAAGCTGGTGATGACACATTCTCCTGTGGCAGCTACTTCCCATCCACATGATTTCCTAAAAGGCTGTTCCATTTAAAGTAACTAGTTCTTCTCCTTCCTAGATGAATCACCTAATTCATAAATAGTGATCCCCAAAGGTTTCAGACCCAAACCTCTGAAATTTCACTATGTCTGCCAGATGAATGTGCACTTCAGCAACTTTCTAACTGCAGATACTGCCAAGTCAGCATTGGTTTGTGGAGCAGGTTGTGGATGGCTCACTCACCACAGCCACCACTGCTGAGAACCTCAGTAGCACCGAAAGGACTGATCCTACATTCACACTACCCCAGCCTCAAAATAGTATTGTAAGCCTGATTTTTTCTGCTGTGTGGTTGCTGCCTTTCCCAAGGAGTTCAGTGAAGAAGGTCATGCCTTAGAACTAACAGTAACATCTGTGATGGACATGGGGTGATGGATTAATGGTTGGACTAGAGTGGTCTTTTCCAACCCTTATGGTTCTATGCAAGGGACAGATATGCAAAAATGCTTGTCTATGTTATACTACAGAAACATAGGAATTATCACATACTGCATACAAATGTTTTGACCAACATATGAAAGTTATATTTAGATATTTAAGTAAGTGGAGAAATGTATCTAAAAATCAGGTTTAGAGTTCGCTTGTGTCTGGAGAAGGTAAAATAATCTTTGGGTTAATTAGTGTGCCCCAAAAGCCATTAGTACCACCTCCAATAAACTGTGAGAAAATCATAGATCTCTATGCCAAAGTTATTTAATGACTTCATTTAAGTAGCTGCAATGAGAAAAAGTTAGGGAAATTACTTACCAGATCAAAAGTTAAAACAGAAGCTTTATTCCCAGGAGGTAACACTAATCAAAGCCTGATAATTATCAAGTTTGATTCTGCAAAGTCTTAATTGGCCCCAAGTCCAATGCTTTGCAGGATACACATAGTATCATGCAGAACCAAAATCCTCTTAGAAAGCAGGATTACCCAGAGTCTGGTTTTGCCAGCCTTGCTGCTGATTTCAGTGGCACTGCTTGTGAAGAAAGGTGGCAATGGGAATGAGCTATTTATGTCTGCTTGTTTTAGATAAGAGAGCATCTGAAAGAGATCCAGACCTCATTTCACATTAACACTGTTTGCACGTACCGCAGAAACTGCACTAAAGATCATCTTTAGTAGGAAATCTCATCTTTATGATAAGCTCGAAGGTATCTTTCTGCAATTCACATCGTAGGTTTTTTATCTTTTTTTTTTTTCTTTGCTAGAAGGGAATGTCAAAGACAGATCTACCTGTTAAAATATGCTAAGAAAAATGCAACTTGAACAAGGACTCGTCTCTCTGACTGCAACAAGGGTAGGACAACACATTGAAAACTACTGATGGCCCTATTTTTCCAATTCTTCAAAGTGACTGAAGGCTTTGTCAATGACTAACTATTAAGCTTTGTCAATGGAAATTCATTTCCAGTATAGATTTCCTTGCTGTCAGTCTCCAGGCATTAGGCTGCCTATAGGGAATTAAGATTACTGTAGTCAATTTTGGCAGAAATCTTACCATCATTCCTGAACTCTGTCACATTAAAAATGGAGACTTGAACCCAATATTCATGTTGCAGGAAAATGCCTTCTGAGGAAATCAGTGTCCAGAGAAGGTGACATATTTCTCCCCATCTAGTCTGTTGTCATGGCTATATTGACATAGAGAAGAAAAAAAAAAAAAGCTTTAATTAGTATAGTATTTTAGACCATCTAGTCACTCAGGTGCTGGGGGAGTAAGTGGGGCTGCTACAGCATCTTGAGAGCAGCAGTGAGGTTCACAAGCAGGTGCTGGTGTTGGTGATCCCTGCAAGAAAGTTCTTTTGTACATTTTGTACATGTCTGTAGAACAATCCACTTTGGAGACATCTTTGAGATGGAAGCATGGAGTACCAGAAATCATCTCTCCAAAAGAGCACAAAAAGAGAACAGGACTCACTCAGCTCCCTGAGATCGATGGGGTCTCACTTTAAGGCTGCTGATTTCAATTAGTACACTGGAACTAATTTCTCGAATCTCCAACGCATCTGAGCTGCTTTGCTGATTGTTGGCCCCCTCTCCCTTGACCACATTTTTTCTGGCTGTGAGCCAGAGGGAACATTAAGCACCTGAATTTCCAAATTTAATTATAGTGTTTAAATAATGATACAGAGCATTGATTACATTTACATGCAATGGCACAAACCAGCTTTAAGTATTTAACACCTAGGGCACTTCCTGCCTCATCGCTCTCTGTTTAATCACTTTTCTGTCAATTAGAAAAATCCCAAAGAGGCTGGTCTGGTTTATATTGTTAGAGAAACTGAGTGCTCAAGGCACTACTGCAGCTTTTACTTAATGTTTTAGACCCCGGAGAGAAATATTTGATTGAAACGAAGTAAATGGTGTATTTGAATACGTTGCACACATACAAGTCCCTCTGAGGTTGTTTAGGTACTAGTGCTGTTTGACCTGAGGTTCCTAGTACATTTATAACCTCTGTTGGCATACCGCTTTATGTACCTTGGCTGTGCTCTTGTATGGGAAAGCAGAGAGGCCTTGGTTTGTGTTTGGCTATGGAGACAGCACATGGGAAAGATCAGTTTGACTCCTCCACCTCAAAGTCCACAGCAAATGTCTCACTCAAATGGACACACCAGTGTTGTATTTTCTCTGTATGTCAATGCTGTCAATGTCTGGGAGGAAAGGGAAGCTGGGACTAGGAGGAGAAGGCAGATACAAATTTATTTGAATGGATTGCTTTCCCTTCTTGGGAATGAAATCACAGGGTTTCTAAACCAAGTGTCTTGACCAAACAGTCCCCTTCGTTTTCTGTGCCACATCCATTCAACCACTGTCCTAGGGGAGGCTCATTTTGCAGTTTCTTTGAACTGATTATGAGCAGCTTTACATGAAGAACTGTTTCCTCTCAACAGCTCTTAACAGTGATTCACAGCAATACTCCAGCAGCAGTCAGCACCTTACTCAGCAGCCTTAAGCACTTGAGCTGTAAATTCCCACTGCTGACTAAGAAACATCCCACTACTTGGTGCCCTAACTGGTCCCATCATCCCTGCCTGAAGGCAGGTCTCTTCTATTCTTTTGTGGTTGCTAAAATGTCATAACCAGGCTTATGCAGCTCAGACAACCCTGCTTAAATCATGGAATCATAGAATCATTTAAATTGGAAGGGACCCTTGAAAGTAATTTACTCCAACTCATCTGCAATTAATAGTGACACCTACAGCTAGATCAGGTTGCTCAGTGCCTTGTACATCCTCATCTTGAATGTCTCCAAGAATGAGGTATCCACCACCTCTCCGAGCAACCTGTTACAGTGCTTCATCTCTGGAACACATGGAGAATGCTGTCCATAGAGGAAATATGCCATTGAGTTATAGACTGCTTAAGATCTTGTGTGGCTTTCCATGCACTCGCCATCAAAATTCTACATAATCCTTTTGAAGATTAGTCTTAATGGTTCCTATTATTTTCTTTTAATTTGTAAGCATTCTATGTCCCTTTTGATTTGGTGGTAGGAGGTGATGAGAATGTAGGGCTTCTGAGATCAAATCATGTATCTTTTTGGACATTTTACTCACTTTGTGAAGTCAAGGAACTTTCTATCTGATGCAACTGCTTATTTTTCTGCTGCAAATGCCTTAGCAGACTCTCTCAAAAATATATTGGGATTGTTCAGTTTGGAGAAGAGGAGGGTGAGGGAAGACTTATTGCTCTCTACATCTCTGTGAAAGGATGTTGTAGTGAGGTGGGAGTCAACTCTTCTCCCTGGTTACGTAGGATGAGAAGTAATGGCTTTAAGTTGTGCCAGGGAAGGTTCAGATTTGATATTAGGAAAAATTTATTCTCAGAAAGAATGGTGAGGCATTGGAAGAGGCTGTTCAGCAAAGTGGGGGAGGCACCATGGAGATGTTCAAGAAACATTTATATATGGTACTGAGAGACATGGCTTACTGGGCACAGTCGGGATGGGTTGACAGTTGAACTAGATGATCTTAGTGGTCTTTTCCAACCTTAATGAATCTGTGATATACAGTTCTATCAGTATGATGTAGGTTATTAAATTGCTCCTATGTTTTTCCTGCATTTTTATGTTGTCTAAGACACTGTTTATTGGAATTACTCTTTTATCTCAGGGATGAAAGAGTTCTTCCTAGATCTTGCTTTTTGGCCATAACATGTTCATCATGGCTCTAGAATATGCCACAAAGACTAAGTGGTGAAAGAATGTCTAAATTCCATACATCATATTACATTTTCTGACTCAAAAATACTTTCTTCTTGATGTGGTATTTTCCTCCTGTTAACCTAAACTCCCATCCTCCTATTTATTGGATGATTGTTAGTTTTCATATCAGAAAGATTTGGAGGCAGCAAATTAGCTTATGAGTTGATTTTCTCAATGTAGCTACTTGCATTTGCATAGAGATTTTTAATTTTCAAAAATAAATATTAGTAGAAAGACGATGGGGAAAGCTATAATCTCAGTTTGTTTTGCAGCCCTCTTCACCTCCTGATGCACCTCCCTCTTGCAAATTAATTGTTTGTTAACTACAGCTGTATATTGATGCTGTCATTCTTCTTTAACAATTACTTTGAGAACAAAAGAATTGTGAAATGTTTCTGTTTCACTTGAGGGCATTTTGTGTTCACTTATCAGTTGGACATGAACAACCACACCAGGGAGGGTAACTGGAGAAAGCTGTGAATGCCTACTCCTCTGCAGCACGGATTAATGGAGGGCTGTCATGGAGAGCTTGAGGTGTAAACAGACCTTTCATCTCAACAGAGCCTTGAATGTTAAGACTAATGAAGGAAGAGGAAAACCCATTTCCCACAATGCTTAGGCACATTCACATCATTTGTAAATGCAATTACTGTAATGGAATGCTCCACTTGGGGTATTGTAATTTGCATGAGTAAGCAGTCTATATTTAGTTTAAGAACAGGCTGTTCATTGAGTTTAATATGAGGCTCAGATTTAAAGATGAAAACTAAGCTCAAGGCTAAAATTTGTGATTGTCCTTTTTTCTCTGAGTATACTTGACATAAAATCATAGAATCACTGAGGTAGGTAAAAACCTCTAAGATCATCTAGTCCAGCTGTCCACCTACCACTAAAATTGCCCACTAAAACATGCCCTATGTACTACATCTAAACATTTCTTGAACACCTCCAGAGACAGTGACTCCACCACATCCCTGGGCAGCCTGTTCCAATGCTTAACTATTTCTGAGAAGTTCTTCCTAATATCCAATCTGAACTTTCCCTGGTACATCTTGAGGCCTTTTTCTCTTGTCCTACCCAAAACTGTATGCGGTACTCATGGTGCAGCCTTGACAGTGCTGAGTACAGGGAAATGACCACCTCCTTACTCGTGCTGGCTGCACTGCTTTTTACACAAGTCAGGCCTTCTTAGCCACCTGGGCACACTGCTGGCTGATGCTGAGCTGAGTACTGACAAACAGCCTCAGAACCTTTTCCTCCAGGCAGCTTTCCAGCCACTCTGCTCCAAGCCTGTAGGGTTACATGGGGTTGTTGTGACCAAGCTGGAGGACTTGACATTTGAGCTTGTTGAACTTCATCTCAATGGCTTTAACCCATTTATCTAGGCTGTCTAGAACCCTCTTTAGGGCCTTACTACCCTCAAGCAGATCAACACTTCCTCCAGACTCAGAATCACAGAATAATAGAATGGTTGGAAGGGACCTTTAAGATCACTTAGATCCAACTCCCCTGCTATAGGCAGGGACACCTCCCTCTAGACCAGGTTGCTCACAGCCCATCCAGCCTGACCTTGAATGTTTCCAGGGAGGGGGCATCCACAACCTCACTGGACAATTTGCTCCAGTGTCTCACACCACTCTCACAGTAAAGAATTTCTTCCTAATATCTAGTCCAAGTCTACCCTCTTCCAGTTTAAAACCATTTCCCCTCTACTTCTTGCTCCAGGCTGCAGATCCCCAGTTCTCTCAGCTGGTCCTCATAGGAGAGGTGCAATAGCCCTCTGATCATTATTATGGCCCTCCTTCTGGATCCATTCCAACATTTCCATGTCCTTCCCATTTTGGGAACCCCAGAACTGGATGTAATACTCCAGGTCGGGTCTCATGTGAGCAGAGTTGAGGGGCAGAATCACCTCTCTCAATCTGCTGGTCACACTTCTCTTGAAGCAGCCCATTATACAGTTGGCCTTCCAGGCTGTAGCACATATTGCTGACTCATGTTGAATTCTTCATCAATCAATACTTCCACATCCTTCTCCTCAGGGCTATTCTTAAGACATTCTCCACCCAACCTGTATCTGTGCTTGAGATTGCCCCAGCCCAGAGTCAGGAGAAATTCAGTATGGATATTAGAGAAAACTTTCTTCACAGAAAGAGGTGTTGGTGAGGTATTGGAACAGGCTGCACAGGGAGGTGGTGAAGTCACCATCCCTGGAGGCGTTCAAGAAACGTGGACATGTGGCAACTGAGGGATGTGGTTTAGTGGGGATGGTAATGATGGGTTCACAGCTGGACTCGAAGATCTTAGTGTTCTTTCCAACCTTAATGATTCTATGATTCCATGATTCCATATCCTCTACAGGAGAAATTTCCTCCTTTTGTTGGTTACACAGATGGCAAGCAATTAAGACAAAGAAGGGATTTTATCCTCTTTCACTTCTAGGATTTATTTTCCTTATTATTTTTTAAATTACAGAAAAAAAAAATTGATTTGTTTCTAAATGCATGAAGACGTTCATTGTTGTTGTTATTTCAAATCCATTTTGTGGAGGTTCGCGGAGGATATTTTTGTGGCCAGATAGTGCCTGTGGGTTTAACAGTGTAAATGATGACACGAATAGCTGGAGTGGCAGTACTACAACATGGAAAGACAGAATAAAAATAAAGGGCTATGGAAGCTGTGTTCAGAAAACAAAATGAGGCAATAAACAAAAGGGAAGCATTCTCAGAAGTTGGTCATTTCATTTTTGATGACATCAGCTTCTACAAAACAGCCAAAACATATAGACAACTGAAATCTTTTCCTACATAAAGTTTTCAGATCATAAATATGAGTACTGCAACCCCCTCTGGAGCTGTTGGTTTTATTTTAGGGACCTGGAAAAAAATTCTTCCTGAAAAATATTTAAAATAGAAGCAATTTTGCTATGGCAGAGAAACTTGCAATAATTTTTTGGTTTCTTAGGTATTTGGGGAACCCCTGTGAATTTAGTGAATTTTGCTTCAGTTCAGTAAGAAGAATCCCTTGTCTTAGATAGGGAGAGACCTGAGGCTAGAGATGAAAGGGGCTCCACTGTATGATTTTGATGTTAAGCACTGAAGTTTGTCAAAATATAAAATTTGTAACTAGACGGGGTTTTAATTCATTAACGACCATGATTAATCTTTGGATTGAGATCTAATGCTCATCAGGTTCTGATATATGTTCAGAACAGTGGTTAAACAACATCTCATTTTTTCTGCTTTAAGTTGTACCACACTACCAAAACCAGAAAAAATAAAACCCTCTTTGAACTAACTTCAATGTCTGTCAGGCTGAAAAGATTTGGAGATATATGCTTGCTATGACCCCACAGTTCTTTTCCTGAGATTGTTTTGTGATTTTTTTTCATTTATAATGCTCAAGCCACAGAAAAGGAAACTAGCTGTATATTATTGAGCAATATTATGACATAAAAGTATCTTCTATGGGCATTTTTGGTCTGTATTAACCCAAATTTTTCAGAATAGTGAAGAGACTTCACAGGGCAATTTGAAGGTGAATGGTCAATGATTGATAGGCAGCCCATCTGACTGCAGAGGTCATGTTGATGTCCAGTGCTAAGAGGAGTCACTCTGAGTTGTAGATGCATAGCAAGTAGACATCCCTGTGGTTATAGAATCATAGAATCGTGTGAGTTGGAAGGGACCTTTAAAGGTCTTCTAGTCCAACTCCCCTGCAAGAAAGAGGGACACCTACAGCTAAATCAGGTTGCTTAGCACCCCATCCAGCCTGACTTTGAATGTCTCTGAGGATGGGGCATCCACCATCTCTCTGGAACACGAACCATACTGTTTCACTTTAGACTATTTATATATATTTTTATAATAGATAAAAAAATGCCCATATTCATATGTCCACTTAGACAAATTCTAAAACATGACATGGCTAAAGTGTGCATGCTTTGGCTCTAATAATCACATAGCACAGAGAAACAGTAATATTATTCTCTCTGTGTATATGGTTTTACTCTTTTCCAGTAAAGAAAGCCCCATTTGACTATCTGATTGCACTCAGAATAATATTTACACGAGTTTTACAAAGACGTGCAAAAGCAGTTTCAAAGAACAGCAACCTGTAGCTGTTATGATTACACATCAGGCCTTTCAGACTCTGGATTACAAACAAACAAACAAACAAACCTAAACCCACAGAAATTCTGTATTAAATGAATTTAAGACCAGAACAGTACACTATTTGCTATAATCCCTCAAGTACAAGCAACCGTAACATCATACATCTCAATTTGGATGAGTTTATTTTGTGTATTACAAAAAGAATCCGTTGGGGTGAAACATCAGGTGCTCCAGTATGAGTAAATGATAGTGAAAGTCCATGTCTCTACATAGGAAAGAGAGTAGTTATTTGCCTAGTCCTTCACATTTCTCCTCACATCCACTACTGTCGATAAAAGAGGTTGGCACAGTGTAAGACTTGGTTCAGTTACTCAGATGTAAAACAACAAGGATTTAATCTAGGTTAAATGTACTGTCTATGTGGTTAACCAGTTCAGATCATCATATGGTAAGAAGGAATATGTTTTCCAAGCCAGCCATGACATTATGGAAACTGAGATGAGTGGTAGGGCTGAATTTATTTAAGTTTAGTTTAGTGATAGATTGATAGATTGATGGTTGGATAGTTGATCTGAGTGATCTTTCCTACCTTAATTCATTCTATGATTCTATGCTCCTCCAGAGTGTCTTCCACTGTCGTTTTCTGTTTTTTTTGTATGGAGATAATCCTCTGCATAAAGCACAGATTGTCACTCTCTGGAAAGTTGAATGTTGGCATTTTTGTCTGAAAAAAAAGTCATGAATGCACATAAATTCTCTGACTATATGCCAATATATAATTCAATTGTAAAGGATTTGGCAAGGACAACCTAGCAAATACTATTTTTATTTATGCAAGCCCCTAAAATATTAGACTGACAAAGACATCATTTGTTCCAGGGGAAGATCTGCTTTTTTTTGGCATTAAAAGCAAAAAAAGTGCTTTGTAGGTCACTGAAAGTTCAGATGTCAACTATGATCAGAATACCTCTCTGTTCATTTGGTTTATAATGAAAGTCTTCTCATTACAAGTGCTGTTATGTGATGCCAGGAAAAGTCACGATATAAAGTGTACCACTATTTAGGATGTTGTCATATACCTATTCTACAATCATAATCCACTCAGATCTTCAATTCAGCAGATCAAAGCCAGGAAGATTTTTGGGCCATCATTCTCCTGAACTGCAATTAATATATGGATAACACTAAAGAGATAATTAGCATGGTAAAAATTATTTATTTCATATTTAATCTAGTTAATGGATATGTCTTCAGGTCAATTAATAAGTATGTACAGTAGTGTAATAGGAAGAGGTGTGCTAAGAGGGGTCTCCACACTGTTCAAATCATGTAATTATCTTGCAGGCTTTCTAACACAACTAAAATTTGTTGGACAAATTATAGGTAATAGCAATTAAGTTTTTGTATAAGCTGTCTTCTGTAGTTTGTACTATGTTAGGATCACAATGTTGCTCCTCAGCATAAACTCCTAGACGTAGGCATCCAGCCACTACTCTTACCCAAAACAATAACTTTACATATCAGAGAATAATGAAAGAATGGTGTTTTCCTTTAAGTAACATGGAGATGAAAGGAAGGCTTTCCTGCAGATGTCACACTCCATTTCCACTTCTTTTCCTCTTCATTGGTTTGTTTGATTAATGCTCCAAATTTAGTAGAAGAGCCTTGTTTTTTCTATGTTGATTTCATTTCTCAAATGTAAACTAGCAGAGACGTGTAGTCTAGGCATCACAGGAAGCCAGCAGTGCTAAAATCAAGAGAATGTTATCAGCATCAAAAAAATTCCCAGAACCCTGTGGGAATGAGAAAAGCATGGATGATTCCAAGGTTAGCCACCCACATGCCGTGGACTGATAAATACCCAAAGAGATAGATTAGGTATAACAACCCCATAACACAATGCACGTACAAACACCATATTGTGTGCTCCCTCCTAATCAGCATTTGGACTACAAGAGTGTTTGGGCCCAGTGCTAACTCTATTGCATATTACACCTGCCCTGCAAATACGGTAAGAGGAGCTTGCTTGGAGCAGAGCCTAAAAGAGGAGGGCATTAAGGAGAAAATGAGCACTTTTCTTGGGAGCTTGAGGTCCATCTATCCTAATGTGCCCTTAACCCCATTTGCACAGAGTCCTTTGTGAACCTCTAATAACATGTCGCCGTGGAGCTTCTTTCCCTTTCCTCCCCTGACTTCCTCACTTGAGTTGTTGAGGTGACACATTCATCCTTGATGACACATCCATCCCTCCTCCATGCTCAGCTCCAGCCACACAGCTGATGGCAAGCACTGGAAGCTGTCTCTAACAAGTATCATCATGCATGTTTTTTAAATTATGCCTGGAGGAGGCAGCAGGCCTGCTGTTAACCAAGAGATTAATGCACACCTTGAAGAACTGCAAATTTGGGTTCAGGCCTCTCCACAGCTGTGCTATGTTCCTCGTGGTCCTCACAGCACAGATGCTGCATGGTCTCTCCTTGGGTCTAGCTTAGGATACAGAGGCTTGCTGCTGCTTGCTGGAAGGAGAAACAGAGCTCGGACCTTGTTTCTGTCATGGAGCTCATTGCATGAGATTGTTGATGAGGTAGCAGTACTCTTGAGAACAGTGATTTTCCTGTATTGACATCACCTGGAATGTGTGCAAGAGTAACCACTAAACAGTGTAGAATTTAATCTTAATATCAGTTAATTAGCAAAAGAATACTCAAGCACAGAGGAAACCAATTTACCTTATGTGCTGCCTTGTGATTGAAAGGCAAGAAAAGGGTAAATGTGTATTAGATCATAAAAATGCCCTGATAAAATGCATAACTGTCATCAGAAGAACTTGATACATTTACAACCAAGTCTCCACTGTCCTTTTGCATCTGCTGTGATTTAATGATGATGGTAGCACCAATCTGTTGCTATTGTTTTGAGTTGCTTAATTTGTCTTCCGTAATTCAGGCAAATTACAGGAGTTGAAAAGGGCTGAATGAGTAACCTTATTAGCAGAGATGTTCTTCAGGATGCAGACTGAATGACGAGTAAAGAAAAAAAAATGACAACAAAATTGAAAAAAAAGGATAAATCGTTCAGGAGGAAATTCCACTCTCAGTTCCCTACTCCTATATTTAAAAAGATAATTTAATTTAACCCAGGTTAGAATACACATTTTGATTAAGCTTAGTTTGATTTTTTGGTTTTCAGGTCAGTATTTTGTTGACAACATAACAAATGGACAATGCTTAATGGTGATTATTTTTCTTTATGACATTGTAGACCCTTCCAAAAAAGAAAGCCTCCTGTTTCTGAAAATTACTATATCCAGTATGTCCAACTTGTAGTTTTTCCCCTCCTCTTAAAACGTAGCGGGAGAGAGAAGCTGTATCTTGTGTTTCTGTCACTGGGGTAAAAACAAAGTGATCTCATTAAAATGTATGAAATTACAATTGCATAAAATTAATACAGGAGACGATTTGAGCCCATGCTTTTTTAATAGATCCTAGAGTATAAGAACTGTCTGTGTAACATCAAGAGCTGCATTCATATAATTCAGGAAAGGATGGGGTCTAATGCACTCTGATTATTCCTTTATCAATTTTCACTGGCAGCACTAGTCTATACTATTGAATAAGTTATTATGATTTGATTGATTTTTCTTTCCTCAAGCATGCATTTTATATCTGAGGCAATTCCTGTAAAAGAAAGGAAAATGGTACGACAAAACATGAATCTCAGCTTTTCAAAGCCAAAAGTTATTTGGGTAATTCACGTGGAAGAAAAATGCACAGCATTTTTTTCTTCCACACTTGGTACTTACAGACTGTAGTTCTTCAGTATAGAGGGTTGGAATTTTCTTCAGATTGCTTTTGTTTTCTTGGATTTCAGCATGAGGTAGCCAAATACGATTAAAAATGACTAGACCTCCTCTCAGTACTTATGAGTTCATTTGGGATACAGTTGAATATGAACATTCTAACAAAAACCCAAGACCAAAAATTTCAAAAACTGCTTATTTGAGCTTGTGATTTGATATTCTTCCATTGTTATCACCAAATTTCCTAGATTGCTCTGAACTTTCTCTCCACCTGTGTCTCACCTCTGGTTTTAGTAGATGTAAATTGAACTCTGGTACTATTATAGGGCATTGACTTTTTGGCCTAACAAAATGAAGCTTGGAGGAAATAAATCAGTTTACCATATAGCTTTTGAGATCTCTCTTTTTTTAAACTTGCTTAATTTCATTTTGCTTCAAACTTTTGCATAGCTGAGGAAAAAAAATCTCATTCGGAATGCCATTAGGAGTTGTCTCAAACACATTTGAAGGCTGTAGAAACTTTTGTGATAGCTTCAGTCAGTTTTTGACTAAGTTTCTCTTTGGTCTGCATCTTTCCTCTTCTAGAAGGAGTCACTCTCTTTCAATGGCTTTCAATTCCATGCTCCATTTTTTAGCATAAGTAGTCTCTTTGGTCCACCATCAATATTCCTTACCCTGCATGAAAAATCATCTCCTTCCTACCTGACTTTCCACCACTCGTAAGACTCAACATATCCTGCAAAAAAAAAAAAGTCTTTGGCATTCTATTGGATAGAATAGAATCATAGAATCATAGAACCATTGAATTATGTAAAATCCTGAGTTGGAAGGGACTCATAAGGATCATTGAGTCCAACTCCTCCTGGCTCCACACAGGACCTCTCAAAAATCAGACCATATGTCTGAGGGCCTTGTCCAGGTGCTTCTTGAACTCCGGCAAGTTCAGTGCCATAATAGATTACATAGAGTAATGTTATTGATTCCGCTTCTCTGACATAATGTCAAATTTTATATTGAAGAAATAGGAAGATAAGTTCCTTTGACTATTTTTTTCTTTTATTTTTATTTTCTTTAAGACCTTATTCTAATTCAGGGTCATATTTCAGCATAAGATTTTGGAGTCCGTTCGTATTTGGAGGTTGCATATACTCAGAATGGACACATATTATTTACTTGACACTAGAGAGGCAAACACAGATATGCTGAATTTAATCAGGAATAAGCCTTTTTTCAGTACCTACCCTTTATAAATAATCTTGCATATATCACTTCCCTCAAGACGGATGAGCTACTCTACCAATTTTTAAGATAGTTAAGAATTACCCTACACAGTATAAATCATCCAGTTGCTGTAAGGGATGTCACCTTGTATGACAAAAATGGGAGCATAGGAAATTAGAAAAGAAATTAATGTCATGATCTGACATTCTTGCATAGAAGTTATATATTGTTTGCATCTCTAGTGCTTGATCTTTCCATTTACCTTTACCTACGGTAAATTGGTTTATGAGGCATCTAGATGCATGTAATGAAAGATTACAGTAAATATTTAAATTAATCTGTCTACAGAGTGCATCCAGGATCAATATCAGGATGTGGATTTTTAGCATCTGGAGCTAAATTTCTCACTAATAAGAGGCTTATTTTTTCATTTAATGGAACTCTTCTGAAAGACAAGGTCTGCCATCTCATCTGATCACAGTAAATGACCTTCCTCTTTAAAGATAGCCTGAGCTTATCGGATTTAAACTCAAAATCCTCTCCTAGCAGCGATTGCTGATAAACACTGAAGTTGCCTAGAAGGAGAGACTGTGGTGTGATAGCCAGTGACTGCACTCCATGTGTATGGTAGACAAGAATGTGCTCTGCCTGTGCTTTGAGCTGACCAAACCCCCCCGGCCACGTCAGGAAGAAGCAGGTCAGGCCCAGCATTATGTTGATGTCACCATATGACTTTCCATGGCACCTGGGCTGGGTCCTGGGGGCTCAGATCACAGGCACTGCTGTGAAGTTGCCACCATCCTGCAAGCATGGTCATTTTCTGCATGCAATATAAAACTACTGGGAATGTGTTTATGATTCCTCATCTGAAACGCTAAAGCAAAATAATCTGGTGTTTGGGACTAAAATGCTGTTTCAAAACAAACCATTCTCTAAGATTTGCCTTTGTAATTGCAGGTTGCTTATTAAATGTGCAGGAGCTGCATTCCAGCGTGACGTATCACACAATCTGCCAGCTGCTGTCCTTAGGAGAGAGGCAGATCTGCAACACACAAGAAAAGAGTTCATTTTCCAAAACAGCTTTGCTTTTCAGTGCCTAGATACATTTAAATTAAAATGAAGCCAGCAAATGCCCATCAAGAACCAACTGAGTTAAAAGCTTGCAAGTTTTCTCCCTACTTCCTTCAGTTGAACTGGTCTGGTTTGGTCTGCTGAGTAAGTCCATTCGTAACAGTATGTGATCTGATGTGGCTGCAAATGCCCAGGAGGCTGTTCTAGACAGGGAATAATTTTAAAATCAATATACTGTGCCCTTATCTATCTCGGGTCTGCTTGGATCTGTAGTTTAAAATAAATTAAGTCATTAGAATATGCAGTATGGTTAATGCTAATGAGCCGGTTGATTTAATTACATTAAAAAAAAACAACTTTAATAATTAGAGAGCTTTTTGTTTTCTTTTGGTTTAAACCAGGAGTAGCGATGCTGCTAGTGTTGCCTGTGCAAAATATCTTCTCATAACACATTTACTGTTTTTCATGTCTGGTAATACAATTCACAAAGTGATAAAGAGAAGAAAATAAAGCCCCAGTGAAAAGCTGTGCCTATTGCAGAATTTCTGAATAAAGGCGTTGCCTTATCTGCCCTTCTTGTCAGATGGAAAGCAATAGCCAGAATTTCTAAGCTAAGAAAAGTCATGGAGATATAAGCTAACACCCTGATCTATTTTTGAAAGGAGACAGTGTTAAATGTCATCCAGAAGGGTAAAGTCTACTATTGCAGTAAGCCTAAGCTGTTCATTGTCCCAAGTATTGTCCTGCATGGTGAAGCTCTTCCTAGCTACAACTTACCATCCTATGATAATTAGAAAAGTTAATAAGTAGAAATCAAAAGCATAGTTTAAAATTTTAATAATGAGCAACTTGATCACCAGAAGACACCTTCATCAGCCACCTAGTGTCTTTCTGGTACAATTCACCACGAGACACTTCAGATCATCTACCCCATGCCATGAGCAAGGATACCTTCCACTAGACCATACTGCTCAAAGCCCCTTTCAGTCTGGCCTTGAACACTTCCATGGTCTGGGTATCCACAGCTCCTCTGAGCAGACTGTTCTGGTGCCTCATCATCCTCATATTAAATAATTTCTTCTTTACATCTAATCTAAATTTACCATCTTACGTAGTTTAAATCCATTACCCCTTGTCCTATCATTACACACTCTGGTAAGGTGAATGGGTTGGGAAAGGTAGCTCACTATGAAGCCTGGCTCAGTGCTGAGTCAAAGCCAACCTATAGGTGTAGAGGTGATCTCACATCAAAATGAAGTCCTAGGAAGCCTCATCTAACATCGGTATTCACCTTTTAGCAGGAGTCAAATTATTTAATCTGATACTCTAGTCTTCCTTTAAAAAGTGTATAAATTTATTTAAAATAATTTAGCAAAGGTCATGGGTGAGTATAAGTGCTTGTGGGACAGCTGTGGTTTGCAGCACGGTTTTTCAGTTTGGTTGTTAGGAATGATTTCTTCTCAAAAGGAGCAGTGAGGCACTGGAACAGACTGCCCATGGACGTGGTGGAGGCATCATTCCTGGATGTGTTCCAGAAAAGGGTGGGTATGGAACTGAGTGAGTGACATGGTCTAGAGAGTTCACAGGCATGGGTTGATTGTTGGAGTCTATGACCTTACTGGTCTTTCCAATCATAATGATCCTATGATTTTATGATTACAGTTATTAAATGCTACAAATGTAACAAAATGAAGAAATAAATTGTGATTAGTACATGCCAAGCAGAGTATTAACGGCTACCCTAATTCTGCATGGGAAACGTTGGCCGCACACCTCATAGGGTTTTCAGTGAGAAGGGCATTAGGTAAATACTAAAGAGCTCAAGAGCAGAGAGTGTTAAATATTGACCCTCGTTTGTGCTTATCAGACCACTTGCTTTGCTGTCAAGGGGCATGGAAATTGCATGCTTCACGGCTGAGAGCAATAGTCAGCTGCTAATGCAGCTCCACAGGAGCTGACTTATCTTTTTGATGTGGCCAAGTACTGCACGTCAGCAAGACCTCCAGCACCTTATCAATGGTTTGAACAACTCACCCATCAGTGAGAGTCTCACTGCTTTCACATAGATTTTGATCCAGAGTGCTATTCTTATCTATACAATACATATAAAAAATATTCCAACCTTTTAGTAGATCAAGATGCATAATGGAACTGCTGCAATATATGATGTAGTGTTTAGTTTTTAATACTGTGGAAGCAAAAGTAAAGGTTAGGAGCTGATCACTGAATGAATTATGTGCTTTGAAAAATGTTTTCTATATATCACATTTGCTGCTTGTAGGATGGATGGACGTATATTTTCCCTGGAATTGAATGTGCAGTGATATTTTTCTACATCTCAGTCAAATGCAGATGTCTAGCCTGCCATTATACACAACTAGAATTTATATTTACTGTTCTGGTAGTATTCTTAATAACACCATTGCTATCAGTCTGATTCTTAGCTCCAGGAGGGAAATTAATGTTTTGGCTAATTATTTTCAGTGATGCTGAATGCAATAAAACTGCACACACCAAAATTGAACATTTTCTACTCATAAAAGTACACAGTAGGTTTTTGTTGTTGTTGTTGTTGTTTTAGTTTGGCTGTTTTTTATTTGTTTGTTTGTTTGTTTTGTTGTGTTGTGTTTTGTTTTGTTTTTGAAAACAGGAAATCATTCATGCTTAACCTACGTAACATAATTAGGTAGGTGATGGCCAGTGTCCACAGT
The DNA here is from genome assembly GCF_987193195.1 of Phasianus colchicus. Lineage (NCBI taxonomy): Eukaryota > Metazoa > Chordata > Aves > Galliformes > Phasianidae > Phasianus > Phasianus colchicus. The sequence continues at coordinate 87,773,191 of NC_143438.1, forward strand.
GTCTTTTCTCAACAACTGCTTTACTCACTTATCTTTAGAAAACATCTCTTGCTAATAGGGAAGAAAGAGACACCTGTTTCCTCCCTCAATGGCCATTTAGATGTAAGTGACTCATACTACTTGTCATTTTCATTGCAGTGTAGTTAGTAAGGAAACAGATACTGGACGTGTATTTTCTGAGTTTATATTTGACCATGATACTCCCAAAATTGCAGACAAAGAGTTTGAAGTATCCAGCAGAACATGCTTCATATGCTCCTTTGCAAACAGGACTGGTCTGCACAATCCAGGGGGCTACAGTCAAAGACAGCTGAGTCAGCTCAAATCAGAACTAACAGTCTTATTCACTGCCTTGGAAGTTTTCAGTTTATATTCTCCCTAACTTATTTCAGGTCTCCCAGAGATAAGGACCAAAATCACATTCTTCTGGATCTGGATCGATCACTAGATGACCAACTTTTCACACAGTCTGATAATGAACTTAAAGAGGGGAGATTTTGATTAGATATTAGGAAGAAATTTTTGACTCATATGATAGTGAGGCACTGGAACAGGTTAACCAAGGAAGTTGTGAATGCCCCATTCCTGGAAGTGTTCAAAGGAGTTGGAACTGGATGGGCTTTGAGGTTCCTTCCAACTCTTGCCATTCTATGATTCTTCTCTGCTCTTGCTGATACCATACATGGCAGCTACAAACGTTGGTCTCTTGTCCACTCAGACAAGCCACTAATGATGTTTGTTAAAGCATAACCTGCCCTTCTGCATCTATCCATGTTAAGTTAAGAGAAAGCCAGAGTCTTCACATGTTATTATGCAGAAGAAAATCAGGAATTAAGAGGCACAGCCTAAAAAAAAAAAAAAAAATCAAACCTGTCAAATATCTTTTATTTGCTCTGAATTTACTCACTTTTCTGTTAGCCAAGTAAAGCTTGTTAGTGGATGCATTCAAAACGTCAAACTCTTTGGCCTGGATCCATCTCTTAGCTTTTACATCCAGCTGATTTCTTTCTGGCTGATTTGGGGGCTCTTTCTGTAATTAGATGATTACTCTTCTAGAGCAGGTTTCCCTGAATGGCAGTTTGTTCCCCTGATCATTTTACACCAAACGTAGATAACTGATGTCAATTTTTAAGAGATAGATGAAATTAATTCTCCCTCTGGTACCTGACCTACTGCAAATGAATCAGCATCGGGCAGATCAATGCCATTAAAATCATTTGAATATCTAATCTTAAAAAATATCGAAGGTGAGAGAGAAGAACCACATAAGAACATTTTTTCTTGAAATTATGATGATGCAAAAATGATATATTTTGTGTAAGTCACCTGTTCTCGTAGAGTGGCTCATTTCCTGTACTTCCCAACAAAAATATTTCCAGTTCCCATCTCTTCTCAGCACAAAAGAGTTTTCTTGATAGTACTTATACTGCTTTCTTTGCACAAGTGGATGCGGCATTCATTCATAAGACTTTAAAATATTTCTGTTTACTGGCTGGATGTAAGATGAAAGCATATGGATATTACTTATTCTTAGTCAACTAATACAAGGTATATGATTTACACATAAAAAGGGCAACATCTGGTGCAATCCTTGTGCTGGGAATAGTGGAAACTGCACAAGGTATCCCCTTTATCCTATCAGCCTAATTTCACTAAACTGATTTTAATGAAGCACAGAAATGTGACTGCCTATTTAGCTCCTCATTCTCAGAACATATTGTAATTAACTGCCTGAGCAGCTGTACAGTGTGCTAGGAGAAGACTTTAAATGATGTGACTCTATGGATTTTACTTGTTTCAAAATTATTTGGGATATTGGAAAGGAAGATCTGATTGCTTTTTATGGCAGTGTCTAAAGCCTAAATGAGTTCTGACATCTGAAGGAAGAAGAAAAGTCCTGAACACTTAACATCATATTCTGCAAAATGCATTTGGGAACTTGATCACCCTGACCTAACCTTAACAGTTATTTCAACCCCTCCAGTTATTGTTACACATTTGATCCTCAAATGTTGTATAAATTGATACTATAAAAGCTGGCATAAACTCAACGGCAAGGAAGCAGATACTCCCTGTGTAAACTAATATCTGCATTGTCACAAGGAACCAAGATACTACTGATTACTTTTCTCCTTGACTAAACAGCGATGCTTCATTGACAGCCTGTAAAGATATGCACTACTAGAAACTATTATAATACTTTATTAGATGGGACCAAATAGAGTCAGTCAGGCAGACAGCTACAGTCTGTAAAGCAAGGATGGGGCAACACTTTAAAGAATGTATTAAAAATATTAGTGAGAATGTTTTAAAATACGTTCTATGAGGTGACATAATACAAAGTGATTGGCATGTTTTTTCATAAAAATTATGGAATGGAGTTAATCACGGTGAATTATCATTAAATTGAACCAAAAGGTTACTTAAAGTCTCCTGTATTTCCTTTAAATTCATTCCAGTAATTAAAGGGAGTGTATAAACAGAAGGGAGACCAATGGTTTACATGAGCAGATAATGAAAGGACAAGGGAGAATGTTTTAAGACTGATATTAGGAGGAAATTTTTTACACAGAGGACGGTGAGGCAGTGGCAAAGGCTGCCCAGGGAAGCTGTGGATGCCCCATCCTTGGAGGTGTTCAAGGCCAAATTAGATGGGGGCTGGAAGTTGATGATCTTTAAGGTCTCTTCCAATCCAAGCCATTCTATGACTCTGTACCTCTGTGTTCTTTTCAAGTCATTTATGTCAATAAAATGAGATCTGAACAGAGGAAGTCTTTAAAGTTATGCACCAACCAATCCAAAATCCACTCTAACTGAACTCTCTCTGCAAAACAGTGGCAGTAGGTTACCATGCAAAATAAATACTCAATAAGAAAATATATCCTAAGTTTTATGACCTATTTCTGATATCAGACTTCAGCTGCTGCCTTTAACAGTCTCCATCACTCTTACAACAAAATCTTTGGGAACATACATTAGATTTTGAAATTGAATTTAGTTCAGTGTTTTGGGAAAGCTATATGTGGCCAGGCTTAGGCTTCCTCTAGGAATGGACTTGGTGTGATCTTTCAGGTTACCACAGGCATGTGCTTTGTTTGCCCACTGAGTCTGATAAAGGCAGAGAAACTGAGCTGGGGATGTCAAGAATGTGCTTCTGAGAGTGTGATCAGTCAGAGGCTATGGGAGCTCCAAGAAGGAGCATGGGAGAGACCAAACTAGTTAAACATCTTATTCATGTTTAAGATGTAAGCCTGCATCTCTCTTGGGGGCTAATCCAACCCAAAGAGTGTCAACAGGGCGTGCAGATCTTAGTGATCTGGTATAGGAGAAAAGAAGATTTATTAAGACTTACCAACAAATATTTTTTGCTTCTGTCTGTAAAACAGGACATTCTCATAACTAAGATTTACAAATAGCCTTCATAATCACATCTATTGGTTAGATTTCGTTTGCAAAAATTGCTTTGAGTCATCTTGTTTAAGAACATAAGGTCCTGTGTGTAAAAATCATTTTTCACAAACCAGTTTTATATTGTTCAGTCTAGAAGTTCTGGGCCTTATTAGTGTAATTACTTGTACTTTAGAGAGCACCAGAGAGATCTGACAACAGTTGTTCTTTGGATGGAAGAATGGTTTTCTCCTTGAAGAGCTGCTTCAGGGACATTAAAATTGAAAGTGGAAATGCCACAGCACAAAACATTCAAAGTGTCATTCCAACATAGTTGAGGAGGGAAACATATTGCATCTGCATTGGTACTAAGTATCAGCATAAGTATTTGTCTCTTCCAGCTATAGAGTCTAAGCAAGATTCAGACACAAAAGTGCCTAACAGTACCAAAGCTTTTATTCACAGAATGTGGATTTTCGTATTTGTGCTGTTATGAGCTGTATTAATTCTTTACTTTGAAGTACATTTGTCTTCATCATTCAGAGTACCCCTTTTCACTAGCACTGGAAATTCAGTCAGAAACATGCTGTATTCATTCTACAGATTATGATCTGAACTACCCTCTTGGGTGAGAAATGCAAAATACATTTATTCTGCTTTAATTAGACCTCTAGCAAATCTTTAGCAAATGGCAGTTTCGAGTAGAAGATGAAAAAGCTATTTCTTTTAGCTTCTCTCAACCACGTTAGCAGGATGACAGAAGGAGCTGGGAGTTAATAGGAAACATTAACCAAAATTTGTCCTTGTAGCGGCTAGCAGTTCAGCTGTTGTTTCATATTTCTTCTGTGGCATCACGCACACTTACAGGGTTTAACATTTGTCCAAGGCCTTCAGAGAGCACACACCATGGTAATAAGATGAACTGCTTTAAAAAGATTGCCTTAATACCACCAGGGCTGACACAGCGTTGATGTCAGTGGAGGTAAGGGAGAGTGCTGAACTCCTCACCTCCATTCCTATCACGGGGAGGATGACAAATGCTCAGATACTGCCAGCATTGCAAGCTGTCTCCAGCTGCCCACAAACAGCAATTAAAAGCAAAAGGAAGGGAGGGCCAGGGCCCCACATCCAGAATGCGCAAGTTTTGGGTGGTATGAGGGAGGAACAGAAATGGGGGGTACAGGGCAAGGAGAAAAATGGGCACTGAAATCTCACTCTTTCTCTTTCCCAGGAAACATAGATACGCCTATCAGATTAAAAGTACAGTTATGCTTTCCAGGGATGTAGGCATATCCTGAGATGATTAAACTGCCCTGAACCACTGCAGTGGTCCTTTATAGACCTCAAAGGTATGTTGATTTCCTACATCACTTATTGGCCACTAAAAGGTTAGAGAAATGTACTATTTCTCAATCTCTTTGTCCTAAAAATAAGACAGTAGCTGATGAGAAAAGCAGAGACTAAGACACCACTGAGATATAATTAATTCCCAGGCCTGCTCTTTGCCTGCCCTGTGACTTTGCATGCGTCACTGTGCTTTATCCTCTTTCTCTTGGATGCTTCATCTGTTCAGTGCAAATCTTTCAGGGCAGGAGCACCTACTTAAATTGGTTTGTCTAACACTCAGTATGACCCAGTTCCCCAAGTGCAACTTCAGTGCATAAATGGCAGGAAAGAGACCAGCTGGCTGCGGAGTGTGAAAGGCTTGTGCTCTGCATTGTTTTGCCTTTCCAAATTGTGTAAATTTACAAATATCAAAATGAAAGAATCCAAAGGCAAAAGAGAAGTGCATGATGAGGAGGAAGAAGGGAAGAAATCACATACTAAAGCTTATGATAAATCACATGGTAATTCATCATCTGGCTTCTTTGAGATAAAAAGCCAATATAGAGAAATCAAGAGCAATTATGTCCCAGTTTATGAAATGTCTTAGGCTACGCTCAAGCCTCTGCTTTTGATTCTATGTATTCTGCACTTGGCACGTTTTGTCTCTTCTGTGAATAATGGAGTCTATCATCATTATTAGTTATTATCTTTATTATGGTATTTATTATACTCTTGAAGGTAAAAGATACAGCTGAAAAGTGACCAGACTGCAGCTGTAGAATATAGTGCATTTTAAGGAGTTCTTTCATGTGCCTGGTGAAGATATAATTGGTATCAGAGGACTGAAAGCAGAAACTTAAAAATCCTGTCTGGAATGTTTTTTTGTTTTTGTTTTTGTTTTTGTTTTTGTTTTTAAACAACAGCTGTAGAAAATTCCCACTGAAGCAAAGTGAAATAGAGAACACTCTTTCTGGGTGCCTCAGACCAAACAGAGTGCATTTCCCAAAGCCTCATGGTGATATTCAACGCAGCCATATTCAATATTGACATATTGATGTGCACCATAGCAAAGGGACTCCTTTGGGGGCTTAAAAAAAAATACATAAAGCAATCTCTGTAGATCTGAGAGTATGAGACAGCTGTTGTAAAACTGTAGGCTTCTTTTAAGTGTTAGGGTAAGGTAAAGTATATGCCATATAGCAGTAAGGTAAGTATGTTGTGTGAGATCATACAGTATGTGTAGGACAAACAGGGCATCAGGCCCACCAGCATGGGTTTGCAAAAAGCAAATGCTGCCTGACCAACCTCATTCCTTCTATGATCGAGTGACCTGCCTGGTGGGAAAGGCTGTTGACATCGTCTACCTGGTCTAAAGCAAAATCTTTGACACTGTCTCCCATAGTATTCTCCTGGAGAAGCTGGCAGTCTATGGCTTGCACAGGTACACTCTTTGTGAGGTAAAGAACTGGCTGGAGGGCTGGGCCCATAAAGTGGTGGTGAATGGAGTTAAATCCAGCTGGTGACTGGTGGTGAGTTGCCAGGGGTTGGTACTGGGGCCTGTCCTGTTCAGTATCTTTATTGGTGGCCTGGATGAGAGCACTGAGTGCACCCTCAGTAAGTTTGCAGATCGCACCAAGTTGGAAGGAAGCGTCAATCTGCCTGGAGGTGGGCTTGGGGCAGAGTGGCTGAAAGACGGTGTGAAAAAACAGACCTAGGGGTGTTGGTTGGTTTTCAGCTGAACACAAGCCAGCAGTGTGCCCAGGCGTCCAAGAAGGCCAGTGGCATCCTGGCTTGTATCAGCAGTAGTGCAGCCAGCAGAAGCAGGGAAGTGATCACCCCTCTGAACTGAGCTCTGATGGGGCCGCACCTCCAGTACTGTGTTCCAATCTGGGCCTCTCTCTAAAAGAAACACACTGAGGCCCTGGGGCATGTCCAGAGAAGAGCAACAAAGCTGTGAAGTGTCTGGAGCACAAGACTTATGAGGAGCAGCTGAGGGAACCGGGATTGTTCAGTCTGGAGAAGAGGAGGCTCAGTGGAGACCTTAACTCTCTACAACTCCCTGAAAGGAGACTGGGGAGAAGTGGAAGTTGGTGTCTTCTCCCACATAACTAGCAATAGGATTAGAGGGAGTGACCTCAAATTGAGCTAGGAGGAGTTCAGACTGGATATTAGGAAAAATTTCTTCTCTGAAAGAGTGGTCAGGCACTGGAACAGAATGCCCAGGGAGGTGGTGGAGTCACTGTCCTTTGGGGGTGTCCAAGAAACATGTAGATGTTGCACTAACAGACATGGTTTAGTGGGGAAGTACCTTTGGTAGGTGATGGTTGGACTAGATGACCTTGGAGGTTTTTTCCAACCTTGGTGATTCTATGATTCTATGATGGGAATAAGCACAAAAAATAACTTGGAGAGGCAACAAAAGAAAATGGATTCTGCCTTAACAGAAAGAGCAAATGACTGTAGAATATTAATTTAGTTTGAGAGTACTTCTGTCCCAGTCTTCTTCCCAAACTGGTAGGGGTGTCAGCTCCATTTGTTGCTGAGCTCATAGAATAAATATGAGAAACAAAAGGACCAGGAAAATGCAAGAAGCACACAGCATTGGTAAAGGTGATAAGGCCACTGTGTTCAGGAGAAAAAAGCCCTGCTCACAGCAGACAGGAATTTCAGGGAGAGATGTCAGAGAGATATTTCAGAGGACCTTCATAATAGAATAGCTTCAGAGCTGTCTGTGGAGTTTTCCTGCCTAGCAAAACGGGCAAGTTCAAAGAAGGCAAGGAGGAGCTTGCATAAGAGCAGAAAGCAAGCAGCAGCCAATGCTAAGCCCAACTAAGAAATGGGAGCTGCAGGATGTGAGAAAGAAGAAGACAGGTTGTGGACTCTTTTGAAGTGAAACCCGCTAGTCTTTGCTGGCTATGATGTAGTAAACAGTCTAAGTAGTGGGAAGAGATAACTGGTGTTATGAGCAGCAGTATTTTGAGAGAAGAGAGGAAAGGGATGATGTCCTAGTCATGACGAAGAGGCAGATTAGTGATGTATCCCTGACGATGAAGCCAAGGGAAGGGCAAGATGGCAGAAAGAAGGCTCAGATTCAGGGCCATGATGAGACTGCACACTCACAGAAGGGAGATACAAGAGACAGGCCAAGATGTTAGCAGGAGGTTGATTACAGTATAATATTTGTGAACTGCCCAGTACAGGATTTATGCTCAAAGCAGTAGCCGGGACAGATTTCCTGTTGGCTGCTCTTTTTGATGGTTTTATAATACATACTGCTGGAGGCCTGCTGCTAACCAGCTGATGCGCCTCTCGCTAGCCATAGGTGGGCCGATGGCTCATCACAGCCAGCAAATGCAACTCTATTGATTTAAAGATGTATGAGTCTCCTGCTAGAAAATCATTGTATACAGTGGTTTCCTCACTGCATTTAATCACAGGAGTAGGTTTTCCATTATATTCAAATGACATTTTTTCCTTTGCAAGGAGATAGATGGAAAAGCACATAACAAATGCATTGCGAGAAGCACTTTTAAACAAGTTGGCACAATGGAAGCAAACTTTAGGGATAAGAAATATCAGTTGGCAGGTCCTTTTCACACAGGAGTGCGCACTGCAAAATCTTCCAGATGCTACACCATTGCTTACAGTATTGCCTGCTTTTACGCTGTCTTTCAGCAAGGTTTACTAGCCCAAACAGAAACTCAGCCTGCCTTTCTCAGAGTAGAGGCAAGTTATGGTTTCTCTGTTCTTCTCCTGATATTGTATATCATGAGCTCCCATTTGTGTACCCCATAAGTGTATAATGTGTGTCCCTGAAGCACAATGGCATATGATAGTGACTCAAAACATCTCACAGTAAGAGGGATTAAACTCCTGCTGGTTGCTTGTCTTGTTCACCACTATGAGTTTGTACATCTGCGGTCTTTCAGCCTATGGAAATATGCATGATAAGGGGCTCCTACAATATGGTACAATCAGACGGGAGTTCTCCAGGCTCTGGGAATTAGGTATTGGTGCCCGAGTCTGAAAAGCAAAAGATCTCAAATGGGACATGGGCATCAACTTCATCTGAATGGATGACAGCAGAGTTGTGTAATGTTTGTATTTATACAGACAGGGAATTTCTTGTAGGCAATAGACTATAGAGGACATTAAGAGAACTGTTTTGAAACACTGTTCTGAGCTGATGGTATCCAAATTCTGAAGATCATCATTTAAAATTCAATGTTAATTTTCATGTTTTTAATCTCTTCTTCACTGCAATTACATGGAACTGAATTGTGCCCCACAGTTAGCTCTGCAATAAGGTCTTAAGGGACAACTAGATCTTAGGATGTTATCAAAACACACTTAGCATTCCCCTGTATTTTCATCAGTATTGTGACTGTGCCTTCCTAACCTGACCAATTGCACCCGTTAGTGCTGACACAGAAACAGTTGATCTGACAGAGGGGCCCTTGTCTATCTTCTTCAATATTTTTTCTAACATTTCTAGATCTTATTTAAAGTTTGAAAGATAATTATTTGAATCCATTCTTTCTTAGCCCATTCTTATTATTTCTTTTTACCTTTAAGTATAGGTGTAATCATAGCAAAGAACCTCAGACACAGTCAAATAGGTTTACTCTTCTACCTCTGATCCTCCAAAGCAGTAACTGGATTCTTGTATAAAACTCATGAAAATAGCATTTTCTGTTTTCAAGATCTTCACAAGTATTTATCGATTGCTGTCTCTAATGAATCCTCTTTGAAGCAGGTAAGGTCTGTTACATCTATTTAACCAACAGATAAACAAGCCTCAGGGTCCCTCATGGAGTCCGAATGATGTACCAGTACTGATATTTGTATTAAATCCTCTCTTTCATGTCAAACTCTTCTATAAGATTTCATTCTACTTTACCAAGCTTGGATGTGGATTTTGTCGTCCATGACTCTTACTACCCTCAGTTTTAGTTTACCACATTGCAGCAGAGTGCAGACACTACACAAGATAGGGCATGCACAAGCATAGTCTTCCTTTTATCTGCCCATGATGTTATGGAGGTGTCAGCCAAATGCTACTGGAAAGGTTTCCTGGCCCCTGCTGGCTCTTAAAGTGTGCCAGATATAATCTGCATAATGTGACACAGGCCATAAAGCGTATAAGACAGCCTTCAGATGATGTAAGTCGAGGCAGTCATCTCTCCCTGCACCCTCACACAGTAAGACACCAAGCAGCCAAGTTCCCACTTATCCATTTGACCTTCCACACCTCCTCCAATTTAATAATTTCCATTTGCTGACATTATAGTGGAAGTCTGATACAGGCCACCCAACAAGGATGAAGAGGTGGACAAGACACCTTTATAGACAGTTGGGTGAGGTCTCAAGGTCTCTCCCCCCTTGTTCTTGTGGGGGACTTCAACTTTGCAGACATCTGCTGGATTTATAATACAGCAGATAGGGAACAGTTCTGGAGGTTTCTAGAGTGTGTGGGAGATAACTTCCTGACACAGCTGGTGAAGGAGCCTACAAGGGGCAGAAAAATCCTGGACCTGATGTTTGTTAACAGAGGTCTTGTGGGGATGTGAAGGTTGGATGCTGTCTGGGGCATGGTGATCATGAGATGCTAGATTTCTCGATCCTTGTTGAACCACAGAGGGGATTCAGCAGAACTGCCACCTCGGACTTCCAGAGGGCAGACTTTATCCTCTATAGGACCATGGTTGAGAGAGTCCCTTGGGAGGTAATTTTGGGGGGCATCGGAGCCCAGGAAGGCTGGGAATACTTTAAGGAAGTAATTTTAAAGGTGCAGGAGCTGACCATCCCCAAGTCATGAAAGACAAGATGATGGGCAAGGAGGCTGGACTGGCTGAACAGAGACCTTTGGCTGGAACTCAAGAGCAAAAGAAAGTTTATGGTCTTTGGAAGAGAGGGCAAGCCTCTTAAGACGATTGCAGGTACATAGTGAATCTGTGCAGGGAGAAAATTAGAAAAGCCAAAGCCCAGCTAGAACTGAACTTGGCCACTAAGGTAAAGGATAACAATAAATATTTCTATAAACACATCAGTAGCAAGAGGGGGGCTAGGGAGAATCTCCATCCCTTTTTGGACTCCGAGAGCAACAAGGTGACCAAGGATCAGGACAAGGCTGAGGTACTTAATGCCTTCTTTGCCTCAGTCTTTAATAGTAAGACTCCCTGGGCATGCAGACCCTTGCACTGGTAGGTAGGGATGGGGAAACAGAACAGGCCCTGCATGATCCACGGTGAGATGGTTTTGGACCTGCTCCGAAAGCTGGATGCTCACAAATCCATGTGGCCAGATGGATTGTACCCTAGAGTGCTGAGGGGGTTGGCAGATGTGGTTGCCAAGCCACTCTCCATCATTCTTCAGCAGTCCTGGCTAACCAGAAATGTTCCAGTGGACTGGAGACTGGCAAATGTGATGCCCATCTTCAAAAAGGGCTGGAAAGATGATCCTGGTAGCTATAGACCCATCAGTCTCACCTTGGTGCCGGGGAAGGTTATGGAATGGATAATCTCGGGAACCATCATGGACCAGTTAAAGGTCAACCAGGGGATCAGGCCAGCCAGCATGGGTTTAGGAATGTTAGATCCTGTTTGGCAAACCTGATTTCATTCTATGACAAGATGACCTGCTTAGTGGATGAAGGTAAGGCTGTTGATGTGGTCTACCTGGACTTCAGTAAAGCTTTTGACACTGTCTCCCACAACATTCTCATGGAGAAGCTGGCTGCCCACAGTTTGGATGGGCATACGCTTTGATGGGTGGAACACTGGCTGGATGGCCAAGCCCAAAGAGTTGTGTGTGGTCAATGGACTTAAATCCAGTTGGAGGCTGGTGTCCCCCAGGGCTCGGTACTGGGGCTGCTTCTATTTAACACCTTTATTAATGATCTTGATGAGGGGATTGAGTGCACCCTCAGTAAGTTTGCAGACATCAACAGGGTGGGAGAGAGTGTTGATCTGCCAGAAGGGAGAAGGCCTATATAGACTGGATTGATGGGCCAAGATAAGCTGTATGAGTTTCAATAGGGCCAAGTGTTGGGTCCTACATTTTGGTCACAACCACAGGCAACCCTACAAGCTTGGAGAGGAGCGGCTGGAAAGCTGCCTGATGGAAAGGGACTTTGGTGTACTGATGGACAGTCAGCTGAATATGAGCCATCAGTGTGCCCAGGTGGCCAAGAAGGCCAATGGCATCCTGGCTTGTATCAGGAATGGTGTGGTGAGCAGGACTAGGGAACTCATCCTGCCCTGTACTTGGCACTGCTGAGGCCTCACCTCGAGTACTGTGATCAGTTTTGGGCACCTCAGTACAGAAGGGACATTGAAGTGCTGGAGCAGGTCCAGAGAAGGGCAACAAGGCTTGGAGAATATGCCCTATGAGGAGAGACTGAAGGAACTGGGGCTGTTTAGCCTGGAGAAAAGGAGGCAGAGGGGAGACCTTATTGCTCTCTTCCAATTTCAGAAAGGTGCTTACTGCGAGAGCGGGGTTGGTCTCTTCTCACTGGAGACAGGTGACAGGACAAGGGGAAATGGCCTCAAGTTGCATCAGGGTAAGTTTAGGTTGGATATCAGGAAAAACTTTACAGAAAGGTTTGTTAAGCACTGGAATAGGCTCCCCATGGAGGTGGTTGAGTCACCATCCCTGGATGTGTTAAAAACCTTTTGGATGTGGTGCTCAGGAACATGATTTAGTGGAGTGTTGTTAGTTAGGGTTATGGTTAGTTATGGTTAGTTATGGTTAGGTTGTGGTTGGACTTGATGATCTTTAAGATCTTTTCCAACCTGGGTAGTTCTATGATTCTATGATTTATCACAAGCTTGCCCAGGAACTTTCAAGGCAACATTAAGCATTTTGATCTATACACAACTGAAACTGTTGGAATGGCTTTCTGTTGAACCATTTTGTGTTTCCCTCCCCAGTATGCAGACCTGAAGATGACTTGGCAGTCTTCCCAATCAATAACCATGTTCCTTGCATAGGTGAACACACATAAAACAGGTGCATCACCACCATCATTTTGTTGTTTGAAATAAACCAAGTCCTTTGGGTTTCTTCCAATAAAATAAACTGCCATGTTATCTTTCCTTCTGTCTGCTTCAGTGCAAATTTCTTTTTCTTGGGCATGGGAAATCAGAATTCCTAAGATATTCCAGATAAATCCCACAACAGTCTTCTATTTTCTTATCTCTGCTGAAAGCATCTTGTCTTGCAGCCCTAGTCTTGGAATTAGATTTGAATGGGTAGCCATGTACGTTCCCATTACGTAAGAAGGTAAGTTTCCAATATACAGCCAAAATTCCTGTTATCAAGACTTGCATGACTTGCATTTCATTCTGATACTTAGGCCACTTCCATTCCTATCTCCTGAATGATACTCTTAGACAATTCTGAGATGAAAATGGTAATTGACTTTTTTCTTAGAAACCATTTACGTAGGCATATCCTTGCTTTTTCTGTAGAGGCTGTTAACATCTACTTCTAAATATTAGTTTCCAAGCCAGAGACCTTTTTCCACTTAAATCCTCATAATCTACTGCTGCTATTATTATCTAATTTCATCCCTAATCATTTCATTAACGATCATCAGGTTATTCATCTTAAATAATAATTTTCTGTCATGTCAAGGGAACACGTCAAAAAAAACCATCATTTATTTACTCGGAGTATCTCAGGTCTAATAAAAGAAGAATTCAGATTATCTCGGGAAAATGGTCTTGAACAAAGTATTGTAGCTTATTAATTCATTTTACTGTATATCCATCCATGACTTCAAAACAATTTTTTTTTTAAGACTTAGATATAACTAGCACCAACCTAACAGGGTTTGGCAGACCCATCAATTTGGCATAAGTCATGGCTGATTTCCTTTTTATTTCTTACCCACTTAAATAAATGTCCAATTGTCTTATCTGACAATGAGATCAAGAGATATGCAGAGAAACTGTGTGGAGGAAACATACTTATGATGATACCTCAGGTCAGATATTTTTCCCTACTCCATTGAAATCCAATGGGATGATGAACAGGAGATTGTGAATTCAGATTTCACGGTCCTGTCCCTAAAAACACCTCTTTCACAAGATTTGGCAGTTCAGATTGGGGTGATTTAAAAGCTTGCCATCCCAAAATGTCTTTGTCAGATTACTGATTGGGTGATTTCACTATTGCCAGTAAGTGCAAACCACCATCAATCTCAGTTTACATTAAAACATCCAGCTATAAGCTGTGCAGGCTGATGACTCAGATTCACTATCATCTCTGATTTAGCTCCAACAGATGAAGAGTTTATCTTCCGGGCTGGTAACCTCTTCAATTGCTGCAGGTAAATCCAATGTGAAACAGTTGGAATTGCTCTTCTTTTCTCAATTATCCAGCTATCAGTTCACAAGGAGCTAGGAGAGTCATGCTGCAAACCTCTGCTGTCCAGTTCAGAGGTGCAAATCTTATCAGAAAAGATTCCAATCAGTTTGGATAGTTTTCTGCTCTTCCAGTCATCTCCTCAAGCAGTGACAATACATTATTATTAAGGATTTTATCAGATTATTGTAATCCAAGGCCTATGAAAGAAATATGCGAGGAAATACATCCACAGTCTTAATCTTCAAGGAAAGAGTCTATTTATTGTTTCAACATTTCTATTGGAAGTTACATCAACCACATGCTGGGGAATGTAGAACTCTACAGTTGGACTGCACCTCATGGAGTAAACTTTGGTATGAGCTCGGAGACTTACATCTGCTGCTGAGTGATGGGATTAGCTCATAGCTAAGCTCAGAGAGTGGATAAGGACTGTAGCAGGTGAGATGTGAAATGGCAGGTGCCATAGACTGGCTGACAGGAGAAGAGCAAAGAACACGGTGACATATGCTGACTGCTTTCAATGGCAAATAAATGTTTCTGGACCTTGAGGCCTAGTGGCACACATCAGCCCACAGCCATGCTAGTTAGTCATGGCAGTACCCAAAACAAGATAGCTGTACATGTGCCACCTTGGGGAATGATCCCTGGACCAGCTGTCAGATTGTATGAAATGTCTGCTGTGGAGTGCACAACTTGGAACAGGACAAAGTCTTAAAGGGAAATAGTGTAGTGATTTGTCAGCACACAGAACTACATCCCCATGCCAAGGAGCATGCTAGAAATTACTGGGAGAGAAGCAGCCCTGGTGTGCAGATGGATGGAGAACTGGAACTGATAGGGCAGGAGTGGAGATGCAAAAGTCTTTGGTAGGGCTATTTGGGATCCAACCCACATTACGTGGTTCAGAGAGTCACTAATAGGTCTCGCTACCCCACACACACTAGTAGGGCATATCAGAGAATACCTAGTCTACTATGTAATGGAGCAGTCACAACACAGAGAAGACCAGAAAGCATGAACTGGTGATGTGCTTCTCAGTGTCTACACATCCAGGCTGGATGGGGCAGCCCCATAGATCCCAGTTCTAGGTGTGGGGCTAGAAACTGCTGACTGCAAAGCACACTTGGAGCATGAGGTTTGCAAAGTATGTCCTCTGCGGATCTACAAATCCACATTCATCCACTTTGCTGAGCTGTAGCAGTCAGATGTATAAGGAAATATCTACTAGGTTTTGACTGAATTTCACTCAAAACATGATATTTTATCCACTAAGCTATCTCATCTACCTGGTCTAGTACCAGATCTGGAGGTTGGTGGCCCTGCCTATGGCAGAAGGATTGGAACTTGGTGACCCTTGGGGTCCCTTCCAACCCAAGCCATTCTATGATTCTATGATTCTATGATCTTTGTATTAGTTAATCCATTTAATAAATTCTGTTTCTCCCGAGAAAAACAGGAGGCGGTATTTCGTCAATCATTTGTCACATGTGACTTTCAGAAATGATCTTGAAGGCAGAGGTTTTTATTCCACCTGGTTAAAGTTGTCTTTGAATAGAAGCTAGCTTTCCTTGTGTAAGCATTATACAAAAGAGTAACTTCTTTTGAAAGTAATGAGAGGAGAATCACTCTTCAGTGAGGAAGCATTTTTACAAAATGCCAACAGTAGTGCATTTATGAATGCAAAAATCATATACGTGTAGATATCTATATGGCAAGTATCTTTTTTTTCTGACAGTGACAATAAACAACTTCATCTTTTAAGTGACAAATGATTTCTTATTTGGCAGAGTTGATTAAATTTGTTTTGTGGTTAGAAAAAGAAGTTGTGCTACAATTCACTGATACAGAAACAATTAAAATAGATTGGTTTTGCCGATGCGATTCTAGACATGAAATAATTATCCCTTCACGAAATCACATCTGTAAGAAGATAATTGATTTGAACGAGTACAATTTTTCATAGAGACATGAGTGAATACAGCACCTATTTTACCTCTACAATATTTTCTTATAGTCTTTAAAAACCTAACATTTAATAGTGTCTGTTTTACCATTTGCTTATTTTTATTTTATGTGTACATTTCCCTCACGCGTATATATTTAGACATAAAAATGTTGGGCTTCAGAAAAACAAGAAAATAGCTTGGAACACGGTGGAGGAAGTGGTTTGCCTAAATGACACAGTAGTTTTTCAACCTTCTGTTAAATTTTCATGCTTCTACGGGCTGTCCCAAGGAGTTCATACAACGTGGAGTGACTTTTATGTTTTCCAACATTAAGCCTCTTGTTTCTTTTGCCTATTAGATGCTGTGACTGGAAAGCAGGATTCTGCACAATGGCACATGCCCTGTCAACTCCTGAAAGCTTTTTGACTTGCAGAAACAGGACCAACATTGGTACCCAGAAGTGTGAGATGAAGAGAAATAATGCCAGGCAAAGGCCACAGGTGCCATGGTAGAATTTCAAGGTGTGACAAGGAAAAATGGTTAAAGGAATTTATACAATATATAATATATACACTCTACAGTATACAATGTAGAGAACAGATTTGGCAATAAACAATAAAAGAATATGCTAAAATGATGTCAGTAAGAGAGGAAATGTAACCATGCTATGTGGAAGTAATCGGTGATGTTAAATTGTCAGTTCAGTTGGTGGAATAATTTATATAGGGTGGTAATAATTGGAACAACTGAGGAGGAAGGCTGGTTTGTACTTGTCTATCATGAGTAATTGAGAGTTTCCACTGCTGTAGCTGTGTGAAAGGCAAAGGTGTTCCTAAGATGCATGAGAAGAGACTTTTCCAATGCATAAAGTGAAATAGAAATGTCACATTGGTCATTATTCCCAGGGGCTTCATCTTCAGTACACTGAGACAGTGATGTTGCACAATTAAGAACACAAAGTGGGCATGGAACAAAAATAGCCAACAGTGCTGATGGGCAGCTGTGCAGGAGGAAGCTGTATGCAAAGGACTTGCTCAATCTGTCATAACATAAATGGAGAAGGATATGATGGCCTTTTATTAAAAGTTACTTCCTCCTCTCAATTTCTTTAATGGAGGCTAGATTAATAAAGGATAAGTAACTTAGACATGGATACATTTAAATAGTAAATTTTCTGAGCACTGAAACCCTGGGACCCTCAGCAAACACAGAAAAGGGATGTAGTTTAGAGACAGATTTCAATCAGTTGATCACAGTACAAGAAAACGTGGGTACATATAACATCAGGAGGCAGAGTCTGATGATCATTCTAGAGCAGCATTCTTGGTGAAGTTTAATAGCACAGCCTCATCTTCCATGGTACCAAAGAAGAACAAGGCATTACTCATGACTTCGTGCTTATTTTTGAGTGATCTGAAAAATATACAGCAATTAAATACTGGACTGCATTTAGCAAGCACTGCACACTAATGTAGTTAATTTACAAGAACTGCTTTTGATGAGACAACACTGTGCTGCTAGCAGAAAAAAAATAATCATAAAGCAAACTGAAAATGCAGCATTAGATAAAGTGAATTTAAGATGAAAATAATAACATAAATGCTGCAGTCCCAATTTTATTGTTCATAACAGAAAGTTGGCTGTGGTTTCTATTAACTAATAGAAAAACCATAAAATGTAAAACTTAAAAGTGAGTTCACTATATTATGCTCTGTATTTATTCTGGTTGTACGTTGCATTGATTTTGTTTTATCTACTGCTTTGAAGTTTGTACCATTTACATGATGCTCTGCTTTTTGAAAACAGTCCCTTATTAACACAGAGGAAGGAAGCTTGGACCAGCACGAGGTTTTTATGGTCTATGAATATATACTTACCACAGATTTTGGTGGAACTTGAAGTTCATCAGTGCCTATTATCAAAAACAGTTTAGCAAAACAGTAACTAAAGAAAAAAGATAGAAGTTTGGATGTAATTAACCAGGAAGATCATTCTTTCCATTCTCTAAGCATAGATTCCAGTAACCTAGCAAGTTATTAATGGAGCCAGTGCAATGATGATCAAAGGAGGAGCTTGAAAGAAGTAAAGATTTTCAATGCCATGCTGTTTTTCTGGCCGCAGGCCTCCTACCAACATTTCTTCTGATTAAGTGCAAAGCCAGGTTAAAGCAATGAATTTTTCATGGAAGAATATGCTTTCAGTTTTGGATATATAATGAAAACAAGTTTGCATATGGTATTACTTAGGTTGGAGCAGAGAACGTAGTTTGGTTGAATTATTGCAACTACATAGATACCCTTTTATAATGATCTCATTTAAGTCAGTTCTAACCAGCCTACATGCCAATAATATTCAATACTTCATTTCCATGATTTACGTGAAATTTTTATAACTGCCCCACAGCATTGTGCTGTCTACTCAGTGCACAGGACTGGAAACACACACTCTTCTAATACTGCTATTTTTCAATAGAGAAGCCCTAGAAGAGATTACACACAGACAGAAGGAATTGCCAGAAAGTTCATATTTTGACTGAAGGAAATGAAGGCATGTATATCTATTCTCAAAAGAGCAGCTCTCCAAGACATTGAATGTTTTCTCAGATCCAGAAATCTCACCCACTCCGTAGACCCCCTTGGCTTTCAGTCTTGAACAGTCTCAGAGACAGAGCCAGTAACATTTCATAAGGAGGTAAATCTAAAGGAGAGAAAAGCTAAGGATGATTGGGTGTTGCTCAGAGAACACACACAGCAAAAGCATAAATAATCTCTATGGAAAAGGAATATATGAAATGATCTCTCTATAGAAGAACAGGAATAATGGTCTACAATAGCAGTAAAAGGAAGACCAAGGAAATTGTTGATCAGCTTCTCAGGCAAGGAAAAACTGCTGATGGGCAGTGGTAAGAAAGTCAAATCCAAATGAAGTGAATATTTAATGCCAGTGAGAAAGAGCAGGAGGCAGGTACATGAACCAGAATCATAAAATCATAGAATGGCTTGGGCTGGAAAGCCACCAACTCCTGAGCTGGTACTAGACCAGGTTGTCCAGGGCTCCATCCAACCTGCCCTTGAACACCCCCAGGGAATGCATTGGCCCTTTGATGTCACTGATTAGCCATGGGTGCTGGTGCCATTTTAGAAGCCCACCTCACTTCCAGCTGTGGGTGCAGAAAGACGCAGCATTCCTCACACCCCATACTCAGGCATCCCAAATGGTATTCTATGTTATAAATACTCATTCAAACCTTTGATATTCTCAAAGATTGGCCATATAAGGTTAACCTCAGGATCCCTAAAAAACCATCCAAAAAAAACCTCAGATCTGTTGGTAGCGAGTTGGGAAAATTTGTAAAAGACAGATTGACTGTCAGCAGACTGGGAAGGTGAAAAGCAGAAGGGAAATGCAGACCTATAAGCCTGGCCTATATTCACAGTGAAGTTCTGGATAAAATCAACAGAGCAGACATATGTATGAATCTGGAAGATAACACAAAACTGAATAACAAATAGCATACCAATGTGCCAAAAATCTAATTGCGACTGCACCTAACTTATTTCCTTTCACTAGATACAAGTTCATATAACAACAAAGAATTTCTGTATTTCATGCAGTTAACTTGGCACAATTTTTGACACTAGTGTCCATGACACTATTTTGTAAACAAGATAAAACGCAGTCTGGATAAAATTATCTTTTGTAGGTGCAGAACTAATGGTACACCCTACTGTGTTTCATTCTAGTACTGTTTATAC
Organism: Phasianus colchicus; assembly: GCF_987193195.1. Classification (NCBI taxonomy): domain Eukaryota; kingdom Metazoa; phylum Chordata; class Aves; order Galliformes; family Phasianidae; genus Phasianus; species Phasianus colchicus. Next base: position 87,792,977 of record NC_143438.1, read on the forward strand.
TTTTGATGACCAGGGCTGTTATCAATAGTCTTTGCCAGTTTGAGAATATGCACTGGGTGAGGTGCCATCCTTCTGCCTGTTCCTTGCTTGAACAGTGAGTCTTCAATGAATTTGCAAAAGCTGAAAAGGCCCCACTGAGTCTCCTTGAGAACAAGGTCAAAATCGCAGACAATCTTGACGTTATCTGACACATACAGGGTGAAATTCAATACAAAAGCATGCAAGGCAGGAAGAACCAACTGCACAAACACAAGATATGGACTAACTCCCCAGGCAGCAGCAATTCAGAAACAGCAAAAGGGCATGCAGTGAGTCATGAGCTGGAGACGAGTCAAGAATGTCCTGATGTTTGAAAAAACAAACAATCTTGATATGCTCGAGAAGCAGCGTACAGCCTAGGGAAGATAAGAAGCTGCATACCTTGCTGGAGATATTAATTATTTTTTGCAACCATATAAAGGTTTTACGGATGTAGTAGACAGAGCAGGTCTCATAGAAGACATGAACTGTTTGCCCAGGGCAATGTTAAGCATGTCAGGAGGCCATCAACAGCCCTGTGAAAACAAGATAAGGGACATCTAGGTTGAATATCAGGTACATAGTGTCCTTTGGCAGGACTGGAATGTGCACTTTTCTAGATTACATAGAATAACACGGGATTGTTTTGACCAGTTAGGCTATATGACACAAAGCTCATCTACTCAAACATATGAAGGAGCCCAGAAACGTGAGGGCACAGAGGGAACCTCATTACCCCAGCCAGAGACACAAGTCCCTGTCAGGTTGTCTAGGAGAGCCTTGGTCCCATGAGCAGGGGCTGTGGCCCAGTTGTGAGTGTGTTTGTAGATGTGTGCCTGATCACAGAATGGTTAGGTTGCAGGGGACCTTAAGGATTATTGTTGGCAGGGTTGCCATCCACCCTGGCTGCCCAGGACCCCATTCAACCTGGACTTCAATGCCTCCAGAATTGGGGCATCCACAGCTTTTCTGGGCAGCTTGTGCCCTCCAAGTAAAGAATTTCTTCCTAACATCTGACCTAAATGTTCCCTCTTTTAGCTTAAAGGCATTCCCCCTTGTCTTATCACTACTAGACCATGTGAAAAGTCACTCCCCTTCCTGCTTTTAAGCTTCAATCATACCTTGGGACACTGACAGACTGGACAATGGAGAAGCACACCAGCTTCCTGCAAGGAGCTTTCACAGAAAATGAGATGATAGAAAAAATAATCATGCAAAGAGCGCAAACTGAATCCTCCCAATAGGAAATATTCCTAATGCTGTCTGGTTTCAGACTTACTCTACTTCATGAGGCAGGATGCTTCCTTTGCCAACAGCATTTTGAGAGCTACGATAAATGACTACAGTAAATTAAAGAAGGAGTCTCTGAAGTTTAAAGGAAGCAATTTGCAGAACCATATTTTATGTACATCAAGCACTTTTCAAAATCAGTGACAACCATCTAAAGCAGACAGTTTAGGCATTCTATAACTCACTACCAGCTGCAGTGTGTTTCTTAGCTCCAAAACAAACTGATATGGAAATAGCATTTGATGCTTCTTTATATCCTGTAAGTTTAATTTTTGAAGAAGCCTATTATTTAAGCTCCATTTTCTAAATGTGAAGGAACAAAATAACACGATAACTGGTGGGCCCAAGCAAAAAAATATATTGAAGGAAATCTGTGTTTGTTTGTTTGCTTTCTTTGTTTGTTTGTTTTGTATAGGACTGGAAAGGTATGTCGGAAGATATAGTAAATGCTGGGACAGGAGATCTCAATCCCAACATACATCTACATAGATATCATCTCTGCAAGAAAACTGAATGCTCCGACTGCACAGCAGACCAAGAAAGTGTAACATGCAACCCTGTGTCAGCGCTTGTATTTCTTTTGGTTGCTTCCAGGCTGCTCCCACTCAATGAGTGGGACTCCCTGCAAGAGATGCCTGCCCTGTTTCACCTCCTAGCCAGGGAGCCTTCCCCTCCCCAGGTTGTATTTGGTGGGAGGCAGCAGAGGCCAATCCCTACCCCGTGGTCATACAGATCTTAATGGATCTCTAATGAATCATGCTAAAAAAGCACCACAGATGGAGAAAAATCAGGTGGACAGGTAGTGAGGCTGAGGATGGGCCAGAACCAAAGTGAAAAGAGAAGCATACAAAATCAGCAGTACATCAGCAGTTTTAATCCCCTATTGATTTAAGCTGAAGTGCGGGACACACTGCAATTTATGTGATTGATTCATGCACCTTGAGGGAATCAAGCCATCTGTAAACCAAATTTTTTCTTCCCTTAGAGGCTTCTGTTAGATAAATGTCTCTGTAAGGAAAATATGTTCTTTACATTAAGGTCAAGAGGTCAAATACTCTGCTAGGAAAAGCAGGGGGCGCTTCAGTGAAGTCCAAATGGAATATTCAGCCTGAAAAACACATTTCCCTAATTTATGAGAAGGTAACTTCGATTCAAGAAAAACAGTTTTTGGAAAATCTGAGAAGTTACATAATTCCATAGAGAACATACATTTGGCATAACCAGAAAATGATATTTATCTATTTATATGCACTGAGTGCATCGAAAGCACATTATTGCTGAACTCCAGTCCAATGCCCAATTCAAATAGCCAGGATGTGCTCAGATTTATAGACAGAGCCAAGTGTTTCCCCTATTAGAACTGCTTGTCTTTACCTGGGCATAAAAGTACAAACTGAAACATCCCAGTTACTTCATGAAAGGAAGCCCGGATACCTGTACAGAAACCACAGACAAATCAGCTTAGGAAGAAAGCCTGAAGGAGAAGACAGTCCTGGAAGTCTCTGCTGCATGTGCTGATGATTGACATCTCCTTAAGCATTCTCTTTAAAAGATTTATGTCGAAGTTTCTCCGTTCTCTTCACAAAGTTTTTGTCCATTCAGCCTCGTGGGGGAATGTGTGATAACATAGGAGGATGAAACTTGAAAGCATTTCTGGCTCACTTGAAATATCAGCAACCATGATTTGTGATAGAAAACAAAGTTTTTTAGATATTGTTATTGATGTAAATCTATATGATGCTATCTCAGGTAGCAATAATATCATTTGATTTTTCTTCTACATTTGTCTCACAGGGACTAAGTGCCTTGGGGGAGGGAAAGAAACAACAACTCACAGAATTCAAACATATATTTATTTATATGCTGAATGACACCACTATGGAGTTGAGGATATACTACTACACATTAGCTTTCTGATCTACAGCATAGAATCATAGAATTGTTTGAGTTGGAAGGGACCTTTAAGGCTCCCATCCAGCCCTACCCCCCCACAATGATCAGGGATATCTATAGGTAGAGCAGGTTGCTCAGAGCCCCACCAGCCTGACGTTGAGTGTCTCCAAGGATGGGGCATCCATCACCTCTCTGTGTAACTCTTGGCATTCAAAGCCAAAAGATAAGTAATCCGTTCAAGTGCTTGATCTGTTTGTGTCAAAAGCTAATTAATATTTTCTTTTTTGTTTGTTTGTTTCTTATTTTTTGTTTGCTTCAGTCTTTACCCACACAGTTAAGTGGGGAGGACAGTGGCCAACATACATTCCTCTTCAGGCTGATCTGAACAACGAGTGCCAGTGTTTCTTGTTCACACATGGCTGAAGTGGTTCACGTTGAGCTGGCTGCTGTCTAAGTATTGCAGAAAACCTGGTAGGAGGATAACAGAGCTGTCTGCTGCCTTTTTAGCTGAGACATCACAGCACTGCTTGTCCCGTGTTTACTTACATCATCCTTAGATTGTAAAACCTGTATATCAGCTCTCAAACCAATGTGCCATTCACACTCAGATGGGTGACTACCACTCCCAGCAGGCTGGCCTGGTACCATCCTGCTACCAATATGCCACCTCAAATGGACAAATATCGTAATGTTGGAGACATCTCTCTGCACCCTGTATGTAAAGGCTACTGTAAGTAAAAGATTTTTATGACGACCTTTTTTTCCCCCTTTCCTTTTTTAGGTATTATTGATGACCAAGGTAAAAAGATTCAAGACTCCCTGGTGCACACAATCTTCCCAACGGAGTAAACTGTAAGGAAATTATTACACCTCTGTAAAACAAGGTAAATGAATCACTTCTTCACCTTCCCCTCAGGGAATGGCTGTCACTCATTACACCATTACAAAGCTCTCCTGTTATATTTAGCTCAGATAAAACTATGGAGAGCGTGGACTCTTCTTTCACTGAAGTCCTGGTCATTGAGTGAGCCAATGAGTGGAGATGGGTGATGCAGCATTTGGAAAAACACCTCTGTTTTCAAAACTGTGAGGAGTCATTGGAATGAACCTGAGTATTTAGTTCAGTTCCCTCCTTGTTGTGCTAAATAAGTCTTCATTTTCATCCATTCCTGTGTAGCTGCATCTCAGCTGGATCTAATAGTACCAACAATCTGAAGTGAAAATTGCTTTTGGTGTCTCACAATATTTCATGCATAAAGCAGCCCTCGCAGGCAGAAGATGCAACTGCTCATCCTGTGCAGAGCAGTGAAGTTACTGAGGTGTCAGGAAACAGATGGACTTAAATTTAATGTGGTTTTCCAGTTTCCAAACAGTGCCAGTCCATGATCCTTTGTGTCATGGCCCAAGAACCAGCATGGGAGGGCACTAAGAAAAACGCTACAGTATTTCCAGCCTAGTTCACCAGAGATGAGAGAGAGAACTCATTTAATATTAAAATTATTTGAAAACACAGAAACAAACACATGGCGTCCGAAAATTCAGTGCAGTGAAAATGGAGGTGTCAGGTTTTGCACAGTGGGCTGCAGTGTATGCACCCTGCTTCTCTGCCAGGCAGAAATACGGAAAAAAAAGGTTTATTATCTACTGCCTGGAAGAGTTTACTGTATCTATTTAAATGGTTCTGAGAGGGGTTTCAGAGGAACAAGAAGCTCTATTTATGGGCAGCACTGCAGTAGCTGAAGATTTATTTCTATTTGCTGCTTGTGGGAGGTGAGGATTGTATTTTGCATTTTAAAACATACTTGTAGAAGGTGCCAGACACCACCATAAACACCAACCCTCTGTTCACCTGTCTATAAAGCATCCTGGGCTTGAATCCTGGGAATAAAGCATAAAGCATTCTGTGTCCCATGCCTGAAGCACCACTCCTCCTTGACTCCCATCCCTGAGGACTGGCAGTGGGAGGGCTGCAGGACATCACCTCCTCTAGCACCAGGAGCCCACAGCGTTGCTCAGCAATGTACTGTGAGATACAACCACTGCCAGCTGCTCTTCGTTAACACATATATTTGTATCACATTTAAACTCATTTGGATTGATCGCAGCCCTGCCTTAAACTGATGCAAAGTTTATCATAGCTGATCCAATGGGAAAATAATCAGAACACAGTAAAACATCACCTCACAATGACAACTTAGGTATGAACTTAAAGGTAAAGCATCAATCCAGTGATTCACTGTGACTGTGAAGAAAGAAGAAAAACTTCAGCAGGGTCTGCAGTGATAAAGCAAGGGGAAATGGTTTCAAATTTAAATGGAAGACTTAGGCTGAATAGAAGAAAAAAGTTCTTTACAGTAAGGGTGGTGAGGCACTGGAACATGTTGCCCAGAGAGGTGGTGGATGCCTTTCCCTGGAGACATCCAAAGTCAGACTGAATGGGGCTCTAAGCAACCTCATCGAGCTATAGGTATTCCTGTTCAATGCAGGGGAGTTGGACTAGATGTCCTTTAAAGGTCCCCTCCAACTGAAATGATTTTATGATTGTGCAATAGTTGTGACTGAGTGGTTACGGTGATGGAGTAGAAATCCATTGGGGTCCTGTGCAGGTTTGAATACTGCTGACCATGAAGTGATTGATTTTAAGGAGAATGACTTAAAACTAAACAAAGGGTGATTCAGGTTAAAAGTTAGGAAAAAATTCTTTACTCAGAGAGTAGTGAGGAACTGGCACAGGCTGCCCAGAGAAGCTATGGATGGCCCATCTCTGGAGGTGTTCAAAGCCAGGTTGGGTGGCAATCCTATCCATGGCAGGAAGACAGACTTTGTTGATCTTTAAAGTTCGTTCCAACATAAGCCATTCCATATCATTTTATAATGCTGATAATGTCCTTTTCTGTTTTGTTTTCTCATTTTGGGATGGGCATAGTTGTCTTTCTGCAACTTTACATGGCAGGATGTAGGAGATGATGTAGTCAGCAAATTATTTTTAAGCTACATCTTGATAGAGACAGAAGCAAACAAGTGCTTGACAAAAAAACAACATCAAGATGGATACTAGAAAATAATTCTTCTCAGAAAGAAAGGTATTGGAACAGGCTGCCTAGGGAAGTGGTGTAGTCATCATCCCTGGAGGTGCTGAAGAAAAGGATGGATGTCACACTAAGGGACGTGGCTTAGCAGGCAGGGTGCTGATGGGTTGATGGTTGGAGTAGATGATCTTGGACATCTTTTCCAACCTTACTGAATCTATGATTTTATAACAGGCACACACTTGCTGTATCCTACAAAACTTTATTTATGGAAATGATTCAGAACTTCCACTTTCCTGTATTTTGCTGATAGCATGGCTACAAACCATCTCCAGCTCCAGAAGTCCACCCCTGTCACAAAGGAGGTGTAGGAACTAATTTTGAGCCATCAGAAATGTTTTCAGGCTGTCAAACACAAGTTGTGTGTCACTGTGAGGGTGAAATAGAGGAAGGGACCTAAGAGCACTTGACAAAAAATTAAAGGCCAGCAGAAGCACATCGCTAATTCATAGAAATCCTGCAGCCAGGCTTCAGAACAGCACTGGTACAAAGTAATAGGTTACAAACCCTTGATTCCTTTAAAAATACTAATGCCAATCATCTCAAGTTTGTTATTTACTGCCTGCCTTCCAGTTTGAACACTGAAAAAGAAATTTCCCTGGACAACAGGCCAACAGTGATTAAAATTTAAAATCCAATTCACTGCTTTAACCCTACGCTCCTCTGTCTTCTGTGAAAGGAAAAGTAGGTGTTTCACCTAAAATTTAACAAAAGAGTGGACTCAATCTTTGCAAAATTAAATTAAAAAATTAAACTAAAAAAAAAAAAAGAGAGAACTTGCATGATTAAAGTCAGGTTGGACGGTGCCCTGAGCAGCCTGATCTGGTGGGTAGTGAGCAGCCCTGTGCACGACAGAGGTCAGAAATGGATGATCTTTGAGGTACCCTCCAACTCAACCCACCCTAAGATTTTATGACTGGGAGGGGAGGGAAGAAAGAAGCTTTATCATTAGTATCCAGGGCTTTATTTAGAGGGTTTCATATAGGGAAAAGCAAGAGCCAAAATATTTATGGGGAAAAATCCACGCAGAATCTTTGTGGAATCCATGCTGTGTCACTCCAGCCCTGTGCACTTATTACATGAAAATAGAAGCAGCCAACGCAGAACACTCCATTTTCTGATTAAAAAGAGGAAAGAAGAGAGGGATGGGAATTGTTATCACTGTATTTTGCAGCATGGCATGCTGACAATTTTTTATTTTTTTTTTAACTTACTTTTACAAGTGCACCATTAATAATTCATGCTGCTTCTAAACGGCAGGGCAGCCGCTATGGCTTTGTCGCATCTCACAATGGCTGAGTGACAACAGCGGCTCTGACTCCGGGCAGCTATCTCTGACTGTGCCTGAGAGACACATCGCCGTCCTTCCTTTGCCATTCAATCTGACACGGCTGTGACAAATGCCGCCGTGCCCTGTCATTCCCTTCACCCTCTGATAACAGAAATCTGCCACTTTTCGATGTGTGGTCTGCACTCTTGTCCCCCAGAGAAGAAGCTGTATGCTAATGATGTGCAGGTTTGTTTCTGGTTGCTTTTCCCCTGTTACGTATTTGGATTGATTGTGCTTCAAAGAGCACAGTGTTTAAGTGCTGCTGGGGACCAGCACCCAGCTGCAGCTTGTATGGTAATGGTGTCCACAGGGGCTGAGGGATAAAATAAAGGCTGTCATTTTTAGCTAGGAGACAAAGAACAGACGGTGAAAGACCACAGCTGGAAAGCGTCTGCTGTTGGATGCTAAGGAGCTTTGGGGCCTGAGCTGGAAGAGTGCAGTGAACCCCCAACACTACTGAAGTTTTCCCAACACATAGAATTATAGAATTATTTGAGTTGGAAGGGACCTGTAAAGGCCATCTGGAGCAACTCCCCTGCAATGAACAGGGACACCTACAGCTAGAGCAGGCTGCTCAGAGCCTGACCTTGGATGTCTCCAGGGATGGGGCATCCACCACCTTTCTGGGTAACCTGTTCCTGGGTCTCACTACCCTGGTCATGAAACTCATTTTTCTTACATGCAGCCTAAATCTCCTGTTTTAGTTTGAAACCATTTCCCCTTGTCCCATCTCAACAAACTCTACTAAAGAGTCTTTCCCCTTCTTTCTTACAGCCCCTCTATAGATACTACAAGGCTATCAGTTCTCTCTGGAGCTTTCTCCTCTCCAGGCTGAACAACTGTGAATGACACTGCATGCAGTATGTGTTGCATATCCTGCTTCTGTACTGGAGCATCCTGTCCTTCTTTTCAGAAGTCCATAGAAGAAAACAATCCTGCTTCCTGCCTCTGGTGCTTTGGGAGCAGTGGGTACGAAAGTTGCAGGGTTTGGTCTGACCCTGACAGCACCTTGCAACCCCCTCCTCCCTGCTGCCTGCGACTGAAGGCACACACCTGATGCGTTCAAACAAAATGACTCCATTCAATGAATGTGCAATACCTATTACAGCACACTGAAGAACCTGTTCAGGTTTCTGGTTCCAGAAAGGGACTAGGAGTCTTAATGAGTTTCCCATTGTCCAGCACTTTGATCTTCCCAGATAAGTGGGTGTGGGTGAGTGAAAAAGAAAGATTAAACCACTGTAGATGGAGATGCCAATACCAGTGTATTGAACCCAGTGAGCCCTAGAAGCTGGCTTCAGTGCCTAATTGGGGCATATCCAGCATTCAGCTGTCATTCCTGCAGCAAATGTTCACTCCATGTTGCTATTACAAACACATGGCACAAAGATGTTACAAGGGCATTCTTTTTCTTACGGAGACACAGAATGCTGCTTCTTTTATCCTCTTCAGCAGCGTTGTTACCAACTGCAATCCCTAAGGGCAGGCAGTGGGCATTTGTTAGAACAGCAAGCTTGCTCCCAAGTCCACTGAAGCTGATGGAAAAAGGACCTCCTTTCTTTCATCAGATTCTGGATCCTGCTCAATGGGACTTTATGGTTTAGAAAACAGGTGTTTTTGTTGTTGTGTTGTTGTTGGCTTTCTTTTGAGGTTTTTGATATGGATTTTTTTTTCCTCATACCTTTGTTACTTCTCCATCTCATGTTTGTGACTAGAAAATGCTTTAAACATGCCATACCTCCAGTGACAAGAGGCTGAGGCAGCATTACTCCTACCATTTGTGTAACATGAGAGAAGTTAATTAAAAAGCTGCACAGCAGGGCTGGAACTGTTAGAAACTAGAAAGAGAGAAAGAATGAGGCAGAACAGCAAACAGGAGCAGACTTCTGATGTTCTTTGCACATGATGTTTTTTCCCATTAAAGTACTTTCATGACTGCTCCATGCGCTTCTCAAAGATCAACTTATCTTGCACACAGGCTTTGCTGAAAGATAATGAGCAACTCCTAGCAAGAGTCAATTAACATGTAATCTTTGACATTTTGAATCATGAGCAGTTGCCAAATGCTTTTCTCCCCTACAAAGAATGAAGCCTATAGCTTAAATACTGAGAATTTGATTTTGTTACATTTTTTCAAATTAATCTAGACTGCTCTGCTTTCCAGTGTCATAGTGAGAAAGTGCCCCGAGTTTGTCCAACACTTTTCACAGACTCAGTAAGGTTGGAAAAGACCACTAAGATCATCTAGTCCAACCATCAACTGCTGACTCTTTGGATGGACCTTGAACGAAAGGTTTGAGAAGGCTACAGAATAACTTCAGTTATTCTGATCCACTTGCTAGAAACAGTCTGAAAGTTTTTTAGTTCATCTGAAATCCTTGCAAATGTTTTTATATATATTTGATGTCTTTGCTGTTTTCTCTTACCACTTCTGAAAACCAAGCAATATAACAGCACTCATCAGAGCGTGATTATTGTTTTTGTGTACAAAGGATGGTTGTGGAAGAAAGGTTCAAGTAAGCTCTCAAGTGAAAATGACTTCTGCAAAAGAATTAAGGAAAAAAAATGAAGTATCTGGAACCAAAATCCATGAAGAAGTGACTTAATGCAAGGAGCATGGGAAACAAACAGGAAGAGCTGGAAGCCACTGTGCAGCAAGTAAAGTATGCCTTACTTGCCATTACTGAAACATGATGGGATTGCCTCCATGTCTGGAGTGCTGCAGTGGGTGGCTAAAGCTCTTCAGAAAGAAAGGCAAGAAAGAAGGGATAGTGGTGTGGCTTTCTGTATTAGAGAGCATTTTTATGTTGTTGAGCTCAGGGATGGGAATGATAAAATTGAATCTCTATGGGTAAGGATCTGGGAGAGTGCCAACAAAACAGACATCCTACTGGGGGTTTGTTACAGACCACCTAACCAGGATGAAGAGATGGATAAGGTGTTCTATGAGCAGCTGGCAGAAGTCAGGAGATCACCAGCCGTTGTTCTCATGGGGGACTTCAACTTCCCTGATATATGCTGGGAATACAATATGGTACAGAAGAAGCAGTCTGGGTGGTTTCTAGAGTGTATGGAAGATAGCTTCCTGACACAGCTGGTGAGAGTTCATCAAGGAAGGGAATCAAATTAATCATCCAGAGAAGATCAAAGAGCCAATGAGGAGGCTGGAGCACAACCTCATGAGGAGTGGCTGTAGGAACTGGGATTGTTCAGTGTGGAGAAGAGGAGGCTCAGGGAAGTCCTTATTGCTTTCTACACCTCCCTGAAAGGAGACTGGGGAGAGGAGGAAGCCGGCCTCTTTTTCCATATAACTAGTGATAAGACTAGAGGGAATGGCCTCAAGTTGTACCTGGGGACATTCCGGTCAGATATTAGGAAAAATTTCTCTGAAAGAGTGGAGAGGTGCTGGAATGGGCTGCACAGTGAGGTGGTGAAGGCACTGTCCCTGGAGGTGTTCAGGAAACACCAAATTTTGGATATTGTAGGAAGGGCCATGGTTTAGTGGGAAATATTGGTGGTAGGTGAATGGTTGGACTGGATGTTCTTGGAGGTCTTTTCCAACTCTGGTGATTCTATGATTTCAAAGTTCTGTGGACTGTATAATCTTCAAGTAGAATAGAATTCACACCTTTTAATGTGGTGCTGCATTGCAAGTGCAAAGTGGTTCTATCCACTGGTATATGCTGACCCTCTTCACATGAAATGGCTCACGCCTCAGCTTTGCTAGTCAGTCAGTTAAATCAACCAGATAAAGCAAACGAATTCAGCCAAAGCACAAGCAAAGCAGCACAGAAGGTACTGTCGCAAAGGTAGAAGAGTAATGCATGGAGCTGATGCAGAGAAGTTGCTGTACATCCTGAGAGTAGCATGCTGGCCAAAGCAAGGAAATGCTAACTGAAATAATTAATTTTCCAGGTGCCATTTTAATTCCCAACAACTTAATTTTGGCCTTAAAAATGAAGCTCTAGTTTTGCATGACAAATCTAAAAAGCATTTAGGGAAACACTGTTCAAGTGATTTACAAATACATGCAACAAGATTGTTGCATGTATCAATGTACTTGGCGAGACTTGTATTTGTGCTCTGCAGCTACACAAAAGCCACAGAGAGCACTGGACATGTTTAAATGGTCAAGATAATTATTCCCAAACATTCATATTCTAGTAGCACTCAAGCCCATCATATAGTAGGGTTTAACTGCTTTGTTCCATTTGTTAACACTGGATTCTAACACTGAGGCCATAGAGCTTCTCCTTCTGCCTCAAAGGAGGATCAAGAGGACTTAAGTAAAGTTACCTGGCTTACATTTAAAATCCTGCACTGATGAAAGCCTATCCCCACAAAAATCACCTCTGCAAAGGTTTATCTCTGTTCCATCTCTTTCTTCCTGACATTTAAGCTCATTTCTTCTTGTTCCTTTCACTGGAACAGGCTGCCCAGTGAGGTTGGGGAGTCTCCTTCTCTGGAGATATTCAAGACCCATCTGGACACCTATTTATGCAGCCTGCTGTAGGGAACCTGCTTAACTGGATATTTCAAAACCTCTGAGGCATGTCAAGTACTCCCCATCTCTGAAAACACCTAGGGAAAAACACTGCATTATGGGTTCTGCATTTCTGCTAGGATGATGTACATGCTCCTGGTGAAAGTCAACTGTCTCTTGCAATGGATTGATTCGTAGCATCTCACTCCCTGCCTGCAACTCCATGCAAACAGAAATCATCATGAGGGCAGTCAGCCCAAATTACACTGCAGCATGCAGGGATCTTTGTGGGCTGTTACCTTCGCTGAAAGTTCTTGCAATAATCTATTCTCTGCAATAAGTTTAGATCTCTGGGTGATCAGAAGCTGGCAGCACAGCTCTTCAGCACGTCCTGAGACACTACTCTGCATCTATTTTTTGAGCAGCTTCATCTCATGTTCCAGATATTGCAACAGTCCTCCAGGCACCCTGTGTGTCAGCAATGCAGCTCCTACCTTAATGCACAGAGCAGTTGAATACTCAATTAGTGGCAATGAGCTCCTAAGCTCGTTGGCCCGGGAGAATTAATTCTGTTGTTCATGTACTGATGCTTTAGAACATCTAGACATGCATAGCTAATTTTGTTTTTAACCACTCTAGCTGTTCCTCTCAATAACCAAAAGCTCCTGAGAAGCACTATAACCCCACTGGTTCTCATTTCCATGATACATGTTCCCAACACATGCAATTACTGCATGCATAATTGCCAGCTCACATAGGCTCAATTATTAGTTTCTAAAGCAGGTATTTGACTAGTCCTCTTAAATCACTGGGAGGGTGATTTAAACATGATTTCATATACCCTTGTGGTGTCAGCCTCAGTGAAATGGTTTGAGTATGCAGTAAATCACACTATCCAAGTCTTAGTGCTGTCTGTTTTATAAGCAGGACCTACCATCTCAGAACAAGTAAAGTCCTTTAATACACAGAAACCTTTTAAATTTCTGAATATCTGGATAAAGCAAACTGTCTTAAACAAAGGCTGAAAAACAGACCGGCATACTCAGCATAACAAAAGAGCATCAAGAGATCTGAAAGCACAGCAAAAGTGGCAAGCACGTTCTGCTGAATATAGAGCACAAGGGACTAAGCATGAACATCCAATTCAGATGGATCTTGGCTCAACTGGGAAATATGCAATTAAATGACAATCTGGCTTTATGCCAGGCTGTGATATAGGACATTCTGACATCTAATGCAGAAACCTTATTGATGCCTCACAGCACTCAATGCCTTTAAGTCTTTGTGGAACAACTGAAGCATAAAGTACAGACGCTAACAGTGAACTGGGCTGTGAAAAGACATTATAAAGTAAAAAACAAAAGTTTGTATGTAGCTTAAGACAAAACACTTTCATTGCTTCAAGGAACGGGCAGGGGAACAGTAGTCCTGGTGGGTTACCCACAGAATCATAGAATAGTTTGAGTCAGGAGGGACCCTTAAAAGTCACCTAGTGACACTCCCCTGCACTGAACAGGGACACCTACATCTAGAGCAGGTTGCTCAGAGCCCCATCCAGCCTTATCTTGAGTGTCTTCAGGGACAGGGCATCCACTCCTCTCTGGGTAACCTGTTCCAATGCATAACCACCCTAATCATGAAAACCATTTCCCGATACCCAATCTAAATCTCCCGTTTTAGTTTGAAACCATTTTCCCTTGTCCTATCACAACAGACCCTACTAATGAGTCTGTTCCCTTCTTTCTTATAGCCCCCACAGAACCGTATAAATACAGAATTTCACTGCTATACACATTACTATTGTTAAATAGAGAAAGACATACTTCCTTCTTGTAACACTGTAAGTCTGGCCTTTTCAAGAGTACTGTATCCTTTACATGTCCCTTTGAAAGCTCTGTTCATGCTTACCTTGGTGCTGCACCCCAGCCTTGTTATCTATTCAGACTTAGCAATACAGCAGGCCTGACAAAATACACTCATTATATGCATCTGCAGTGGTTCAAAGCCAGTCCCACATAGCTTCCTACCCTGAGAACACCACCCAGAAAAACAGCGTAACAAGTGAAAGCATGCAGCATCATTCAGCCAGCTTCTGTCCTTCTATGGACAGAAGCTCCTTCCACTGCTCCTGCCACGGAAATACTGGTTTCCAGAAAAGTTAAAAATCTCCAGGCTCACGCTTGTTCAGAGCTACAGACCCAAACAACCATGCGTTGCACTGTCTCCACTCTAAGACATGGTGCATGGTATATCAGGTAAAATCCATTCCTGCTATGAGAAAAGCTTTCTTTCAGGAGAGGTTCCACAGATGCTTGCCCCCATCTACCTGCAGGCATTTCTGCACCTTGCCTGTTTCTTTTATATCAAGATAACCTAAGGATGCTTGGCTCCTCTGGGCTGTGCCACAGATTTACAGCTACAGTTACTTTAACTCTCCATTTAAAAGATATGGAAAGTAGTATTTTAAGAACTTTCACAATTCTGCCAGAGTAATATCTCTGGAACAAGTATTTTATATTTGATTTTACAGTACTACCTCAGGATCCACTGGTGACTACATTCTGCTCTGCTACAAATAATATAATAAATAGCCCTAGATTAAACTCCAGAATACCTGACATATTAATATATTTACTTTTTATCTACTCTTTACACATCTTGTGTTGCAATTTGATTCTTGTCGTAAGTTTTCAATGTGATGTTAAAAAAAAACCATTGCAAATAGTGCATCTTGCTTACTATGCAGTATCAGGAATAGATTTCACCTTGTCTCCATGTTTAAGTAAAGCTAATTAAATATTAAGTTTTCTCAGAAGTAACATCTTGCATCTTTATAGGGAAGTCTTATAGTATTGCCTGATTTCCTTGTTTTCCTTACTTCACTTTAGGATCTGTAATTGGATGCACTGCAGGGAAAGATGGGAGTTCTGCTACAGCCTCAGGAAAAGTAAAATAGAATACAATATACTGTATTAAATATAACACAAACACAGTCCTGTTATTTACTCTCTGCTAAAGTACATACATATATAAATTTTCAGTCAGCTACTGATTTGGGACAGAGGAGTTAGTTGTTATTAATTTTTCTTCTGATTTGGGCAAATTAAAGTAGTGAGACTAGCTACAAACACCATTTAGAGCTTTGCTCATTTGCTGTTGTCATTTTCTTTTTTTTAAATCACACCCTAAGAGAGAGAGACAGTGGGTCATATTTCCAATGTAGATGATGTTATGGCAGCAGAAGACCTATTGCCAGGAAAGCTACTCTGTTCAGGAACACGGAATTCATCTCATCCAATCCCTCCTTCTTAACCAAGTTCCCTACTTGGGACCAACTTCCTGTGTTCCAAGCTTTGCCCATGCTCCCTTGTTCAGTTGCTGGGCACCATCGAAAAGAGCCTGACCCCATCCACTTGACTTCTGCCCTTCAGATATTTATATGCATTGATAAGATCCCCCCTCAGCTGTCTGTTCTCCACGCTGAACAGCCCCAGGTCTCTCACAGCCTATCCCCATGAAGCAGATGCTCCAGGCCCCTAACCATCTTTTTGGCCCTTCGCTGCACTTTCTGAAGAAGTTCTCTGTCTCTCTTGAACTGTGGAGCCCAGAACTGGACATGATACTTCAGATGTGGCCTCACCAAAGCAGAGTAGAGGGGGAAGGTCACCTCTCTCACCCTGGTAACCACGCTCTTTTTAATGCTCTCCAGTACACTGAACTGTAAACAGACATGACTTCACATGCAATTCATTATTTAAAGGTTTAAAATGCAACCCGAATCTGAACAGCTAAATTCAAACTTAAAACAGAATGTCACTGTCCAGGCTACCTTTATGGCAACGGAACAATGGCTGTTGTTGCAGGATAAACTAACTTGACCTTTGATCAAGGGATTAGAGGAATGTAACAAGAAAAAAAAACAACCCTGCCCAATTCAAGAGTTAAAGAAAGTTGATAAGTCATGTAGGCCTTTTTATATCAGAGAATTATAATTTACTAGTATTGCTAAGCATCAGTCATGTCTCTTACTTCTACTAAGCCGTAAATAGACAAATGCTGATGAAAAAACACACCACAAATTAAAATCAGCAATGACTTCTTTTTCCTTGAAATTCAGGTATGTACTACAAATACTGAGCTTGTTACATGAGGAAAATTGGCAAGATGATCACAAATACAGTTTCTTAATTTGGACTTCCATTCTTCCTCCTGTCTCAAGTTCTTACAATTGCACTAGGGTTATTTAGTTCCCATGTGGACTCCACTCACACTGATGAGCAAAATGTTCCTTTATCTACTTATTTTTCCTCTAAATTCTCATTCTGAAATTTGAATTGGTTGATACTACCATAAAATACCTCTGTACCAGATTTGAGATAAAAATAATTAATAATTTATAGAGCCAGCTACCTTACACTTGCATCATCACCAAAACTGTAAATCATATATTCAAAGAAAAAGTGCATCACAGAAGTTGTATCACATCAGCAACAGAAACTTTCACACTTATCTGCTAATGCATTTTGAAACTACTCCACAGATGATCTAAACTTAGGCTTCATGTCAGTGTTTGAAATATTATTGTTTCAGTAAGAACTGACAAGTGTTCTTCCCAATGAAATGGAGAATCTTGACTTGGGCCTTTCCTATTATATCATGATCTCTTTAACTTATTTGATTACCATTAGTTGACGGAAATACTCAATTATTTCCATTTGAGGATGGATTTGAATAAGCTATATAGCACCAAAGAAAACACCTACACATGCTGTTTTCAGTACCCCAAGTCCACCCACCTTTCAGGTTCTAGAAACTATCTTCACTCCTAATATTAGTAGCAAAATAAATGGTCTCAAGACTAATCAAAAAGGGAAACCATTTCCAAAACAAATTGTAAAAATACTGACTAGCTCTATAATCTACCACAATATTTTGTCCTTTAATTCTTTGCTTGCCCATAAAGAATACAGTGGATGCAGTAGATTGTTCAGTGTCATATATCTTGCATATTCCTGTAAAATACACTTACATGGTATTTCATTTGGATGCAAGACATAAAATGACTCCTTATTTTCCTGAAGATAATATTTTTTGAACTGAAGAAATCATAACAAAGCTTCTTCTACAAATTTCTCCTGTTTGATTTCATTCCAAAGCACTAAAGATCTTTTCAACCTTTTTAATTTACCGAGGCTGATGAAGTTATTTCCAGCTTTTCAGAAAAAATTCACAGCGTTTGATAAATCAGGCTGACCTCTGTGCAATGTTTTGATTATAATTTCCCTCCTTCGTCCAGATTTAGCAAAGATGACTGTAACAATATTTTAACAGAATAGGTCATTCATAGCATTGTCAGAGCTGTTTATTTTCTGTTTTCATATTTTATTGGCAAGCACTACTCATTTCAAGTCCTGCACTGGATTGAAATGAAGAATAAGTGGTTTAAGAATTAAAAAATAGAAGTTGCAATCTTGATCTTATTTAAGATTCCATCAACGTCCATCTCATCAATTACTACTCTCAAAAGCATCCTTGTGAGGTGCAGCTCTGAATAAAAAATGTACAGGTCTTACATCATTTTGTTCTCCTTTGCTGTTATTAAAGCCTAGAAATCTTGAGGTAGAAGAGCAACCTTTGAGGTCAGCTGCCTTACTCGCAGGTGATCCACGAGAAAGAGGTTCTGCTTCACGCAGGACTGAAAGGAATTATCTTTGCATATGAAGAGAGCAATTCATCCATTACTGTTTAGCAATAGAGGAACATGTGTTGCTTCATGCCTCATCCATGTAAACTGTGGAGAATACAACAAACTTGAACAGAGGATTTTGTTGGGAACGTACAACAATGGCTCTGTAACTTCAGCTGTCCTTTGAAATGTGTGGTACTGCTTGTAACTACCACAGCCCAGCACAGGTAAGTTGAGAACAGGGACGCATGAAAGATCATACAACTAATTACCTGTACCTTACGAATTAAGCCAGAGATGAATATGATACTACATATTAATGTCGTAAGTTTGATGCTCTCAGGATGTGCCAAAATATAATTATGACCAAGTGCACATGAAGATCTCCCGAGATGAAAAGTTCTCGCTACAAGGAGGAAAGAAAGGACAAAGAGTAGGACTACTGATGGAAATGATGTCTGCTAACAATGTAAAAGATGGAAATGTAAACTGAGAAGATGTCAAGCCATGTACAGTACAACTCAGTAACCTCACTGTGATCAGATTATAAAAGGGAAAAGAACATCTGCAGTTTGTCAAGTTATGAGCAAAGGCTGTAATATTAGCATTACCTAAAGAAAGCACATTTTTACCAGTGATAAGGCCTGTAAATGAACTCACATCCTTCCCCATTTAACATTTCAGATACAGCTCAAATGTATCTCCAAAAAGCTGGAACTGCAATGTGGCATCAACAAAATAAACATAAAATAAAAACAATCACTGTGATTTTGTGTACAGCATCTGTTCTACTCTGCTTCACTATGTGCACTCTGATAGCAATCATTATTTTCAGATGAAAAGAACTGCAAAACAAAAGTCAACATTCTTTTCAACTCAATACTAGTTGCACTGACCTCAGCTGAACCTCATTGTTCTTACAGAAATAAGACTTGACATTTAAATAGGGCTTTACAGCTTTCAAGCATAAGACTTTGATAGACCACCTCCTGCCTCCACAAATGATGTAAATTTGAAAAAAAGTTCTGCTGAATTGGTCAATCTTAAATTTTCAATGTGCTTTTATTCTAAGAAATTGATTTTCAGAATGGCTGAGTACTTAAATTTCCTCACGGGGTCAGTTTTCATATCTTCATTAACCTCACTGAAGCTTCAGCAAGTGGTGCAGCAAATTATAAACCTCTGTAGGCAAGCAGGAGGAGCTCAATCCAAAAATCAAATTCTGATTCTGCAGTTAAGTACAGCACCAGAAAGTTCCCTTCCATACCAAATTCTCTGTCCACATAGAGTTCAAAACATTTCTTTGAATCACTGAATATCTGCAATATAATTTCTGCTACTCTCTTTCTTCCCTACTGTGCTCATGGTACTTGCTTATTCTTGACATGCAAGTTGGTGGGGGTTTTTTGGTTTGTTTGTTTTATATTTGTTGAGCACACACCCAATCTGTGATAGGACATAAAGAAATGTAAAAGGATGTTTAATTGCCTTTCAGCAAGACTAAATTCTACACTGAAGCATCAAGATTCTGTATGTGAAGTCAGAACTTTGTAACTTTAAAAGATCATTCTATTCTATTTAAATAATAGATAATGTTCTATTTAAAGAAATTTATTAAGACAGTCTACACTGTAAAGAATCTCTGCTGCTTAGGTGATAAACAGAAATAGACCTTCCCAAGCAAAAGAGCTGATTCTTACCTTCTTGGTAGTTTCAAATCCAAACAGAAGTCAACTGAACATCTGGGGCCTCTCAGAACAAGTGACTGGTATAAACAAAGTTCTATTTTCCTTCTTTCAGTAACTTGCTTCTGAAAGACAGACAAATCTTTTGACATGACCTACATTAAAGAGGAAGCACTTACCTCCTCAGGAATATTACAGTTGTTGCATATTCTAAAAATATGAAAATGTAATAATTATGGAGATAATAAATCAAGACACAGTGCTCAACACAGCCCAAAATATCTCCTGTCTTAGAATCATACGAAGATCGACATTGGAAAAAACCTTCAAGATCATCTATGTTCAACCATCTCCTTACGCTGCTAAGTCTGCCACTAAATCCTGTCCCTTAGTGCCACATCTACACATCCTAAAATACCTCCAGTTATGGTGACTCCATCACTTCTGTGGGCAGTCTGTTCCAATGCTGGCTTCCAACCACTGCACTTCTAAGCAGATTTGGGGAAAAAAATAATAATAGCATCTAAGAAAGCACCTGAAAATTATTTCTTAAATAAAAAGGTTATAGAAATTAACACATTTTTATGCTTTATAATTGGAAATTCTACTACCTATATTCACATCTGAATTTATCTGAAATAGAACTCATAAAATTTAGTACAATGTTCTGGAGGAAGAAACTTCACTACATCAGGAAGTATGGTCCTTCTAGTCCTATTTAACAAAAGGCAAATCAAGCCTTAAATTTCAGTTGGCATGCATGGCTATGACATACTAGAATTAAAATGAGAAAAATAAGAAAAATAAACCCTTTTCTCCAAATACTGACATATTTCACATAAGGAGAATTACTGAATCTATCTGGAAATAATTTACTTCAGAATTTTTGAATGGCATGAACCAAAATACTTTTACATTCTCCCTCCCCCCAGTCAGATAATACATTGCTGAACTGATTCAGAAAAGTTTTACATCAAAAACATAGCTGTTACTGCATATGATCAAGATGCTCTTCCAAATGTGAATTAATTACAAATTGGCTAATTTCAATAAATTCTAAGAAAACCTTTCAAGATTGTTTTATTCTCTTTCAGATAATAGACTTATTTTTGCAGTTCAACACTGCATTTTAACTTACAAAAACAAGTTTCTTTTGCAGATTAATCAAGTTGGCATATGTGGTGCATCATTTTCTGTATTACAATTGTTACTGAACACTTTTCATCTAATCAAATTTGCTGAAGTCAACACTGACATGTAACCAGTCCCAGCTAGTTACAGTAATTGGCAATATATATATATATATATCTGTCCTGCAAATCTAACATCCCTGGTACGTCTTACACACTTTCAAGACTTAAGCAGAAGAAATGTAGCAACCACTGAAGTTGAATTATTTTTGCATTGCTTAATTTTGAAATATTTGGTTAGTTGTTTTCCACTAACAAGTTTAAATTCCCTATCACCACATCACCAGAGTCAAGGGAGAATCTACCACAAAATGTTTGCACTTTAATTTTGTATGACGTGTAAAAAAACAGATTCACAAGAAGTAGACAACAAACTCAATACATTACATGAATGTATTTAAAAGCTTTTCTCTACTTCTTCACTCAGAATGCCCATAAATAAGTTCAGTTACATAGATAATTCCTACAAGCTTCATTACATTACTTTCCTGATTAGAAACTACTACTGGACAAATAATTTGCCAGAATTGTACAAAAAAAGCATTCTTTAATTAGCTGTGAAAAGGAAGTAAACACTTAAGTAATTAGTGCATTAAATGAAAACATGACAATTTTATTATTAATTAGTAACTTTTATAGCTCAAGTTTAAAAATATTAAATCAAACAATTCAAATTCACAAAGAAAAATCTGGAACTATATACATTTATAATTAAGAATATCTAAATTTTTGTCAGTATTTACTTATTTTTTGTACAAGTTCTTTCACACAGCCATATTTACAAATATCTTTTTAAAATATATGAACAGACATTTTATAGCATTTACAAATAATCTGAATATATTTTTTTAAAAAACAGAATACATTGAGTTGACAAACATTTGGTTTCATCATATAGTACTGAACAGTTCTTTATTCAGTGGGATGGAAAGAGTTACCATTATCCAAGTATCTAAAAAATAACTGGTACCTAGAATTATCATATATGGCTTTAAATAGCTCCCAAACAATCAACTCACAAATACAAATTAAAATATATCTGTGGTATATTTCTAAATCTTGAGTCTTTGAATGAGTTAGGTCTACAAATCTGCGCACGCATTCTAAGCATATATTCAGAATAAAAAGTCCTACTAATTTTTCCTAAAACAAAAACAAACAAACAAAAAAACACCAAAAAACCCTGTTTCCATTGAAGTCAAGCGCAAACTTAGTATCTATAAGGAGGGATGGAGGGACTTTTCTAGACAATTTGTTGTTTTGATGTTTTTTTTTTGTTTTTTTTTTTGTGGTATACAACAATTTTGAGAAAACAGTATTTTGAAGATTTACAGGAATGATATGAGATCTTAGATGGGGAAGAATAATTTTTTTCCTCACAGTAGGAACTTTTTCCAGGGAAAAAAAGGAAAAAGTCCAAGGTAGTTTTGTACTGAAAGTTACTGATACAGTCCAACCAGCCATATCTGTAAAAAGGTTCTACCTCACAAATTAACCAAAAATCTGTCTGCTTGCTTGTTTTTGCTTGTGTTAGGAAAAGAAATACAAGTTTTGGCTTTGGCAAATAAGTAGCCATCCCATTTAAATACCATTCTTTAGAGCTCCTGCACAGATTGCTCCACAGGCTGTTCTTCTACAGACTGCATCGCTTCCTGAACATAAACTATGAATTCTGAAGCTTCTCCACCCTGTGTGTAGACAGTCACTGTCTCAATTCCCTCCACTTCATCTGATGAGACTACGAGGTGATGCTGTTCAGACAGCTCCACTGAGGCCTGCTGCAGAGTCTCCTGAATCATCAAAGTGTGATTGGCTGATTGCTCCTCTTCTTTTACCTAGGAAGAAATTGAAGTGTTTACAGAAGTTTCACTTTTCCAATAAATAACTGCTACTGTGATGATTAATGCAAATACAACACAGAAATCAGAAACTTTTGAAAGCTTTACACAAAACTCGTAGCAATTAATTTTAATAAGTGCTTAGACAGACAAAATACTCAAAGCAGTAAACCATCATTTCAGTTACATGCATGGAGAACTACAAAGTTATAGGAAACTATGTCTCCTGAAACAGTTTTAATCTCTCACCTGTAATTTACTCAAAACTGCTCTTATTTAAATAAACCAAAAAAGTAAACAGTCCTCCAGTACCAATGATATGAGAATCCATTCAAAACCGCATTAAAAGACATAAAAGACATCTACAGTCATCACAGAATGGCCTGTGTTGAAAGTGATCTTAAAAGATCATCTGGACCCAACTCCCCTGCTATGGACACCAAAAGACCACAGAACAATTCCCACTTTTTTTTTTTTTTTTTTTTAAACCCAAAAGATTGTTGCTCATTGAGGTAAAAAATAAATTAATAAATAAAAATCATTCTAAACTTTAAGAACACTCACTGTAACCAAAACATAATGGATTAATTTATTAGAAAACTGTGAAATTTAAGTTTTACTGAAATGCACCCCTAACACCTGTTTATGAGGTAGCAGTTTTTACATTATTGAAAGAATACTGATAGTAGCAACTGAAAATTCCTTTTAATAAGCATTTTATTTTTTTGTCAAAAAAGAAAGATGTGCAGCAGATTTTGGTATTAAATTTAATAGAACTCAACTATTTGTAAATTATACCAAGACAACAGTACTCAGTATTCAAGATCAAAACCTAACTCTTCACTAGATCCATACAACCCATCAATTGTAGTGTTCCAGGCCAGTAACAACACATTAGAAGACTAAGTTACGAGGAGGAAATTGATTCTAACACATACTAATTATAACATTATTTTGGGGACAGAATGGGATAGCAATTTTTACACGCACAAAATACACACAAATGCATCTGTTAGGTGTTTTCAGCATAACACCACTCCCCTTGTTCATTGAAGAGGGCTGTTTCATTTGCTGGAGTATAAATGCCAAACCCACTTGCATCTGCAACATGCAGTTAATTAGGTCTTCTCTTCCTTTCCTATTTGGAAAATGGGTAGTTCTTGCTAAGGCCTATTTCGTTTTCACTTAGGCTTACAAAATGCTTTATGAAATGAACTTCTCGAGATAAATGATGTTTATTTCTCACTGCAAGAAAGTAGCTGACTGAATCTCTAGGAGCAATCTCTACAGAAATACTTTTTTCACATCATCAAATGAATCTATAAATCACCAACTTACACATAAATCATAAACAATATATATATACCACCAACAACAGAGCATGAACACGGAACTGTGATTCACCTACATGCCTTGGCAGAAAGCAAAACTCGATGGCATTTCCAACAATCACACAAAGTGAAATATGAAGAAAACACGGGATCAATAAATTATCAGTTTACTAGATTTCAGTGTAACCCTTGTACCTCAGAGCAGTGTATGTTGTCCTCCTGGCAGCAATAAACTCATAAGAGATTTTAAAAAATAAGTATGATAGATTCCACTCTTTGTGCAGTCCACTAAATTACATACACTTACATCTGTAACATGCTTTTTTTTTTTTTTTAAATTAGAAACTGATTCAAAAGTTCTCCTATTCTCCTTTGTACTACACTGATTTCTAAGCAGTATTATTAGAACAATGAACTTCTGTAGAATTTCTTGGAGTCCAATACTGGTGCTTAGGAGGAGAGTGGGAACAGCAGGGAGAACAGCAGTGAAGTGTGGCAGAGTCCTTAGAGAGTGGCAAGGAGAAATTCTGTATGTCCATTTCTTTGTTCTCTTTTCTAGATTTTTTTTTTTTTTTTTTTTTACACTCCCCCAAGCAACCATTCCCATTTTTGTATATTGACTTTTCTGCAGTTTTTTTTCTTCCACCTTTTAAGTATCTGACAGAGCAGGAAGATTTCAGACACAAACATACCCCGCAGGACTTCATATCACTTTGAACTCTCACTCAATTCATCAAGCTTTACAAGGCTTTTTCTCGAACAATAACAAGTATGTTCAGGTGTTAAATTATTCAGAGGTCCAAGTACATCTGTAGTACTGATGAAATGTAAGTGGATCTTAACTGGTAAAAGACCAAACTTCTAAAGAGAATCTTACCAATGCCATTTACCTTACCTCAACAGCACAATTATAGTTACTGATGCTGACTCTGGCTTTATTGCACAGCATTCAGATTATACGGATAAAGATATGTGATAATGATAAAGTCCATTCCATGTTCTGCATCTTTTATCAAACATACCTGAACCTTTTAACTGCAGTTTATTTTAAACAGCTTCAGCTGTTGTTAAGGTTACACATCTAACACAGTTGTGTGATGTAGAATGCTTTGTCTTGACATAAGAAAACTTGCAACCACCTCCAGAAAAAGAAATTTATGGTGTCGCGAAAAATGGATATCCCAAAAATTACCCTTTACATTTTGAGCTCCTGTTCAAAATGCAACAAACTAAACCATGACAAGAAACATCACACTTTCCTTTTCCTGATACTCCTTGTACCTCAGAGCAGTGTATGTTGTGCTCCTGGCAGCAAAAACAACTACTCTAGCTGCTGCTTAAACACTAAGATTTTTGTGAATTCAGACAGCACTCCCTTTTTCGTAACTGTTTCATTCTCTTTCCTGAGGCTACCTGCTTCAGTGGTGGCTCCTGCTTGAAATGGAAGGCTCCACACAACATCGACAACATCTGATCTAAGAAGATCAGAACAGGTGGACCAAAGTGGAGTTGGATAGGAAGCTGCGGTTAAAAATGTCAGGCAATTAAAATCTAACATCTTGTTCTTAAATCAGCTTACAGATAGAGTCCTTGATGCTACTGATCTTCAAAAACGTACAGACTGAGATGTCTAAAAGTTGGCTTTTTAATTAAGTAATGCACAGTAACTTCTCTAGTATTAGTGCATGATACATAATCCTCTGACAATTCGCCTCAGGCCAGAAAAATTACACTACTTTGCTAAGAGCTGCAAGAACGCACAACAGAGTCTGAAAAAGATCTTGTATGGTCTCACTTTAGTCACTCTAAATCAGAGCTATGAATAATTGTAAAAGTAGTTCTGTGAGTGTACACACATAATGAAAAAAGGAAAACAAATCACAGTTGACATGAAAATGAAATGAAACCAGAATCCCATTCAATTAAATAACAACAATCTAATATTTGTTCAGCTTTATATGCTTTCGAAATTAAAATGGCCAATAAAGAAAGTTCATTTAACCTCCCTATCTACCTTTATCAATGTGGATTTGTGTCCTTGTCAAGCAAGGTAAAGAAGACTGATGTCCTTATTTTTTGTGTTTCTAGCTTCCAGTATCTTTTTTGGACAGTTATCTGTAATCCTTTTAGTTTAACAAATTACCACTTTATTTTGGATATTTACATTTCAAATCAGTTCAATGTCTACACGCTTCTGCTCAGTTCCTGTTAGATTGTTCTACAAGGAATAATTTCAAAATGTTAATTTACATCCCTCAAACCGATGAAACAGTGGGACAGCTGCCATAAGAATGAATGAAGTTACTACACTCAGTTCTTTTTATTGGCAACTGAAATCTTTGGAAGAGTAGCATCCATGATTTCTTTTCTGTTCAAGAGCCAGATGATAAGCATCTGACTGCGTATACTTCACTAGAGAATGGCAGCAAGAATCTGAAGCCACACACAGCTGGTATACTAAATCAATTCAGTACCTGCATAAATGTTCTTTACTGGCTTAAAGTGTTTCCTCACAGAAGTGGGTCCTCTGCCCCCATGTCTTTATAAAAAGATCAAGATTTCTAAATTATCTCAAGTTTTAAATGCAAATATCTGAGGACTATCTAAATGACAAAAAATGGATACATCTAGAGGAACTTCTTCCTATAAAACAAAGCAAGTAATTTATATTTTGAGATATATTAACTCAAACCATTAATATGTCAAAATATACTTCTTCCTTACCGTAAAAAAGGGGAAAAAAGGAAATACATAAACTGCCAAACCTGCTTTCTTATTCTATAGCTCAGAGAAATAACAAGTATCTACACTTTTCTTTGCTGTCAGCAGGAATTCCAGATTCACATGTTTAAAACAGCCTTGCTGAGCTTGACTCAAAATCCTCTGCAGAATCTGTGCCTTGATTTCAGACTGAATGCTGCCTTTCAGGTTACCATGAAGAAGATAAGTTAAACAGACACTGCAGGAATTCAGAATCTTACAGTAGGTTACAGATGACTCTATTTACATTGTAAGAAACCACAGTAAGTAAACGTACAAGTTATCAGCTGAAAATCTGAAAACAAAAAGTGAATATAAGCATTCTAGATCATAGAGAGCACCTGGCTGTGTGATGCCCCAGCTCACGTTGCTGCCTGCTGGACTGCCTCTACCATTTTGTTCGGTGCCATTTGAATAATCTGAACTCTCTGTTCTGGTTTACACACAGACATATTGTGTGAAAAACACACAGATGCACAGAAAAATGGTGTAATCTGATCATCTATATAGAATTTCTATAGAGAGCTACAAAACAAAAACAATCTGGTGAACACTCAGTTCAGAATAACAGGCAAATTCAATATACAAGACTCAAGATGCATATAAAATTAAAAAATGCAAAGTGGCAAATAAATCTTCACACTGGTGAAGTAGATTTTTAATCAGCTTCATCCATTGGCTGGTCAAATAAATTCTGACAAAGAGACTGCGATTGGCAACATCTCTTGTCTGGCGGAATGCTTTTCCTCTGAAGAAATAAGGCAACACTGCCACAATTCCAAGAGTTCTAACAGAGAGCACTGATGTTGACAAGAGATTTTATCTGTATGTTATGCAGATGACAAGAACTTCACAGAAACTAAGAAAACGGGGACATCTGCCCGTAATAACACTTTTATTTGCTGGCATCCCTGAGATAAAGAATAAATTGCTCCATGTGCTAAAGGAACGTCAGTCTTATTAATCAACACATATATAACTCTATGTATTAACAAAAGTTCAGGATGAACAGTGTAACAAGGATCAAGTAGGTACAAATCAGAGCCAGATTAAAATAAGACTGTTTTCTGAAGTGTAACATGCAGTACCTGTTGACATGACAGCCATAGTAATATTATTAGATGCTTATTTTTGAAGATGTGTTATGCTATAAAATTCTATCCTGTGATCATCTGCAAACTGATATGTAATCCTTGCTATGCATTACTTCTGCTGTCACTTTGAAAAAAGTGGCTGTTGCCACGGTAGGATTTTACACAGCCTGAAGAGATCACAGAATGAAATGATGAAAGGAACTAAAACAAAGTATGAAATGCATGAAAAACCAGTGTTTTCCTAAGCTTGATAAAGATATGTATGGCTAGTGAAACAATTCATTTACTTGCTCTTAAGATCAAGGTACTTAGAAGTCCAGGCTGAAAACTTGTTATTGTCCTTTTCAGGAATAGAGCTGAATTCCAAGCTGCAGAGGTACTAAGATCACTCTTGTCTGCTGT
Organism: Phasianus colchicus; assembly: GCF_987193195.1. Lineage (NCBI taxonomy): Eukaryota > Metazoa > Chordata > Aves > Galliformes > Phasianidae > Phasianus > Phasianus colchicus. The sequence continues at coordinate 87,821,066 of NC_143438.1, forward strand.
TTTTGAATGGGATAAAAAGAGAAAGTGAGCCAATAGCTGCTCTTCATTGTTAGTATTAGTATACTGATTTGGACCAGGATCTGAATTCTATCAGGTATTCTAAGTGCAAAAAGTATTTCACATCCAAAGGTCTTATAATTTCAACATAAAACATGAAACAGTAAGCAGACAAAAGGAGATGGGTGAGCACAATATAAACGTGACAGTGGTACCCTCAGATTGGACATTAGGAAAAAGTTCTCTGAAAGAGTTGTCAGGCGCTGGAACAGGCTGCCCAGGGAGGTGGTGGAGTCACCAACCCTGAAGGCATTCAAGAAACGTGTTGATGTGTCACTGAGGGGGGGTGGTTTACTGGGGAATTCTGCTGATAGGTGGATGGTTGGACTGGATTATCTTGGAGATCTTTTCGAACCTTGGTGATTCTATGATTCTACCTTCATGTAACAGGCAGCAGAGTCAACACACCAACAGCCTAACCACAGATAACTGGTGGTGTTGTACTTTTGAAGACAATGAGGTACAAGTTGCTCTTCATTAAGAATCCACATAACTAAGGACAGCCACAGAATTGTAGAGGTTGGAAGGGATCTCTGCAAGTCATTCAACCCAGCCACCCACTGAAGGAGGTTCCCTAAGTATGTTGCAAAGGAAAGCACCTATGTATGTTTAGAGCCTCTCTAGAGAAGGAGACTCTACAACCTCTCTGCACAGCCTGTTCCAGTGCTCTGTAACAACTCTCAAAGTAAAGAAGTTCTTTGTCATGAAACTTCCTGAGTTCCAGTTTGTAGCCCCTGTTCCATTGCTGGATACCACCGAAAAGATCCTGGCTCCATCCACCTGACTTCCCTCCTCTCAATATTTATATGCATTAATAAGATCCCCTCAGCCTTCTCTTCTCCACACTGAACAGTCCCAGGTCTCTCAGCCTATCCTCATAAGAGAGATGTCCAGGCCCATAACCACCATTTTGGCTCTCCGCTGTACTCTCTGAAGAAATTCCCTATCTTTTGCTAATGGTGGAGCCCAGAACTGGACATAGTACTCTAGATGTGGCCTCACCAGGGCAGAGTACAGAGGGAAGACAATCTCCCTCGACCTGCTGGCCATGCTCTTCTAATGCACCCCATGGTACCACTGACTTTCCTGGCCATAATACGGAAGAAGGCATTAAGAAACTTATTTAGAAAAGGTAATGAATAATTAAACCTTCATGGACTGATCAAAGGTAGAAATCAAAATCTTAGCAGCTAATGAGAGATGGGCCACTAAGTCAGAAAGTAGTAAAAATAATAATAAAAATAATTACAAATTAATTAATATAATATATATTAATATAATATTCATTATCTTCTTCAGAGGGAGCTTGAAGTGGTAGTTTTATAGCCCCAGGAAAACAGAAGAGTGATGCAATCTCTAAATGGGATAAGAGAAGATTGTCTAGAGTGGCCAAATAGCCAAACATCAATGAAGAAAAAGATTGCAAGAGTCAAACGGCTGTGTATTACTTAGGAATTGAAGTTCTGAATCTTCAACTAAATCTTTCACATGCCATTGTGCTACAAGAAAGACTGTAGAAAAAAAATTCTGTTTGCAGTGCTCACTCAGGTATAATTGTTATGGAGAATTAGGAATTAAGGAAAAGTACGGGGATTTGAAGAGGTGAAAAATACATTGGGAAAAGGTTAGTTGGATTTTGGAGGAGGAAGTGATTCGATTTTGTTAGGACAAAGAGTGCTGCTCTGCTCAAGCGGTTTTCTGTGTACAAGGCAGACAGGATTTGCTCTGAATAAAAAGGGATTTCAGTAACTTGCTCATACAGGATAAATAATACTGAGGACAAGATTTAAAGCTTTACATAATCATCTGCTGATGAGTTTCTCATATCAGAGCAATAACTTCTGTGCTAATAAAAATACTCCAAACATATTTCAGGTCTAGAGACAAGCAAATTAACAACACATTTGTATACTAATATCTACATAAAAACAGAAGATATTGGTAGCATAGTAGACACAGATAACGTGCAACCAAACTTAATTGAATACCACAGTATAGTGATCTACAAGTTTGACTGAAACTAGAAATCCAAAAATCTACTGTTCTGCTTATTAAATTGAGGCAAAAACATAAGGTTAGATTTGGATTAAGAATTCTACATGGTTTCTATCTTTGCTTTCAAAGAGATTTTATAAAAATAATACACCCTGCCTTTACACAAAATGCATGTATTGAAACAGAATATATCTAGTTACCACTACTCATTCCTGCTCATGGCCACTGGAAGTGGAAGAGCAACAACTATAACAAAAATGAGAGATGCTGGATGCAGTCCAAAAAGGGACAACTCTGCTGATGCTGTGATCAAGGCAGATCATTCAGGAAACAAGCATTCGAGAATGTCTGCTTTGTGAAACCAACAAAATATACCTTGAATTTGGCCACCATAGAGAATCATTTACAGACAGGACATGATGACAGAGTCCTTTTTTGCTAAAAAAATAATTTAACAGGACTGTGCATTTGTGAGGGAAGCGTTCTTCACAAGAAGCATGGTATTTATATCAAACAAATGCTTAACACAGAACAATCTTCTCCTCCAGAATTAGTTGGCATCCTTGTTTGATGTAGCACCTAACTGAAAGATGCAGTCATACTTCAAGGCAGTTTGTAATTGAAAGGTTTTGAAAACACATCTGCAGACACTGCTAATCAAGTGTGGCTGTGATACTGGCATGATTACTCATCCTCCAATCCTGCCTCTATATTTAACATGTGAGCTAAAAATACAGTCCACCTATATAAATTATGAACTGAATGGGCTCTGTTAGCAAAATAAACAAAAACACAAACATATTCGTTTCAACCCTATAGCATGAAGGTAAAATGGCATCTGCTAAGCGTCACAGAGAATTAAATCCACAGAAACGAAAGTGACTTGCTTTACAGTGCCAAACACTCCTTGCTTGTTCTGTGTTTCTGGAGAAATGTCCAATTTCTTGTCTATCTTTACCATTCACTATGGATGTTTCTTATTTTGTTAAAGCATTTATTAGTCTGTTTCCTAGCAATCCTTCAAACGTACCACTCCACGCTTCCTCCTTACTTTTTCGAGTAAGTGCAGAATATCTCGAACGTTATGCCATAAATACCATCACTATCTGTAGTAATCCAGACTTGATCACTAGTAACTGAAATAGATTCAAACTGACAAACTGTTCTTTTTGTGTCATGCTGTGATCAAAGCCTTACTGTGGATTTTTGCCAATTTCAAAATATAATGGCAGAACCTCACAAGTGGATCCTGGTTTTCTCCCAGGCATTTGGTGTGCGTTACCTTCCTTATCAGCTGTATGTTCTCATAGCACAACAAAATGACAGAATTTCTCCCAAATTAGACACCAAAAAGGTTTAATCTTGATAATAATCTAATATACTGGCTCTCAGGCAAGAATGAGCTGAAGACATTTCAGATTCTGGACAGAACCTTTGAAAGGACTCACATACATAGCACTATCAGAGCTAACATCAACTTCCATTTCCCAATCATAACCCAAGCTAGATAGGACTTATTTACATTTTTTAAAAGTCATATCATGAATAATGATTCAGTCTGGGATTCATTATTGTTATGCTGTGAAATTATTTTCTTTTATAAAAGCATTCCTATGAACAACAAATATAAAATTTCCATAGTCAAAATTGAATTATTTTTTTCTTCTCAGCACTCAATACGTGAGGTGGGAGCTCTGAATACAAAATCTGATCTTGAGTACAGCTGCATAATAATTTGTACTCACGGTTTAATATATAAGCAATATGAACACATAAAACTCAGAGAAATAATGTAATAGAACACTGTAAACTCCGTAACCTTTCTGCTTGTGAATTAATACAAAATAATTTAAAAAGAAGATACCAGACAGAGCTAGCTATATACGTGACATATAGCAGTCAACTGAGAAGGACTTAGACAAAGCTTGTTTCTCCAGGCAAAAGTCTTGCATTAACATGAAACACTACAAGTACTGCACAGAGAAGACATCTGAACATGCAGTTTGGGGAAATACTACGGGATGAAGAGGGCTCCTTATCAGTAGGTACTATCTAGATTCACATAATTTCAGGGATAAAGTGTCAATGGCACATTTACAAGTGAAAGTAAAGAGGAGTACAGATGTTGCAGAAAGTTCCAGGGAGGAAAAGAAAGAAAAAAATTGCAATAATGTAGTGTAACATTCACAGAAGAAAAAAAAAAAAAAGTTTAAAATGTCCTACTAATATAGCATTTATAAGAAATTTTTAGGTGCAAACATAGAAATATGAAAGCAATTTTCCAGGCCAGCCAAAAATGAGAGATGAAAAAAAATAGGTTATGTATGCTCTTCATAAAAAAAGAAACATAACAGCATAAAAATCAGAACAATAAATGATGTTACGGAAAAAAAAAAAAATAATGAAACCAAGCAGCTAAGCAAGGACTTAGAGAGGCCACTGAAGAACAGGAATGGAAATTCAGTGACAGATGATGCTGATATATTGCTGACACCCTGAATGAATTTTTTGTCTCACAATTCACAAGAGAAGCTGAAGGTCACAGAATAGAGTGTGGAATAAATTTTCCAGTGGGGAAGTGAAATACGAACGTGTCTTACGATCACCTCAAGGTTAACAATTAGGAACTCAGCATAATTAAAACCTGACAAAGTAGCAGGTACAAATGAGTGATATCCCACAGAAAGCAATGCAGTGTTAAAGAAAAAAAAAAAAAGCTGTCAGTTACAAATAGGAGAGGATTACAATCACGTTAATAACATTTAAAGACTTTTCCCCGCATGCTAAAATGGGTGTGGCTGTAATTCTGAAGCCATTCTCTGCTGGGAAGAACTGAAAATAATAAATAGAGCAGTAGCATAGGTCAAACAGATTTGATAAAGCATCAGAAGTATGAAATTAAAAGAGAAAAAAAAACTCATTAAAAAAAACCAAACACCTCTACAGATATCCTTTGTTCCTTGCTCTACTTCCACAGAGCCCACCCAAGGTAACTAGGAATCTAAGATATTAGAAAAATCCTATGTAAGCAGAGGAAGCACAGGATCACTCAGTTTGAGAAGTACTACAGTTTTACACTAATTTTATTTCTCTGCAACTTCAAAATCAGGGGAAAAAGGCATTTTTTTCAACAGCACTCTAACAGTAGGAACAGAAAAGAAAAACAGTAAAGATTCTGTGCTCTGAGAATTCAATATCTGATGTAGGTGTGGAGCTTATACCACTCTGACATTAGACCACTGGAATTTGTTGATATATATAAAGCAAGGGAAAAGCAGTGATCAGTTCTTAACAGCTTGTAAACTCAAAGGCTAGAACTATGGATTAAAAAGTGACAAATAGAATTAATTTGCAATATGAACACTTACAAAATGCTAACAGCAAATTCAGATGCTCTAACAGGAAAGAGGATAGGTGTTAAGATGAACGACAACTTGATCAGATTCAATAGTCTGAATGTTCTAAATTATGAATTTTCATAGAATCATAGAATCTTTCAGTTGGAAGGGACCCTTAAAGGTCATCTAGTTCAACTCCCCTGCAATGAACAAGGACACCTACAGCTCGATCAGGTTGTTCAGAGCCCCATTCAGCCTGACCTTGGATGTCTCCAGGGACGAGGCATTAACCACATCTCTGGGCAACCTATTCCAGTTCCTCACCACCCTTATTGTAAAAAACTTCTTTCCTATATACAGTCTTGTCCCATCACAACAGACCCTGCTAAAGAGTCTGTCCTCTTTTTTCTCATAGCCCCCATTTAGATACTGAGAGGCCACTCTCAGGTCTCCTCGGAGCCTTCTCTTCTTCAGGCTGAACAGCCCAGCTCTCTCAGCCTTGTCCTCTTAGGAGAGGTGTTCCATTCTTCGGATGATTTTTGTGGCCCTTCTCTGGACACGCTCCAACAGGTTCCATGTCTCCCCTGTACTGAGGACTCCACATCTGGATGCAGTACTCCAGACAAAGCCTCACCAGCACACAGTAAAGAGGCAGGATCACCTCCCTCACCCTGCTGACTTGTCTTCTTTTAATGCAGCCCAGGATATGGTTGCCTTTCTGACTGCTGGCTCATGTCCAGAATGCCATCCACCAGTACTCTCAAGTCCTTTTCAGCGCAATCCTTACATCTCCCAGCTTGCATTGCTAATGTGGGTTGCCATGACCCAGCTGCAAGACCTTGCACTTGGCTTTGTTCTCCTGGACCCACTGCTCAGCCTGACTAGATCTCTCTGGATGGCATCCTGTCCCTTGTGTGTGTTGATCACACCACACAGCTTGGTGTCACCATTTTTTCTAGTTTTGCATACAGTTTCTTCCTCACAGCTGCCACTTACCTAGTCATTGTTTTCTCCTACGTTTCTGGTAGAAGGGCTTCAAAATACACACTTTTAAGGAGAGAACAGTATTTGGTTGTGGATAATAATGCATTTAACCTTTTAAATAGGTCACAAATACAGCATAGTATACATGTTGGCACTGAGTACAGTTAAAGTTGCTTTTAAATTTGCATGTAGAGGTAATTAAATGTCTCTCCTTCTATCCCTAAATGATAGAATTTAATTTACAAATCTGAATCTGTTTTACCTAATTAAAAAAAAAAATACCCCAAAATTCTTACATGGTTTCTAATGAAAATATCTGCTAAGTAAAAAAATAAAAATTAAAAAAATTAAATTTGGAAATAATACTTTTTCTTGAAATTCTGCCTTGCTTCCCTTACACCTGGGTGGCTATTATCTTAATACACAGACTATACACTTCCACAGAATTCTTATGAATTTAATATCCACAATACTAAAACCTCAAGTTAGTTCAGGCAACTATAATAACAACACTTTGGGTTCATTTAAATAAGAGGAGCTCCTCAAACTCTTCAGGAATTTAAAGCCTTCTCATGTACTCTCTTTCTCTGACCTACCAACTACCTCAAGTGCAGACACTCTGAGGAATAAAATTGGACAGAACAGGACAAGGGATAAAGAAGTATGATGAAACAGAAAGAACAAGCATAGCATGGAGAACATAATGGGGAGGAACAAAGTCTCAGCATCAAAATTACAAGACATCTGTGAGAAAGAAAAACTGAGGAAGCAAAAGGTTCATAATCAACAGCCAGCTCAAGTTTATGTGACAATTTTGTGTATACTATCATTCTTAATTTCTAAAATGCAATACTATACATATGCAAATATTCTTAGCAAAACCTGTGCAGGACTCAACTTCAAGAAATATACATTCATACTAACATTTCTTCTACTAGTATCTTATAAGGTTTGTCTCATTTTAAAAAGAACTACATTACCTACTACAAATTCTGTCATTTAATTCTTTACCAGTTGAATCCAGCATTTTTCCCATATACAGAATACTTGCAAAAGCCTGAAATTAACAAGTGATCTTATTCATGCTCTTCAGAATATTCACATATATCTTCTGGTCTTGCAAAATTTCCCTGTTACCAACAAAATCAACTACCTATCTTCTCAACCAACTACAACTCATTTTTCTCTTCGTTTTTCCCTATTGTGAGTGGTCATACTGACTTCAGTCTCACAGAAGCACCTGCTGTTAAGGAGCATCAGTAATAGTCTTCTCTGAGCTGTTACATGTCTGCAAATGAGTTTTGTTGTATCCCTCATTAAGAAAGGCAGTATGAACTCAGACTGGGCACAAGTCTTCTTTGTTCTCATGGCATGTGACTTTAAGACCTTGCATATCTCTCTAACTTTAGCTACAGGACAGTACTGGAAAGGACAAATGATGGTCACTCATCCATGGTTATGGTTAAACAGTATAATGGTTGCAGAGCATGCAGTTGTATACAAACCTTCCATGTTCTGTTTCCAAAATAATGCAGCACCAAGGAACACCTAATTCTTTTAGATGACAGTGGGACTACATCCCCACTCGTGATGGAGGTATACTATTTTAAGAAGTCTGAAAATGCTATATTTTTTCGCTGTCACATGTTCCTATATATGTTTATCCACTTATATTTTATGTATTTATACTGATGGCTATGTATTTTATATAAATATAGAGTGTATTTATGTATAAACGTGTGTGTGTGTGTGCATATAAACTGGATTGGGATGGAACTAGGCTGTTTAGTCTAGGGAAAAGGAGGCTAGGGAGAGACCTTATTGTTCTTTTCCAGTATCTGAAAGGTGCTTACAGAAGAGTGGGGCTGGTCTCTTCTCACTGGTGACAGGACAAGGGGAAATGGCCTTAAGTTGTGCCAGGGGAAGTTTAGGTTGGGTATCAGGAAAAACTTCTTTACTGAAAGAGGAGTTAAACACTGGAATAGGCTTCCCAAGAAGGTAGTTGAGTAACCATCCCTAGATGTGTTTAAAAACCATTTGAAAGTGGTGCTCAGGGACGTGATTTAGTGGAGGGTTGTCAGTTAGGGTAGATTCTGGTTGGACTTGATGATCTTTAAGGTTTTTTCCAACCTGGGCAATTCCATGATTCTATACATATATACACACAACACAGGGACAAAATTACCTTAGGACAAATTCTGTATGTGTCTTACAAAGTCATTCACAATTTAGGCTTTATAGAACAACACTGATTTCACATGAAATATACTAAAATAAAACAAAGCTGTTCTGGAGAAGAGCTCTTACCTGTTTTACTACTGTCACAGTTCCAGGTGCCATGGTAACAACTGAAGCAACTGCAGTGGCATCATGGGTTTCTGATCCCAACTCAATGATTTGCTGCAGAATGTTTACAGCTGTTGGATCAAGTCTTTCACCTTATCAGAAAGACAGTATGTATAAGATCATTACAGTAAAGCAGGCGTTAAGGGTGTGTGAATCTAACTGCCAGAGACACTCTTTCCCCTCGTGCTTTAACCTTGATACACTGTGCTGTCTGTAAATTCAAACAGCTCACTAGCATGACACTTTAATAACAGATCTATAGGATGAAAGTATTCACAAAACAAACCTGCCTGAGGAATGCATGCATCAACAAGTGAAACCACACTGCTCATTTTTATGACTATTTTAAAGAGATCAAAAAGAATACATTGACTAAACAAACAATAGATACAACTAACAGCAGTAACTGTAAATTAGGCAGCTGCGAGACTATACAAATCCAAATATGTATTTGCCAGACATTCATATTAAGCAGAATCTGAACTCTATACCTATAACAAAGACAGCTGTTTTGTATGTTAGATACCTATGTTTATTATCTGTCTGAATGTCTGCAACACCTCTCAACCTTAAATTATCACTAATGTGCTAAAGTGAAAAAGTTAATTTTTTGAGAGAAACAATGCCTATTACATTATAACTATGGGATCAGAACACGTCTGTCACATTTTTAAATTGTTTTTATGTGTGCAATTCTACCAAGGTAAGGCAAGTTTACCAAAAAAAAATTATATACTTTCATTTCTCCTGAAATATAAGAAGGAAAGACTCAGCTGCTGAAGAATGCTTTGTGACATGCAGGAATAGGAAACCCCTTCCTGTGGTCTGCATGTCCATACGATTAGCAGTACCATGACAGATGTCAGAAAGGGAGGAAAACTCTCAAGGTCATGATAAAGCTGCTTTCATTTGCTGAGATCACTGCTGGATCTAGGAAAGAGGCCTGAAGGAACCAGTCAATGGAATAAAGCTCATGTCTTAACCCCCAACCTTTACAGATACTGTGGTGGGAATCTAGCTCAGATCATTTAATTTCAAACTGAGCTGTTATATTTTGTTATCCAAATGAAATACAATTTTATCTGAGAACTGAAAAATGTTTTCTTGCTTTAATTTCTTCCTATATAACTGCCTTCAGTTACATAACTGGTATAAACTACTAGGTTTCATATCTACAGGGACTATGTCAGAAAAGTTGGATGATTAAACCAAATTGTTCTACTTTGAAAATTACTGCCTCATGCTTAAAATCAAACTGTTATATGCAGCATATTCTGTGATCATGTTTACTTTAATTTAAATATATTATAGCTTGAGAAATTTTCTCAAGATATTTTTACTCCTTCTGAATTCCCAGTTATTAATAATATAAAGAGAAAGTGCGAGTTACATAATGGAACTGTGACATGCTTGGAGATGCCAAAAGAAATGGGAGCTTGTGAAACTTATCTGTATTATGAACCATACAGTTCACAGCAATGGTAAAATGCTCTCTTCTGGCAGCCACTGCATTTATTTACACACATAAATTCAAAAAATATAAGCATTGATTCTAGTCTCTGTTTTAACACTCTCTTAGATCTAAGAATTTCTTCTTACTTTGTTATTGCTCCTGACTTATAAATCTCATCTAATTCCTCTTTTTCTTGTCTAATGTGATACTGAATAGTTCATTCTGCTTTCTGTACCATTAGAATTAAGTTTGGTTGCACTGTTTTAGGAATATGGTATATTAAGCATTCCACTGTGTCAGTTCTGCAGGATGGCTGATTTATGAGGGAAGAAAAATGATAGCTAGAGAACTGCCATTAGATACACACCATCTGCTTTGCCAAGGCAGCTGAGTTCACAATATATTGAATAATGCAGGCAGGAAATTCCACACATCTAATAATAAAAGGCAAAGTAGAGTGTGGTAGTTATTAATGATTTAAGGACACAGAAATTAATTATGAATGGTCACTTATTATTTACTCTCCAAGAAAAAATATAAACTCCCAAGAAGTTCTGAATGACAAATTTCAGCATTTTTAATTGTTTCACAGTATTGTATATTGCCCACTATACTGAAAAGAATTAGATATTTATGAAAAAATAGATATTTGGAGTTCCAACCCCCAGAAAAGTAACTTACCATTTTCAGAAGTGTATCTAAGGTTCTGTAATGCAGCTACAGCAGCCTGAGTACCTTGATCATCTTCTCCAGCCTCTGTGATATGGAGATACTGAGTAGATGCTTCTTCAGAAACTTCAGCAGTTAACTTGAAAACAAAACCCAGCCAATGCATGGATAATTTCCCTCTCATTTTAGCAAATTAGAGAACAATCAAAGTTATGAGTCTAAAATGATGAGTTTTGGACAATAAACAAGAGTTATAGAAATTATCTTTCCCACAACTACTATTTTCAAAAGAGGCTGTTAACATGTACTTTTGCTCAGATGGGACTTTTTTCTTTATTACTGCTGCAATAACAGAGATTTTCTTGAATCCTGGGCATCCTCTTACTTTTTATGTATGGCCATCAAGGAGGGTGGATATAGTATGGTTTGTGAAATCCATATGAAAATAACACTTCAAAGGACTACATTTTAAAATACTTGCCCCTTCTCCTTTGAATAACTGTCTACACAGAACCTATTGTGATAGTTTTTGAGGATTTTACACTCTAACCATGCGTACTGCTGAACACGATCTGCAGGACAGACTTCTAAATCAGGCATCAGGCTGATGCTTAGGGCTGGAGTGCCTGAAATCCAGCAGGATCTGAAACTGACTTGTCTACTGCAGTTGACTTCTGTTTCTCCTGTCACTGCCTACCAACAATGAACTAATCAGGCAGTGGAAACTCAGCTTGTTAACTGTGATTTTTTAATAGAAGTGACTGGATGGTTCTGTGATTTTGCCATAGCTTCCACATCTAAATTCAATTTTGTTTCATTAAAGTAACAGTCTTCATTTTAAAACAAATTGCTACCCATGTTACAGCAGAGAAAAAGATTTAAAAATTACAGCAGCTTAAGGCAACTGCACAACCCCACCCACCGAGAAAATTCAGGTGGTGTTTTGGCTTTGTTTTGGTTTTTTTTCTGACTTGGCTTCTTAGATCTAAGTTAAGTTTTTTTAAGTTTTGATCCTAATTATTGATGCTGTGACTCCTATATACTTTGGACACAAGACTGAATAGTGGAAGACATAGTTTTTATAATAGTATAGCCACGAAGATGATCAGGGGACTGGAGCACCTCCCCTATGAGGACAGGCTGAGGGAGCTGGGCTTGTTCAGCCTGGAGAAAAGAAAGCTGCGGGGTGACCTCATTGCAGCATTTCAATATCTAAAGGGAGCCTATAGAGGGAGGGGAATCAACTCTTTGAAAAGGTAGATAACAGCAGGACAAGGGGAAATGGTTTTAAGTTGAGGGAGAGGAGATTTAGGTTGGACATCAGGGGGAAATTCTATACAGAGAGAGTGGTGAGGTGCTGGAACAGGCTGCCCAGAGAGCTTGTGGATGCCCCGTCCCTGGAAGTGTTCAAGGCCAGATTGGATGGGGCCCTGGGCAGTCTGGTCTAGTATTGAATGTGGAGGTTGGTGGCCCTGCCTGTGACAGGGGGGTTTCATGATCCCTGAGGTCCCTTCCAACCCTGGCCATTCTGTGATTCTGTGAAAACTCTGCTTTACCTCCCACTTTGCTTCCTCATCGTGTTCCACAAGCTTCATTCCATGCTTATTCTTAAGATGTCTGTTGAATTCCCATTTTGTACCATATACAAAGCTGCAAACGGGACACTTAATACCACCTACAAGGAGACAAAAATAAATTCTTGTAGTTATTTTTCTATTAGGTATTTTTTCAAGGAAGTAAATACCCATTTCATTTAACCTCAGCTCTGCTAAGATTTAAAACTGAATTTAAAAATCTTTGCTTTCATAATGTAAATAGTATGAAAAACTGGAAAAAAACTCACAAAGTAGGTGAACTCTTAAAATGCTTTAAAGGAAATTTTGAATAATGGTAATAAAAGGAGTCTGGAACAACTCATGTACCTGGAAAAGTATAGCAATCTTGCTTCCCTACCTTCATGTTTCCCTATGATGGATGGAAAGTTGGAGGAATGCTGTTTCCATCTTTCTTTGCTTCTACATCTCTCTCTCTTGGGAATCCCTCTCCCACTTACAAGCATACAACTAACTGCATTAGCTTGAGATAGTACTTCATTTCTGTAATTAAGTCCAAGTGAAAAATAGTGGTTTCAAGCCTATTGAGCTAAATGTTAAGAGAGAGAGCCAGAATTTAAACAGAGGGAATTTAAACTGCAAAGTAAATAACAACTTACTTACTGGGCAAGAACTCGAGCTCACAGTCATGATTCTGTCATGATTGGTTGAAACTCAAGCTAAGCAGCACTAAGAGAGCATTTGTAGTTTCCAAGTGACATTTCTTTGAAGTCCAAGGGTATCTGTGACTCATATTGTGCCATAGGCCAAGCATAAACAAAGACTAGTACATGCATTAAATAATTCTAAATAAATACTTTTTCACAATAAATACTCTTTTATTTCAAATTGTAGAGTTCTTCAGAAACTTTAATGCTTGCTCCATTGCACGCTGTTGTAGTTTCCTATATAAATTGTAAGTATATTCAAAAAATCTACAGGAATGGGCTCTGTCAAGTTTTAGGTTTAAATACTGGCTTCCTGCTGTCCTATTAAGACACTTGTTTTTGAAGACACTTGTTCTAGCTTTCTCAAGTTCAAAACAACATATTTGTGAATTTGGCACAGTGTTTACCTAGTAAACAATTTTTTACAGGTAAAAAAATACTGAATATGATGAAATCATAAGCGGTGAATTTGAGACTAAACAGTTTTCACTTCTTTTCCTTATTAAAGTCACTTGCTCAAATGTCAGATTCCAGTTGTTTGTAATTACTCAAGTAAATGTTTTTTGTTTTGTTTTTTTGTTTGTTTGTTTTTCCCCTATTGACTAAATCAGAGCAGAAATAATGTACATATGATAATTTGTTACATTAGGTGACCAGAACTCACTCTAACAAATCTAATTGCTTTAGGAGCTATTCCACCAGATGGCAAATGATGACTCTTACTCATCGTGTTCAAACAGACTCTCATAAACTGGCAATAGGCCAAGTTCTCACTGCCCATAGTCTTTTAAGCATAAGGTGGCTAGAAAAAGCTTTCAATTTTAGTCATGGAAATCCACCAAATGGTATCCTACCAGGTGAAAATAAACTTTCTGTTTTGGTAAAACAGAATGTAACTACATGCAGTCAGTAGAGTCTCTCATTGACACTTAATATTCATCTATGATTTCCCCTCCTTGCTCTCAGTCTAGTGTAAATCCTCACCAAACTTCGCTATTACAGCAGATGCTTAATATTCTATCCCAATACAAAACTAAACTGGTTTCTCTATTAGTGGGCTTAAAAGTCTGCAGTTCATAAAAGCAAAATAATATGGCTCTGATGAGGACAAAGAAATTATCGGTTTGAGAAAAGGAAATTAAATATTAATTCCACAGTAATCTTTACTATTAGAAAGAAATACCATTGTGTAAGAGAAGCCTTTCCTACATTTGTTATGGAAACCATTATAACAATACACCAGATTAATTAAAGTGCAACTTTTGTTACTGAGACTTTAAATAAAGAACAGCTATGAAAGCACGGAGCTGATAATATTTAAGTCTAGGTCAGTGATTTGATATTAAAGCTTTGGAAAATTAACTTTTGCACAATTCTTTAAAAATTGGCAGCAGAGAGTCAGTAAATGACGGATCTTCTACTTTTAATACCAAAACTGATTTCTGCAACAAAAAAATACACAAAGACAACTGTTATTGTCTGCTAAAGTGATGACAGTGTTGTAACAGAGGCCACAAATGGATCATCCTGAATGTACTGCACAAGTTGCTGCATGAACACAAATAGAAAACCCATACACCAGAGAGTGCAGAAATACATAAGCAAAACAGTGGATGGCAGGGAATAATCAGTAAAAAAAAAAAAAAAAAAAGTAAGCAATTTACAGAAAAAAAAAAAAAATGTGACATGCTCCACACTGGAGAACAAATTACACTAAAAAAGGAGCTATCAAATGAGTTGGCAGAGTCTTCTAACACAAACTCTGAAGAGAAACCCTCCAGGCTGTTCCCAGCAATACATAATCCTCTTGCCTCCTCTACTCTCTGAGCACTTCTAGGAATCTGGAGTGGAATCCAGCAGTTTACATGCATATAAGTATTTACAGTTAAGGTATTTGGAACACCTGCACTGTAGTCACAAACCAATTGACAAAAATGGAGAAGAAAAGATGAGTGCATGTGAGATGATTCACCCTCGGCTCATCAGGTAACTTGGAACAAGCAGAATACAAAAAGAGGAATATTTTTACATGGCTTCTATTAGGTGCTAATTTTCATTTCTTTCCCTTCTCTTTTTTTTTTTCCAAACCCACTCATTTACTGGTTCTCTTGCCTTTTCATATTTGTCTGCAGTCCTTTAGTTTCAAAGGACTTGTTTAATATCAAGTCTGAACAGTCATTTTCTCTAATATGAATACATGAATAATTTTCTAAAATAGCTTTCAGATCCATGAATATGCTAAACTGAAGCTTGATAGAGACTAGTGAGGCAGCAAGTTGCAACTGCTGACCAAGGCTGCACACTTGTCACACTGCATCATATGTCCACATTGATCCGTTTGTGCTGTGACCCAAAGATCTTCTGATTCCAAAATCAGGAAAAAAAAATATTCACTTAAATAGCACTTATGTGCAACTCCAAACGCAAATCTTAATTAACTCAGTCTCCTAAGGGAACATTTTTTTCCTAGTGAGATACCAAGACAGTGAGAGGGGAAAAAAATAAATAAATGATCTTCATATAGTCTGACAAGACATCTACAATTATCCCATTTTTGAGTTCACATGTAATACACCCCACAATGGGCTACACAGGAGGAAGAGGAGCTGGCAAAGAAGGTTGCATGTGGGAAAACTGCATGGACTAGCATGATTTTCTTCATGATAGTTCTGAGATGAGGCATAGTCTTGGTCGCTGTTACACAAATTTGAAGTCCCTTCACTGTTCCTATACCCTACAGAGCAGGTGAACAACTGGGAAGCAAGCACAGTGGTAGTGGTAGTACGGGAAATGTGTAAGGAAAGGAAGAGAAAGAAGGTTGCATAGTCAGGGAAAACAGCAGAGAAAAACATGAAGGCTAATTCTCTTTAATCTCATTCCAAGGTCTTAATTCTCTGACAACAACTGCATTCTCTATTTTATAATTTTTTGTTTGTTTACTTCAGTGGAAAAGAAGTAATAAAATCAACTCTACCAAACCCTAAAATATATTCAGAACAATAGAACTGAATAAGGTTTGTGTTTTGTGAACCTCTGAGTACCTTTTACACTCACAAAGGTGTCTGATGGCAGAGTCAACTGTTTGTTTTGATTCACTGCCCAGTGCAAAAAAGGACTGATGGGAATCAGACAACCAGTACATTGAGTGCTTTGCTGTTACTCAAGCACTGCAAGGAATAAGTTACACTATGATTGATGCCTGTATGAAGTAGAAATGGCAGAAATAAAGCAAATAGTACTGCCCATCTTTTCAGAAGGAAATACAGGACTTCAGCTGAAAATTATCAACAAAAAATAATGACAGTGAGAAATAGAACTTCGAATGCTAACTACATAAGCATGATAAAAGAAACTAATTCAAGCTGATCTTCTTTTCCCTCTGACATTCCGTTAGCTCTTGAATTTTGGATATCCCCTAATATTCTCGTTACGTCTTCTTGACCTGTCTATGATGGCAATTTCTCCAACTGACAGGAGTCTATATCTGATCAGTTTTATTTGTGTAGTACAACTATAGTTTTACACAACAATAACAAGGAATGGAACACTTAGGACCCTAGCACAGCGATACAAAGTACAGAAATGCAGGCCAGGTACAACATCCTTCTGATGTGGAGACAGAGGATGCAGCATAGAAGACAAGGAGTGATAAGAAATGGGACACAAGCTTGGTAATGAAGATCTCAGCTATAAACTACCAAAAAAAATGAAGATCTGCAGCTAGACAACACTGATGCCCTTCATATGTACTTTGTTGCTCTTTAAACTATAAACAGTAAATCTGGATGTAATTTGGAGCTACAGACCAATTAAAAAGGAAGCGTAAACATGCAGCAACAAACATGTTAACAATGACCTCAAGCAGAAGGGGAGAAGAAGACAAAGCCATCAAGATTAACATCATTAGATCTAGATTAATGATTACTCTTAAATTAGGTTGTTAAGATTTACATTATACTAATATTTACATACATAAGTTGTGCTTCCTTTGGCCGCAAACAAGATTGTGAGCAGTATTCTGTGCAACTGGTTTTATCTGCAATCTCTTTTGTGGGGGAACAATTTAGTGTCATTTACTCTCAGTGTTTAGTTCAACCTTGTAAAATTGTCATCGAAATTTATCATTCATTTCAAGATACCGAATCTTTACTTACAGAATGAGACAAGTGAAAAAGATAAATGTACACAGCAGTGAACAGAATGGGCAAGGTCAATCAAAAGTTTGATTCACTCACCCTTGGAAATCAAGAACAAAGGACATTGAAAGAACAGTTAAAGACAGGCTGTTCAGAATTACCAGAAAGTAGTACTAATTTATAACATAACACCCAATAACACGAGGAATAAATATCCTGCAGAAGTTTATTGTACACCAGGTTTGCTTCAGCAAGATAACATCAACTCTTATAAAGTGGAGGTTTACCTTGTTGGATAAGGGCTTCTGCAGCAGGCTCCCCAGAACCTACATTTACGTACTCTTCATTAGGATGCTTTCTGTTGTAATGCCTCTTCAGGGAACCAGATATGTTGCAGGAATAATGGCAATGTGCACAACGGAAAGGCTAGGAGCAAAAAGGAAACAGCTCTAAGCTGCAAGGTCTAGACTCAGAGAAACCAGGTTGAATTCTAGTTTGGGCATTTTCCAAGGAGACCTTCCAAAATTCAACACAAAGTCATAACTTAACTTTACCTACAATTTTGAACTTTTAATTATATGCAAAAACAAACAAACAAACAAAAACCAAGAATTCTCAACATTATAAGATCAGTATTTACTTTCACAATTCAATAAACTGGGTATTTTCATAATGAGATCAGGCCTGATCTCAGGTCTGACCACACAGAAATTCTCTACAAGTGAATTACTCAGTTGCCCTGAACAAAGTAATTTTTGTCTGAAAAGAGGGAGTAAGAGAGCTAAAATAACTGCAGCTTTTGAGTGAGACATGCAACTGTTAAAAGAAGCTAGGCAGAACCAGGTCTGAAACAGAATGCAGACACTGACTGAACTCCTTTGGGAAAAGTCAAGTTCCTCAGAATGAGCAAAATGCTTCATGCGCAGCCACATCGACCAGACTCATCTAAAGCTAGTCAGCAGAAAACAGCTGGTACAGAAATTCTGATTAAGAAGCTGAATTTAGAGCAGGGAAATGCCTGCTGTCAGGGTCTGCTGACCAGAACATTGCCCTAACGTTGCTGCTCATGACCTTCCTTGAGGCTTCAAGCAATAACAATAAGGAAGAAAACTGGTGTTCAGATTCCTTTAACCTTTCAATTCAGAAGGTGCTGTAACATTCAGCTTTCAATTTTTTCATAGTAATGCCCTCCTTTTCCACAGCAGATATCACATTTCTTTCAAGAAAATATTTCATGCAGATTGCTTAGTTCTTGTATCAGTTTAAATACACTTGCATGTACTGTGTGTTATGTGCTATATGACAGCAGGATTGGTAGCAGGGTGAGGAGAGGCAGTAATTTTTTCTTTAATCTGGCCATATAGAGTTAATGGCACAACCTCTATAGCTCTGTGCAAACAAAACACATTTGTGCTATGATAATGCACATAACAAACATGAAATAGTATATGCTGAATTATACTAAATCTAGCAGTGGATGTGGTATGATCCTGAAGAAGAAGACGTAAGTGCAGAAAAACTTCAAAAATGGTCTGTCCAAGTGACCAGTATAAGATCACAAAATATTCTGCTTGATTTGTTCAATTTGCCAATATGAGGTCACACAATATTTTCATGTGTATCTACTTACCTTAGATAATTATTTCTAATTAGTACTTTGGAAGTTTCAGAATAATCAACCTTCTACATTTGATTCAGTTATTTCAAAAATGTCTAATGGTAATGAAAGGTCTGAACAATATGCAGTTTCATGCTATCTGGTATGCAATTACAATACTTCACACAATTCAGCTAAGTACAGGGCAGAAAATAGGACAAGAAATCAAGCAAACGAAAGAACAAAACAAAAAACATAGGCAAATCTAATCACTGGTAGAGAAATTTTCCCAAGGCTTCTGTTGTTCATTACTACTTGAAGTTCACCATCTTCAGCAAATTACATTAGCATCTCCAAGCCGTAATGGAAAAGGGCTTTTCTAAACATCCTGTTGATTCCTTTAAGCAAGCTGTATTGTAATGGTGTAACAGCAGCAACTTCATTGCACTACTACTGTATGCAGTGCAAATTCATGGAGCTGATATTCAGAAAAAAATGTTAAACTATCAAGTTACAAAATTTTTGTTGTCAAAAACAATCTGAATGCATCTTAAAATCATAAAACTGACCAGTACCAATATCTCAATAAAATTTATCTAAAAGAACAAGTGCTAGAACTTGAGAATAGTGAAATAGGACATCACCTTACCACTAATCATCATGTACTTCTGTGGATATAATGCTTATACGTATAGGGAAATGAATGAATGATACGTCTCAATAGAACTGTTTATCAGAAGAACTGTCAGCATGTTTAGTGTTCATGAGAATACACTAAATGACACAGTGCATGTTCACTAAAAATGCTATTTTCAGAACAGGTTTTAAAAATACTGAATTTGACTGAAGGTACACTAGATGTTAAGAAATATACAAAACAAATTACAGGTTTTTAAATGACCTAAAAATGTACTGAAGTTATGTAACAGGATCACTTTAATGATGTGACAACAGTTAGTAAATGGCACAAAAAAAAGTATTCTTAATAAGTTTTCCAATTGTTTTATACCAGTATGGCAGGTTTTTTTTTTTTTAATCTATTCCTCCATTATAGCATTTGGCTGATTCTAAGTATCTTCTAACCAACTTAGTTTCCACTGTCTTTGAACTTCGTTTACCATGATCAGAACACCTTTCTAACCATTCATTTGTTTTCTCTCTGGTTATTCACATCTCTTCCAGGTTTTCCATATCTATTCTACTACTTTGTCACTCTACATCTGCCCAGCTTTCCAACTATGTCAGGAAAATGTAGTCCATTCACTTCATTCCTTTCTTCAAATTCTATGTAGTACTGTTTTGGTTTGTTTTTGTGGGTTTGTTGTTGTTGTTGTTGTTGTTTTTTACCAGAATAATGTCTGAGCATTAGTGGATGTCCCATCCCTGGGGACATCCGAGGTCAGGCTGGACAGAGCTCTGAGCAACCTGATCTAGCTATACGTGTTCTTGTTTGTTGCAGGGGAGTTGGACCAAATGACCTTTAAAGGCCCCTTCCAACTCAAACGATTCTATTATTCTATGTGCATTTCTTCTCATGTGCAGTTGAAGGAAATCTCCTGTGACCTTCAGCATAACCAAAATGAAATAAAAAAGCAAAAAAGTTCTAAACAGCACAGTGGTCTGTAGACTAGAAAAGCAGCACAGCAGTAACTAGACACCAAGAACTCACCTATCACTAAACATATAAAGAAAAAATAAAACAATCCATTTCAGTTTCTCAGACATCTAAAATTTAAATCAAACCATCAGATGTTGATAATTATTTGTAATTCTTTTTTCTTCTTCCAGTATACCCTGAAATGAAGTAACAACAAACATGAGTTCTTGTACTTCTGAGGTCCAGGTATTACCAGCAACTCACTGTCCAGACAGGAAACAATTCTCAGCATGCTAACAGGATTAAATTTGATTTCTGCAGCTTTGGAATCCATTTTTGAGAGTGTCCTGACATCCAAATTCAAGCACCTGCCAATCACCAGGGTTCTGTGACTCAAGTATCATGTAGCTTGGAAATAGGATTGATTAAACTATTATTAGATTGTGTTGCTACTGATGAGTTTGATATGCATGCAAGCAACTATCCCAGAGAGAGGTAGGTGTTACTAAGAGACAGTTAATGAACCCCTCTTAGCAAATATTCCTGATTGACTTACATCAGTGCTTTGCAGTTCTTTTAATAATGCATTGAATAGCCACAATTCAATGTAGGCTTATAGAGGACTGCCAAGAGGCATTGTATCTAATGCTAAACATTGGCTAAACATGGTCAGAACTATCCACGTTTTAACTCATGAAGTACTTAGTATGAGTACTTTCATCTCATTAGCCATTTAAAAAGGAAATGAGTGTTTTTCCATTAAAAAAATAGAAAAATATGTATATATATAATTGATCTTTAAGAAAAAAATATCTTTCTTTAAAATATACAGTCTCTCCAGACGATTTGCTTCATTTTCCTATATGGTCTTGCCTTCCAAAACTTAAATCATGAGTCAAAAAACTGTCATCCTTTCTGCTGTATGAAAGAGCAACTAAAGTGTACTCTTCATAGAAGCAAACTAATTTGTTAGATAATGAAAACTGTTGCATATCAAAATAGTATGACATTTTCCATGATTAATATGTTCATTGCTAAGATAAGCGTTACATTAGAATGAACATTTCATACATAAGAAATATCCAATTTTTTCTGGAAAAAAAACAAAAATCAAATATCGTTTCTGTTTTCTGAAAGCAGTATTTCACTATTCACTCCACCAAGATCATGCTGAGAAACAACAGGGAATTTGAGAATAAAGTCATACCAAAGTCTACACATTTCTCACCTAAACACTTCACAGAAGCATTAACAATCTTTGAAATTCTCTCCAAGCCACATTTCAGGTAAATGTGTTGTTTTTTTTTGTTTGTTTGTTTGTTTTTTTTAAGTTAATCCTCATCAATTTTCTTCAAGTATATGAACTCTCATACAAACTTGCACAGCAGATTAAGATGGGCAATGAACAGTGATGGATGGCATGCATATTCCTACTTTAATAAGGAATTTTAAGATACGTATGAGATTAGTAATGTCAAGTCAGATATAATGGTTACATTTGGTTTATATTTTAAAACACATATCTTTGTCAAGTACTGATACTGAAAATAGTACATGAACAAAATAAATCCACCTCAGAAAATTCCCAAAATATTAAATTATTAAGGTGCTGTAATTGTGACTACAAAACAAACTGTGCTAGTTTTGAAACTGTTGCCTGAAGTTTCATGTATTTCTAAATGTTATCAATAACAACAACTTATGTTTTCTTACCTTGAAAGAGACATGTTGTTCCATATGACGTAGAAGTTGTGGCTTTTGAGCAGCTGTGTAGTCACATACTGTACATTTAAACTGCTTTCCTGAAACAGGCAGAAAATGGAATCACTATTTTCTATTTAAGTTCTGAAAACTACTGGTAATATTTCTTCATAATGATGATTTCCAAAGTTATAATAACGAACAATACTCAGTTTACCTGTTCTGCAAAATTTGGTTAAACAGAGTGAAGAGCACTAAGGAAGAAAAAAGGCTTGAGTTTCACCTTTAAACTACAAGTGTTAACTACTGGAGTTTCTCTTGGGATAGGTTTTTGGTGAAAAAGAGAAAAAAATCAGTATAGCAGACCCTAAATGGAAGAAGCGAATCGAGAATTTACCACTACAGTCACCTTTACTTTGCTATTCATAAAGCAGATTTATACATCTTTAAAATACTGATGTTTGGTCATGGTTACACAGGTTTACTCTACTTTTGTCCTCAGTAGTGAGTTGTTAAAATTCAAACACATTTAAATTTTCTAGGTCTTCTCTGCATGCTTTCTTGATATATTTCTGGTACAGCATGACAGAACCTATTATTTTTACCACAAGATTTCTTCAACGTATTTTGCTTTACTCTTCCAATAATGATTCAAAGTACCTTAAAAAGATTTCTATGAAGGCTTAACCCAAGACACAGGGAGAAATAAATTGGTCATAGAATGAAATAGGATTAATATGGCAAATAGCAGAGCCTTGTGTTCCAACCTTTCACTTTTGCTTATACTGTTTTAAAAATTCTGCTGCACAGATTGTAGCAGATAGCATGATGGCTCCTTGTTCATTATGAGTTTTTTTCTTTTCTCATCTAAATCTCTGCAGTAATCCTCAGACTCACATACAGTCCTACAAGGCAAGACAGAGCACATACTGGGATTAGCCCACCCCTCCTGTGCGGTGTCTGGTGGCTGCCAAACAGAAGGAGAATGGGAAAGTGCTGTCATCTGTCCTTGTAGTGCTGACTTGTATTTATTATAAAAGGGGACACATTTCCTCAAAATGTATGGAGTTAAAATAACTTTGGAACTTCTACTTGCCAATAGGATAGGAAAACAATTGGAGCATATTTGCAAAACTTTGTTCTCACAGGTACAAGGCTAAAAAGTCACTGAAAGATTCAAGATACACTGTGTTTCTCAAGTACTTCATAGACTGAAAAAGTCTGATTGTCAGTACTGTCATACAATTTGTAGAGACTGCTTTGTGAAAAAAAAAAAAAAACAAACACAAAAAACCCCAGCAACATTAATTCAGTACAGAAGTGTTATCCAAAGAAAGCTGCTTCTTTAAGTTCTATATAGGAGGTTTATGTTGTATTCATGGTTTATTTGAAATTTTTTTACATGCCTACAAGTTTCCAAGTCAGGCCTTAATAGTGCAGATACTAAACTCAAATAGCAGTAACAAAACAGAAGTATAAGAAATGGAATTGCAACTACCGAAGCTGATAGGTAGAACATTCAGTCTAAAAGTCAACATTTTTAACAGAGGGCATGACTAATGTCTAAGACAATTTAATCAAAAATCAGATAGATACCCTGTCATGTGAAGTCTTTAAGTCTACTTAGATATAATACACCTAAAAAGATGTACTACACAATCCATCTGAAATGTGATGTAGAATTATTAAATTACAGTCTGTGTTCTGCAAGACATCAGACTCTGTGGTCATAATGGCCTGCTTTTGGCCTTGAAACCAGAGTCTCTAACAGGAATGAATTCTCTATGACATTTTCAAGAAACATCTGTTGCTGTTTGTGGCTCCGTAAAGAGGGAAGCTCTCAAACATATAACCTTGCAGTACTTCCCTTTGTGCACCCTTTAGTTTAAAGCATTTTCTCTCCCAAATCTTTTTTCCTTTATGATTTAAAAATAAAATAGCTTGTCTCCATTTTTGTCTTGCTTTCAAACTCCCTTCTCTATACATTTAGATTGTATCAGTCCTGCTATGTATCAAATGTAGAAAGAAGGCATTTCTTAATTAAATGCCCATGGTTGGCCAACTAAATCTGATCAAAACAGTGTAAGTGTATGTTAAAGCTAGTCAAAAAGCAAAAGAAGCAATAGGAAGGATAAATAAGTGTTGTCTTGAAGAAATCAGGTTTCTTTAAATTCTGAATCTCAATCAAACATTTACAAGCATTTTATAACAAGTGTGAAAGCTTCCATAAAACAAACCTAAGAAAAATTGTGTTGCAATTTCTGATATCTAATTAAATAATGAAAAACAGCTTTTCTGATTTATTTCTAATCACAACCAGTAATAAGCCTGGGCTGCAGAGTTGTTTTCTATCTTGTCACCCTCGAGTGGAATAAAACAGACAGAAAACTACTTTATATTCCACTGGGTAAATTGACCTTGCAAGGCTGATATTTGAACAAAAATTGCCCAGATTCCTAAGTCAGGAAGACAAGACTCAAAGAGCAGAAGCATCTTTCAAATTCATTTGTTTGTGAAATAATTGAAAAACACTAGCTATGTGCTAGTGAGAAGTTTTGAAGTGCTGTCAGTGTAGGGGAGACATTCAGCAAAGAGAAACCAGCAGCATCCAAGAGGTTTTGAGTCCCTTGACAAATCATACAGTACATTCTTGATGACAAATGTTATCTTTATTTTAACAATTGTTGGAAATATATGAAGATTTACTGAAGTGAGCTTTGTGAGGAATAAGACTCTATAGAGTCACTCACTATCTAGAGATAGTGAAATCTGTCACCCCAATGGCAGCATGCATTTTTCCAAAGGTAATGGGAATTTCCCAGAACACTGTGTTTGTATCAGTCCCTATGCAGGAGATATTAATGGCACCACAGGAAGATGTTTTTCTAAGCTTCATATTCTAATTATATTCCAGATTTTCTTTCAATTCAAATACAACCTGCTCTCTCCCACTGCCAGGTATCAGCAAATGATTTGATAATGAAATAGCTGATTTCTGCATATGTAATTTATACATACGTGCAGCACCTGTATGTTATTGATCAAGTTATTTGAAAACACTGGAAAGTATTTTGGAATAAGGAATAATTTACTGAGTTGACAATACTACACATTTCCTATAATACCTATCATACCACTGTGAAAGGGAACATCACTTCTGTTAGTGTCACACACACTGAAAAAAACAGACACAAAAATAAGATAGTATTGAAGCATAATAAGGAGCTTGTGTGTTTATGTGCAAGGGCAATGCTAGTGAACAGGCAAAAAAAAGTCAAGAAAAAAAAAATTTAAATGAAATAGTCAATAAAGAGAGGAATTATGCTCCACAAGGTTGCATGAATAACAAAGACCATGCTACTAAGATCAGCAAAACTTATAATGCTTATCATGCTTTGCAAACAACAGGAAAATAAAGTATTGTTGCACTCCAAATTTTGAAAGAAATTAGAGTATTTTTATCTTGGTTTACATCTAATTTTCTTCTGTCATTATCACAGAAATATTAAAATTACTGAGCAAATGTTTCTGCACATGTGCCTACTGGGAATACATACCCATGTGTACCACTTAGAATACCTGGGGACATAGGTGTGCAGTAATTTGCCTCTACTGGGCTACTGGATTTGGCAACTCCTAACAATATTCTCACAGAAGAAAGCAGATAATAAAGGAATTATCTGTATTTTCAAACTTCTGTTGAGATCAGAAGTACTCTGAAAGTATACAGAAGGAAGTGATCACAATACAGGAAAAGCAAGTATTCCACAGACAACTGTCTTTCACAGAGGTCAATTTTGAAAAGTTTTTGAATTATTACATAAACAGAAATATGTCCTGGGAAAAAAATAAACTTTGTCAGTAGAGTTCAGTGCTCAAATGAAAAAAAGGTTGTTAATATAGTGCTATATTACAGGCAGGAGTTATTGCCCTAGAACAAACTTGGATTTAATAAATGTGCTCTTACCATCAGCAGTATGAAGGAGTTTATGGCTCTTCAGAGTGCTTTTTGATTTAAACTTTTTCCCACACATATCACAAAGGTGTGTTTTCTCAGTGCTGTGACGATTCATATGAGCTTTCAAGTTACTTTTGCTGCGAGTGGCATACTCACAGAGAGAACATTTGAAGGGTTTGACACCTGAAAAGAAAAAATGCACTAGGAAACAAGCTATATGTTTGATGAGAGAATGGACATTTCCTTGAGGGAAATACAGAAATTTCAAATTTTGAGAGCAACACAGGCAACATTTTAAAATTAGGGTGTTTACATTTAAGAAATTTAATCTGCAGAGTCTAAGTAAATGACACCGAGTTCTTGAGTATCATATGATTTAACTCATTACGAGAATGGAGTGTTGGGGTGCTCATTTCAGAATTAAATACTTCTATATTAAATGCAGGTTTTAAGTTCAATAATGAAAATACGATTATTTTTGTATTAGTACATTGACCCTGCATTTAAAAGTGGAATCCAATCCATCTAAATTTGAATCTTACTTCCAACCAAATGTTTTTCTAACAGTCTGCTGATAACTAACATACTCTATTTACTATAACACGGAACGAAGAAACTTATTTTAGGAAGATTGGTTCATTAGATATTTAATTCATAAGCACAAGTTGAACCTGTAAAGTTGCATTTGATTGTTAATTGCTTCAGATCTTCTAATGGCTTGCATAGTCGTACTTTTTTCTGGTTAAGCCACAAGGACTTACAACTTCACTTCTTTCAAATCGTCCAAAGCAACAGTTTCTCATCTAGCAGAAAGTGCACTAGAACAAAGTAAATCTTTCAAAGAAAAGTTGGATATAACTGAACTAGCAGAGTAATTCAACAGTTTCATGAGGCTCTGACAGTTTTAAGTTGATATTCATGATCTTAAAACTGGATTTACAAGCATGAGGAATTACAACCTACTTTCAAGCAGACTTGATTGCACGCTTTGATTTTGGAATAAATTCCTGTCCATTTCTCTATAGTTACATGAAATGGGTACCAAATTTTCTTGGCAGTATAAACTCTGCCTCCAGAATACATGACCAAATGTTCCAAGCCTTTGATTTTGAATTATCAAAGCTCCTAAAGGATCCTAGAGAAAACAACTACCATAGTAAAAAGACAGATAAACTCAGAGTTCAGGCTTTCAAACACATAATACAAGAATAAATGTCTGCACGGGCACTAACGTTTTGGTAACAAAATACCAGTTCAGAAGCACCAAATTCCTTATTCTCTTTACGCAAATTTACAGATAAAGAACCCAGAATAATGCTCAAAGGTCAAAGACAATCTGCTCCATAGTTTATTTACCATTTCAGTCATCATATGACCTGTCTTCCATCTGTTATAAGCACAGATACACTGAGTAGGCAAAAACTTTTACTGGACAAATGTTTTAAGTCAAAGGAATTTTTCAAATTCTGTGCTAGCACTAGAATGGAATTTCTTTCTGAGACACATAAATAAATACATATATGCATGTAACATATATTGGTAGGCAATTATATATATATATACATATACACACACATATAGAATGCACACACACACATATATACAGGATCAGCAATGTCATGTGTTTTTTTCCATCACTGTTTAGGCCCATGTCAGCTAGCTGCCATGCTCAGCACGATGCAATTAAAATACACATAGAAGTTGTAAGTGCACATCAAAGCAACAGGATTTCAGCTGTTATACTAATAGATTCCTCTAACAAGTATGTTTGGACAAATCTGAAAGAGCAGTAGCTTTTCATATGGAATTACTGAAAATTACTGGTTTTAAGAGACTTTGAATTTGAATTTAAATCGCTTCTCTCTTTTTTATAGAATAATTTTTGGATGTATATGAATGAGGTCTAGAAAAAAAATGGAATAAGAAGCTTATTAAATTTCTTTAACCTTTAGGCTGTCTATTCATGTTGAGAACATGTACTTTTTGGATGCATATGAATGAGGTATTGAAAAAATGGAATCAGAAGCTTATTAATTTTCTTTAACCTTTAGGCTTTCCATTTGTGTTGTGAAAATGTAATTTCATATGTGATTTAGAATCTATTAAACTAATTATATAAACATTGAGAGCTGTTCTACTGTAGTTTAACTTTTTTTTTATTCAGGTATAGCAGTAAATTTGAATTCCTTTTTAAGTCAGTGAAGCTTGTGTGGAATAAGAAACTGATCATATCCTCAAAAACTCAAAACCAGACTTTTACCTTCATGAGCCCAAATGTGACGCTGAAGGTCTGACCCATTCTTCATAAAATAAAAATCACAATAGGGACATTTCACAGCTCGTTTTCCAATAAGTCCTTTCAACTGAACTCTTCTGCCAAGAATCTCAGAAATGGTACTCATCGAAACCTCTGAGAGAAAAGTAATAGATAATAAAAACAAGAAGGACATCAGGGAATTTGTTCTCTGTTACATATCTAATACTGAAGAGCTAGATTTTGATCCACTTCAGATTTTTCTAAGTTTTACCTTCCCTTGTGCCACTCAAATAATACCTAAGCAATGAATACAGCGCTTCTACTTTAGGGCTTTTTCCTTTAAAGCTTTTCATATGTTCCTACCTTTCTCTCTCAATCTGCATACTCAATAATCCCCACTATCTGGTTACAATAAATAAATAAACCTTGCATGTTCCACTGTCTGAAAAACCATTTTCCAACTAGTGCTTTTTTCTTCAATATTTTCAGAAGAATTTCTTCAAAATTTCACCCCTGCTTTCCAGAGATGTCAAGAATCACAATACTTCACTTCAGTCAGCTACAAACCTGATAATCAGAAATTTTAAAGTTAAAAAACAGAGTTCTGGAATAAATGCATATGGAAGACTTCTAAGGTCACCTGTTCCAAGCTGGGCCAATCTAGCAGGTTCAATTAAGTTGTCTGGAGTTCCACCCAATATTGTTTAAAGTACTCAAACAAGAAAAAACACAGTCTGGACCCTCACCTACTCTCTTAGGTAGATTCTTGATTCATGACTTCAGGCTTGTATGTCTGCTCAGTAGGGATCTATGAAAGTTGATGCCTCTCATGTCTTAGGACTATTAATACATTTAATATTAAATCAGATAAAAGCCGGGTAAAACCTGGTCAAAAGCTAGGTAATTCTGAGAGATGGGATGAGAATCCAAGAGCCCTCTTTAACAGCTAAGTTCCCTAATCATTGGGCAAAAAGGGCTAAGTTCTCTGTCTCTGGTTCAAAATACAGCTCTACAAAAATCTGAAGAGGTTTTTGTCCTACTGACTTCATGGGACTAGAGTTCAGCTCTATCCTCTGCAAAACTAGTAAAAGAAGGAGTATTATTTAATAACACATCTTATACTTGATGAAAATTGAAGCAATGAGAGCAAGGCATGCTGAACGATATTAAGACAGGAAGGAGAAAAGAGCTACAGAAATAACATTTTAATGATAAATATGAAATGGTTTCAGTTTAAATTAATTTTTGATGTGTCGTTTTAAAATTCAATTCCTTTTAACAGTATCCATCTTTTTCTTTCATTTTTGTTCTTTCTCATTTACATTCTTAAAAACAATTGCAGTCATTCCATTCAGTAATTGACAATTTACAACAACACATTCCTTACATTTATTTAGCTTGTAATTAAGTACGTTGGAAGAATAAAGGATTTCCTACTGCTTACAAGGACAGCATGCACAGTACAAAGAATTGTGCATTAAAGCTGCTCAATATATTTATATAGTGTTGTTGTATAACTACTGCATAGGCGTATCTTAGATGCATTACGTTAGTACCATGGAGGTATAGCAGGAAAATTATACTAATTTATACTAATCTGGTAATTTCTATTCACATATATGAATTAGAAATGAACATCCAAATAATAGGCTGTACATACATATATTTTTTAACCTTACTTCTATTATAATCAAGGGTTTAAAAGAGTGAAGTTTCCCAAATAAAAACATGATTCTATACTTTTAGAAGGAATCAGATGCAAAACAAATTGTTCATTGTATTTAAATTCCTGAGTTCAGTGAGGAACAGCTTCAGAGTTAACTGGTATTTCTGGACTCTAGGCACAGCATACACTAATAATTCAGCAGTCAATGGACCAGTGCAGACCAATGGCAAGCTTTAAGGGCACAATTTATAGTCCATTGCTAATTCACAGACTACATTATTTAGAGAGGCCACATACATTCCCTGGCTAAGGGAACAAAAGAGCTTTACAGCCACAGATCTTGAACATTAATTTCTGTCCTTACTGAGTGACTTATCTACCGTCTACAGTACAGCACATAAGCCTTTCCTCATCTCAGCTTGGTGCACAAGATACATCCCATAACATTTGACAAGCCCTCCACCAGGCACACTGTTGTAGTGTGGTCTGCAAATAAAGAGGTTTGGGAAAAAGAGAGCTGAAGTGGAAGCTAGTCTGAACTTAGAGCAAAGCAAATTGTTAAAAACACGAGTCTAGCACTATCTAGTGGCAGTAGGAAGACAAGAAATTACTGCTTTACCTATCATGCTGTATTTCAGACAAAGACTATGAAAGACATTTCAAATAGACTTTTTCTTTCCCAAACTTAACTGGTACTTTCCTACTTAGTAACAAATTATGTCAAGTGGTAAGCATCACTGATAAAAGTATGTTAGCCTATACAGTCAACTCCCATTATCTACAGTGGCAGAGAATCATTCTATCCAATATCATACAAATACTGATGAAGGAAAAATTGCCTCTGTGCTTGAACTGATAAATCATTAGAAAGCAAATCTAAAAAGATTTTGACTGGATTGCAGTAGTTAGCTTGGATCCAGCTTAATTCTAGCCATAGAATATTACACCAGGTTCTAGTAACAGCCCTACTGCAGACTTCAGATGGCCCTGGAGATAAAGCCTGGCCACATCCTAACTGAGCAGGCCTAGAGTCAGCCCAAGAACTTCTGCATTCATGTGAATTTATCTACAAACACAATAAACTACCGACAGACAAAATAATGTGCAATAAACTCTGTCAGTTAATGTATGGGCAATGGAATTTTATGTCTAATGTGCTGTTACATTATATCTATGGGACTAATTCCAGATGTGCTGATACTTAATTTGAATTCACTTAAGTCATCTTTTGGATGGAAATGAGTTCTTTGCCAGGTGAAGTCAGATTGCTTACCACAATTACCTGACATACCTGGAACAATAACCTTTTCATTTTAAATTCTAACATCTGCAAACCCAATAAAATCCTTAATCAAAACAAGTTAGATTAGACATAAACTTTTTCTTTGGAATGTAACCACATTATATTGCTCACTCTAAAGTTTACAGCTGAATTGTAATAGACTGAGAAAATTTCCCTGATTTTTTCTTACCAGGATGATTTATCTTGATGTGTGATTTTATAAGTCGATCTTCAGAAAATGACTTCTCACACACAGGACATGAATAACTCTTTTTATCCTTAAGTGAGAAATAAGAAGAAAGAAAGAGATTGTATTTTAAGTCCACTGGTGAAATCACTGAGTCATTATTCAGTAACACGCAGTTCTCAACAAAGTTATATCTGAAAGTTCAGGGTTGTTGTTGTTGTTGTTTTTTAATTTAATAAATTCACATATTTATGGCAAAATAAGTGAAAGAGAAATATGAAAGAATTCTAAGTACATCATTAATCCTTGTGAGTGTAGAACTCCAAGTTAAAGTACATGAGAAAATGCACAATAAATGTAAGCATTATCATCTGGATGACACTTTAGACAAAAGTCACACAACAGATTAAACTTCCTTGATAGATGCAAGACTATTTAGTTTTTTCAGTGATTTCACAGATTCTCCAATCTGAAACCTCAGATTTCATTATTCTGAAGACATTCACCAGTATATGTATTTATAATACTGCTTAATGGCCTGAAATTGAGCAGAAGAGTTAACAATAACATTACTTATTCAAAGTCTACATTTTAAACACTATAAATATGCAGCATTTTTACATGTTACCAATAAAACATTATTCTACTATATTGACTTAAAGACTTCCAGATTTCTCTGGATTTTATCAGTGTTGCTGATGATATAAAACCTTTAGCACCACCAAACAAGTGGAACTAAAGAGTTTTGATGAGATTTCTTTCTATACACATTATTAGTGGGTTTTAGTGTTGTTCCAGAAGCAGCTAATTCCACATAAAAACGCAGGACTTTTCTCCATTAATTGAAGAATTATCCAATCTTAAAAAAAAAATCTTTGCAGTTTATATAAATTGAAGAGATTGATCTTTCCAGAAGTACCTGCTGACACAGACCAGGTGCTCAACCAAACACATCGGTCATCTACACACCACTGCTCTGACCAGATTAATGTATGACAGGAGTATCAAAACAAGAGAGTGAAGAAAGTCTAGTTAGTCCTGACACTAGGTAGATAACACATCTCCCACCAGGTACTATATCTACCAAACCACTGGGAGATTGTTGGAAAAGTGATTAGTAAATCACTAAAAGATTAGTTGAAGTTACAGAACAGATACTTTACTGGTTATTTCAGGAGGACAGAAAACTTCTCGAAGAGTACAGATTGAAGATTACTGTTTCAAAAAGAAGATGTTATGAAAGAGAAATGTGCAAGTAAAAGGAGAGTAAGAATCCTGGACTCTACCAATTTCTCACCTGACACTACCCAGGAAAACAGGACAAAGAGATAAGTATTGCCTGTAGGCTGTAGTTATAAATGAACATTTCTCTTAAAAGTAAAGCAAAAATGAAGGATTTTAGTCGTAAATTGTTTGGATTATCTTGTAAGTATTTGCATTCAATATCATTTACATCTGAGAAAAATAAACAGCAAACAACTGGTTGAAGTAGCAATCAATAATTTTATGACAGTGGAATATGGGATAGAAACTCTTGCAGTTAATATGGCAATAGCACAACAATAATTCTGACTGCACTGTCAGCAAGTTGTCTGTGAGAAAAACTATACCAAGGATGGGGGACAGCAGCTCCTAGAGGATTAACACTTTGAGTAAAATAAAGTATCTTACTAAGTTGGAGTTGGGTCACTCACCACTTAGTGAGTGATCACAGTGCAGTAAATGATCTTCAAAAATATGTCTTTTGTAGAGTAACAGATTTCAATTCTGAGTATTGTCCCAAAAAAGATCCCCCTCCCACAGCTCTAGCTCTGCTGATTGCCCTTGTCATAGGTAGTGACAGAGGCACTTGGAAGGACTTACACTGAGGTTGTAGTAATACTTTCATCACATTCTCAGCATGCGAGTTTTCCTCTGCTATGAATAGAAGTTATTTATCCTACACCTTATCAGACTGCCTGCCTTCTAGATGCCTTTGAGGGTTTTTGAATGATGCAAACAGAAGCAAGATATCAAGAAAGACAGATCTACCTTTGTTGGAAACCAGCTGCATAATCCAATCAACTATTCAATTTCAAAGTCATATCCATACTTCCTGAAGCTTCCTTAATCCCCCTATTAGTCAATTTGAGAATATATAAGAATCACGGAATCACAGAATTGTAGGGGTTGGAAGGGACCTCCAGAGATCATCAAGTCCTACCCCCTTTAAGAAACTTAAAATAATTCCAAAGTAAAGTAATTTTTTTGATTGAAAGTACTGTTCACATCCCAAAAATCAGGAATTAGTCAGGTTCATAATCTTAAATCCAGAAAAAAAAGTAGTCTACTATTATCACAGAACTTTCTTTGTTTATGTTATCATTCATTATAAACTTACAGTGGAATCACAATGCCTTTCTCTCTATATAAAAGAATTAAAATTGTGCTTAAAAAGGATTTCAATATCTATCTATACGGATACAGTCCTTAAAGAAAATTTATTTCTCTGAGGTATGTTTCAAGATAATTCAATGGGTACTTGTACTAGTATATAGCCTTAAAAACAAAAATGAAACTCTCTGGATATGTAGCATTTAAAAAAAATGGACCACTATAAAATTCAATTAATTAATCAAGCAGTGCCAAACACAGCCAACAATGCAAAACATTGAGAATGTAACCAGCCTACTCATAAATAGAGGCATCCTGATGACGCGAGGATCTTATCCTATGAAAATACAGAGTAACATCTGATGATGCTATATATCAGTATAAATTCATGGACCTTAACAGCAGTTCTGATGCTAATTTCAAATGAGACTGTGCAAACTCCTGACTGCTTTGTAATTTCTTTTATTAGCAGTGTAAAGTTAAGACTACAGCCATTACAAAAATCATTCAATTCATATCACATGAGACTAATGTGATATAGAAATCAACAATACCCTCAGCTTCTTTATTAGCAGTGACATTATTTTATGAGCAGGAAATAAAACAAAGCTCCACTAAATACTGTTACCCATTGGCAAAACTAAATGCTTCTCATCTGCACAAGGCCTCCCAGCTTGGCAGCCAGGTGAGTGTGTAGTACTCAGACCAAATGGACTACACTGGCTTAAAAAACATTTTTCTGCCATTACCACTCTTTGTTATAAAGCTTTTCTGAAGCTAACGGTCAGCAGAATATTCTGATCCTGGACGCACTGAGCTGCTGAGAAGAGACATTTAGCATCATTCCCTCCCCATACTGAAGTATCTGACTGTCTCAACTCTTCCTGCTTTATTACATTAAACATATTGAAAAGAATACAAGATTTTACAGATGTGAAAAGTAATTTGTTATGACAAAGATGCTTCTACACCAGAAATAATATGTACATGCCAGAGCAGCAAAATAAAGAATAAAACTAAAAACAAAGGAGTGAAAAATCAAAGTTCTGCACAGAAGTTGATGACTGAAGAAAGAGACAAATTACAGAAGGCGTCTATGCTAGCATCACAGTTTTACTGACTTAAAACCAGAACACTGTGAAGAGCAAAGCAGCACATACAGACCTAAAATGACTTTATCTTTATTTAACTCTCCTCCCACACTGTTTTCTCTTTCCAGTATTTAAATCTTTACGCATTTTGATAGTTTGGTACTTGAACATTTTTGTTCTTTTTTTTTTTTCTATAGCTGATACACTTATTTTATGCGGAAGAAAAATTAGGATGAAGCTACTCATAGTCTTGCAAAGTGAAAACATTGTCAAGCATCTTCCAGTGTTACTACATCCTCAGAGAGAATTCCTGTCCTGCAGTGGACATGCAAATACAAGCCTTCATGTATTAAGAAATGAGCTACCTTAAACTCCTGTGCATCTGCCCTAATCTAAGAATACTGCCAGCAGAAGTTCTCAATTTGTTAATTTCAAAAAAAAAATTGTTCAATAATGTAGAATAATAGAGAGATAATGCCCACTCCTGCACCTACTCAAATCAACAAAAATGTCAATATTAACATAAAACATGAAATAGGGCTCCTCAGTTAAACGTGCGATGAGTGAAGAAATGTAGAAACCCTCATGAAACTTGTGATGCTCAAATCAAAATTTTCAAGGTTCCTGAATCCTGCTGATGTCACTGTTAAACTGCAACTTTGCTAAGCTGATCTGATGTACCCAGAAAGTGGTTACACACACATATGAAGGAAATTACTTAAAAAGGCTGGACAGACTTTATTACAGCTTACAAGATGATAGCGATACTTTTTATGCATTTTTCATAAATAACTGCTTAGAAAAATAGATGGCCAGCTGAAACTTCTTATGGAAGCCAGCACCAAGAACAAAAGCCATTTTCCAACTGTGGCCAGACACACATTTGGTTAATTCTTTCTCAGTTCATTACCTTGCATTCTTGACTATACAGTGGCAAATATCCCAGATCTAGAAGTACTACAGGTACTAGCCAGGTAAGTAGTGTGAAAACGACACTCCTCAGGAGAGGGAAATGAACAACAAAAGCACAAGTATTCACTTATGACCCAAAGCTCAAACTACGCTATTATTAAGGTTAGCAGCATAATGAAATTTCTGAGCATCCTCCCAAACAACAATTTTTTGCATCCAGAAATGTACATGAAGTACATGTAGTCACCAAAGTGTAGGTAGGTGTTCTGGATCAGAACTCCAGCCGTGTTTATCTTGGAGATAACGTATAGATTTATAATACCTTCAGACACAAACTTCTCTGTGATGTTTATCAGTACAGAGCAAATGATGGGTGCTATACAATGAGTGACAGGGATGAGCACAAAGTTGCTTTTTAATAATCATCATTTATCCTGTTCATCAAATAAGACAAGAATCCAGCTGAAAAGCAGCCAGGAAAAATCTAATGAAATACGTGCATTTGTATAAGGAACTGAGATTTTCATACTGGCTATCACTGGGGAACTTTTAACATTAATATTTATTA
The DNA here is from genome assembly GCF_987193195.1 of Phasianus colchicus. Lineage (NCBI taxonomy): Eukaryota > Metazoa > Chordata > Aves > Galliformes > Phasianidae > Phasianus > Phasianus colchicus. The sequence goes on from NC_143438.1 coordinate 87,857,493, forward strand.
AGTATTAATTTTGCAAATGAAAACTAACATTAAAGTAGCTTTCTGTATTTGTCTGTGCCTACTTTTTTAAAGTACTGTATTTTGGATGAGCAGCCCCATTTACTGAAGGCATGCACTAAGTAAATACATCAAGCAGTGGGCAAAAGGACCAACAGGAGCACTGCCAAGGTTAGTTACTGAGTAAATGCTAATAAATGATTTTTTCAATTCATTTAAATACTCAAATAGATTTTGCAGTAAGCACCACTAAGCATAATTTTGAAAGAGCTCACTTTCATAATGTTTTTAATTACGAAATGCATCTTCCATTTAGTGTCATGAAAATGATCTTCCTGGTGGGAGCTGTCAGATATTTATCACACTTGAAAAATAAAGGACAAGGACACAGAAGTCTAATTTTAGCGCCTTCTTTAAAGTAGTTTCAGACATCATTTACACATATTTTTCCCATCAGATGCACATTATAAACTTAATAAATTCAAAAGAAGCCTAAAAAATATCCTGTTTCATGAGTTTTTCATATAATTCATAATGAATTCAGATTGATCAAAATATCAGCAATATTGTGGGATAAAGAGGAAAATAAACCTTTCTTCCTTTATGACATCTATGGTTTGTTTGGTTGTTTGCTTTTGGGGTTTTTTGGTTTGTTTGTTTGTTTCTTCTGGCTGTTGGTTTTTAAAGCTGTCCTGCAGTTCCAAAAGACTATTACTTAATCAGAGTAAAAATACCTTTAAAATAACTTCAGTTGTTGGAAATATTTGCCAAGAGCCTACCTGCAAAATGCAGATGAGCTGAAAACATTGGGCTGATATGTAAACACCTTTTTGAAGCAGCTATGCTAATTTAGTAGCTAGAAATTGTCCACATCTGGGGAAAAATTACCATGAATCCTTAATTCAAACATTACATTTCACTTAAAAAGATAGAATGCACCACGAACACTTATCACAGTAGTTTAAGCAAGTTGTGATGTTATTCTCTCATGTGATTAGGAGAAACATGCCTGTAAGTGGTGCATTCTACATTATTCATGTGATAATGTTAGATCAGAGAACTATCACTAAGCTGTGTTTTAGAGAAAGAGGATTCCCAGTCCAGCATGCAGTCCCTAACATAGTCTCAAAGAAAACACGCATCAGGACACTTAAAAGCATCTCTCTTCTACTTCTTCTAATGCAAAAAAGCAACTGCAATGGACATTCAGGGCTGGAAGGTTTACTGACTAAGATGGGAAACTTTAATATCAGAATTCTTCATCTTCGTAGTCACCAAAGAAAATGGTGATTGGTCAAACAGATGGGCTGCAACTAGTTAGAACTATTGCTAAACAATATTAATAAAAAAGCTTTTCAGCAATTTAAACTTCGCTATAATAATTAAGAGAGAAATAAATAGTCATTTAACCACAATCATCTCTCTGAGAAGGAAAGGATCTGCCTCCAAGGAATGAAGTAAAGAAAAGTAAAGAATCTGAGAATACTGGGAAAACTGAAGGGAGGAAGTGGATAGCAACATACTATACGAAAAGCTACAATAAGAGTGATCAAACTTAGGGAAATGGTGGAGTCACTGACCCTGGTGGTTTTCAAGAAAAGGGTAGTGGCACTGAGGGACATGGTTCAGTGGGCACGGCAGTGATGGTTTGATGGCTGGATGAAATGATCTTAGTGGTCTTCTCCAACCGGAATGATTCTATGATTCTAAATATATACTTGCTCTAGCTCATGTAACCAACTCATCTAAGACTTCTCAGGCAGAGAGAAGTACTCATGCTCAGGTTAGAGCTCTTACTTGTATCTTCAAGCATTGCCACATGACTCCAAACACCAAGACGATGACACTGAATTGAGATAAAGATACTACTTGGCTTGTTAGCTTTGGTTACTTACCAACTCAGAGTGAACTTTAAGATGTGCCTGGAGCTTGTATTTATCTGGAGTAGAGTAGCCACAATGCTCTGTAGGACATTTCAGCAAAATATTGCTGTGTTTTTGAATGACATGACGCTTAAGGCAGTTTTTGGTGATGGAAGAGTAACTGCACTGGGAGCAATAGTATAAATGTTCTCGAGTGTGCGTACGAACATGCATGTCATAATGTACTTGGTACCAAAATAACTTGCCTGAAAATAAAACCAGACATGGAGAGAATTATTTCTAAGCAATCAATGAAAATTCCAATGCATACCCAATTTTCTTTTACAACAAATCATGCTGCTTGAATTGCATCCCTTCTGGCTGTAAAAAACAAAAAAACAAAACAAAACAACATAAAACTTATCTTAAAGAGTCTACTAACAAAAATGTTTAAAAAAATGTTTTTGTCTAAAAAGGTTGTGTCATACGTCCTGAAACAGCAAGTGCAACTCCATGATCTATGAATTATCTCTTTTCTAACGAGGAACTTCTTTGTATCTCTTCTTCTGAACAAAGACTCTGAGTTCAGCTGTTCAGTAGAAAAGGTTGTCAGAAATCTTTTTTGGTACTTCTTTTCATTTTATTCCTTCCTAAAAGTTCTTTTGACACAATGGCACCAAAAAAAGAAAAATGCATACAAATAAAACATATGTTATGGTGTTTAAAACAGACGATTTAAAAAACAAACTTTTACTCCTTTCCCTTCTCAAAAAGGGAGACAATGAGAAAAATCCCAATTATTTCACTCCAGTTGTGTCAGCTAAAAAAATTGCAGTTGGGATAAATGGGAATGTATAGTCTTCTCACTTCAATAAATACAAAAATCAATTAAAATCAGAACAGTGCTGATCTTAAAGCACAAAATGAAAATTTTCATTGTCAGAGAAAACGGTTAAAAAAATATCAGCTAATGTATCCACTGTACATAATTTGTATGACCGTGCATCATTCCAAGCTTTACAACAAAGACTGAATTTTACACTAAGACAATAAAGAAGCTTCAGTGCTAAAGCACAGACTGGCTAATGCTCATCACAGACACTTATGTCTGTTCTGCTCAGCCCCAGTGGAAGTTCTGAGGTAGGATAAGGCAGACAGGCAAGAAGAATCTGTCCAATTCTATTAAACTTCAAATCAACAGAAAATCGATTAGGGCAAAGCTCTGCTTTACTATATTCTATGACTGTTTTCTGAGGGGATTTGAATCATTTCATTTTGTTTATACAGCCCAGGTTAAACTACCCTGAACTCCACAGTCCATACCAAACTAAAAATACTGATGCAAAGATGCATAAATTTACCAAAAACTATAAACCAGAGAAGTAGGAAAAAGACAGCCCATCACATAACATTTAAAAAAAAAAAAAGGAAACAAAAAGCCCCACATCTTTGTACTGCTTCTTACCACAATATTCACATTCCAAATCTCCATAAACCTTCCTTATCCTCTCACACAACTCTGTGTTCATTTGTCTCTTCTGTAAGCTATCCAAGATCTGCATAAAGGCAACAGCTCCACTCCGATTATCTGATTTATCTGCATTAGAAGAGGCTGCCTGTGGACTGACGGCTGCATTAGCATCTGGTGCTAGCAAAGGGTCAGTTGTTCCTGTTGAGTTCTGAACTGATGGATTGCTTGTTTCTGATTCACTAGAAGGAACAGACTGATTTTTCTCTTCAGAAACTGAAAGATCCTCAGTCACTGCATTGTTTTGACTCACATTTAAACTTGCATCCTCAGAGAGCAAAAGTTGAATTTCCTCACCCCGTTCACTTACAGAACTGCAGTGAACAGATTCCTCTCCGTTTGCAGCAGAATCTTTTAACTCATTGGGAGCAGAGGTGCTATTTTTCAGCAGAAAGCAATCTGACATTACACAGGATTGAATGTTTGTGTCTGCTCTCTCTGTTGATGCCTCACAGACAGTCTCTCTTACGTTCTCTACCAGAGGATTTTCACATTCTAAGGAAGGAACGGTATTAGTTTTTAAGTCACCATTATGCTGATCATTATGGTTCACATCTGCTGCTATCAATTCATCTGTGCAAGTAGATGGTGTGTTAACAGCATTAGTACTCATGATAGTCAATTCATCTGCAGTTTGTGATAGCTGTTCACCAAGTGCTTCTGGCTGTATATCACCTCCTGGTTCAAGCAGGCAGAAACTTTGATTGATGGAACTATTAAAAACAGAAGTTTCCTGCAAATCTGCATGTACTTCTTTGATGTGAGCACGCAGTCTTACAGAACTGACAAATTTCATCAGGCACACAGAACACACATAGACAAAAGGGTGTTTTCGAACATGAAGCTCAAGAGCTTGGTATTTAGTTGCTCCATGACCACAGAGCTCACAAGCAAAGGGCCTTTCATCACCATGGACAAGCATGTGACGGTCTCGATCGAGTTCGTTTTTAAATTTGCGTTCGCATATATGGCAGTCATAAAGAAGTTGTCTTTTGCCCTCTCTTGTCATCAAGCGAAGTTCGTCAAAAACATCTTTCACCTTCTTATCTTGAAGGTCATGTGTTTCCTTGATATGCTTGATCAAATTTTTAACATCTGAGTATTTCTTTTTGCAGAAGCGACAATGCTGCTTAATTTTCTTGTGAACTCTTTCAATATGGACTTTGAGATGGCCTTTGCTGAGACATGTGAACGTACAATAGTCGCAGCTAAATTTCTCCCCTGTATGTTTCCGCATGTGAACATTAAGGTTGGCTTTGATTGCACTGGCATAACTGCAGTATGAACACTTGTATGGCTTTTCATTTGTATGAATCCTCAAATGTGCTTGGAGGGAGTGTTTGAATTTGAACACCTTGTTGCAGTATTCACATGTGAAGATCTTTAGCTGAGTTGGACCCAACCTAAAAAGAAACAAAAATAGCTGTATTTAAAATATTGAAACTTGGTATCAAGTATTTCATACATATTCATAGCAGACACAAATAATTACCTGTATTTATTATAAAGAGATACTCTGTTGGCTTTTTAAATTCTACAACCTATGCACAGAGTATTTTTAGCTGTTCCTTTATTGAAAAGGCTCAGAAAATATGAATGCAAAGCTTCCCTTCCCTATTGATTTTAATGAAAATGAAATATTTTATATGAATACAAAGATAAATACTTCAAAATTACCTGCTTGATTTCATTGTCTGTTCATATGGAGTCTGTTGAATTGCATATTCTTGATATCCTCTTCGTTGCGATGGGTCTTGAACCACTGTTTCAGGAGTAGTGGGTTCGCTTTCTTGGGGAGCAGCCTCAACTGGAACAATTTTTGTGGCTCCTAAAAGAAAGAATAAAAAATGTTTGTTAACAATATTTGACTAAATTCTGCATTATCTATAATACATGAGTGTAAATGACTGAACGCTTTAGGTTGGAAGGGACATCTAACGATTGTCGACTTCCAACCCCACTTCCATTAGATCAAGTTGCCCAAAGCCCCATCCAACTTGGCTGTGAGCACTTCCAGGGATGGGCCATACACGGTTTTTCTGGGCAACCTGTTTCAGTTCCTCACTGCCCTCATAGGAAAGATTTTCTTCCTCATGAAGAATCTAAATAAACCTTTTTTAAAATTTGTCCTACTGCTGCACTGCCTGATAAATAAAACATTAAACTCAGTAATCATTAGCTCAACTATTTCAGTTTCTATTTTTAAATTCATATGCATATAATGATAGGTACATGTGCATAGGATGATGGGTACAATTCCAGAAGATACCAGTACTCATACCAAACATCTGCTTAAATTACATGACAGAATTATTGGTTTTCCAGAATTACAGAAGTGCTTGATGCCTACTACTATGAGATCCAATTACTTCCACCTTTAAAAAACTAAGTTTTCAAAACTCAATTTTAATTTATCAGTTTCTGTCTCATAATACTACTGAAAACTTCAACTGAGCTGCTGAATCAGTTCCACAAATGAGGCTGGGGAAAAAGACACTGTTTTGTCTGTATTTGAAAGTCCAGACATGATTTCCTTGAACAAATTGTTATTGCTTATGTTTTGGGACTTACTGCCATCCACTCAGAACAAAAGAATACATGCCACGTGCACTTATAAGTCTCCATTAAAAACAGAAGTAAAAGGGCTACGTTTAATGCAAAGAAGATCAGATACTATCCCACAGAGCTTTCACTAAAAGAGGTAGAAATAGCACATTTTGAGATGTGACTGAGATTATTTAACTGTTTTTTTTTTTTTTCTTTTCCCTTCCCTAAACAATTGGGTGGAAAATATTCAATGTCAAGCATCCACATTTAGCACTGAAGATAATCACATAAATATTAATTTACAGTGCAAAGAGAAACCTCAAGTATATCAAACCAAGCATTCATTATTGATTGATCCCCTCCCTTTTAATTTCACAGTCCAACTGTAATTCATCTACCCATGTTTAAATAAGAATATACTAAGTTTATAAGTGGTAATATGTATAGTTATTTATTTATTAACATATATATTACAAGTATATATATATAGTTGTAAAATTCTCATATTCAAATAACAAGTACTTTAGAAAAATATCTGAAGATAACAAAAATTGATTCCAGGGCGGATACTGAAAAACAAACAGTAAGCAAGGAATATATACTGAGTAACAAAGAGAAAACAATGCATTAAATATGTAGTAATAGATGACTTTCATATCCCCTATGAAAAAAATATTGCTGGACCAGAAAATAAAGTGTTCTATGATATACAGACAATAGAGAACCAAGTAAGTTTGCACATGAAAATATCTTTGAATTAAAAAACAAACTTAACAACTTCATGTAAAATTGAAATTCAGTATATTTCACTTTATTTCCTTTTGCCTGGATAGTACATTAGTATTTAATCCCATTTTAATGCACCTAAATAGAAGCCAAGTAAAAATTTTTAAAAAACAGTACAGTACAGAAGTTTATAGTACGAACCAAAATAATTTTACAAAAAATAGGAGCCTATAAAGACATAATCAACACATTATATATATATATATATGTGTGTGTGTGTGTGTGTTAACAGCAAGAATATAAGTATTTATAAAATGAAATACATGAATAAAAAGCAAAAACATTGAAAGAGTGATAGGAATTGCTCCTTTAATAATAGAATGAAATTAAAATCCTTCTTGTTCCATGTAGAGAGAAATTATCTCTAAAAAGTTGATTTCCCTCTTGTTTATAAACTCTCCTCAATTACTGGAAGGCTGCAATTAGGTCTCCCCACAGCCTTCTCTTTTCCAGGTTGAACAAGCCTAACTTCTTCATCCTGTCTTATAGAAGAGGTGCTCCAGCCCTCTGATCATCTTCATAGCCCTCCTCTGGACCCTCTCCAAAAGTTCCACATCTTTCCCGCGTTGGGGGCCCCAGACTTGGATGCAGTACTCCAGATGGGGCAGAGTAAAGAGGGACAATCACCTCTCTCTCCCTGCTACCCTTCTTCTGATGGAACGCAGGATACCATTGGCCTTCCAGGCTGCAAGCACACACTGCCTGCTCATGTAAGTTTTTCATCAATCAGGACCCTATGTCTTTCTCACAGAATGGCCAGGGTTGGAAGGGACCTCAAGGATCATGAATCTCCAACCCCCCTGCCACATGCAGGGCCACCAACCTCCGCATTTAATACTAGACCAGGCTGCCCAGAGCCCCATCCAATCTGGCCTCAAACACTTCCAGGGACGGGGCATCCACAACCTCTCTGGGCAGCCTGTTCCAGCACCTCACCACTCTCTCTGTAAAGAACTTCCTCCTGACATCCAACCTAAATCTCCCCTCCCTCAACTTAAAACCATTTCCCCTTGTCTTCCCATTATCTACCTTTTCAGTTGATTCCCCTCCTGTTTGTAGGCTCAGAATCACAGAATCACAGAATCACTAAGGTTGGAAAAGACCTATAAGATCATCCAGTCCAACCATCCACCTGTCACCAATGGTTCTCATTAAACCATATCCCTCAACACAACATCCAAACGTTCTTTGAACACCTCCAGGGTCGGTGACTCCACCACCTCCCTGGGCAGCCCATTCCAGTGCCTGACCACCCTTTCAGAGAAGTAGTATTTCCTAATATCCAGCCTGAATCTTCCCTGGCGAAGCTTGAAACCATTCCCTCTAGTCCTATCACCAGTTACACGAGAGAAGAGGCCGACCCCCAGCTCGCTACAACCTCCCTTCAGGTAGTTATAGAGAGCAATAAGGTCTCCCCTGAGCCTCCTCTTCTCCAGACTGAACAATCCCAGCTCCCTCAGCCGCTCCTCATAAGGCCTGTGCTCCAGACCCCTCACCAGCTTTGTTGCCCTTCTTTGAACACGCTCCAGGGCCTCAATGTCTTTCTTGCAGTGAGGGGCCCAGAACTGGACACAATACTCAAGGTGCGGCCTCACCAGAGCTGAGTACAGGGGAACAATTACTTCCCTACTCCTGCTGGTCACACTGCTTCTGATACAAGCCAGAATGCCATTGGCCTTCTTGGCCACCCGGGCACACTGCTGGCTCATGTTTAGCCGAGCGTCAACCAACACCCCCAGGTCCATTTCCTCTACACAGTCTTCAAGCCATTCCACCCCAAGCCTGTAGCGTTGCTTGGGGTTGCTGTGGCCAAAGTGTAGGACCCGGCATTTGGTCTTATTAAACCTCATCCCATTGGCTTCAGCCCAGCTCTCCAGCCTGTCCAGATCTCTCTGTAGGGCCTCGCTACCCCCAGGCAGATCGACACTTCCAGCCAACTTGGTGTCATCTGCAAACTTACTGAGGGTGCACTCAATGCCCTCATCCAGGTCATCAATAAAAATATTGAAAAGGACAGGCCCCAGCACCGACCCCTGGGGAACACCACTTGTGACCGGTCGCCAGCTGGATTTAGCTCCATTGACCACCACTCTCTGGGCTCGACCCTCCAGCCAGTTCCTTACCCAGCCAAGAGTGTACCTGTCCAAGCCACGGGCTGCCAGCTTCTGCAGGAGAATACTGTGGGAGACAGTGTCAAAGGCCTTGCTGAAGTCTAGGTAGACTACATCAACAGCCTTTCCGTCATCCACCAGGCGGGTCACTAGATCATAGAAGGAGATCAGGTTGGTCAAGCAGGACCTACCCTTCGTGAACCCATGCTGGCTAGACCTGATGCTCCAGTTGTCCCGCACTTGCCGCGTGATCTCCCTCAAGACAATCTGCTCCATAACCTTCCCTGGCACTGAGGTCAGGCTAACAGGCCTGTAGTTCCCCGGGTCCTCCTTACAGCCCTTCTTGTAGATGGGAGTCACATTGGCAAGCCTCCAGTCTTCTGGTACCTCACCAGTCAACAAGGAGCGCTGATAGATGATGGAAAGCGGCTCGGCTATCACCTCCGCCAGTTCCCACAGCACTCTCGGGTGAATCTCATCCGGCCCCATGGACTTGTGACAGTCCAGTTGGAGTAGAAGGTCTCTGACCGTTTCCTTCTGAATCATGGGTGGTTTAGTCTGGTCTCCAGCCGAGACCACCTGGTCGAAAAGTGGAATATCCTGAGGATAACTGGTCTGACCTTTAAAGACAGACGTAAAGAAGGCATTCAGGACCTCTGCCTTTTCTTTATCCTCAGTAGTCACATTCCCAGCTTCATCCAGTAAAGAATGGAGATTCTCCTTAGTCCTCCTCTTACTGTTGATATATTTGTAAAAGGATTTCTTGTTTCTTTTTATTCCAGTGGCCAGGTCGAGCTCGAGCTGGGCTTTCGCCTTTCTGATTTTCTCCCTGCATATCTTAACAACTTCTCTGTATTCTTTCTGAGTTGCCCGTCCCTTCTTCCACAGGAGGTAGATTCTCTTTTTCTCCCGGAGCTTCAAGAATAGTTGCTTATTCATCCACGCCGGTCTCCTTCCCCGCCGGCTCATTTTGCAGCTCAGGGGGACAGCCCGCTCCTGCGCCTGTAAGACTACCTTCTTGAAGAGCAACCAGTTGTCTTGGACCCCTTTACCCTCTAAGACTGAATCCCAGGGGACTCCCCCTACTAGTCTTCTAAACAGTTCAAAGTCCGCCCTCCGGAAGTCCAAGGTAACAGTTTTGCTGTTCTTCCTCCTGGCTCCACCAAGAATCGAGAACTCTACCATCTCATGGTCACTCTGTCCAAGACAGCCCCCAACCTCCACATCTTCCACCAGACCTTCTCTGTTTGTGAACAGCAGGTCTAGCGGGGCAGCTCCTCTCGTAGGCTCTCTCACCAGCTGCATCAGAAAGTTATCCTCTATACACTCCAGAAACCTCCTAGACTGCTTCTTCTGCGCTGCGTTGAATTCCCAGCATATGTCAGGGAAGTTGAAGTCCCCCATGAGGACAAGGGCTGGCGACCTCGCAGCTTCTGCCAGCTGCTCATAGAACACCTCATCTGTCTCCTCATCCTGGTTCGGCGGTCTATAGCAGACACCCACCAATACATCTGCCTTGTCAGCCCTTCCCCTGATCTTTACCCATAGGGATCCCTTTAGGTACTGAAAGGCTGCAATGAGGTCAACACGCAGCCTTCTTTTCTCCAGGCTGAACAAGCCCAGCTCCTTCAGCCTGTCCTCATAGGGGAGGTGCTCCAGTCCCCTGATCATCTTCGTGGCCCTCCTCTGGACCCTCTCCAACAGCTCCCTGTCTTTTTTGTACTGGGGGCTCCAGACTTGGACACAGTACTCCAGATGGGGCCTCACAAGAGCAGAATAGAGGGGAACAATTACCTCCCTGTCCCTGCTGGCAACCCCTCTTTTGATGGAGCCCAAGACAGCATTTGCCTTCCGAGCCGCAAGGGCACACTGCTGGCTCATGTTAAGTTTTTCATCTATCAAGACCCCCAGGTCCTTCTCCACAGGGCTGCTCTCAAGGACCGCTCCTTCCAGTCTGTATGGATGCCTGGGATTCCTCTGGCCCAAGTGCAAAACTTTGCTCTTTGCTGTGCTGAACACCTCATCAGGTTCACCCAGGCCCACCTTTCCAGCCTCTCGAGGTCCCTCTGAATGGCATCCCTTCCTTCAATCATGTCAACCGCACCACTCAGCTTGGTGTCGTCAGCAAACTTGCTGAGGGTCATCCCGTCATTCCGTCATCGATGTCATTGATAAAGATGTTAAAGAGCACCGGTCCCAAGACAGACCCCTGGGGGACGCCGCTCGTTACTGGCCTCCACCTGGACATAGAGCCATTGATGACCACCCTCTGTCTGCAGCCTTTCAACCAATTTCTTATCCATCGAGTGGTCCACACATCAAATCCACATCCCTCCAATTTGGAGATAAGGATGTGATGGGGGACTGTGTCAAAGGCCTTGCTCAAGTCCAGGTAAATGACATCAGTCACCTTTCCCTTGTCCACCAATGCCATCACTCACTGGTGACCATAAAAGGCCACCAGATTGGTCAAGCACAACCTTCCTCTGGTGAAGCTGTGCTGGCTGTCATGGATGTGATCAAGCATGTCATCCAGCATGATCTGTTCCATGATCTTCCTAAGCACAGAGGTGAGACTCACCGGCCTGTAGTTCCCGGGGTCCTCCTTGCTCCCTTTCTTGCAAATGGCAGTGACATGACTCTTCCTCCAGTCATCTGGGACCTCACCTGACAGCCACGACTTCTCAAATACGACGGAGCCTCAGCAGGGCTACTCTTAAGGAGTTCTTCTCCTAATTTATATACATATCTGGGATTACCCTGACCCACGTGGAAAATCTTGCACTTTGCTTTTTTGAACATCATTAGGTTCACAAGAGCACATCTTTTGAGTTTCTCAAGGTCCCTCTGAATGGCATCCCTTCCTTCTGCTGTATCAACAGCATCACTCAACTTGGTGTCATCAGCAAGTTTGCTGAGGCTGCACTCAATCCCGTCATCTATGTTACTGATAAAGATGTTATTGAGTACTGGTCCCAGAATGGATCCCCTGGGGGACATTGCTCATTATGGGCCTCCACCTGGACACAGAATCATTGGCCACAACCATAACCAGAATTTAAAAATGCTAAAAATATCTTCTAAGCTTTCAGCATTTGCAAATTCTGGATGATAATTCATAACTGCTGTAATAGCAATTACCTTTTTATTGTATATATTCTACCTGGGACCTTCCAAATTAGTAAGATTACTAATTGTCAATCAAATAAATGAAAAGATAGTCAAAAACAGCTTCAAATCCACATTTAACTGTCATTCTGTTCAATCCATTACAGGCTTTTGAATGAAACCTACTGTGTGAGAACTGTTCCCAAGTTGTACTTATTTTTAATATTCTGCATAATTTAAAAAGCATAGAAAGAAGAAAACAGAAACTTCATGTTTAAATAAAAAAAATCACCAGGTGGTAATTAAGGCAACAAACATCCCTAAATATTCATTTCCTTTCTGTCTTCACATGCTTTGTATATTATTTTTATTCTCACCTGGACAAAGAAGAGCCAAATTACAGTTCTTCCCCAAAAGTTCTGTTAGGCAACTGTTCATGTACAAATCCAGTAACCAACAACTACATGAGTCCCTTACCAACCATCACATGCTCCTCTTTGGACAAAGCAACAGAAGACATAAAAGGGAGCCTTCAACGTGGCAGTGAGGAGAATAGGGCCAGGACAGAAGAAGAAGCTGAATATGGTAGGAAGAGGCTAAATAGATGGCAGAGACAGTGGGGAAAATGAGTGCTCACCAACAGGTAAGAAAGAGTTCAAGGTCATGTCAAACAAAAGGATCAGAATTGTGGTTAAGTGAAAATCCAAGTATTTTCTAACCCACAACTTAAATAAATATATATATATAAATATATAAATAAATACATTCTAATTGTTCTCAGATCTGTAAGCAAAACAACTGTTCAGAACTGTTAGCACCAGTGAAGAGAACAAGACAGGCTACAGAGCTGAAAATAATGCACAAAACTGCTAAAAAGGCATTTTGTCATTCTGGTAAGTACCAGGTTTATATCAACAGGCAAATACAAGTCTAAGTTTGAAATTATTTCAAAATCCTTCAGTGCAAAGGCTCTACGCAAAATTACAGATGAAGAATCTTTTAACTACTGAATAGAAACTTCATGTGATTTTGAAATGTAAATTTCCTATCAATCTATTTGTAAACATAAATATTAAGTTCTATACACAGTAAGCTGTTTGCATTTTCATAATCAAATTTATATTTATCATAAATATATAAAGAGTCAAGAGCTGAAATAAAGATATGATCAGAGAAAAATACTTTTTTTATCCTTGTTCAATGATATTTCCTTTTCTTTAAAACCCCTCACAGACTCAACATAACTCACGTTAATGCAGATAAATACATTCAAATCCACAGACAGCATCTGTGTCACCTATAAAGTAGCTCTACAATGATCCAGATGCCAGACACAGAGATTCTGTATCAAAATGACCAAATAACTAAATACTTGATTTTTCAGATTGCATGTACCTTAAGCATTTTAGTATAGACCAATTTCTCTTTTATATCGTGTCAGCATAAACAGAAACAAATTTGATTAACTAACTGGTGATTCTGAATACCTGGAATAGCTTCATGGGCTGTCAAAACCACACTTATTATAGGATTTTTAGCTCCTGGAACTTGTTCAGTCTCCTTAGTTGATGGAGTTTTCTCTGTTTTCTGTACTCTGGGCCTCTTGGGAGTTTTTTCTCGCTCATCTTCCTTCCTGTCAAGGTCAACGTCAGAATCATTACCTAAAGAGCAAACATCAAAGAAAATATATAACTACATGCAAAAGAAATGCAGGTAATAGTTATGAACACTACAGAAGAAAATGAATGCTGCTATAGAAAATACTGCATGTTATTTAAACAAGGTGTGCTGCATGAATCCCTAAAGGGAATTTTCTCCTTTCATTAATAAAAAATATGATAATTATACAAATAAAGAAAGTAGAAAAACACTAATAATAAAAATTAGACTCACAGAAACACTTCTGATCCTAAATTATCTTAATATTATTGTAGATTTTTGTGAAAATTCTACAAACCTGGAACAATTTCTTATGATTTAATCATTAAAGAACAAATCATTTTTCTCCTTGAAGTCATGGCCCAGTGACTTCAGGATTATTTATCCTTGTACTTGATTCACTACACCCATCATATTTAATGGAAAATGTTCCTACAATCTCTTTGGGTCAGGCTTTTTCCCCCAGCCATTACAATGAATCAACAGACAGAAACATACTTCTCTTTTTCAGTGTTGAACACTAAGGATCAAAATAGTTTATTTGGTTCAGTCTAACTCTTCAACTGTTCTAACTTTGCCTTTTGAAGGCCTGCACTTTCAAATGATCCCCTATCTTTTGCTGTTCAGAATGCCTTCATATTCTTAAACTGGATAACTTTTGGACCTGCTACCTAGAAAACAACATTGTCTACAAAACACTCATCTGAAATAACACATGTGATCAGCTCAGTTCTTTCTCCTTAAAGCAAATGAGGAATTAATTACTGAAATTTGCTTTTAGAACTGCTTATAAATGAAGAATTAGAATTTAAAAAAGAGTAGTTCAAGTTTATACTCAAAACATTCCTTGTATTAGATGAAGCGATCGGAAATACAGGCTAGAGAAACTCTCATGGCAAATTAGGGCATTATGCAAATATTCCAGAGGTAATGAGTAAGGAAAGCTCAAAACTGACCCAAGAAAGAAAATTATAAATGAACCCAGTAAATTTCAGAAGGCTTTTTTTTTTTTTTTTCCTGAATCTAAAGCAGCTGACACAATCTCCAGTGTATATTCATAAAAGGCTGTAGCTGCTGTGCTGGGATAAGGAAACAATGTATAAAAATAAATCAGTAACAGTACAAGCTGTAGTGCGTTCAGTCATTTATAACATGCAAATAGCAAAAGCAGTAGCATGACACGCTACATGGGATCACTGTGTTCTAATTTCTGTAATATTTTGTAATCTGTTAATACTCAGCTGAGCTTCTGGTTCCAAAACCATGGGGAAAAAAAGGAGCTACAGACAATAGGCAATTCTTACAAAAAAAAAAAAAAAAAAAAAAAAAAAAGCTGAAGAAGAAAAAAAAAGGGAACAAGCACAAACTCACAAACTGAAGCAGCACAGGTAGCAAAATAAATAGCACTTGGCTAATTTGCAATTCCTCTAACTAAATGCAAAACTAGAAGGAAAGAAAGTATGTGGGAGTTAGTTTAGACTGCATTAGAAAAATTCATTTATATATTGCTTTCCTCAACAATAATTTTTCACTGTAGATTTCAATGGTTCTGGAAATTATTACTACTTTATAAGCACAAAGAATCTCATTATATCCCCATTTACTTCCTTAGAACAGTTGTAATTTATTGACCGATATCGAAACTGAATAATTCTAACAGCAACATTTCACTGCAATACTCCAAAGGGATATTTAAATATAAAGATATAACCCCTTTCTGGCAGACACTTCTTGTGCAGTGGGATAAAGGCTGCGTGGCAGCTTACCAACAGTATTTTTCCCATGTTTCCTTCATGAAACAGCTTCCATTACTTTACTACCAACAATTCATCTTTACAAATATCACAGCAGGAGTGGATCACAAACATCTTACCTGCTCCACAGAGGAAAAGAATACATCAGCATGCAAGCTGCCTATTGAACTGTATTTCGCTGAGTCTACTTTATGTATAGTTAAACAACAAATACAGAAGTTGATTGAGTTGATTACACTATCACATTCAGTGGGCAGTAATTTAGTGAAAACTATTTGCTATGCCTGTGAACAAAAGACATTTTGAATGTTTAGCTAACAAAAATCCAGAACTAATGCAAAAGATGTGATAATAACAACAGAAGTTTCCCTATTTTGCTTAGGGTAGCATAGTGAAACGATGGTAGGAACACAATTCCAAGCACCCTACTCCCAAGTCTTCTCTTCTAACCATTAAAAAGTAAGAGTCCGTTTAATGAGAGAGTAATGAGAGAGACCAGGAGACTTTTTGGGTTGATTCTTTCATGTTTATCTTGTAACTTTATAAACTTTAGAATACTGGGATTCTACTTTATTTTTGTTGTTGTTTTTAAATAAAAATTACTAAGAGAAGGACAGAGTTGAGCCAGTTGAGTGACAGAGTTGTGTCAGTTGAGTTTGTTGATTCATCAACATTAATGAAAACTACTGTTACAGCCTTAACAAGCTAACAAATATTACTTGCTGCTTTTCTTTCCTAATTATGCCTCTATTAGGCAGAGAAGTTTGCTAATTGATTCAGTTTGACCAAGGGTCAACGAGGAAAAGTACTAGAACAGATCTATTACAACAAATATAGCTGACTGTAATTTCCTGCCTACAAAACAAACTCCAGAAATTTTATTAAGAATAATACATAATACATAATAAAGACAAAGCTGGTAAATACTTCAAGCAAAGACATGCATCACAGCTTCCACCTTCGAGCTGAGAAAGATCTATTTTATCAGGACTAGAATCAGCTCACGCATAGGTGCTAGGAAAGCACTGAGTGCTGCTCAAACCCCTGTAACACAGAAAACCTGGCACACAGATTTGGCCAAAAGCAGGTAAGAGAGAAAATTCACCTGATTTATCTATCATACATCTTGAACTAGTGCTGAATATTTGTATGAACACAATCAACATTCAAATGATATGTGCACAAAACACAAAGCCTTCCCCCAAAATCCACTCACTAATCCACACTGAAGCCTATTCTCCCTCCTCCGGAGAGGAACGAGCATCTTCCAGAAGCTGTTTGTTGGTAAGGAGCAGGGGCTGCATGCATGATCAATGCATTTTTATAAAAGCACAACTATGCTGCATTCTGTGTGTAACCTGAAAGAGACCATAAAAATATCAAACCACCCTCCATCAAATCACCAAAGCAAGAACTTCTTACTTCCTAATGACAGCTGCTTTCTTCCTGAACTCTCTCCACATAAAAAAAAAAAAAACAACAACAAAACAAACAAACAAACCCCTGAACTAGAAGGTCTTTTAGGAAAAGAACATCGGGATACAAGAGTATGTTTTTATGAAAAAGATGAGCTTCAGCTTTGACTACAGGGCATTGCCTTTCCATAATAGAGGATAGCTTTCTATCTCAGTAATTTAGATATCTTCCTTGTAAAAATTATTTTATAGTTCCCACTAGAGATTAGAGAGTCAAAAATCAGTCTTGATCTTTCACAACAGGGACAATTCATCTGCTACTGTTCTTACTGCATTGAAAAAGCATCCACCAGTGATTTTGAGATGATTTAGGAACAAATGAAGTATATGCAACTCAAAGTAGCTAAGCAAAGTTTCTCCAAGCCGTAAGAGTCTTTGCCTGCTCAAAACAGATTTATTTAGATAAACTGCCTCACTTTGCATCTCCCTTGCTAAGCAGTCAGCTCAGCACTTTGACAGCTGGCACCCTGACTCAACAGACTAATAGACTGACCTTCCTTACCTAGCAAGAGGCACGTTGAATTCTCTTGCTGTGTTTGTGCAAGAAACATAATGCAGTGCCTGAATTTTCTAACACATTTAAGGAGGGGTCATGCCTGTGCTGATGAGGAAAACTGACAACTACGAATGAACCAATAGTTTCAAAGTCCTGTTGAACCAGGCTGTTCATCTGTCCTTTGCTTCTGTTTAAGGCTTTAATTGAAAGTACTGCTCTCTGCTTTCATAATTGGACTATGTTTCACAGACACAGCAACACATCCTTAATTGGCATGTTTTTAAACTAATCCTCATTAAAATTATTGTTTTTCTCCCTAAAACATACTGATATTTCATAGCGTAAGAGTTCAGCAGCCAGTCAAAATGAATACATGTAATTGTTTCTCTTACAGAGACTGGCACACTACTTGCAAGAGAATTCATGTAAAAGAATCAGTTGATGTTAAAGAAGTTTAAAACTAAGGCTGAAGTGTCATTTTTTTAGAATTCTGAAGGCTCCAAATTCTTTATGACTCTCTTGAAAAGGTCTAAAAGAATATCTGGACTGTTGCAATAAAATCTGATGAACCACCAGAAGTTAATTTTAATAGATCAGAAGCACTTACAAAGTCTGTTATACTGTTCCAGCAGTAATATAACTTCTTAAGTTGCCTGAATATGCTTACTTTTTAACTTAAATTGCTTTAAATTGTGAAGTGGAACTGTTGCAAGTTTCTCTGTATTGACACAGGCACTTCTTTAATCAAAATTAAAAATCCTTATAGTTAGTGTGAAGTGATTTACTCCAGAGAAGAGAAGTGGGCTGCCCACTGCTGCAGTATATCTTCCATCCAAATCCCATTTCCCAGACATCAAACATCCACTCCTATAATTCTCAGAGATTCACATAAGCTGCACAGTGGAAAGGGAGGGCTGGTTAATCACATTCTCTTGTTTTCTTAAAGCAACTGAGTGCAGAGGCAGGAGCTGGGGAACTGATCCAGTCCAGGAAAAGTCAAAATCCCCAAAACCCATCCCATTGCAGTGCAGGAGCTCTAGCATCTCCTTTTTATTCACCTGTTCAGAAACATTTCTCAACTCATCCAACTTTGTCTTAGGACAAAAAGAATGGATGGTATCTCCTGCCAACCCATTAACAAGAAACTCCAATTTAGTTTAACCAAAAACAAGTGTTTTCATACCTGCTTAAATCAAAGCAACCTTCTTAGGCAGATAAACCCTGTATTTAATAAAGTTTACTAAGCATATGTTTGGGGCATTTGTAAGTAAGAGCTGTATGGGTCTCTGAGGTCTCCTCATCGCAGGGAGTCGGACTAGATGACCTTAAAAATCCCTTCCAACTGTAATAATTCTATGATCTGAGGTGAAGGTAATCATTATGTATCAAAAGAGCACATTAGCTGCACAGAGGAATTCAGCAACCAGTAAGGCTTGATGACTCCTGAAAAAGGGGAAGGACCATCTCAGTGAGAAATTATTTCAGTTATTTCTTAGACCAACAGATATTGTTGCTTCAGTACAGTCTTATAGTTGTTTACCCATTGCAGTTTTAAACCTCCAATATGCTAAGTGTTTCATTACTTCCATTAGGGATCTATAAAAAAGAGCAACATGTTTTATTATTTGGAAAACTTTCCTGATAGTTTAACTTGAGCTCAATACACTTATGTTCCTCTCAGTAAAAAATATCACACAGAATACCAATATATAGCATCTCAATATTTAAGTTTAGTATATTTTAGCACTAGCTAAAACACTAGCGTGTCAACAGCATTATTTTGGTCATATATCAAAAGCATAGAAGATTATGAGTCACTTGAAGAAAACTAATTCCATCCCAGCCAAGTCCAGTACAAAGTGAAAACATATTTTATTATTAGTAATATATCCAGATATCAGATATCCATACACTGATAAACTTCGCAAGAAATGAAAAACACAATAGATGAAAACAGTAGAAAAAAATCCCAGAAGCAGTGGAGAAACAAAAGCAATTTGAAGTCAGAAAGACAAAAGCTTAACTGCGGAAAAAAAGGGTGGGGGGAAAACCCATATGCAAGAAGATAAAAAATAAAGAACTTGCTGTCAAAGGTCTTTACTATTTTTGGCCATCTATTCTAACCACTGTGTCAGAAATAAGAAAGCATATTTTAACTGGAAGGTTCAAAGAGCCTCAACAAAATTCTCAACCCAGCTCTACAATCACAGAATCACAGAATGACCTGGGTTGGAGTGGACCTCAAGGATCATGTAGTTCCAACCCCCCTGCCTAGCAGGGCCACCAAACATACACCTTTACTAGATCAGGTTGCCCAGAGCCTCGTCCAACCTGGTCTTGAACACCTCCAAGGACGGGGCATCCACAACATCCCTGGGCAGCCTGTTCCAGGACCTAACCACCCTCCTAGTAAAAAACTTCCCCCTAACATCCAACCTAAATCTTCCCTCTTTTAACTTAAAACCATTTCCCCGTGTCCTGCTATTATCAGCCCTTATGAAGAGTTTACTCCCCTCCTGGGAGTAAGTTCCCTTCAGATATTGAAAGGCTGCAATGAGGTCGCCCCGCAACCTTCTCTTCTCCAGGCTGAACAAACCCAACTCCCTCAGCCTGTCCTCATAGGGGAGGTGCTCCAGCCCCCTGATCATCTTCGTGGCCCTCCTCTGGACCCTTTCCAAAATCTCCATGTCTTTTTTGTACTGAGGGCTCCACACCTGAACACAGTACTCCAGATGGGGCCTCACAAGAGCAGAGTAGAGAGGGACAATCACCTCCCTATCCCTGCTGACCACCCCTCTCCTGATGGAGCCCAGGATCCCATTTGCTTTCCGGGCTGCCAGAGCGCACTGCTGGCTCATGTTAAGTTTCTCATCTATCAGGACCCCTAGGTCTTTCTCTGCCGAGCTGCTCTCAAGGACAACTCCCCCCAGCCTGTACAGGTGCCTGGGGTTCTTCCGGCCCAAGTGCAAAACCTTGCACTTTGCCTTATTGAACCTCATTAGGTTCACCCGAGCCCAGCTTTCCAGCCTGTCAAGGTCCCTCTGAATGGCCTCCATTCCCTCCACCGTATCGACTGCACCACTCAGCTTGGTGTCATCAGCAAACTTGCTGAGGGTGCACTCCATTCCCTCATCGATGTCATTAATAAAGATGTTAAAGAGCACCGGTCCCAAGACAGACCCTTGAGGGACACCGCTCGTTACCGGCCTCCACCTGGACATAGAGCCATTGACCACCACCCTCTGTCTGCGGCCTTTCAACCAATTGCTTATCCATCTAGTTGTCCACCCGTCAAATCCACCTCCCTCCAGTTTGGAGATGAGGATGTGATGGGGGACCATGTCAAAGGCCTTGCTCAGGTCCAGGTAAATGACATCAGTTGCCTTCCCTTCGTCCACCAATGCCGTCACTCCATCATAGAAGGCCACAAGATTAGTTAAGCATGACCTTCCCCTGGTGAAGCCATGCTGGCTATCTAGGATCACGTGCTCGTTCTTTATGTGATCAAGCATATTGTCCAGGAGGATCTGTTCCATAATCTTCCCAGGCACGGAGGTGAGACTCACCGGCCTGTAGTTACCCGGGTCCTCCCTGCTCCCCTTCTTGTAAATGGGAGTGACGTGACCCTTCCTCCAATCGTCCGGGACCTCACCTGACAGCCACGACTTCTCAAATATGATGGAGAGCGGCTCAGCAACCACCTCAGCCAGCTCCTTCAGGACCCTGGGATGCACGCCATCTGGCCCCATAGACTTATACTCATTCAGTCTAAGGAGGCACTCTCGGACTTGCTCAACCCTTACAGTGGGGAGGGATTTACCTCCTTGGTCCCCACATAGAGGTATGGGGGTGCAAGACTTAGGGACGTGAAAAAGACTAGAATCCTGGCCACCAGTGAAGACCGAGGTGAAGAACTCATTCAGCACCTCAGCTTTCTCTTCATCTGTTGAAGCCATTTCTCCTTTTAAATTTACCAAAGTAGGTACGCCCGTTTTGGCCTGTCTCTTCTGGCCAATGTACCTGTAGAAGGTTTTCTTATTGTTTTTCACGTCCCTGGCCAAGTTCAGTTCTGCCTGCGCCTTGGCTTTCCTGATCCCACGTCTGCAAGTCCGGACGGCATCCCTGTATTCTTCCCAGGTGACACAGCCTTGTTTCCAGAGCTTGTACACCCCTTTCTTCACCCTCAGTTCTCTTAGCAGGTCCTTGCTGAGCCATGCCGGTTTTCTACCTCTCCTGCCCACTTTCTTAATCAGGGGAATGGAGACCTCTTGTGCTGCCAGGAGGGCATCCTTGAAGAGCAGCCAGCTCTCCTCAACGTCCTTATCTTTGAGGGCAGCGCGCCAGGGGATCTTGGCCAGCATTCCATTGAGTAGCTTGAAGTCTGCTCTTCTAAAGTTCAGCGTCCTGGTCCTGCTCTTTACCAGGCCCACATCGCTTGAGATCACAAACTCAACCAGGGCATGATCGCTGGAGCCTAGTCATCCTCCAACCTTGACGCCTTTGATGATCTCCTCAGCGTTGGTGAGCAGCAGGTCCAGCAACGCTTGACCTCTGGTCGGTCTGTCCAATACCTGAACCAGAAAGCTATCATCAATGGATTCCAAGAGCCTTCTGGAGCTCTTGCAGCTCGCCGTGTGGTTTTTCCAACAAATGTCCGGATGGTTGAAGTCCCCCACCAGGACAAGAGCCCGTGAGGCAGACGCCTCACGCATCTGGAGCAAGAAAGCCTCATCAGCAGCCTCCCCTTGGTCAGGTGGCCTGTAGTATACCCCTAATACCAGCTGACCTTTATTAGTCCCATCTCTAATCCTAACCCACAGGCTCTCAACCTGTTCTTGACTGTTTCTCATGGGGAGCTCCTAACAGTTTATCCAATCTCTGACATAGAGAGCAACTCCCCCACCCTTCCTACCTCTCCTATCTCTCCTAAAGAGTCTATAGCCGTCGATGGCAGTATCCCAATTGTGGGAGTCATCCCACCATGTTTCTGTGATAGCAACAATGTCATAACTTTCAGAATGCATCACAGTTTCCAGTTCCTCCTTCTTGTTACTCAGGCTTCGTGCATTAGTATAAAGGCACTTCAGCCGGGCTGTCCGTCTCACCACCTTCATAAGCGATCCAGGATCCGCTAGAACAGCAGCATCCCCAGCATCCCCCTGCCCTATTCCCTCCTTTTGCACTCTGCCATCATTGCCCACAGAGTTTGGTACAATCCCTCGAATGAACCGTTCAACCCCAGTAGCCTTTATTTTGCCCCCTTCCCCCTTCATTCCTAGTTTAAAGACCTGTCAATGAGTCCCGCTAATTCTTCAGCTAATACCCTCTTACCCCTCAGGGACAGGCTGCTTGCATCAGCAGCCATCATGCCAGGTGCAGTGTAGATTGCCCCATGGTCAAAAAAGCCGAAATTCTTGTGTCTGCACCAGCTCTTAAGCCATCTATTTAAGAGTTGGGTTTTTCGGATCCACCCTGTACCTTTTCCCGACACCACGGGCGTAGAAGAAAAGATCACCTGCACCCCAGCTCCTTCTAGTATTCGCCCCATTCCCCTGAAGTCTTTCTTGATGGACCTCAGGCTTTCCTTGCCAACTTCCTCGCTGCCAGCCTGAATTATTAAAAGTGGGTAGTAGTCTGAAGGCTGAATCAACCTAGAAATTTTCTTTGAAATGTCCCTGACCCGTGCCCCAGGAAGGCAGCACACTTCTCTGCGGGTGGGGTCGGGCCGGCATATAGGGCCTTCTGTTCCTTGCAGAAGGGAGTCACCTACAACAATCACCCTTCTGTCCTTACGTGTAGAAGCAGTCTTGAGGCTTTGGGGTGACCGCTTCATCTGAGGCAACCTCGTGGGTGAATCTGTCTCCACACTCTCGCTAGTCTCCCCCTCAAGTTCCAGGGCCTCAAACCGGTTTCGCAGAGGCACCTGTGGAGCCGGGGATGGTCGGGATGGGGGATGCCCCTTCCGCCGAGCAGGCACCCGTTTCCACTCCTCCTCCCTTCTCAAATTGCTGCTGGGGGGAAGAGAGGACAGGGGGCTCGCTGCAGTGCTGCCAGCTGTCTGGTTCCCCTTTACCACCTGTTTGTGAGGTGACAGGGGCTGACATGCTCCATTAGGAGCCTCGGCTGTGTGCTGAGAACTTGAGGCTGAGAGGGACTGACACCACCAGTCAATCTCCCTCTCACACTCTTTTATAGTCCTCAGCCTCTCCACTTCCTCCTTCAGGTCAACTACGAGGCTGAGCAAGTAGTTCACCTGGTCGCAGCGAACACAATCACTGCCTCCCTCACCCAGCACTGCAAGGGCCAGGCTCTGGCACTCAGTACAACCAGAGACCTGCACACCAGCATCTCGGGTTGGGGGCTCAGTCTGAGTTTCCTCAGACATTTTGGCAGCAGCCTTCCTATAAGGCATGTGCAGGACCTCAGTCTGGGTCTCTGCAGTCTTCTTGGTTGCTGCCTCCCGTTTCTGAGAGATCGGGACCCTTGCCTGGGCCTCCTCATTATTTCTGGCAGCAGTCTTTTGCCGGGGAGCACCCATGTCGAAGCAGAATACTTACCAGAGCTGAAACAGGAAGTCAAGAGGTGCGCGAGCCCTGCTTCCTCCTGACCGTCTCTGGTGGGCAGCGACTAGTCGCTGCCCTCCTTGTGCCCGTTTAAATCTCCCGCCGTAGGCGGGGAACGCCCACACGCTGCGTCAGCGGCTGCGTCAGCTGCTCCCGTGAGAGCTGCCGGGCTTCTCCTTTACCCGGGGGCTCCCTGCTTGAAGGAACCGCCCGAGATCCCCCTTGACCACGCGGTCAGTCGCTGCTGATCGGTCCGGGACGGCTCCGAGTCAGGCGACTTCGGCGATCAGAAAGCACCAACAATAGAGAAATGTCACTGAGTCAGAAGTTTCAGTACTGCTTTTTTCACATGCACTAGAATGTATAACTTTGAGAAGTTTTGGCTCACTGATAGTTTACTCTAGAAATTGTTGACATCAACCATGTCTACTCAAATAACTGTAATATTTCTTGAACATTATAAACAAAAAAGCCACACACAAAATAAATATTTTTGTGCCACTGCCTAAATCAAAGATGCTTTTGAACACTGCCTGTACTTCCACTCCTTCATCTCAAAACAGGGACAGCAGAGTTGCTGGGAAGAATGATATAAGTAATCAGATGCATAAGCAATTTCCAGATCATCTAGTTAGTCTGTTACTTAAGGCTCCTAGTAGAAAAGAAAAATCTGAAAGCAACCATGAAGATTTCTAAATTGCAACTACGAACCTCAGGCAAAAAGTTAATACAGGACTATTAACCATTTATCAGAATTACAGTAAAATGGAACCCAAAAAAAAAAGAGCAGGATCAGGTTTAAAAAACAATCCAAAAATAACACCATTTCACAGATGGTGCAATAGTGCACTCAAACTCATTAACACAGAACATACCGACAAGCAGAAAACTAGACAGCTTTGTAGCTCACTTAGGAGAACTAATGAGATTAACAGCTTTCATTGATATGGGTAAAACCTCCAGTACACAAGCTCTTGAAAACAACTTCAGCAACTTTGAATCTTAGCATATTTGTACACGTATGAACAGGTCCCCATGAAATTATGTGAACAGATAAGAAGACATTTACTATTACATTATTTCTTTGCCTTTTAAACTTTTTTGCTCACTTTTCATCCTCAAAACATTATTTGTAATGAAAACTGAATCTGATAATAATATTCCAAAAACTACAAGTTTAGAGAACATGTTTTCTGAGCTGGTAAAACAATAAAGCTATGATAAATAATATTGTTTTTGTCCACTCATCAAAAAGCTTTGAGCTACTCAATCTAATCACATTCTCAAAGGATAACAACAACACACATGCTACTTTTATCTACACATTCTAAAACTGAAAAGTTATTCCAAAACAGTTCATACATCAAAGTGAGAGGTGAAAAGTTCTCCCATGATAGGATAATTAACAGTAGATGACTGAAGACAGAATTGCCCAGGTGTAATCCAAACAGTTATTCCTTCAAGTTAAAAAATACTGCTCAATACCTTCACAGTTTGCAATCTAAGTATGAAACTTTGGGCTGGAGGCACTCTATCTGCACTAGACACCAACAACTAAAAGCCCTCATTGTTTGTTGTTCAAGAATGACATATTTTTCCTTGACTGATTTGCTTTTGCCAGAACATAAATAAAAAATGTTCCATTCACATAAAATTGAGGCTGTTCGCTTTTTTAAAGGAAAAGACTAAGCAATTTACTTTGAAAAACCTGCCAATGTGTTTTGTAGCAAAACAGAATCAGATAAGATTTAGCAGCTCTAATGAGCTAACATATCTAGTGCAGTTAATTTGAGCTGACACTTTTTTATTTTGAAAGGGCATGCAGAAAAGGCAACATTGACAAAATGATGCAAATGCTAACATTGTAGCACATACAAACAGCAAAGGGCACAGACACTTGCATTCTCAGAGAGGAGACTGCTGGAGTGAATGTCTCTACACGTATCATAAAAATCCTACCAACAATGACAGAAAAAAAACCCAAAACAATTAGGTAAGAGTTTCTGTGCTGTCAACATATTCCAAACCCATTTTAAATAAATTACTCATAGCCACAGGGGTTGAACTACACAACTCACCGGAAGCAAAATGCAGCCACGCTCACTGTGTATCATAGAGTGGACACAAAACAGAAAATAGAAAAATGGAAAAAAAAAGCAATGGCAAATACTGTCTGTAAGTAGGATCAACACAGCAATATGCAATGCAGGTTAAACGATGGAAGTAAAGAAACAATTTCAAGGCTGAACTATTCAGTGGATAAAGAATTGGTTGGAAGGTCACAGTCAGAGGGTTGATGTCAACAGCTTTATGTCTGGGTGGAGGCCAGCCACAAGTGGTGTCTCCCAGAAGTCCATCTTGGACCTAGTACTCTTAAATCATTATCAACAACATATACATTGGGATCAAGTGTACTCTCAGCAAGTTTCCTGAATCACAGAATGGCCAGGGCTGGAAGGGACCTCAAGGATCACGAAACTCCAACCCCCCTGCTACATGCAGGGCCACCAACCTCCACATTAAATACTAGACCAGGCTGCCCAGGGCCCCCATCTAATCTGGCCTTGAACACTTCCAGGGACGGGGCATCCACAAGCTCTCTGGGCAGCCTGTTCCAGCACCTCACCACTCTATCTGTAAAGAATTTCCCCCTGACATCCAACCTAAATCTTCTCTCCCTCAACTTAAAACCATTTCCCCTTGTCCTGCAGTTATCAACCCTTTCAAAGAGTTGATTTCCCTGAAGACACCGAGTTGAGAGGTGCAGATGACATAACAGAAGGAAGGGATGCCATCCAGAAGGGTACTGAAAAACTCAGAAAGTGGGCCCATGAGAACCTAATGAGGTTTAACATGGTCAAGTGTGAGGTGTTGCATTTATGTGGAAGCAATCCCAGAAACGAGTACAGACTGGGAGAGGAACTCACTCAGAACAGCCCTGCAGAAAAGGATCCATGGATCCTGATGGACAAAAAACTGGACATGAGCCAGCAGTGTGCCCCTGCAGTCTGGAAGGCCAACTGTACCCTGGGCAGCATCAAAAGAGGAGTGGTCAGCAAGGAGAGGGGGGTGATTGTTCCCCTCTACTCTGCCCTTATAAGTCCACATCTGGAGTGATGCACCCAGGTGTAGGGTTCTCAGTATAGGAAGGATATGGAGGTGTTGGAGTAGGTCCAGAAGTGAGCCACAAAGATGATAAGAGGGCTGGAGTACCTCTCCTATGAAGAAAGGTTGAAGAAATTGAGCTTGTTTAGCTTGGAGAAGAGAAGGCTCTGAGGACACCTCATTGTGGCCTTCCAGTACTTGAAGGGAGCTTAAAAGCAGGAGACAACATGGTCTGACAGTGAAAGGATAACGAAGAATGGCTTTAAACTACATGAGGGGAGATTTTGTTTAGGTGTTAGGAAGAAATTTTTTAACTCAGAGGGTGGTGAGGTGCTGAAACACACTGCCCAGAGAAGTTGTGGATGCCTCATCCCTGTAAGCATTCAAGGCCAGGTTGGATGGGGCGCTGGGCAGCCTGATACAGTGCATGGCAGCCCTGTCCATAGCAGGAGAGTTGGAACCAGATGACTGTTAAGGTCCCCTCCAACCTAAGCCATTCTATGATTCTATGCTACAAAAACTTTTGTAAAATAGAAGCTTTGCATTACTTTTTATACAGTATAGCAAGCCATCCTGAAAGGCATTCCTTTTGTCTATCACAAGAATAGAACAGAATTCAGGTTTCCCAAGTGAAATGACAGAAACATTTCTATGGAATCATACCTCTTCATCTATGCATAATACCCACCTACGTTACTATATCAGTTCCCATTAGAAAACTGCAATCCTCTGCTCAAAACAGTTTCTTGTGTAAAATAAGCATTTTAGTGAGTGTAAGACTACTAATGTAATAAGTCTTTGGTATTTTTTGGAAGAAAAAAAAAGAAATGTCTAACTTTATTCTCAGTTTTGTTTCAACATGCTTTTTACATTACAAGAAACAGTCCCTTCTCTTCTGCTGATCATCAATATTAATGACTAGGAGTAAACAATCAGGTTATAAGATGGAAAAACACTGTTTCACAATATGCTTTGTATCTTTTTAATGGGTATTCTCTTACCTCCATCTCCTTCTTCTTCTCCTTCATTCAAAACAATAATGCAGATATGTTTCCTCAGCTGACGCATGTTAGAGAACTTCCGATTACATTTCCTACATTCCAAGCTGCCTGGTGAGACTTCAGCCACTTCTGGTCCTTCTTCTGTCCCAGGTTGAGCTTCTTCGTTCAGAACAGAGTTATTTTCTGCAACATCTTCATCCACACATAACTTCTTAGTAGATCCTTTTGGCCTGCCCCTTTTCTTCTTCACTGCAAGAAGCTCTAAGGAAAAAAAAAAAGAAAGAAAAAAAAAAGAATAAGGAAGATAAGAGCTAAAAACAAGCTATAATGCAGTCTCATAGGGTTACTCCAGTAACTGGCTAATATTCACCAGATCTTTGAAAAAGAGCAATATTAAATGAAGGTTCAGAGTCTCTACCCCTAAAGCTTAAAAAAAAAAAAAAGATTATTTTCACAAAGATTTACTTCTAAGCAATGACATTTGTTGGCATTTCTCCTAGTCACAAAGCAATAATATGTTACTGAGATTGACAGATATCAGAGTACTACAATTTTACAGAAATCACACTGCAAGCATTCTTTTAGATTATTGAATAATTGTATCAGCCAGCATGCATATTCTACGGAATTGCTTTATAGTGCTCTGACACTCCATAAAAAATATCTCATTTTAATTTAAATCACTCTCAAATAAATTGTTTAAGCAGTTGAGATGCATTCAGAGAAAAGCACTTTATCTTTTAAAACCATAACTTCATTTTTCTTTTAATAATATGAGCCAATGGCATTCTCACTCAAGGCCAGGTTGGATGGGGCTTGAGCACCCTGACCTAGTGGAAGATGTCCTGGCCCATGACATAGGAGATGGAACCAAATGGTCTTTGAGATCCTTTGCAACTCCAACCACTCCGTGATTCTATGATTCTGAAATTCCTGTGATTCTTTATTATTAACACTTTCTAGCTTCATGCTCCTATCTCTCGCTTCGGACTGCTCTGATCACTCCTTCATAGTTACTTCAAAAGCAACTCTGCTATCAGACTCTCACAGACATAAAGAGTGACAGAACCAGTTAGACCAGCATAAAACTTCTAATTAATGAAAGCCAATACTAAGAGAAGAGGAATTTTCCAGATAGCGTCCAAATGCTTTTCAGAAATTTCATCCAAGCTATCAGTTACTCTGGTGTAATTGTTTATACAATTAAAAGAGTTGTTCTTTATCTTTCTTGTTAATCTCCAGCACTTTTTGTTCTTTATGCTGTACGATTTGAGGAATTACCTGATTATTACTGTATGTATTTTAATTACTTTGTATCTGCTCTTCTGCAAGAAGCTCAGTTCATCAAGAGCAAAGCATGCTAGCTTCTCAAGCATGTATTTGCTTCTGAGCATGCATCTGGTAAAATATCAGATCTATTTCTGCATAGTTCTGAGAAAGAAAAACTACTGTGCATGTAGAAGAGTTTCTCTGATGGTATATGGAGGAACAGGAGGGAGTCAAGCTTCTTCCAGCCTTTTAGCATTCGTTTTATCAAATATTAGACACCTATGGTCTTTTATATTGAACGAACATAGAAAGCACTCTCCAGAATGCACTTCAGATCATATCAGGCCTGAATACTCTCTGGATCCCAGGGTGACTGGGGCTGCCATTTAAGAGCCTTCAGTAATATGCACTGACGTTCAGCTTTGAAAATTGAAAAGCAAAGACTTTGATATAGCCACTGTAATTGCAAAAACAAAACACAACGACCAACAAGCAAAGAACAAAAAAACTACAGTATAATGTGCACAAAAAATAGCTAAGTGTGCTAAAGTGCTAAGTGAAATAGAACATGTATGAAGTCCCGGTCAGCCATCATCTTTGTAATATCATAGAGAAAAACAAAGGACTAGCAAGTTTTGCCAGTAACCCTGTATTCAGTGCTTTAGAAAGAAAAGGGAAAAAAAGGAAATCTCTTGTACATGTCAGCTTATGATGACAACAGCAAAGAGGTCCCTGAAAGCATTCTTACCATTCATTCCCAAAATATGAGACTCGTGCAAAAAATAAAAATCAAAAAGGTATGGCTGTTCTCTCTCTCTGCTTGGCACAGATGGGAAAAGTATGAATTACGTCTTCTGGCTTCACAGAGAGAGAAATGCCCAGTAATTAAGTAGTCGTTGCAATTCCAAACGTGTGAAAAGGTCTTGAGATTATTCAAGCTAAAGCAGACTGGCAGTGTAACTCATAAATTTTCCTCCACGTGAAAAGCTTACAGTGTTTTTATTCCAGGAATTTTCACCAAAACCAAAGATTAAGAATCATTTAAAGCTTTTTATCAAATATTTATAAGCCAGGAGCCTATTTTCTATCTCGTAAACTGAGACTGACAATATAAAAGTCCCCAAAATCATAAAAGAATAAATAATTTAAATACATATGATTTTCAAGCAGATATGCCAAAAGCCCCTGCTAAATTGCTTGACTCAAAACATATGGAAAAATAAATGACCTCAAGGAATCTAAAGGAAAGATGATGCAAGAGAACAGGAGGTGGTAGGAGCATCATTTCTAAATCTGTTCAACACTTCCCTTAAGTATTTCAGACGAACAAAAACCCACACAGAGAGACCAGTTTTGAGATAATCATGTAACTGATATCACGTGAACAAGAAAGCATTCTGTCTTATTACATTGGTGTTTGAGTACCCATCTACTTAAATATGTCATAAGAAAACTAAAAGCTCCATTACAAATGAAAAAAAAAAAACATCACTTTTCACACATCACCTTTTGCAACTATTCACGAGCAGCACTCTGAATTTCTGTGCTACTGCACTCCAGAAGGTGTCAATTACCACCAAAAAGAGAAAGGTGATTTCAATACCCTCAAAACTTGTTACCACTGTAAAAAAAAAACAGTATTTGATGCCTTGAGCTAAAGAAATTAACTTGCAATTAAAAAAAACAACAACATTTCAACGTCAACCTGCAAAAAGGTCAAATTGCCCATGTGTGAGGCACAGTATGAGAAATGCAGATATCGCTTAAGTTACTATAAGTAATTAAATCCCAGGGCTTGAGGAGTGAATATAGCCTCTGGGTATAATGTTCTTTTCTTTCTTTTTTTTTTTTCACATTACTCAAATAAAAATGAAAATTGCTAAAAGAGATTCAGCCCTTGCTGACTGATCTAAAGTAAATGAAAAAGAGAACAGTGTTTTCATGTTACAACAGAAATGGAAACAAAATCCTGTTTACAAACAGAACTTTGAGAAGTGCTCCTTTAGAAGGTCGGTGGTGGATCCCTTTCTGTAGACTATGAAATTGTAGTTTCTAATGGTGCGGCAACCAACGTAAAGAATATGTAAATTTACACCTGTTTGTAAATGATAAATGAGCTTACCAATTACCAGTAGAAGAATAGTCAACAGTTATCAGACATTTTAAAAGGCCTGCTGTATAGGTAGCAGCATACACTGGAACAGGATGACTCGTGGACAACTGATAGAATCACCAAAACTTGCTCCTGTTCTTTCCTCCTTCCTGATCAATCCTCAAGCCACTTTAAATTAACAATGCCTGAATTCAATTTTTAATGATGCACATGACCATAAATTCCAGCTGTTCCCCCATCCAGCTTGCCACCAGCTATCCATTCACACTGCATTGTACTAACCACAGTTCAAAGCACCACCTAAGATGACCTAGGCATAACAGTTGAGCACTACATTGTCATTGACCTGTTAGCAAATAAGCAAGCCAATGAGAATGGTCACACCTTGCTAAAAGGATGTATTAAAGCACTTACTTCAAGAATGCTTGGTGGGAAGCTCAAGTTTTAAATCGATCATCAGAAAGATTTTTATAAGTGGGATCTTATTCCACAACTGCCTTTGCTGTTTCTAGGTATTTTTACACCCACCACAGATTCTCTGAAATCAATCTTTATGTTAACTAGTATTGGATGTGCAATGGCAATATTCTGAGAAAACATTCTGTGCTATGCTATATAATTATGTACTCAATGGCTCTAAAAAAGGCATTTCAGAAACAGGACATGGAAATAAACTATACAACTCTACTTCTATACTGTTCTTTCACAGTAATTATTCACATAAGCTTCTCAAAATCAGTCTGTTTAATAATCAGCTATCTCAGAAATATTCAGAATATTTCCATTTATGAGGCCTTCTGTTTTGATACAGCAGAATTCTGTTTAATCATTTCCTTGAAGTTAAAGTAAGCAACAACAAATACATACACACTATTCTTAACTCTTCATACACTGAAGTAGATCATAGCACTCCAGCAGTGTGGATTTTGTTGGGCTTAATGATGTGGTTGTACAGTGGTTGCACTGATTGCCTCAAAATCAAACTCAACCAAAACTGGTTCACTAAGGGACAACAACCTTAGAGACCAGAATTTTCCAAAGTCACTTTATTACACACAGGGAAATGCATCAAATGGATGAAACTATACACTGTAATCATATTTTTTCATTGGTTTTCTACTCCCTCAGTCTGAAGTGCATGAGTAATTAGAGTCACAGATGTACGAAACAACATTAAGAAAACCAGCTTAATGCCATAATAGGGCAAATATCCCTGACTCTGGAAAAGTGGAAGATACAATAAATCCCTATCAAACAGTCCTTTTCCTCCAAACCCATATGTGTAGCTTAGCACAGTCACTGAGCTGATAGCTACAGCATGACTCAAGCCAAAATTTGTCAGAAGTTGCAAAATGATTGTAGAAGTGTTTGCATGAACAACCTGGCCAAATGGCAATGGCTGGGTGCATTATGTAACAGTAAACCATTTTCATCTGTCAGCTACATAAAAAACAAGCTCATCTTCTTTTACATAAATGATTACAACAGTACATGCTGTATTCACAATCTGCTGCACGAGGGGTCACACAAAAACAAGCAAATATGGATGAAAATCCACAACTCCTTGCAAACGTAACAGTGACCACACATCCTGGTACCCAGGAACAGCTCTCTGCCCTGCAGCCTCAACAGATGCTCCAGCTGTAGCTGGTCCTCTAGTCAGGATAAGGCTGCTCTTTTTTATGTGACCTTAAGGAGTTATACCTCTTGTGGAAAATTTTTGTATTTATATAATAACTTCTTCCAGTTCTCATAATCAATAGATAAGGCCTGAAAACAGTGCTGCAGAAAACACGTATCCCATAATGCAGATACAGCCTATAACAACAATCTATCAGGGAATAATATTACAAATAGATGAACTTAGGATCATCCATGCTGCTCCTCAAACACTACCAACCTAATTAAGTAAAAAAGTAAAAAGGCAAA
Organism: Phasianus colchicus; assembly: GCF_987193195.1. NCBI lineage: Eukaryota > Metazoa > Chordata > Aves > Galliformes > Phasianidae > Phasianus > Phasianus colchicus. Next base: position 87,890,796 of record NC_143438.1, read on the forward strand.
TAGCTTTGACAGGCACTTTGAAAGAAAACTGAGATCATTACAGAAAGTTATGAATAGAAATCCTACAGAAAAGTAGAGTACGAGTGATAACTGTGAAGCAGTAAATATCTGTCATTTCCCAAACAAAGTTGCTATACTCCAGAGCAGAACAAATTGTGATCTATCCATAATCTTCACCGCAGCAACATTTGCCTGGTCCCCTGATTCCACAGCACTAGCATCACCTGATCAAAGCAGTTAGGACAAATCAAGTGTAAATATATCATGATCTAATTATGGGAAAGTGGTGTGACTAACTAAAATTCAGCAGAGTGTATTACCAATAAAATAACTTCAGAGTAATAAACATGTAATACCAGCATTTTACTTTTTCACAGTACTTAGAAAATCATTGATTTAGTATTCAGGCAGAACACAGCTCCATTAACAACTCAACATTCACTCATCTATACCGATTCCAAAGTAAACACGTTTTTTACCTATACTTGGAAGAAAAACTGTTTTCAAAGGACAAAAATATGTTCATCTATCAGGCAACTGAAAGGAAACTGTTCCATACTGTCATTCGTAAGTCACTTCTCCCTTCAGTGAGAATACTGAATCACTAAAAATTAAAGAAGGGTCCACAGAGAAAAAAAAAGGTATACTAAAACCTTATATGCTACAGATTTCATAACAGAAGGGGAAATTTCCAAACTCCTACATTCTGCTATGAAGTTCCCTAATTATTTAAACAGAACGCTGAAGAACAGAACTTCAGAATACACTACTCTCATCTCCAATTAATTTGTGTAATGAGAAAGATTTATTATTTGTTTATATTATAGTAATATCTTAGTATCTTTTTGATGTGAGTAATTCACTGTGACATTCTTACTAAAAGCAGAATGCCAAAGAATTAGACCAAATAATCCAAATAAGGCAGAACCGCACAATCACATCAGATGATGCAAAGTATTGACCAAGAACAATGAAAATGGTAACTTTAAACACAAATGTTTTATTTTACATAAGTAGATTTACAAAGCTATGCTCTCAAAAGCTGCTTAGGTCTGATTTCTGCTCATTCAGATCTTTATGGTAATTACATACTATTTCAATGAATGTGTGATGCTCATCTTACAACATACAACAAAAAAAGTGCTGACAGTTCCTGCCACAAATACAACAAGTTGTTTACAGAAGAGCCTTTTTACTCACAGGAATAAGAATGTATTGCAAGGTACCATTATCACCATGCTCAGAGATACAGCTTAGTGAAGGGGTAACGGGACACTAAAAAATCCAAAAAGGAAGATGGATTCTGCATAGCTGAGATACTCATTCTGTATAATTAAAATAAAATTAGAAGAGATTTTGAAATTTGACGCAGATCTGATATTTATTCACCTTCCTATGAAGCAGTGTTTATTTTAGGCATAGTGTGATATGATAATCTGATGCAAACTTTCCCTCACCAGCCATCTGAGGAGGTAACAGCTGAACACTATGTGACCAGTTATTAGAAATAACTTCTTACATTCATGAAGTCAAAGTACCTACTGAATTACTGCTGGTAAGCAAAGGAAGAAATGCCACACTCAAATGTTAATGATAAAAATATTCGTTCAAGTGTGATAATTAGAGTGGGTTATTTTTTTTCCTTGTAATCAGCAATCGTAATTATTAAAGACTTTAGAAATCTTGGTAGTTGTATTAAAACAAGAGCTTTGCCAACAACATGAATCCATTATTCAAATCAGGGTGTAAAACAAAGTCTGAATCATTTTGTACCCATTGCTAATACTACAAGGGATTGAAATTATAATCGCTTAAAAATAGTCATGAATGTTATTTCTTTAATTGTAGAGCAACATCAAACTTTGCCTACAAGAATTTTTTTTTTAGTTTACTAGAACTAATATCAAAGCACAGTAACAAATTATGAATCATGCCGCTGCCTCCTCAGAACAAACTATTAATATTATCTGAAATTCCAAAAGCAGTAAGTTTTGTAACTCAAAGCATTTCACCCCCTTCCCTTTCCCAGCCCACGGTGCTCTGGCTGCTTGCCTAAGAAAACTGAACTGTCTGGCACTTACACTCCTTCCGCTGCTTTTAGAGCCTCAAATCAAAGCTCTAGGAAGCAGACTTTGCTGTACTTGACATTTAAAATTAATGGAGCACTGTAATCATCCCCTGTCACATGCTGCGTTTATCCATGTCCATCCTCTGATCTAATCTGCACTAAATGAAATTCATGTTGGCAGCATGTGGTGAAAACTGTATAAACAAGCTATGTAAATTGTACACAGAATGAAGCACCACGAGACCACAGGTTTCATTAAAAAAGCCTAAATGACTGTTCGAAAATTACATTTTACTCAATTTATCAAAGTACCTTCTCCATTTCTGTTTATGTCCGTTGGTGCTGTTAGAGGCTGGAGTGGAATAATGATGTCGTCCACATTAGTCCCTTCTTCTGAGTGCTTTGCAGAGACGTGAGACAATAGTTCTGACTGATTTGGTGAAAATAAGTTACAAAGCTTACACATGAAGATGGAATTGATCCCTGAAAAATAAATTCAAAAAAAATAAGTTAATATTTCCAAATTTGGTCATTTATTCTTATTACCAGTAGTTACGGAGGTTTTGATTCTTTTAATACAGCTAATAAATTTGTTACACCATCAAACGTTACAGCATCAAATGAAGGCATTCGTAATGAATCACAAAATAAATTTAAGAAATGGTACGACTTCTACCCAGACTCTCACAAGCCAGAAAACTTCTCCTGACTAAGATCTAAGAAGTGCTTCATCCCTCAAGGTGTTCAAGGCCAGGATGGATGGGCCCCCAAGCAACCTCATCTGACAGATGGCAACCCTGCCTGCAGCAAGGTGGATGGTGCTAAGTGATCTCTGAGGTCCCTTCCAACCCAAGCCATTCTGCTACTCTGAATGGAAACAGGATAGATGAAGTCATTTTTTTCCCCACTTCCAGCCTTACACAATGCCACAATTTCAGTTTTTCAAACATTTGATAAACAGAAAATTGTTTTAGACATGAAGTCATTGCCCAGATTTGGTGTATATTGCATTGGTACAAACCTAAAACATTCTATCTTTCACAAAGTAGCTCTGCAATACAGAGAAGCTCAGCTCCATGTCTAATCAAAGGTCATGGACCTCACTACTCTTTCCTTTACTTTTCAAGTGTATTCAACCTTAGAACTTACCTCACATAGGCACAAATCTAATTCTCTAATCACCTATTTAAGTACCGGAAACACAAATAGATAGAAATGTTTGTTAGAAAATAAAGGCATTTGATATCAAATGTATGTTTTGTTACACCACTTTTTCCTTTACTCACTGAGCTAATTACCAATTATCCTCAGTTGTGGCTCTGCCACTAACAAAAGAGTGGGGAGGAAGGTGAGAACATCTGCAATGCTCTACACCACAAAGTCTTGCATCCTATCACAGCTATGCAAGCGTAGTGTCTTCCTTTCTCCTTCTTCCCATTCACTTTAAAGCTACACAAACATGTTTTCTTTCAAATTTGGAAAAATATCAGACCTCATCTTGAGTCATCAACCTACATGGAGAAAAACAGGGAGGAAAAGGTGGAAAATTTAAGGAAGGAAAAGGGAAAAAGAAGTTTTACACTCAAAGCAAAATATCACATTGCAACCTGGGTCAGCATTAATTACATGTGACACCAAGAGAAATATCAAGATTCCATATACTTTGACATACAAGTTCGATGAAAAATTCCTTTTAGTTCTCCAAAATAATACCAGACAAAACAGTGAAAACTTATGAAATAGCAGTAAATGAAGAATGTCATTGAAATGTATATTGGTCAATGCTTTAAAATGAAATTCGCTGTGATGCCTTGACTTTTGAAGTCACTGCTTCCTTCTGTTTCTAAAGAAACCCCCAACAACCAGGAGCCAACTCAGGCATGCTGGTTCCTCAGCTATGTACAGTAAGCCCCAATCCATCCATCACTTTCAGTTTCTCCTCTCCCTCTGTCCCCCTAAGGAAAACAAGGACACGCCTTCACTGAAAGCAAGCTGGAACAGCAAATGCTATCTGAGATACAAACTAAAACTCACATTAGCCAATCAATACAAAAATACAGTGATTTTCTGTGAACTTTGGGATGAATCGGGGAGGGAAGAGAACAGGAAAGCTGTATTTTAGAACTAATAACAATCCCAAACAAAGATCATCAGCCCTATTCAACCTTATTATCCTCCCTTTATGACATAACATGCGGTTCACAACACTCAAGAAAAAGCTTTTGAGTGTCAAGAATACCAAAGGTGGCACTCATTTACACTGCTGTAACAAAAACAACATAATCCTTAGAGACAGTACAAATACCTCAAAGCTAAAAGGCGTAATACACCTCCATTTCTTAACATAGCTCTGAAAAACAGCCCACAAACTATTCCTGTTGTACAAATATGCTGTATCCTACACACATGAGCAGCAATGTAAAATGTATATTATACTCACTATGGTCTTATGAGCAAGGCTCCTTCTCAGCCATTCTGCTGTCTTGAGCACACACGCTTTCTTATTTTGATTGTGCTAAGGTTATAATGGAAACGTTCCTTTGAATCAGTTCTGCTCTGTTCTTTAGCATTATTCTTCTATTAAAAACCCTGTTATTAACCCAGTGATCCACGACTTTCCTAAATGCATGTTTAATATTCCCAGTACAAAACCTCTGATTATCTAACAAACAGCTTAATCACACCTGAACTCTGAAACTCCACAATGCAGTGGACACTTCTGTTTTGAGGCTTTATTTGCCACTGTTCCTGCTTCCTGACTGCCAGCTGTGTTCTCTGGAAGTCCAGGCTCACTGTTCTTTGTCTCTCCCCTCAACAGCTGTTATCAGTGCTCTGCTTAGAAGTGAGATTGAAACAAAATAGAGGAAGAAAAGGAGGTCAGAAAGCAGAGGATAAGCTGTACTGATCACAGGCCTAAACAATTAGATTAAAATAAGTAAATGATAACCAATTAACCGTTTGCTAATTAGGTGGTATAGCAATAGAGTAATGAATTACAGTCAATTAAGTGTAAAAATCAAATAAGCAAAAAGTCAATTAACTATGCAGGGAATCAACGATTAAGTAGTGGATAATTAATTATGTGGGAAATCAACAGAGCAATTAATTAGGCATCAATTAAATATGCAGATAATGAAAGAAATATTAATCAAGTATGCAGGTAAACAAACAAGAGTAGTTTCAGCCAAAACCAATCTGAAACATTCCACCTAATAAGCTTGCTTTGTGTTAATTCATTACCTTCAGTTTGCCCATATAAACTCTGTGTATATTGAAATAAATGTTACCAGTTACATTTTTCTTAAATTGAGAAGTAGCAAATTAAGCTATAATGTAACTGAAAGCATTTCAATATTTTTTTCCATTATTCCAAAGATCTCAGGGTACTTCTTAATTAGACAAAAATAGTTCTTTACACTGAGCATGTGCACAGCAAAGGGAGATTAACCAATGGATCGCTGGAGACAAAAGCAGGCTGGGAAACAAGCTTCCTCATTCCCAACTCCCTTCTCAAAGTTTAAAAGCATCTGTTCTGCTTCTCTTTAAACCTGCAGGAGGAACCATTTATATTAGAAACATTACTGAAAGTAGAATTATTTATGGAATATATATACTTTTGATCACCATGAGTCAAAAACTAAGGAAGAGTTCATTGTAAGAAGTCACAAAATTCCCTATAGCACTAAGGACAGGCTGGGGGCTGGGTTATGTTTTGCTTTTAAATAATTGTTTTCATGAGAAACACAAAAAAAGTAAACAGAAGAGAGATTATCCATCTGTGTTTATATGTCATAAATCATTCTAATGTATCCAAAACTTTTCAGCAGCTATTTAATACTGACAGCACTTAAAAACTTCTGTAATCCCCTTTAAAGCTCTCCAGCAGTTAAAAGGAACTAGGACAAGAGGGAATGCCCTCAAGCTGAGCCAGAGGAGGTTAAGGTTGGATATCAGACACTGGAATGGCCTGCACAGGGAGATGGTTGAGCCACTGTCCCTGGAGATGTTCAAGAAACATGCAGATGTTGTACTGAGTGACATGGTTTAATGAGCAATATTGGTGGTAAGCGGATGGTTGGACTGGATGACCTCAGAGTTCTTTTCCAACCTTAATGATTCTATCAACTCCATAGTTAAATACAAAAATAAAAGTTCACCTGTTCAACCTTCCTAAAATATACAGTAGTTTAGAATTTACATAACCACTTGTTTCAATCTGAACTTAAAGATAAAACAAACTCTGCTTCAAATCCCTGACAATGTTCTGCAAGTAAACTTGTATTACATCCTGAGACTAGGAAGTTTTTTGGCCTTGGGCTTTTTGCTGGTTTCTTTTGTGGCAATTAGGTATTTATTGTATTATAGACTATTAGTAATCCAAATAAATAGGTGGAGTATAATGTATATAACAGATTTCTTTCCACCTTCAGTATATGTAATACAAACTTTACTCTCAGTTTAGTAACTCTCTGGTCTCTCAAGTTGTAGTAATAATACCTACTTCCTTTTCTTTTTTTTTTTTTTTTACCCTCACCTCCTGCTAGTATGAAATGAGAAGGCTGGCAGCTCTGTCTGCAGCAGGGGGGTTGGAGCTTGATGATACCTGAGGTCTCTTCCAAGCCATTCTATGACTCTTTGATTTTGATTTTAATAAATCCCTTCCTCTCTCCAGCATCTTCCAGCCTATCAGACTCTCCTCTCTCCCTGTTCCTCACAAGGCATTTCCAAGCTTCAGCTATTCACTTTAAATTACACTTTAATACCCAGACTTTTTTCTGTGCTTTTCCCCTGATTTGAATACATCATCGCTCATTCTCAGCTAACAATCATAAAGGCAAACTGAGCACCCAGTTTTCATGACATTTGTACAGGTCAGAACTAAAGCTATCAAGCACAGGCTTCACTGGGATATTACACTGTACAGCTACCAAACACTGTCATGCAATCCTGGCAGGAGACTCAAGCACTCTTTACTTCATGTTAAGTACAAAAGCACACCTTTATTTCATAGAATCAAAGAATCATAGAATTGTTTGATTTAGGATGGACCTTTAAAGGTTATCTAGCCCGACTCCACATTATTTCCAGCATTAAAACCCAGCGACATCACAAGACACCTTTTGTTTTCTCAAGAAATGCTTCTTAAACTGAATATAAGGAAAAAGTTTTTTACAATAAGGGTAGTGAGGCAAAGGAATAGGTTGCCCAGAGATGTGGTGGATGCCCCATTCCTAGAGACACTCAAGGTCAGGCTGGATGGGGCTCTGAGCAACTCAATCTGGCTGTAGGTGTCCCTGTTCACTGCAGGGGAGTTGGATCAGATGACGTTTAAAGTCCATTCCAACACAAAAGGTTCTATGATTCTATGCACAGCACAGATGATGACAAGTTACTGATGGGCTACCAAGAAACAGCAGGCACAGCTTTGGAGTAAGCTACCTGGACTTCGTAAGAAAGGAAAAGTAGAAACAAGATTTGAGAGGGGCTGTGGGACAATGTAAAACAGATGAAGGAATCTGTAGAGGAAGGAGGAATGGAAAATGATATATAAGGGACTGATCACACCCAGTGCCTTACCACTGCAGTCTGTCCTATTTCTCATTAAATCCTTTCACAATAATCTTTCTGTGTAATCCCACTGTCTGCTCCTCATATTCAAGTGCCAGCTTCTGGAGGGACCAGCAAAAATGGATCTGGTGCAGTGTCTGCAATCAGACTGGGGCTTTATCTACCAGGCCATGGTGCTTGCCAATATAGAGTGGTGAGGCTTGTCGGTTCCGGACACTCGGATGGGACTGGCATGTGTTCCAGGAGCAGCATAGAGAGAACAGAACGTGTGTGCTTTCACTACTTAAACCTCTATCAGCTGAACAAGAGAAAGACTCAGCTCTTTACTTACATTACATGTGAATCCTCTATGCAAGCACTGTCGAAAGCAGTGCCTTGTCTGTGGAGCCTACCAGGTTGGTGCGAGTGATACATTCTCAGCTTTGTTCCTGGCTGAACTTACAAATGGGAAAGCATTAGCTGTGTGCACCATCCTGGGACCATCAGGTAGGGCTCCAGCAGACAGGTAAGAGGAAGACTCCAGTCTGCAGAGTTAGTTAGAATATCCCCTATCAACAACATTATTTCTAATCCTTCTCCAGCAAGTTTTATTTCCTTAAGGTGCGCTACTCTCCAATCTCCAAGCCCCTATCAATAAAAGCAGCCACACTTGTGAATCAAGGAAAATCAAATCCCATGGTCCCACACACAAATATACCTCAGTAGAATCACAGAATCACAGACTCATAGAATGGCCTGGGTTGAAAAGAACCACAATGATCATCGAGTTTCAACCCCCTGCTATGTGCAGGGTCGCCAACCCCCAGACCAGGCTGCCCAGAGCCACATCCAGCCTGGCCTTGAATGCCTCCAGGGATGGAACATCCACAACCTCCTTGGGCAACCTGTTCCAGTGTGTCACCACCCTCTGTAGGAAAAACTTCCTCACAGTATCTAACCTAAACCTCCTCTCTCTCAGTTTAAGACCTTTCCCCCTTGTCCTATCACCATCCACCCTCATAACCAGCTGTTCCCCCTCCTGTTTATATGCTCCCTTCAAGTACTGGAAGACAAGATTATATCCAGGGATAACAGCCTGCTTAAAACTCAGCAATAATTTCCAAATGTTCCTAAAACAATTTCTTACTACTGTAAAAACAAAAAATATACCTAATAGCATAGAAATGCCTGCAATTAGCTAATGCAAATGGTACAATAAAAGCAGAAGCCAACTGTAGCTTCATCTACCGGCAAAGCACTGCACTAATGACAGCCCAACAAGCTTATCAAAAACAGATGGTTGAGCTACTTCAATACCTGACCTGCTCACTACCTTGTCCTTCTTGCAGTACTGTACTGCATTCTGTCTTCAAACCAGCAAGCACTCAATCACAGCACTACTAGACACAAGCTGTCTTTATTCAACTGAGTTAAATATTCATTATAACATGAAACAATATAATTATACACTAACATGGAAATTACTGAGGAAATACAAGGGTTTTTGTTCAAGTTTCAAATGCAATAAAAATAATAGTACCTATCATATCAGAAGGTGGGCACGGTTCTGCCAATAAATGTACTGTGTTCATTAAAGAACTCTTCCTACACAAAAGCTGAGCACGTGGGATATTATAGTGTTCAAGAAAAAATAAACAAGACTTTTTCTTTAGGTAGAAGCATTCAAATCTTGTAAACTGAGACAGGGAAGATTTAGGTTAGATATTAGGAGGAAGTTTTTCACTCAGAGGGTGGTGATGCACTGGAACAGGTTGCCCAAGGAGGTTGTGGATGCCCCATCCCTGGAGCCATTCAAGGCCAGGCTGGATGTGGCTCTGGGCAGCCTGGTCTGGGGGTTGGTGACCCTGCACATAGCAGGGGGTTGAAACTCGATGATCATTGTGGTCCTTTTCAACCCAGGCCACTCTATGAGTCTATGATTCTATAAAATAATAGTTCACAGAAGAGCAACATACAAAAAGGCAATAATTTGTGTTTAACAGGCAGAATTATTTTTCAGTAAGAAAATCAGTTTGAACGACACACAGAGCAATCGACATCTATGTCACAAGGAGTTATGATATTCCACCCTAAAGTCAAATACATTAACAGTATTTCTCCCAGCCATCAGATCTGATTTGTCTGTTCATGTTAGGGATTTTTTTTCCCCATTTTTCAGAACTATTTCAGAAATGTAAAATTTTTCAAAACACATTGGGATGTATCTCTGATTATTATTGCTTCACTGAAATGACACTTCTTAAAACCAAGATCTATTTTATTCTTTTTGAAAAAGAAAAGAAACAAACAGTCTGAAACGCATGAGTGCACGCCCTAAATATCTGCAAGTAATCAGTACTACTTCATCATTTCAGTAAAATGTAAATAACTGTCAGCTGCATTTTTCTATCCTAAAAAAGAATCTCTAAATGAACCTAAGTTTTGATTACATACATTTTAGCCTCAAAAAAAGCTGTATTTTGCCACAGATTTATTCGCTAGACCTCTTCCTTCACCTTACAGCGTTTTAGTTATCATTTTAATAAAGGCATTGGTATATAATAATTTTATTTATCTTCATTTGATAGAGTTGAAAAAAAATCAATCAATGAATCAGTTTCCTGCTGTTTTCTGCGTTTTGATTCATCAAACATCAGGGGTGAAATACAGCATATCTAAAGCCAAAAAGCATTATACTCATTAGAAACACATAAATAAATCTCCCACTACTTGCTAACACCAGAGCAGCAGCATCTCAATAACTCCCCCTGCAAATGGCTCACAGCAGCTCAGCCTAACAGCACCTATGTTCAAAACTAACAACTGCAGCAGAAGCAGCAGGCCAAGAGAACAGAATGTTATTGCAGGGCATTCTAAACAAAAGGAGCACCTGATCGTCCCAGCTTGTAGCTACTAACTGAACTAATGTTAATTGAACTGAGCTGCTAACTGCCCATGGAACTGATTGTTAAATATCACAAACGTTTCTCATTTTGGCCTAAGAGAAAAAATTATGGAAATGTTGATAAAGGACACATTCCTGGAAAAAATTAAAGCACGCTAAAATTAATTCCAATTAATATTATTTTAAATAAAACCTGATGATATCCATTCAGTATCTTTTCCTAAAAGGACCTCAAGCTTACTTTCCTGGATTAAATACTTTTATTGAGTTTGCCAGATGCTACAGAGAGGTGCAGGGTTTCAGAGTAAATTACAATGAGGGTGTTGGAGTTTCTAGGTAAGAAACAAGCTTCATGTACAAATGATACACTGCGAATGTATTATAACAGAGAAAACAAAAACTGGGTAAAAAGGCACAACTTAAGTTGGTGCTATCAACCATTTAGAACACAACTATGTGACAGCGCTGCCGTGAGCTGTGCTGATAGCTCCATCTGTGCCTAAGGGAACACGACAAGTCGAGGATGAAACAACAAGAAGTGATGGGCTCCAATGGGCTCAATCAAGATGTAAGGGGTTATGGAAAAGTTCTGAACAGAAGATGCTAAGGGTAGGTGGCAAGTGTGACACCACGCAGATCAAGGTGACTCACCCTGAAGTGATAAATCATAAAGACTATTTTCAAATGAAAGGTGAGACAGAAACAACGGGAGACAACAAAGAGCACAGAGTTGAGACAAACCGCTCTTTTTGTTTCTCATTTCTTTGTAGCTGCCTCAAAAAATAACTGACACGCTACTACAATAACTCAACAAGCCTAATAAGGTGTCAGAACCGGAATGCTGAGCCATAAACAAGGCTACTGACTGACAGGCATCCAAACAAGATTCTGAAAAATACTGTTCTAACACCAGTGGGATAATGCAAAATATAAAGCAGAAGGGAAACAAAGCAGGATGCACTGTTTGTGAGGCAGTGCTGCCTGTTAGGGGAAGCTTAGGGCCAAATCCTATTAAGAGACTTTGCCAAAAAGCAGCAGAATCTCTGAAGACCGAAACGCACACCCTGTGCACAGAGGAGCATTAGGATGTGTTAGCAACAGCCTGAGCATGAGAGTAAGAACGACTGACACACTGCAGGAGATGTTACAGAGACACAAACAACACAATTTAGGTTTCAATTACCCCTATGCAAACTGGTTAAATGTCAGGTCAGAATACAATAAGAAAATTAAATGTTTGGACACCATCAACAGCTACTTCACCCAGCACATAATCAGAGAAATAATCAGAGAACAGTTCTTGACATTATCAGAAGTAAAACAGGACCACGTTCAATGGAACCCTACTTGAGACTTGTTCTGCAATAACAACTCAAGTACTACTCAAAAATCCTCTACAGAAGTGACAGAAAGTCAAATGTTTGTGTTTAACAACGTGAACTACATAAAGATTAAAAGCATCTTTAACAGAAGAAAAACAAGCAACAAAAAGCATTCTAAAAAGTTAAATCCTTGAAAGCAGCGTGAAGATTATTTAAAAGCATCATACTCAAAGGTGGGTAGCGATAGCACACAACACAAATGCAGCCCTTAACACAATTCTGTTGCTACAGCATTCAAATCTTTTATTCTTTCACCAACAGAAGACAGTACCTTTGAAAATTCACAAATACTGAGTATTCCACACTGTGTGGACTTGCTTTGGAGTTGTCTAACTCATCACCAGAAAGCAGAACCTGCATCGTGACATGTGATGAAGCCAGTCCAGGAGGGAAAAGGCACCAGGCCTTCATCTCCCTCCTCTACCTGAAGTGCATCCTTCCACTCTCACAGTACCAAAGGCACGGGATTTGCAGACTCCATTGGCAAAAGAAAGCTGACCTCTGGTGCTTAATTAATTGGTGCTTAGCTAAGGAAGACAGATAAGTCTGTCTTTTTTCCTCTTACTCACACTAGATTTATGTAACTTTACAGAAGCACTTGTAGAAGTTCTTCAAAAGATACTGCCTGCATACATACCTGAATACACGAGCTTCAGAACTGGATTAAAAGAGGGGTTCTAATAACTAGTTCAGGCCAACAAAAAAGCCTTCTCTACAAATGGTTTTAAATGAAAAGCCTGACAAAATAAGGAAATTAGCTTTACAGCAGAACTTGACAATAATCAACTTATCAAAAGAGAAGAATAAAAAAAGCTTCATCATTAAAAAAACAGAGATACCTACGCTCACATGAAAACTTCACCTTTTCAATGTTGTAACATCGCCCTCATGTGGATAAATGCAACAATACAGCAGTTAACACAAAAATCCTTTACCTGCATCACCAGACATAACAAAATCATATTGGGTGGCTCAGGCAGCAAGGCTCTGAACCTGATTTCTGGAGCACACCTGACAGAATCATTAAGGTTGGAAAAGACCTTAAGATCAAGTCCAACCATCAGCCCATTACCACCATGCCCACTAAACCATGTCTCCCAGTGACACATCTCCATGTTTCCTGAACACCTCCAGGGACGGTGACTCCACAATCTCCCTAGGAACCCTGTCCCAATGAATAGCCGCTCTTTCAGAGGAGAAATTAGTCTAAATATCCAACCCGAACCTTCCCTGGCACAACTTGAGGCCATCACCTCTTGCCCTATCACTCTTACCTGGGAAAAGAGACTTGTAGAGAGTGCTAAGATCACCTTTGAGTGTCCTCTTCTCCAGACTAAACAACCCCACTTCCCTCAGACACTCCTCATAAGACTTGTGCTTCAGACCCTTCACAGCTTCACTGCCCCCCTCTCTGGACACGCTCCATGGCCTCAGTATCTTCATTGCAGCGAGGGGCCCAAAACTGAACACAGCACTCGAGGTGAGACCTCACTGGTGCTGAGTACAGGACAATCACTTTCCTGCTCCTGCTGGCTGCACTATTTCTGCTACAACTCAGGAAGCCATTGGCCTTCTTGACCACCTCAGCACACTGCAGGCTTTGTTCAGCCAGCTGTCAACTAACACCCTGAGATACTTCACCTCTGTGCAGCTTTTCAGCCACTCTGCCCCAAGTCTCTGTGACCAAAGCATGGGATCTGACACTTGGTCTTGGTAAAGCTCACGACTAGCCTCAGGTCATCAATCCAACTCATCCATGTCCTTCCTTCCCTCAAGCAGATTGGCACTTCCCCCCAACTTGATTTCATCTGCAAATTTAACGTAGGTGCACTCAATCTCTTCATCCAGATTGTCAATAAAGATATTGAACAGGATGGGCCCAATACTGACCTCTGAGGAACAGCATTCACGACCGGCCACCAGCTAGATTTAACTCCATTCACTGCCACTTTCTGGGCCTGGCCATCTAGCCAGTTCTATACCGAGCAAAGGGTGTATCTGTCTAAGCCATGGGCTGCCAGCTTCTCCAGGAGAATGGGAAACAGAATCAAAGGCTTTACTAAAGTGTAGGTGGACGACACCCACAGCCTTTCCCTCATTCTAGGCAGGCCACCTGGTCATAAAAGGAAATCAAACAGGACCTGCCTTTCATGAACTTGTGCTGGCTGGGCCTGATCCCCTGGTTGTCCCACACCAGCTGCATTGTCACAGTCAAAATGATCTGTTCTATAACCTCCCCAGCACTGAGGTCAGGCTGACAGGTCTGAAGTTCCCTAGATCATCCTTAGGACCCTTCTTGTAGACAGCTGTCACATTAGCAAGTCTCCAGTCCTCTAAGCCCTCTCTGGCTGACGAGGAGCGCTGACAGACAGAGGGAAGCAGCTCAGCAATCACCAGCACTCCTGAGTGGATCCCATCCGGCCCCACGGGTTTGTGACAGTACCTCTTTCCTCCTGAATGGGAGGGGAGGTCTGGGAATCATCTCAGTGAACCAAGAGCCACATTTCAGTATAGAGGAATACAATGTTAAATCATTGCAACATCACCAGCTCGTACTACAAGAAACAAGGCACTGTGAAACAGCACACACACATTATCAGGGCAGTCCCGTCTGCGTCATTTTATTTTCATGTTAATCGCCACAAAAGCCAGGAGACTATACCGCACACGAGGGGCTGAGCTGACGGTGCAGCAGAAGCTCCGCTTTTAACCATTCACGCACCAAGGCGGCCGCTTCCCGCCGCCCGAGCCCAGCACCGCGGCCGCTCTCACTCCCGGTGCAGGCACCGCAACTCGGGCCGCAGGCCGCGCAGCCCAGCGGGGCGCGGCGCCCCTCCGCCCTCCTCCCGCCGCGCTGTGCTGAGCGGTGAGCGGCGGCCGCTCCTGCTGAGGGAACTACTTCGCGCGCGGATGGCGATGACGCGGTACGCAGGCCGGAACTACTTCGCCCTGCCTCAGCGCTAACAGCTCCGCGCGCGCTCCGCCGCCCTCCCCGGCACGGCGCTGCTCACCTGCAGCCGCAGCCTCCATAACCGCGGCGGGGTTGGGGCTGAGGGGCAGCGGGAGAGCTGGCTGGAAGCGAAGCGCGGCGGCGTTGTCAAAAAAAAAAAAAAAAAAAAAACACACAAAAAGAACACTTTCGCACCAGCAGGCTGGGCTTCACATGTGCCGTGCCGCTCCTCCTTATAAAAATATATATATGTTTTGATCGATGGAGACGGTGGGGGGTGAGATTGGCCAAGCGGCGGATTATGGCGAATCTGCCGCCTCCGACACGGCGGCTTCTTCCTCAGCGACGTCACACGGTGCGCGCGAGGGCGGAGGGTCGCGTGCCGCCCAACAGCTGAATGGCGGCCGTAGGGCGGCGCATGCGCAGCTCGCTCTCTTCCCCACCCCTTCCGCACTCGCGCGGGTTTCCGGCTGCGGAAGCGCTCGGCTTTGCCTGGCGGCTTGGCGGTCCGTGCCCTCCGCCCGGGCTGCCGTTAGTGTCACTGTGCCACTGAAAGGAGTTCACGCTGACCTCGGTTCCTAAGACCCGTTGTAAGAAAAATAATGCATACCTACTTAAAGGGATATGTCTCTTAAAAATAATTGTTAAGCATCGCTCTTTATATACGTCGCCATAAAAAGTAAAATTAAGCCACAGTCAGGAGATCTCAGAACCTATGTATTCCTCAGACCTTTTTAACTTTGAAAACGGCTGTATAATGATCCACAGTTCCACAGTTCTAAACCCAGTTGACCACAGTTCAGGGGCTGAGCCACCCCTGCCCTCACTGGGGCCATAGGAGAGCACTGCACCGTCCTGTTAACTGCAATCGATTTTAGTGCTCTTATTATCTTTGTGGTTGCAGCGTCTCTTTTACTGCCATGTCTCAACAAATGATGGGGAAAACAACTGCAATTTTATTTCATTTTTTGGATACTGAATACTGAAAGAATTAAGGCTTTTATCCTAACAACCAGCTTCACAATTTGATACCATACTTTAGGCTACATCAATGGAGTGGGGTCAGTTGTACGAGCTTTAACAGCACCAAGTGCTGGGTCCTACATTTTGGTCACTACAACCCCATGCATCACTACAGACTTGGGGCAGAGTGGCTGAAAAGCTGCACAGAGGTGAAGTATCTCAGGGTGTTAGTTGACAGCTGGCTGAACAAAGCCTGCAGTGTGCCGAGGTGGTCAAGAAGGCCAATGGCTTCCTGAGTTGTAACAGAAATAGTGCAGCCAGCAGGAGCAGGAAAGTGATTGTCCTTCTGTACTCAGCACCAGTGAGGTCTCACCTCGAGTGCTGTGTTCAGTTTTGGGCCCCTCGCTGCAATGAAGACATTGAGGCCATGGAGCGTGTCCAGAGAGGGGGGCAGTGAAGCTGTGAAGGGTCTGAAGCACAAGTCTTATGAGGAGTGTCTGAGGGAAGTGGGGTTGTTTAGTCTGGAGAAGAGGACACTCAAAGGTGATCTTAGCACCCTCTACAAGTCTCTTTTCCCAGGTAAGAGTGATAGGGCAAGAGGTGATGGCCTCAAGATGTGCCAGGGAAGGTTCGGGTTGGATATTTAGACTAATTTCTCCTCTGAAAGAGCGGCTATTCATTGGGACAGGGTTCCTAGGGAGATGGTGGAGTCACCGTCCCTGGAGGTGTTCAGGAAACATGGAGATGTGTCACTGGGAGACATGGTTTAGTGGGCATGGTGGTGATGGACTGATGGTTGGACTTGATCTTAAGGTCTTTTCCAACCTTAATGATTCTATGATTCTGTGATTCTTGTAGGAGTCTTCTGGCCTTAAAATAAAAATGCATTAGCTGTCATCAACACAAAATGCCCTTTGATTGCATACGAAAACAGAGAACGAACAACTCTCTAACCTAAAGGAAGTAAAGCTCCTGCTACTTAAGTCAATGGCACATATGGGAAATGAGGTGGGACAGCAGCAGTCAAGGGTTTATGAGAGGTGGGAGTGCAAATATTTGTAACAGAAACACTAATATCAGTGCAGATGGAAGTGTGTTGGCAGGGAAAGCTGAAGAATGGCATGTCCTGCCACTATCACTCAGCAGTCACTGATACCACAGCACATCTACATGCGGCTCCTCGAGGTACGCAGAGAAAGAAATGGCAGACAGCCCCCAGGGAAGACGTGAGGGTACATCAGCACTGTTGCCTTATGGCTTAGGGGCACATAAGATGTGTTAGTGCCAAATTTTTAACATGAAAGACACATCCAATCACCAAGTATGCCCATCAGGCGAATGCAGCACACTCAGAACACGTTATGGGGACACGTCCTCTAGGTCACCACAAGTAGCTCTGGCCAAACTATCTGAACTTCCTGGTCCTTGTGAATATGAGAGGGTAAGTGTGAGGAAATGAAATCGTTTTTGTGTCAAGGAATAATTTTTATGTCTCATTGTGTTTTGTTACACCGGTTGGAAGCATTTAACAATACCACACTGCAGTACATTAGTTGGTACAGATGCAAATGTGAAAGGACAAAGGAGTGCCTTAACCAGAGCCAGACTGAGTCCTAGGCCCTGGCAGAAAGGCTGTGAGTGAGAAGCTATATGCCACCAGTACTGGCTTCACTAATCTTTCTCTTGAAAGACTTGCATTAAAAGGCTGTTAGAAAACATGTCTTTTTGTATTTACATGCTGGTCTCAAATACAAGGTAGCAGAGGACAAGACCTTCCCAAGGCTATGGTCACAGACCTCTGCTAATTCATCTCTGATCTGAATGACAGGGCAACACTACAGCAGAACTGTAAATGATTGTTTCGACATGATGACAAGAAACATTTAGGATTATACCTTTGTCTTTAGCTACCTTGATTCCCACTTTTCCCCTCCTGGACTTTTGAGTGCCCTTTTTGTCCCTGTTGACATCTCTGCTTCTCACTGTATCTGTCAGCTTCTGGAGAATGTTTTCTGCTTGGAGCAATAAAGATTAAAGCACATGCATGCTCAGACGCTCACCTCCCCTGAAAGGAAGGGGTTGTGCTCTTTTTAGGACATGAGTAATATTTGTCCTTACCTTGGCATTGAAAGAACATTCCGTGGTTCTTGAGTCACTGAGCCTCTCTACAGCAAGAAGGCTGGATTCTCCTGCCAAGAAAAGTGCTTACCCCAGATCTTTCACATAGTTAGAGCCACCGGTTGAACATCAATCCACACATGGTTTGTTCCTTCTTACATAGTTATCTTATCCAGTTCTGCTTTGCACAATCACAAGTCTATGTAAAAGGCCATGTTAATAAGGCTTTGTTCCTTACCAGAAAAAAGAGAAGAAAACAACAATAACAACAACAACAACAAAAAACACTGGAATCTCTGAGCTTTTGTGTCTGGCCTAGTCAAAATATTCTGGGAGCTGTGCTCTCAGCAGAGAACAAGAAGGGCCCTGCTGGGTACTCGGGCAGTCACAGAGCCAGGTCAAAGCAAAGCGTTTGTAACTCTGAATTAGAATTTCCACAGCCTAAGCAAGAATACCTGCAGGTTCTTCCAGAATTTCCTCTCCATACTGTCATATTAAAATCCCCATAATTCATCAGTGGCCCGAGTTCACCACACACAACAGCTGGTTGAGCTAACAGGATCATTTGTAGGTGGAGAGCAAAAATGTCAAGATGCCAAAAATGTCAAGACGCAAATAATTTCCTCTGATATCTTCTAAAGATGGGAATATTGGTTCCCTAAGCCATGCTCTGTGACACAGCATGGTTTCACCTGATGAGGGAATCTGATCCTGCTCTGTTGATTCATCTCCCTCTGTCCTGCTTCCCTTATTTACTAAACACAAGATCCACTCTCTACTTGCTCTGGCCCCACCTGCTTATCTCCTTGTCTGACCTCTTTTGCTACCTTTCTTCTCTCAGTCCCAGTTTCTTTCACAGCTGTCTTTCTTATTTTCCCCAGAAACTTCTTCCATGTATTTTCTGCTCTCCTGCCCCAACTTTCCTCTAGCCTCCCATGTTAGTTCCTGCATGCAGTAATGTTCATCAAATACCACTGCCAGATCCTTTCTTCAGTTCAGAAGTCTCCTAACAACTGTGTCTAGCCAACATCAGTTGATTTCCTCTTAGCCAAATTCCTTAAAATAGTGGTGAAAAAAAAAACCCTAACCCACGGAGCACTGGAGCGTGCAAAGTTCACATGCAGAGGGAATTCAATATTGCATAGTGTTCTGCCTGTTTCTGGAGCTGGAATTGATAAAGAGAGTATAGATGTCCCTTATAGAGGCCACAGAGCAGATGTTGATTCTTTTTTCCAATTTTGTGCCTATGCTTTATCAACAGGAAATGGGAAGCTAACTTTACTGAAAAAGTGTTATTTCACAGATGGAAAATCAGAGCACACCTTGCTTAAATGTTCAATAGAGTGGCCTTACAGAATTAAAGTTGTAAAAACAATAAAAAGTTGAAATTAATAAATTAAAATAAATAATTTTGAAAACTTTCTCACCAATATTGCATTACATTTTGTTGCCATGAGACAAATGGCAGCGGAGTCTGACAAAATGGCATCTGACACAGAAGTGCACATGAAGCAAAAGCATGTCACTGAATTCCTCCATGGGGATAACAGTGGCACCCACTGATATCATCACCATTTGCTGAATGCTTATAGTGACCAACAGTGGATGATAACACAGTGAGCCAGTGGATGGTTTGTTAGAATTACTGAATACCTCCTCCCCACACACATGCACCTCCCAGTCTTTAGGAGTTCTTTAGGAGATTACTTGTCCTTACTGCAGAAAATAGAGCCTTTTTTTTTTTCTTTTTTTTTATATAATTCAGTATTATTCATTTAATCATCAAACACCTCATCTTCTCAAAATTATTTCAAGGTAAATTATTTATTAAAACAGCATTTGGGGCCTTATCTTTCACTGTCATCTTCTCAGTTTACTATTTTTAATGCATTCAAATTAAGCAGTTCCTGGTTCCAGCTTATTTTTGTATTTTAAAGTTATGGACTCATTAAAAAATCCCAACATGAGGTTAGAGTTAAGTAGTTCTCCAGGATTTTGTAAACTGGTCTTCCACCACGGGACATGGGTGGATAGTGATAGGACATGGGGGAATGGTCTTAAACTGAGAGAGAGGAGGTTTAATTTAGATACTGGGAGGAAGTTTTTCGTACAGAGGGTGGTGACACACTGGAACAGGTTGCCCAAGGAGGTTGTGGATGCCCCATCCCTGGAGGCATTCAAGGCCAGGCTGGATGTGGCTCTGGGCAGCCTGGTCTGGTGGTTGGCGACCCTGCACATAGCAGGGGGTTGAAACTCGATGATCATTGTGGTTCTTTTCAACCCAGGCCATTCTGTGTTTCTATGATCCTATGGACATTTCTGTCCAGATTTACAGCTGTGGAGGTATTCAACAATGTCTCTTTAAGACAGATTCTTGGAGAGGATGTGAAGGATATGTGGACATAAATCTAAATTAGACTATTTAAGGCATATAATTTATGCTTAGACTTCTTTTTAAAACGTAAAGATGGATTCCTGCAAAAGTGTTTAAAAAGCATAACTCATCAACCTTCACTCTGTTGCAAATATCACTGCTTCTATCCCTGTCCCATCACTTTGATCATCCATGTGGCTCACACAACTCTACCACTACAGCAAGAGGGAATTGTAAAGATACTCCAGACTCAGTTTATTCTTGAAGTATTTTCCCATTGATCACTATGAGGAAATAATTCCAGCTGATGCTGTGCACTTCTGAAAGCTCAGCTTGAGAACTGCAAGGAGGTTAATGCTTGGAAATTATCGGAGGTTGTTTTGCAGGTAGTTCTGTGCTTAACAAAGAAAAGTTGTTGTTTTTCTGTAAAGTAAAGTTTTCCCCAAAGTATCTGTCTGGAGTAACTCTACCTGCTTGCTTTTTTTTTTTTTTTTTTTTTTTTTTTCCTGTTAGGTTTGATGTGGAGTTCTGTGTTTAGGACTGCATCATTGCCCTTTTCTTGTTCCAGGACATTAACTTTGTGCTTTCAGTAACATCTGTATAATGAAAATGCTAATAAAAATGGGGCAGCACAAACTACACATGTACAAATCTCTCCAGAGCTTAGCATGAGGCTTATCATAATTCTTGCCATCTCAGGACTGTATAATCTACTGATACTGATTGCGCTGCAGAGTTAATGTAAAAATTACCTCCTGCAGGTTGAGAGAAAAGCAACAATTATAAATAACTTCAGAACAAACACATAGGCACTGAAAATATTTCTAATGATCAGACTGTCATTTTCTCAGCATAGCAATATAATCACTGCAGGACTTTGAAACACCCTGTATTAATCACATTTCTGCTTGTAGGTTTACACTGCTTAATCCTATTACAGCTGTACAGCATGTTTTTCTCTTGCTAGGTGATGTCAGACTGTCTGGAGACAGCAGCACAGCTGAAACACTGCAGATTTAAATGCTGCTTTTCCTTGCTCTTCTACAGACTTCTTGTTTGGGACTTATTTTCTCACATAGGCTCCCACGAGACAAGAAATGGTATTCAGAAATGATTATTGAGAAGAAGCAGCTGGTTTAACCCCACAGGCAGCTCAATACAACATGGCTACTCACTTACTCTCTCCCCAGGTGGAATGGAGGAGAGAACAGAAAAGATTAGGAGTGTGAGAACTGAGGGGTTGAGGTCAGGATGGTTTACGGGTAAACCAAAAGCTTTGTGCAAAAGGAAATCAAAAGGAATACATTCAGTACTTCCCATCAGCAGGCAGATGTTCAGCCACTTCCAGGAAAGCAGGGCTCATCACACATAATGGTTACTTGGGAAGACAAATACCATCACTTTGAATGTTCCCTCTTCCTCCTTCTTTCCCCCAGATGTTAATGCTGAGCATGACGCCATACGGTATGGAAAATCCCTTTGGACAGTTTGGGTCCTGGTTCTGTCCCCTCCCAGCTCCTTGTGCACCCCAGCCCCTTGCTGGCAGGGCAGCATAAGGAGCTGAAACACCCTCAGCTCTTTGCAGCACTGCTCTGCAACAACTGAAACGTCAGCGCGCCATCACCACTCTTTTCATCAGAAATCCAAAACACAGCATCACACAAGGCTCTGTGAAGAAAATAGCTCTATACCAGCCAAACAGTGTGAAACCATCACCACAGCTGGACTGAGAAAGAAATGCATGCATGAGAACAAACTTTGCCAGCAGCTTTTCAAAATACAATGCTATCAAAATGGAAGATTATTTTTATTTGTGAAAATGAACAAAAAAAAAACCACAATGCAATATGCAAACAGTACCATGATTTCATTCTCTTCACCTTTACTGTAATCCAAGGAAATATCAAATATATGTATAGGTGTCAAATAGAAAAGTAGATAAATTGTGTAGGAAAGCACATTCTAAGTACCAAGAGACAGCGGTGTTGAAAAGGCACAAAGGCAGGTGTAGGAGACAGACATCTTTGTTATCATTTCCCTACTGGGAAAGTTGCCACAGCTCTCACTGAAGAGAGAGCTATTTACAGGATAGCAGAGCAAAGGTAAAAGCAGCACCAACCATACTGGGGTTGATGTATTAACTATACAGTAGAAATTTAACAACCATGAGATACCCAGTCTACCAGCTACAGCAGTTCATAGACAACACTAGGACTTTGATTTGGTTACTCCAGAGACTGCTGCTCTATACTTAATTCCCATCAACTTTCTGCAAGATTAACACATCATTAAGTTCTCGACTTCCTTCTTAGGAAAGCAGGAAACACCACATCTACACACACAAAAGTTTTTAAGTCCTCTAGTTATGCAGAATCATAGAATCACTCAGGTTGGAAAAGACCTTAAAGATCATCGAGTCCAACCACAACCTAACCATACTACCCAAACTCTAACAACCCTCTGCTAAATCATGTCCCTGAGCACCACATCCAGACGGTTTTTAAACACATCTGGGATGGTGACTCAACCACCTCCCTGGGAAGCCTATTCCAGTGCTTAACAATCCTTTCTGTAATGAAATTTTTCCTGATATCCAACCTAAACTTACCCTGGTGCTACTTAGGGCCATTTCCCCTCGTCCCATCACCTGTCACCAGAGAGAAGAGACCAACCCTGCTCTTGCTGTAAGCACCTTTCAGAAATTGGAAGAGAGCAGTAAGGTCTCCCCTCTGCCTCCTTTTCCCAGGGCTAAACAGCCCCAGTTCTTTCAGTCTCTCTTCGCAGGCCATATTCTCCAAGCCCTTTACAAGCCTTGTTGCCCTTCTCTGGACCTGCTCCAGCACTTCAATGTCCTTTCTGTACTGAGCTGCCCAAAACTGAACACTGGTGAGGCTGATTACAGGGGCAGGATGACTTCCCTAGTGCTGCTCACCACACCATTCCTGATACAAGCCAGGATGCCATTGGCCTTCTTGGCCACCTGGGCACACTGCTGGCTCATATTCAGCTGACTGTCCATCAGTACACCAAGGTCCCTTTCCATCAGGCAGCTTTCCAGCCACTCCTCCCCAAGCCTGTAGGGTTGCCTGAGGCTGTTGATACCAAAATGCAGGACCTGACACTTGGCCCTGCTGAAACTCATACAGTTAGCCTTGGACCATTGATCCAGTCTATTCAGGTCCCTCTGTAGTGTCTTGCTCCCCTCTGGCAAATCAACACTCCCTCCCTACATAGCATAAACATGTAAAAATACAATATACAAACACACAAAAACTACCTACATTCTGTTTCCCACAAACACTTTATTATAAAGTGTGTGCCTCAAGCTCTGCATACCTTTAGGTTTTTATTTTACATAAATTTAAGCATGATACAATACTACTTCATCTACCATCCAGCTCAATGGTTAAGACAACTGTACCTTTGTTCAGAACTTTTAAATTACTAAGAAGTATTAGAATTACAAGAAACCTTATGCATCCATTACAATGAGGGGTCAGAGGAGGGCCGCAAAGATGATCAGAGGGATGGAGAATCCCTCCTATGAAGACAGGCTGAAGGAACTGGATTTGTTCATTCTGGAGAAGAGGAAGTTCCAGGGACACCTTATTGCAGCCTTCCAATATTTAAAGAGAGATTATAAACAGGAGGGAAATCAATTTTTTACAAGGGTATACAGTGATATGACAAGGGGGAATGGTAAAACCAAAGGAGGGAAGATTTAGATTAGATGTCAGGGGAAGTTTTTCACTGAGAGTGGTGAGGTGCTGGCACATGCTACCCAGAGAGGTTGTGGATGTCCCATCCCTGGAGGTGTTCAAGGGCAGGTGGGATGGGGCCATGGGCAGCCTGGTCTAGTGGTTGGCAACCCTGCCTGCAGCAGAGGGGGTTGAAACTTGATGGTCTTTGAGGTCCCTTCCAACCCAAACCATTGTATGATTCTATGATCTTTTTTTTCTCATACAAATTCAACGCACTGAAGAAGCTTTTAATGCAAATGCTGCCAAGAGATAATTACTCAGGTTAGATAGTAAGAAGAAACAAAAGTATGTTTTGTCACTCACACACCTGAGTATTTCTCCTTTTTAAGGAGTGTTCTCCTGGACATTCTCTGTTTTGTCAGTAAATGAAAGTTAGGCTTTAAAGGTAGCTATATATCTTTCTGCCCCATTTATCTTTTCCTGAAAGAACAGCACAGTTGCATAATACGTGGAGTACAGTCCGTATAAACCATCTGCTCAGCCTACTTTCATTAGTACATCACATCAAGGGTTTGGGGGTTTTATTTTTGTATCACAGTTACTGAAACATCCAATAAAAATAAGAGTTCAGTTTTCATGTTCATACTGGGAAGCTATGTTAATAAATTAGTCATCCCTGACATATTTTAGCTGTGAATTTTGCAAATCTTTATAGTTAAACCTGCTTAAGTAGTTATGTGTACACTGCATGTGCTTTATATGATGCTACATCTGCATATATTCAGTTCCTCCAATTACATTCTGATATAAGCCTGCTCCTGGTCTCACAGACATTAATGAGAAATAAAGGGAGATATTTTAGGAATCAGTGAGGTCATCCAGATCAGAATGTGGTCTTCAGACACAACAACTGCTGAATAAAGAGTAATTCATCAACCTGTACTGTTATTCTGCAGTGAAAACAATCAACAAATCTAAAGAATAGATGTGAGTTATCGCTGATGCAAGGTGTTGGAAGACATTAGTTTGGTTGGACTCAGTGATTAATGGGTCCCTTCCAACTTGAGATATTCCGTGGGTCTGCAATTATAGCGTGACCTCACTTACCTGCTTTTCTATAGCAGCTCAAACAAACAAAATAATCAGGGAAGTTCAGTACTCCATCATTTCCAAAGCACAGAATCACGGAATTGCAGGGGCTGGAATGGACCTCCAGAGATCAACTAGTTCAACCTCCCTGCAAAGCAGGCCCCCTACAGCAGGCTGCACAGGTGGGTCTTGAATGTCTCCAGAGAAGGAGAATCCACAGCCTCCCTGGGCAGCCTGTACCAGAGCTCTGTCATCCTCACTGTGAAGAAGTTCCTTTCCATCTTGATGCACTGCAGGAAATCCTTCTGAGGACCCAGCAGAACCTTCACACACTTTGTGGTTTCTATGCAGACAGGACATGTCTGTAACAGGCTCAGTACCAAAGCCACCAGTTAAAGGTCAGAGATTGGCACCATGCAAACCTCTGTATGCCACTGCCGCCTAGGAACAGACATTTCAGACCCTCCATGAGCTACTGCTCCTTCAGCTAAAGGAGTACAACACTTCTTGTCAGCAGAATCCTGCAATTTGATGCACTGGAACAGGTTGCCCAAGGAGGTTTTGGATGCCCCATCCCTGGAGGCATTCAAGGCCAGGCTGGATGTGGCTCTGGGCAGCCTGGTCTGCTGGTTGGCGACCCTGCACATAGCAGGGAGGTTGAAACTGGGTGATCATTGTGGTCCTTTTCAACCCATTCTATGATTCTATGAATTACCCAAACTGGAGCTTGATTTGTACAGCTGCTACATATACACATTCTTTATGACACGTATAATACCTTAACTTTGAGGTTAACTTTTTAAAAGTAATAATATATTTAATATAGCATCCATGTAAAAATACATACGATAAATATAAGACATTGAAATAATAGCAATAAATTGATTAACATTGATAGCTCACAAAACTTTGTTTTCCAGCAGAAGGGAGCCAGAGCCATAGATGTAAGCATATGTACTGGTGGGAAATGTCACGTTGCTGCTGGAATTCCTGCAGAGCAGGATGAATATAAATAACCACGTGAAAAGCTCCTCAGCCCACCCTGCTTACAGTAAGGCATTAAAGAGGCAGTGTCCATACGAATGAGATAAATTGTGTACTGCTCAGTGTGACAGCAGCTGTCTCAAAGCAGCACCTAACACCAATGAAAAAACAACAACAAAAAACAAACCCAAAAATATCTTTATCAGACTTGACACAAAACTTTAATTAAGGCTCCAAAGGTTAACGAGTTCTTTTCTAACAGATGTTTGAGAGCGACTCCAAACAGCAGTTTGCTCTGAACAGTGGCAGTAAACAGATGATATTACACAAGTGGGCTGCTTGTGTATGTTGCTGTGATTTACTAAATAATAATTATAGGGTCTAAATTTGGGTATGGTGCACTTACTTGGGGTTTGGGGAAGAGGGGAACATTTTTGGCTTTTTTTTTTTTTCCCCCCATAACTTAGTTTAAAAGAAACATGCAGACAGAGCCTACTTCACTTCCAGTCTACATGGTGGCACAGTGTACACCTATGTGTTTAAAAGCAGGAATGATAGAGCAGTACTTAGAATACTTCTTTTTGCTTAATATTTTCTTCTATCTCTGAGAAAAGTCAGAACACCACCACCCAATGATGAAGGTTCCAGTAGCATAAAAATAGCATTTTCACGCTGACTTTGGAAATGCTATTTTCAAAGCTACTTAAGCACCCAATTACTTTATGATCCCCGAAAATCAGAAAACCATTTGAATATACTCACCCCCATTCACTTCTGTAATTTTGACACTCATAACCCAACATCTCCAGAATACGGATATCATATCTAAGTCAAGGCTGTCTGAAGTTACGCAGCCCCTCAGAGATGAAGGCGTTCTTACAGCAAACCTCGCTGGGCCACAGCAGCTCTGCAGTGTAACCCAGACTGATGCACCAAAAAAACGAAATCATCAGTAAAAAGCTGTCCCTTATAGAAGAATCAAATAATGATACAGAACCTCACAAGTGCTACTGGACCTATGTGCTCTTCATGTTCAAATACTGTTCACAGAATAACCCCTTCCTGTGCTTACTGTCCATAAACAGTGTTTATGCACTGTGGAAACTGGCAAAGAAAGCTGTCCCACATACCTCTGTTTAATCTCCAGTATTCTCCTGGGGTGGCTTCAGCAGCTTTGCATACATTGGGTAGTTAAGCATAAACTCAATTTAATGCATAATTCCCTTATGGAAAACAGGAGTTTGTCCAGAAAATGTGGAACAGTTACGTCAGCCAAAGTTAAGCATCTTCTGAACGCTTCCTGATGTGTGATATAAACAACCTATTTGACTCTTAAAAAAAGGAGAATATTTACTAACATCCCCCAAACTAGTTTTAAAATCTTGTTAATTTGCATTAGAGATGACATTAGCCATCACAACCTCTAAATTATATGGTTTATTTACAAAGGTGCAATGACAAGCAGTCCTGCATGGAACTTAATATCTAAAATAGTGCTTCTGTTACTACTCCACAGCCATAATTTAAGGACTGCTACTAAGAGTTGAGCAGCTGACTGAAAAATCTGAAGTCCAGCTGTGCAAGCATCCCTTTGATTCAAACTGCTATTCTGCATGCAATCTTCTTGGAAAGTTCAACTCTAAATTTTAGAGATGCTCCTTCCCCAGGCTTCCTACCTGGAAGTCAATTTCTGGATAATGTTGCTGCACATTTAAAGAAGATCTGTATTATTTTTGTTTTCTTGAATTGGCTTTAGCAAATCTAAGTAGGAATAAGCAAACAACCTACAACAGCTCAAGTATAGTTTAGTAGTATACAAAAAGACCTCACACAGTCTGCAAAAATGTCCAATTTATTTCATAAAATCGCATTCAGCTATACCATCTTCACTGACTGTTAATTCTGAATTGGAATCCAGGTTAAGAGAGATCTACCAGCTTACACATTCCTTAGATTTTAAGTGTGAAACATCTCCAAAACAATATATTTTCTACTACTTGGTACAAGTCAGTTCTACTAGTTCATTAATACTGGGGAAAGTGGGTTTAAAAACTGCACTAAGTCATGCATTCAAAGTACACACTTTCAGCAAGTTTTCCATAACCTTAAGTAAACAGAGTTCAGTTCACAAAGCATCTTTCATCCTTGCCACCTCCCTTTCTTTGTCAGGGAGATAAGGCTTGTGCAATGTTTGGAAAAATAATTTTTCACATTATTAAACTGGCAGATGCCTTAGATAAAGCCATATTGTTTACAGGAAATTATTTCTCTCAAGAAAGAGATGCTATCAGATAACAAACGATCCCAACTGACACAAACTGCATTTCCTTCATGGTGCATGCAGAGCCCATGCATTGCTTTCTTGGGTCAGGCTCTCCTCCTTTAAACACACACGTTATGGGTGACAGACTGAGCTGACAGCACGCATTCCCAGACGGTCTGAACAGTCTCCCACATGAGTTAAGACTCCCACTGCTAACACTCAACTACTGTAGGATCACATGGAATATTAAGTAGTTTTTATTAACTTCACACACACACATAAAAGCTTTAAAACATGAACGAAGCTGGCCAGAATTGGCATTACTGGTTAGGAGTACACAATTACTAGAAGCAAAAACTTAGTGAACAAAACAGACAAGAAAAATCGATATCAACGTACTTTTATTGAAGTAAGTTTGGATTTTTACCATCAGGAAAACAAAAACAGGAAGAATTAAATACAAGAGTAAATGCATGTTTTCAAAAGTAACAAAAAATACATTAACAGTGCCTGTGTTCTTTGAGATAAATTTGGTGACTGATGCTACACAACTTACCTTTGCCACCATTTCTAAGCAGAACTTCCGGACCATGGTATAAATCATACACAGCTATTTACTCAACCCTGCTTTATGCCATCACTGGGGCCATGGGACTGAGACTTATCTGTCCAAAAATCACCGATGCAATGGATGAAAAATGAACATGCTTCAGAAGTTTTAAGTTCGGTGGTGTTATGCTTAGACTCTTTAGAAGTAATCTAGGTTAGAAGTCTGACTTCTTGCATTTATCCAAGGAACAGCTACGCTTCAGCTGTTTCCCAGACCACTACAGAATTCAGACTGCTGCAAATCCAAAATACTCCCAAAAAGCATATATTAAATCTTAAACTTTCAACAGGTCGTTCACCAATTTCACCTGTAATACGCCAAAAAGTAAAGATTTTCCTCTAATAAAACCACTAAGACTACTGTTTTGTATCTATTTGTAACATGAATTTTACATCTCAAGTGCATTTAAACCCACTGAAACCCCACATACACACCCACACCCAGTCTGCTCACACTGCTTACTCGCTACCTCCACAATAGCTCTTATTGCCAGACAATTGGTGCTTGCTGAAAGGAGTCTTTGCACCTTATGACTGGTGGTAATGTTGATTTGAGGATTCCTTCTTCCTGTCGAACCCTACAGCACTATGCCATGGCTATATCAGCATGGCTGCATGTCATGCCAGCCAGATGGAAAGAAGCATCTGCATTAGCCATGAAGTTAGTGATGCCATGGGGCATTTAACTGGAGAATAAAATGAGATGCAGATTGTTCTGCAAGTAAGCTTCCCCTTCATCATAGGATCTCTTCTGAAGAGGACAACTCACATCCCTAAGGCTTCCCTGGCTCACCTCAACTGGAAAACTCAGAGGTCTGCACCAATTGAACAGGTGACACTGGTTCATAAAAAAAAAAAAAGTTTTTTTATAATCACAGTAGTGTGTGATTATACTGCACTATTCACACAATGAAGTTCTGTGTAAATAGAGAACTTTTGATGCATTCTCTTGCATGCAATTGATTGCAGTGCCATATAGTTTTTTAGATCTGCCCAGGACTTCCGATTAAAACAGACTTCTTCAGCTTGAAAACAAAAGTACACAGCACAGCAAAACATAATAAATACAAGAAAAAATATAACAAAAAATGCTTCTGCATCTTAAAAGAGAAAAATCTTCTCGGTAATTTTCACCTGTTTGCCTTAAGAAGGAAATACATCATGCATCAGGAGTCACAGCCTAATATTAAAGAAAATGCATTTTCAAAGGGATCCTCAGGAAAGCAGGTTATACTTCCCAACAATGCATCCCATGTCCTTCATTCTTCTGCCTAAACAAAATCATTCTTGAGCTCTTTTTTGAATAGTTAAATCTAGTATTTCCTGTTCTGAAAATGCTGGAGCTCTATTTCATTTAACAATACATCCACCACTAATAGGAATGGGATCCTATCACATAAGACATAATGTAAAACGAGTTAAATGGAAAGCTAAAGATCATCTCCTTTCACGTTCTTCTATCCAAGTTTTCCAAATCAAAGCAAGACATTTCTCATTTTGTTAGCTACCAAACCTAACAGAATAGTTAAATATAAATAGTTCTACCAATTAAATATTTCATGTTGTTATTTCTCTCTATTTACCATAATCCAACATATCAATTCTTCCTCTCACACTAAAGAAGCTGATCATAAATAAGAAATGGCTGCTGCAAATTGAATGTTCAGTAATAGATTCTGGGTATTTTCCTGTCAAGAGTGTATCCTAGGTGAGCTGAGGACACCAGAATGTACTTTTCAAGACAAAGATACAGGATCACAGTTTATTTGCAATCAAAATGATACACATTATAGCAGTTAAAGACTGCTTTACAATAATCATGCATTAAGACATTTATGGAAATACAGCAGAAAGAAGAGTACAAGAAGTTTATTTGAATACTACTGAAATATAGCATTCCATTCTTGCCAAAATGTCACTTGATCATTCAGGAAAGCTGCCTTTCCAAGTCAGTTGAAGTAAACATCCACCCCCCAGCCCTACCACTTGTTATAGCTGAGTGTAGGATGTTTACAGGAACTAAAAGTTAGCTTAACAATATAAATACAGCATTGGCTTTCAAGATATCCAAAAATGAATCGGCACAGACATATTTCAATACACTGTGTGTGCTACAGCTTATGCTACTCAGAAGGCATTTACAGCAGTTATTAAACCTTACTGACATAAAGTTGGAGCACTGTTTTTTAACAGTTAACCTTGTAAATATCAGAACAAATAATATATTTGTACAGTCCCTAATACTAGAGATAACAAGGTAGAACACAGAATAAAACAATTCCCACAGCCCATGGAGTTCAATATCTCTGTTGCACTTACCTGCCAAGACTCTTGATGCTTAGAGTAGGCACCTTCTAGAAACTTCAAATGCAAATCATTATCAGAGTTGATACTGAATACCAAAATACATATGAGACATCAACAAGGTAGTACAAGCTGGGACAGAGTCCTCAAGGATGTCTTTCTCAAATGGTTTGTGCAAAAATTCAGCTCCTGTGGTACCAAAAATTTCAGCAGTTTCCTTTATACGCTCAATTTTACTGCTTTTATTGCTACATTTGCTTGTAGTTGCACTACATTTTCCTAAACTAACTCCCATTCTAAAACTGCTTCCAAGGTTCTTTCCCTGTTGTTTCAATCTTCTCAGTTTTCTCCACACAGATTGTTACTCAGAAAGATGAGTCATTTTAATAGTGAGAGAACAGAACACTATCAATTAAGCTTCAGCACTTATTTTAGATTTTAAATGCGGCTTACTTAGCATCTAAAGCCTTGAATAACTAAAACAGTAGCAATCCAGGAAAAAAAAAAACACAGAAAAACACAGCCTTCTCAAAGCTCTCATCTCGTCTGTGCAGGTGTTTTGCACATTTACTGGGGAGAAGGAACCACAGATGCAGATTCTTCTTCATACACAAAGGCTGGTGGAAGCCTTCTGAGCACTTAACAGTTGGTTCTTTGTATGAAGAAAAAACCATGAGCTCAAACATTTCTAGTGAACGCAGCTGCAAGTTCACAACAAGGGGAGACCTTCATGCAGGCCAGCCTGAAGGTACTGAAGAGTTTGATGTGTTGCTGTTAAGTGGTCATAAAAACCACCAACAGGAAAACCACAGACAACTAATTCAGACTCTAAACGCGCATCTTCATAAGCACTCCACTTACTCAGCAAGCAGGGATCATGGTATTCTACCCTGCTTCCAAGTGTCTGCATGTCCATTTCTACTTGCGCTAGGCATGACATATGTCCAGAATCAGCAGCACATTCACAACTCCACTGCCAGCCTCTAGACTAGCAACTTCCTCCTCTAGGTATCTGCCTCCACTGTGATGTCAGTGCATCATAAAACATTAGGAATTGATTTATGTCTCCTCCTTCTATCATAAGCAATAATTGCAGCCATCACATTAACAACGTGAGGTAAGCAGCTTTGCTGATGATTAGGCTGACATGTCAAATCTGCTTCTTCCATTCCTAAAATTCAGTGATTCAACTTAAATTCATTGTGTAAACATATAATATCTGGAAAGACTCCACCTTCTTCATTTGCAAGCATAAATGTTTGAGATATGTTCAGAAGTTCATAAGTTTGTATTTCGCATGCAGAAAGTAGAGATCCTGGCTTTTCAAACTCTTAGCAAGAAAACCCCAAACAAAAAAACAATGTAAAAATGCAGTGTGGGTTTATTTATTTCCCATCATTACAAACCATTTGAGTTGGCTTTCATGTAAAAGTATGATGGCTGTGTTTGAGTATGGGCATTAGACACCAGCACATAAATAAAATTCCACAAGACTGAGCTGATGAACTGCACATGATAACTCTTATCTAGCATGTGAAAAGGCTAGCATGTGAAAAGACAGCACTGACAAGAATGACTACAAGATTAACTACGAGATAACGTTTACTTTGATCATTTCAGCAAAGAATGTTAACAGACAACACTTCATTTCTTGTTAAGTTCAAGTAGCACGTAAAACTATGGAATGCCAAGCTTTTACAGCAAAGAACATCTGGAAAAGTGACTACCACTTCTGTCCCCCTTTAAAAAGGAAATAGGATTTGTAAATCCTGCTTGTGTTTCGCTTTCTAATTTAAAGATGTACACAAGCCAAACATCACACTTAAGAGAAAATGTTTTTTTAATAGAAATTGTACTGTGTGTGAAGTACTCTGAAAATAGATAATTGCAGCAGTGCTATCAGTATGTTCAGAACCTTCTATCACCACACACTGCTGTACCAGCAGACAGGTGACCCACAACACAGCAGCTCTGTATTTACAGTCACACACCTGCCCCAGAAGAATGGCTGCTCTCAGTTCACTGGTGGCCATTAATGACATGTTTGAGAATCACTGCCTCTGCAATACTTGCAGTCTTCTTTTCCAGGCCTAAGGAATCCTCACAGTTTTAAAAAATGAGAAATTTTTCTAAGTATCTGCATCTTTGCATATAATCTTCTACAGAATTCCTGCAGCAAAGTTAGATCTAGCTAACCCTTCTAATCTATATTACGATACTACCAAATAAACTGAACATAAAATTTGCTTTCTGAATGTCAAGGAATATGAAGCTAACATTTTCAGAGGTGGAAGACTGGAAAGCTAAGGTAATGCAAGAACACTTACTACTCAAACAACAGCAGAATTCACTCATTTAGGCTATTCTGCTCCTATCCTTTACAAATGAAGAACTATACAGAAACAGGAGAAAAGTCCCAGACAAGGTCCAGGAAATTACATCTGCAGAACACACTTCCTAGATCCCTCACTGAGAGAAGTGGAAAGTACTGAAGTTGTTTTGCTGAGAGCTGTTCTCAATGAACTGATTACTTTAAGTCAAGAATTAGCAAAGAGAACGCTGAAAAAGTACTTTCAAAAGTTGTTTTTTATGTGAAAAATAATCTCTGTTAATGGTAGTACAAAGCAAGCTGACTGTACCACAAACAACTGTACACATTTGGCATTGTTTTACTACAAAAATACATCCTGTGCAATCTTTTTTAACCTTTATTTTGGCCTTGGCTAATATCCAGCTTACAAACAATCAGAGCACCACCCACTCATAGGAGAGGCAGAACATGGAATATTTCAGAAAGAAAAAGCAAGGCACAGCAAATAAAATATTTGCTAAGTATTCAACAATATTTAATCATTTTTCCACATTTTAGTAACAGATGCCATTAAAAAAAGATAGTTCATAAGGTGAATTTTGTTTATGTACATTTGTACAAGAAAGTAAACACCACTTACTGTTACATTCCATAGTTCTGTAGCTCATACTATGAAGCAGCAGAGAATTCAGTTCTGAGTGACATATATGCAATACCTTTGTATCTCCATCCTGTTACAGATTAGCTTGTCATCAATCATACTAGCAATATTAATAAAAATCAACTTAACTCACTTGGAGGCAGTTCAGTGTGTCTATAGAAACTACTAGATATGTATCTACACACGCAGCTTTATGACGTCTTTTCCTCCTGGTGCTGTCCAGGTATAGCCAGGTGCAGCAAACATCTGACTGAAAGCTCGAGCTGCTACAGCTTCCAGTCGGGGATGTTTACAGCAACAGACTACTATACATCACTGCAGCTGTCCAGCAGTACAGAGCAGTCCATCACCTTTAGGGGAGGGGGAAAATAAAAAGATTTATGACTCATTTCTATGACATTCCAATCAAATACCATTCAACTAATTCAGAAGGAAATCTCAGTTTCACTTAAAACAAGCACTGATATAAAAATACCACAATTCTAGATTTAACACACATTTAATGCTTCTAAATGCAAGACGTAAGAATATATTCACTCCATTTTTAAATACACACTTTTCAGCCTCTTCAGGTTCAAATACATTTTTATATATATATATATATATTTATATATATATATATATATTTATATATATATGTATGTATGTATGTATATAAATTTATGTTTTATTTTCCTATACCTTCATTACCAGAACTCTCAAAAAAAATAAATGGAGTTCCATTCTAAGCACCCACACTATCTATTCTTTCACAGGTACTTATGTTTCTAAATAAGTATGTACAAAGTTAAACACAAAGGAAAACACACTCATGATGAAGGAAATCTCAGAAACAGACCTGGCAGAATTATGAAAAAAGATGTATATTTCTCAGCATCACAATAACTGATGAGAGTTACTGAACTGAACAGAGTTTAAGGCTCTGTTACATTCTCTCTCCCTCTACATGTATATCCTGGGGTAAGCATTAAAAGGGTCAGGTGGGAATAAAACAGTTCCATCCAGGGGCTGTTACTATTTTATTTCCCCTCTTCAGTGACTCCGTACCAGAAATCCCACAAGACTGCATTCTGTTCTGATGCAGTCAACTTCTTTTTTCCTCACTTAAAAGAATGCTTCCAATATTAAAAATATTTAAATGACAACATACTATTGAAGAGTAAAGAATTTAATTTAGATCAAAGTCATTATTAAGCATACAGCACTCATTTAGTTGCTTCATATCAATGCTCTGATGGGAATCTTCTGCACAGAAGTAACCTGACAGTCAATCCAAAGGACTTCAGTGGTGTTCTGGTGATGCAAAAATTCTCCCATTCTTTGTTAAAGAAAAAAGAAGAGAAAAAAAAAAAGAAAGAGGTGGAGAATCTATGAGGTTATTTTTTTTAAATCCTATCATTCTGCCTTGATCATATTCATGTAACACTTAAATGCCTTTATCTTCTAGTTTGCAGCAGAAAACATTCCTTTTACTAGCAGAACAGAAAGAAGACAGATTTATTCTTGTTTATCATTGTTTATCCTTTCAGAAAAAAAAAGCTTAGCCAGTAAGTAGTTTTCTGCTTCCAGGAAATATGCAGACTCCTGCAATTTAAAGTTGCTTGTTCTGAGGCTGTTCAGGCCTCCAAGGCAACTCGTAAAGGGAAATTCTAACAGAGTTTAAAGAAAAACTACACATACACGATCTCTCAGTTACAGAATGTCAATCCCATACTGTTTTCCAATAAACGTTTCCTTCTGAAACGTGAACACTTTTTAGTAGTAAGTGAAAGCAGTTATTGCAGGAGTTTGCCAAGATTAATGAGGAAGCTGCATGCAGTCTCTATGGATACCATGCTGACCTTCATTATTTGAGAATAAATAGTTAAAAAGCCAATGGACATTTGCAACAAAGGCCTCTTCAGGCTGTTCCAAAACTGAAATTTCCTATTTTACCTCGCGAAGAAATGGGTTATTTCATGCAGAGGTAGGCACATGGTATTCAACTAATTAGGCTGCTAAGCATTATGCTGCAGTGAACCATTTCTTACGCTGCTCTCCTTTAACACTTCCTTCTTAAGGAAGTAATGAAGGTTACCACAATGTCACCTGCCTGAAGAGAGGACACTCCCTTCAGCTTCATTTTAACACTCAAAACACCACAAAATAACCAATATAAATGATAGTGAAGTCTTGTTGTGCAAAACATCATCTAACAATGTGATCGTATTTGTATAAAGTAGTTATATTTCCAGCTCCATCCAAGTACAGTATTAAGAAAATGTATCTGCAGCACAGTTCTGTGCAACTACATTTGTGAAGGATAGAGCTTCCATAAAAGTTCTTTTATGAAAACTGAAGATAAAGCATCTTCTGCTGTGCTCTGGAACACTTTTACTTTTCACAAACTAATATGAAAAGACAGCAACTCCAGCTGTTGTTAAAGGCTCTGTCCTTCAATTCTGCTATAGTTTAAAAGCCCGAAGTAGGATTTATTCTAATGTCACTATAAACAGAAGAACATTCATTGCTGGCCTCCATTAATGCTGTTAACCGTATTTGTTGAAGAACAATGAATGTAGCATTACTTGTAGCGTGAATTCCCCTTCAAATTCCACATACAGAAAACATGAAGAACCATGTGAATCTTTGAACTACATAAACTGCTCCTGACACACAATATTTACCAATCTATAATTTCTCAACAAGCCTTAAGATGTCAATACAAGGGAATCACCAAGAGCTTTAACACTGACAAAAGGACACTACTGTGATACCTGAAGTTTGGAAACTCTGAAAGAGTACAAACCCAAGCCACACAGATCACAGAGAAGTACTGCAGTTTTTCCCTAAGTGCCACAGATTATTTTATCAGTCATACTGAGCTTGGACTGCACTGTGATCAGAAATTTAAACAAGATGGGAAGAAGGAAAGCAAGAAGGGAAAGGAAGATGCAGGGGAACAAGGAAGCTAAAGAGAGCGTCTTCCTTCTTTTCTTCCCACATCTTAAGACAGCCTCATGCCATGATCAGCATGATTACAGTTACTCAGTGAATTCAAAGTCTCAGTTCTCACACACAAATAACTAACTGAAAAAGAGTTAAAGCAGATCCTCACCACTGCTCCAATTATTTTATGTCATGTTTATTAACCAGACCATAACTAGATATTAGACATTAAGTTATTTGCCCCGAATAAAACACAGTGTCTGAATCAGTGCTGCATTTAAAGTGCCACAGCTTTCAGCTCTCACATAGTCCAACTCAATTTCAATGGCATTAATGTCACACAGATTCAGAAAGAATGCAATCTGTCCTAGTGTGGGGGAAGAATCTGATCTTTTAACAGCGACAGAGTTCACTTTAGCATTAAAAGTATACAGGGCACAATGAATTATGATGAAGTGGGAAGCACACATACGTAGTTTTAGAACTGCATTTCCTATATATTTTCAAGAAACTACACACTCTGCTTCTTATTATCACAGAATGGCTTACAATGGAAGGAACCTTAAAGATAACCGAGCTCCAACTCCATGCCACGGGCAGGGTTGCCACCCACCAGATCAGGCTGCCAGGGCCCCATCCAACTCAGCTTTGAAAACCTCCAGAATGGGGTAGCCACAACTTCTGTGGGCAGCCTGTTCCTGTCCCCCACCATACTCTGAGAAATGAATTTTTTTCCTAACATCTAACCTAAATCCCTCCTCCTTTAGTTTAGAGCCATTCTCCCTTGAGCTATCACTGTCACGTGTAAAAAATTCACTCTCCTTCCTGCTTATAAGCTCTCATCAAATACTAGAAGGATACACTAAATATATACATAAGTACAAATACTAAAACTGATAGTCTCACTGTGTAAGAAGTAAAAAGATTTTTTAAATGGAGCTGTCAGAAAAACAGCATCTCATACTTTAAGAATGCATGGGAACGGGTAAAAATAGTACACTATTAATGTATCTAAGACCAAATTTCAGTGAGGATGCAAATGTCATACATAGCAATTACAAAAAACCAAACAACTGAATGCTTTTGTCATAAAATACTGTTCTCATCTTACCAAAGAAGGAGGATAAACAACAAAACAATGATGGTACGAGCCAAAATAAAGTTCAGATCCTGATTAAGAGCAGCATCCATCCAGATGCTCTGCATATCATGGGGAGCTAAGTTAGAATAAAACTGTAAATTTAGTCTCCTGTGACCAAGCACAAGGAAGAAAAAAGCTGTCCTACACACAGCCCATGATTCACTCATTCTAAAGAATGGAGGTTTAAGAGGTAAAAAAAAAAAGACTATAAATCCAGAACTGTATCAGAGAGAATTACTGCAATTTAACAAGCTCAAGAACAGACACAGCATGCAAGACAGAAGTGGTCCCTATTCATTTCTTGCAATAATTCCCAAAAATATACAGGAGTAGCAACTACAGAGACTGCTCACTGTCCTTCTCCACAGCCTATGAAAAAGCAGGCATGTATTCACCTGCAATCCAAATAATCTCAGTATTAATTGGAGTATACTGAGCACACAGAAAGCTGGGGGTCGAACACAAAAGAAGGCTGTTTTTATACTTTTAAATAAGCAGTTTAAAACAAAGGAACAGTAGGCAGAAATTGAATACACCATTAAGTTGCACATCTGCACCAAAGTTCACACCCCCAAAATTTTTCTCTTTAAGAGAATTCAATCTGCCTTCTACTTCTTAGCTCGCTCTGCTCCAAAACATCCTGCTCAATATTAGAGCTGTGAACTGTAAATACATAAAACTAACTGAAGCTGAAAAAACAACACCAAAAACAGCACTGCAAGAGAAGTTGGTTTCACTTTTGGAAGTCTTCACTTGGAGAGATACAGTAAAACAGACATGCAGTCAGAGCCTTTCAGTTAATACATGCTTTACAAAAGCACTGTCTCCACAGACACCATTTCTGGTGAGCATAAGATTAAGAAATGAGACATGAAAAGCGATTACCATAGAAGATCAGAAAGACAGCTTAGAACAACGATAAGCCTTCTTGGTGAAGAAAAATCTTGAACTAGTCACCAAATGGAAACCAAAAACATCTTACAGTAGAAGTGACCTCTGGAAGGCCCTCTGGAAATCACCTATAGCAAACTCCC
The DNA here is from genome assembly GCF_987193195.1 of Phasianus colchicus. Taxonomy (NCBI): domain Eukaryota; kingdom Metazoa; phylum Chordata; class Aves; order Galliformes; family Phasianidae; genus Phasianus; species Phasianus colchicus. Next base: position 87,930,128 of record NC_143438.1, read on the forward strand.
TGCTCAAAGCACAAAGTCTTTTCCACTCGAGATCTGAGCATCCCCAAGCAAAGATATCTAATAGCTTCTCTGAACCATCTAATCACATGTCTGAGTAGCCACACTACTAGGCCTAATTTTTTTTTATTTTTTTATTTTTTGCCTTACACCTAACTGGAATTTCTTTTGCTGTAACTTGTGTCCAGTGCTTCTCACCCTTTCGCTGTGCAACACTAAGAATGATCTGGTTTCTCGTCATGATCCATTAGGTAATGGAAGGCAGCAATTAAAGACTCCCCCCTGAGTTTCCTCTTCCCTCTGGTTGAACAACACCACTCAGCATGAAGAAGTCATGTATTTATAAAACACTTTCTTGGCTCTCAACCTGATAGAGCAATGTACTGAGCCAAATTAAGTCTTTAATTTAGGTAACCTGAGAAGTTCTGCAGCCACTTCAGGGGGCAGGAAGTGGCTAATCCAGATCATTTTGCTTTAGAAGTAAACTAAGTTAAAAAAAAAAAAATCCATCTGTCACTAACAGTTTATCATAATGTATTACCCTCATAAAAACTCCCACCAGTAGGCTTACCTGCAATCAGAACAGAAAAAGGAAGAAAGAGTATTAGCATCCTTAGCTATATTTTTGTTTTCTCTGAGAACAGGCTCCTAACAGATTACTGCTATATAATGTATAGCCATATACAATCTGCAATTTTTGCTTTTTCAGCAGGGGAGATGCATCAGGGTGCACTGTCCACATGAGAAAGATGAATACCTGGAACTCCAAATTAAGAAGAAATAGAAATACATCCTACATATTAGGTCTGATGTTACATAAATAGCCGATGCCCTTCTCTGTTCCCACAGCAGTATTACCTCTTCAGAGGTGTTTAACATTGATTATACAAACTCAGCAAGTGTAACATTTCACTCAAATATTGCTGTCTGCACTAAGTAGGTCTGATTTTTATAGCTTCCTCTACTCAACTCTCTTTTGGTCTCTCTTATAGGAAAGGAACTTTAGCCTCATTCCTTGGAAAAGCTGCACCAAAACCAGGTTGGCTAATCCATGCGTAGAGTCCTGGAGACACTCTACCACAGAGTATTAAATCATTTTATATAGGATATAGATACCTCCACATGACGTGTTTCTACTTTTACCTTGAGAAGTCTTCCATTTTGTGCCTATAGTCTGCCTTTTCAGTGAAGGTAAGAATCACAGAATCACAGAATTGCCAGGGTTGGAAGGGACCTCAAGGATCATGAATCTCCAACCCCCCTGCCACATGCAGGGCTACCAACCATTCCACCTAATGCTAGAAAAGATGTAAGAAGCATCTCTAGTTCAAGTGACAAAGTTGTCTTCAGAAAATGAGCTTTTTTTTTTTTTTTGAGAAAAGTTTCTTTGGAGGATCATCTACATCTTATACTCAATCTGGAACGCACAAAGAAAGTTCACACAACTGAATGTGAAGAAATTAATCTGGTCATTTCTTTTAAGGGTAGCAGAAGGCAGACACAGGAAGTCAAAACCAACCCTAGGACTTGACAAGAAATAGGATACAGAATATCTTTGGATGTTCTTTGGAATAATATCAGATGAGCTCTACTTATAAGAAGTTAATCTGAAAGTAAATTCTTAAATTTAAAGCAAGAAAGTCCATCAGGCATTGGAGGGCAAAACAATGAAGCCCTTCCTGCCTGTTGACTCAAAAATGGTTAAGAGTGAATGGAAAAACCTTCCCTAAAATAAATAAATAGAAATCAAGACCAGAGAAGCTAAACATCTCAGCTGTTAGGCTGTTTTCACATTCCCCCCCCTTTTCTGACTGACTATCAGCCCAGTCTGATGTAGCACACTCCAAAAAGATAGGACATTTAGAATGCTTCATTTAATGACTATTCACTCCCATTTGAGATTGTAATTCTCTGGTGATATACCAGCTGCCATAAGTCATCCTCTCTAACACTACTGGAAACAAACTGAGAACTCCAATGAGTCATCAGTACTGCAGAGTCTTACTGATGACTTCTGCTGACCAAAGGCACTTTGGATGCTCAGTTAAGATCAGCAACACAACAATTTACTCTACACCAAGCAACTACACCAAGTTACTCTACTACTAGAAAAGCTGGTAAGGAAATACACAAGTTGGGCCAGGCCACCAAGAGATCTAAAGGGAACACAACACACCAGTTCTAAGTGCAGCTCTGTGTGAACATATTTTAACCCTTTGAGTCACAGATATGACAAGTTCTCACATGCACAGTTTTGATAAGCAGAATTTGAGATTGTTAACTGAAGGAAGCAGACTTTGGTGGAAGTGCAGCGTTATAACAACTTTTCCTTATGGTGTGAAGTGCAAGCTCAACTCCTCCATCACAATTAAACCTTGGAGGACATCAGACAGAATCGATCTGTGCAAAACCTTGGTCCCAGTAAAATATATTCACAACTTCTGAATTACTCACAGAAAATAAACACAACCCAGCAAGCATGCAAGTCACAGACATCATATAAGTGTGCAGTACTAAAAAAAGTTTTGTTGTGCAGTAATAAGCAAGAGGCCCATTCTTTTAAGTACGTGTACACAGCCTGCCATCCCTAAAGGAAACAGTCCACATAAGGACAGCATGTCGTCACAGCATCTGCTCAATCATCAACATCAAAAAAGCAAAACAAAAAATGATACAACAGCAAAAAAAAAAACAAAACAACAAAAAAAAAAACCAGTAACTCAAAGCATTTATTTCCAAAATGTAAGATTTCACCAAGTTGCTCTCAGGAAAATCAGAAAAACAGTTTTCAGGATTTACTGATGGTAACTGGAAAGAGACACAACCCACTGGCAAAACAGTTCATTCTGAAAATATTTCCTCTTATTCTCAAGTCAATTGCACAAAAGATCTGACAAATAACTTTAGAAAACTACTATTTTCATAGCCTCTCAGACAACATTTGCTGTAGCACCAAGCCACCTCCATATATAGTTTCTTACTCAAAGCAGCAAAACAGACCTCCTAGTCGGTAAATATGGGAGGAGTGGATCTGTTGGTTTTGATTCATATTTCCTTACTTGGAACAATGTAACAGTTAGCTGCTGGACTACTATGAGAAAATGCAATCGTTACTACAGTGAGAGTTTGCGGGTCACCTTCATACATCATGAGCAATGCTCTTCAAAAAACCCCTCCAGATTCTTACTTTACACCAGCATCTTTGAGAGTAGACAGCGTGAAAGATATCTTCACTTCGGTTGTTTGTAGAAGCTGTCATCAATTTGAAATGTAGAATGTCTCCCACAAAACTACTTTGAAGAGGGAATTTTTAAAACACCACTCTTCAGCAACATGCAAGAAATCTCCACATTTAAGGACAGACTACAGATTTCTGGTCTCTCTGCTTTCCCTACTAAATGTTATTTCCCACCAACTCTAAATATGGCTTTTCAAACCATAATAAACAAAATGCAGGAGACTTACTCCACAACCCACCAAACTGCTCTGCACTTGTTCTGTGACAGAAGAGCTTTACTGATAAACAGAATTAAATCAATAAACAAGCAGTTGGGAAACTTCAGAGCAAAAGTGGTTCCTCAATCACCAAGGTTGGAAGAGACCTCCAAGATCATCCAGCCCAACTGTCCACCTACCGCCACCATTTCCCCACTAAATCATGTAATCTCCTAAGCGGCCTTTCAATTATTGTGCAAGTTTAGTGATATATCTAATGAGCACCAATGAGGCAGGAGAAACAGCTGGGGCAGGAAATCTTTTCTGAAGTTGTAAGACATCAGACAGTGCTGCAATACAAACTGAATAACTCCTTAATGCAAGGTTTCATTAGGCAGCACTTTTTTCCAAGAAGCTGGAAGCATACAGGCCCATTCCAAGGTTCATATTAATGTTCACCATATCACAAAAAACATTCTAAACTTGCATTGCTAAAACACACACAATGCTGTTTCAAGCAGAATTTCCAAGAACTGTGGGAGATCTGTTAGAAAATATTCCCAACTTCAATCTTGGTAAAGTACCCTAAGGGAATGAAAGAAGATTCATTTTCCTTCTTTCTGCTTTTCACGTAAAACAAACAAACCAAACAGGAAAATAGATAAATACATATATTTAGGAGAAAAAGCAGGATCAGCAACAAAGAATGCCACTACATAACTTCCAGCAACAGGTGTTCTGCAGATAATGATGTAAAGTCATTCCAAAGTCAATCCTGAGGCCATTTTTACTAGCTAAATTTTAAGTCACAGAACCCAAACACTTGACATCTAGGCATGTCTTAAAAATACAGAGTAACGTATGAATGCAAAAATTCCATGCAGTCGAGATCTTGGTCACACTGCAAAAGACAACTCTGTAATATGAACTTCACTCAGAGATATTAAACCTTGTTTACTATCATTATCATTAGGCTGGCATCATTATCATAAGGGACTTTTCCCAAGATATGAAAAGACTGCTATGGTACTTACACAGTGATTTCAGGGTGATTTAGATTGATCATATTAAGAGTAGGGTAGCAGAACAGTAGTCCTGCTTGCCCTCACTTCTGGCTGAAGGATTCTTGCTTCCTCCATCCTTACAGGAGTTTGATAAAAATATGATACAGGTTACTGGGACCAAACACTATATTTAGCTGCAAACTAATCCTGGTGACAGGAAAAAAAAAAGATCAGTTTTCTGCAGGCAGGTGGTCTCAGTTACTGGATGGCAGGGCAGTTCCTGGCACTGGCAGGAAGCAACTGTGTAGGGCAGGACTGTCTGTTTTGGTGGCAACACAACTTCAAATCAATGCAGGTGAATTGCAAAACCACAACATGAACCTCTTCTCACTCTGCAGCAAACAAAGCCCCCCACAAACTTGACAAAATTCTGTTCCCTTAAAAGCTTCACAGTCATTTAGATGTAGCTTCAGTACTTCCACACCTCGCAGCAGGTAACTGGCATTTGAAAAAAAGCAGAGAAACACCAAGCTGCCTTTCGCTCCCTGCATCCAAGTTCACCCCTCCTGCAAGTCTGAAAATTGTCCTTCAACATTTTTCGTTAATGCTACATGTTCATGCTAAACACATCAGCAGCTTCCACCTCCAGGGAGATCACTATTTTCCTCCCAGACACCTGAACTAAGAGACAGTAGCTCATCTTATGCTACCAATGCTCCACCTGCTGGTATGCAGATAGTACAGATCAGATCAGAAAGCGTTCTGACCTTAAAGAGAGGCAGAAGGCAAACCAAAACAACACAAAACCAAACAGAAACGTTCCTCAGTATTCCAAAGCATCTACAGCACCTAAGACAAAACCTCCCTTGGAGAACTTGGCAGTGCAGCAGATTTCTGAGCAATGGAATTCCTAAAAATTATTTGCAAAAATCCACTAACCAAGGTGGCTGGTTATTAACAGACAAACAACAATTACTTCATTAGGTGAAGGGTACAGGTCTGTGGTAAAGTCCGCCCACAAGATTCAAGCCAAACCCAGAGAGGGGCTCCCACACAGAAACATCATTAAGTCTCGAGGTTCTACATGATAAATTAGGTCTTATCTAGATTTAAAGTGCACTTTCCTAGAGAACAAAAACGCATTAAAAGGAAGGACTCTCTCCAACATAAATGAACCACATAACTAGGAAGAAAACAAACTACAAGAAGTAACTTTAACCATACCAACTCATTCCTACATATTTACATATGAACAACAATAATGTGCCTATAAGAAAACCAAAAAACCTTCTCATAGGACTCCTGTCATGCTTAGTTCAGACAAACCCGTTGCTTTTATTCTTCATTTTTAGTAACCAGCTACAAATTCCCACTTGGTTTTACAGAACTGTTGCACCTCAAGCAGCAACCTGTGGAAACCATAAAACTCAATGGAAAAGTAGTAGAAACATCAAGAAACTACTCTAGGAAATAAGTTTTAAAAGGTCAATTTCATGTGGAGTTTGTGATCTGCCTCTCAATTTGAAGAATTCAAATGTAACCAGCAGCAGAATAATGAGCATGAACCCTATCATTCCTACAACACGTGTTCTGGAGAAATAGTGAAGCAGAAGTTCAGTTGCACAGCGTGACCTATAAAGGTACACTTAAGAAAAGGCTGCAAATACCAAATTCCAGTTATTGTATAAAATATACTTCAGCATCAGGAACAGACCAAAACTCACTGTCTTCACAGAGTCCCACAGTCAACTATCTTACGCTCCAATTAAGTGCAAGAAAATTAGCCTTAGTTGGCTGTATTTGCCATCAAACATCTTTTCCATATGCAAACAATCTCACATTTAGTCCTTCTACACCCAACTTGATACTCTTCTATTTAAAAGTAGGATTCCCCAAACAAATTCCATCCTCCACATACAGCTTAAAAGACAGAAAAGATCCAAGTTATCAATAATCTGTGTATCGCAGTACTTCAGTCTCCAGTGATCTGGAACTCCTAACTGCACAAGCATTACCAAGACAAGTAAAATAAATTCTGCTGTTACAGTGGGTCGAGGAAATGACTGAAGCTGACAGATAGTTTGTGTTATCAGCATACTATGAACTACTCACACTATTAAGTAGACTTCGACAATAGTACATTAATAATGTATCAACAAAAGGACATAAAACTACCACTGACCTTTTCTTCATAAAGAGCTAACTTGGGAAAACGTTCTTTTGGTGCAGTACAATTGATGATTAACAGATGATTAACCAAACCTCTACAGAAGAGGTTTCGTTGTATGATGATGCCAGTATTCTTATATCACAAATAACCTGGTGGAAAGAATCTGTCCTATCTCACAGCTGATTCAAGTGTTGAACTTTGCAAGCTGTTTAGTTGTTGGTTTTACTAAAAACCCTACAGATACAGCATACCAACCTTCCATGAACCTCTAGGAGTCACCTTAACTTCCCTTGATATTTCCTTATAGTACTGCTCCCTTGACAAAGAACAAATGAGGGACAAGTTGCAGAACTGCCTTCCCGAATACCAGAACATCCCAGTGTTCCAGTGACCTGAATGTACCCCAGTGTGCCTGGGGCATCAGCACACAGCTTAGTTCTCCTCAGCAAAGCGCTGTATTAAAAGAATGGTGTCCTTGGTCTACAGAGAAATCTGAGAGCGAAGACAAGAGAACCTAAGAAAACAAATTCTGGAAATCACTGTGTTGGGATAATTTATACTCCAAAACTAGTATTGGAAATGAGTTCACTGCAAAGTTTCTTGTCTTAAACTAATTTGATGGAAAAAACGTTTAGTTATTCTTCTAGAAGTAAATGAAGAAGCTTTACTAGTTAAATCTGCCCAGAGAGGTTGTAGATGCCACATCCCTGGAGTGTTCACGGCCAGGTTGGATAGGGCCCTGGGCAACCTGGTCTAATATTAGATAAGGAGGCTGGCAGCCCTGCCTGCAGCAGGGGGTTGGAGCTTGATGATCCTTGAGGTCCCTTCCAAGCCAAGCAATTCTATGATTCTATGAAATCTCTAAAATAATTATTTACCAAACCTCCAAAAGCAATAGATTGAGGGGAAACTGAGAAAAATATGTTCATTCACAAGCACAGTCTATACACGATCAGATCAGTTATCAAATTTTAGCAGCAGTGCTAATATATATCATATGTGGTTTATACCAGTATCTGAAAATACTCTCAGAAAACATGAGGTTAGCAGAACACATTACACTAGTGTAGATGAGCAGGTTGTAAAAATATGTTCAAAGCAATGATTCAGCAGAGTTAATATAAAGAAAAAGCAACAGCCTTCAGGCACTTTAGATGCCCCATCCCTGGTGGTGTTAAAGGCCAGGATGGATGAGGCCCCACGCAGCCTGGTCTACTATCAGATATAGAGGTTGGTGGCATTGCCTGTGGCAGGGGGGGTTGGAGATTCATGATCCTTGAGGTCCCTTCCAACCGGGGCCATTCTGTGATTAGGCACAAAGATGCCCATCTCTAGGAAAAGCCTTGAACAACAAGCAGCTTTTGTGACCACAAAGTAAGTACAAGAGAAAACAAACACATAAACTGTGATGAAGAATTCACAGCAATCTTAACTTTAAATACTTAACCAAAAGGTAATCAAAGCTAAAGCTGACATGAGACTACTGCTGCAAACACGGCCTCTCCAGGTTCAATAGCTGAGCTACATCTCAGAAATCCCAGGTAACAGCAGCTCACTATCTAGACAGGTCATCACTTGCTTAAATGCCAAAACTGAGTTTTTAATCTGTTCTACTTTTAACATCTTTTTCCAAATTATACTTTACTGAACTGTGACCTCCATTTTACACTGATGGAAATGCACTGTGCACTGTGCCAGCCAGCAGCCCTGAGCAGTCTGTACCCTGGGATATAAGCTTTGGAAGCTCACGCACTCAGGAACGCTTTCTGCCAAGCTGCAGAGGGTCAGCAGGGCATCTTCTGTTGCCAAGCATCAGCTTTGGGAAACAGCAGTTTCCAGAAGGTACAAATTTGAGCTTTTTCTGTGGGTTATCAACAGCTCACAATGCACCTCACAAAATACTCCAAACTGATGACTTAAACCATGACTTCTGCTTATAAAAATGCTCAGTGTAATGCACTGAACAATTAATAAACAGTACAAGACAATGGAAAAGGAAAGCTCCATCTTGAAGAACATTTAGAAACACTTTGAACATCAGAACAATGACAACCCTGCATTTGGCTGAGCTGTGCTGTATCTGCAAAGGAAACAATGAAGTGAATAGATGAAGGAAGCCCTCTGAGCTTCATTTGGCATTTTGATTTATTATACTCATGTTAAGCTTCAAGTGTTCGTTCATTCTCCACACAGCTCTTACACAGCAAAAGGATGTTTTGGGTGAACTTATTTCTGTTTTTTTTTTTTTTAATGTAAATGCTAATTTTTTATAAATTCCATTAATACCACTTATAACATAGCAATGATTCAGTATGAAACATTAGAATTGAAGTGTGTTTTTGTAGTATAGCTGCCTCATTCCCACAGGATTCAGTGTGTCCTCAGACAGGAAGAAATCTTATCTAAAGCACTCCTTGTGAATATGTTAATCTTTTTCCTTTATCTTTCTAGCCTTCAGTTCTGCAGAAATACAGCCTTAATTCCCTCAACCTCCTCATGCAGTAGAACACTTCACCTCAGACTGAGGTATTTTAAGATGACAGTATACAAGGAGCAAACTGATATTATGGAAGAGTAATTTCAAGGATAGCAGTTTCACATGTACCAAGTAAGTTTTGAACTGCAAGATGGGTTGTGCTTCTGCTCATTAAGTGCTACCTCAGACAAAGCAGTTCCCCTTTAGGGTTAGAAGAGTGTTCTCCAGTTAGAGCAGCTCACTGCTTTCCCAAGTTACTGAACTCCCTAAAAAAGAAACAAAGAATATTTTGAGAGACATATACAAAGATTGATTTGACAAGCTACTGCTAGGCTCATCAATATTATCTCAATGGATTTCTTACAGGTGATAGTCTTCATTACAGGATATCACTTTGTTATAATTGTATTTCCTTAAGCAAAGTGAGAGGGAATAGCATTTCTACCTGTGGATTTTCTTGCAGTGTAACACCTACCACGATGCTAAGGGTTAAGGGATCAATCACTCATCACTACAATCCCTTTTTTCTTCATCATCCCAGTACTGCCTCCAAGCTACAATCTGGAAGAGATCAGAGCTACACAATGGGTAGCTGTCTAGTCTAGAAAGTTTTCAAACCAGTTACGGAACTTCTTTTATCTAGTTGAAGTATCACAAACACATCTTGCTATCTCTAGTTTCTTTCAGCAAAATCTCTCATGACACAGAATATCTGTATCATCCACGCAGTAAGGTTTTAGAGCATTAATACCATCTCATGCTACAAACAACAAAACAACCTGAATAAACTTGCAGGTGAGGTAGCACCAAACAAGTGGTTTTTGTTTTCTTTTCTTTTTCCTCAAGTTCCCTCAGCCCCAAAGGCTCTGACCTTTCTGTTTCTCCCAAATGCCCCCTCAGACAACAGTAAGCACACTTCCATCATTGCATATGGGGCAAGCTTACGTTCTTTTTACCGTTCTTTTGCATAGATCATAAAATAATTAAATCCCTATCACAGTAACTAAACCAAAATTGCAAATACCACACATGCTTGCACAGTCTACTCAGCTTGTTCCCAATCTGATTATTCACCTGTTTTGTTCTGACTGCCATCTGCCCACTCTTCCTCCTGTCTGCCTCCAACACACACTTTGTGCCATCTCAGAAGCGTTTTTGCTTTAGCCCCTTCCTGCACACTTCTTCCAGGTCACTGATACAAACAGTGAATAAACATAACTGCAGAACTGCTCCTTGGCATTCATCAGTCAATACATTTCAAATGAACTCCAAAGGAGAGCAAGTTCTGCTATCTAATTCCTAAAGAAAATAACAAAAAACATTTACTTCCCATCTTAAATATATATTTAATAGGGATAATTTATTTACAGACATATCCCACATATATATTTATATAGATACTTAAGACAAAAAAGGAGATTCAAGAGCAAATCAGCTCCCTTTATCTTCCGTTTGAACTGGGACATGAGTACTGATCACCAGCAGATACAAATATATGTACAAGAATAATCACGTAGGTATTTTTATTTTAGGCAAACAATCCACTGCTTTGTACAACCTGACAGTTGTCTCCATTAGCTCTACGACTGCTGTAGCCAAATCTTATCATGTGTTGAAAAGGACACTGGGATTAATTATGTAGCTCCAATCTGGCCCTTTTATTAGTATCAGGAATGTGCATTTCTTAAGTTGTACATGACAGTCACTTAAAACTCCATCTGGCTTTTTTCATTTACACCAGGAACTTCCATGCTCAGAGTCCATGAATATATTAACTGCACTGATTTGGGGTTGTCGCTTTTATTTTTTTTTTTCTGCTCTCCTAAAGAAAGGGAGAAAAGTTTCAATAAAAGACTTAAGTATTTACAGGTCCATTCCCTCTTCTTAGTATATGGAAACTTAGGAAGTTGCAAAGAAAAGTTCCATGCTTCTTTACAGAGAGAAGTTTCTTTCAAAAGAAAAAAGAAAGAAAAAAGAAGGAAAATAAATCCAAAAGAGCCTTCACTTTACTTTGTCTGCACTGACCTTTAGCCCTGACACCCACTGCATCCTGTGGGAAACATGCTCCAAGGGCCAACTTTCTTATAAATATTTTAGCAGATTTAAGCATCCTGAATAGATTCTGTCCACATGAACAAAATGAAAAGGCTATTGAATATGGACAACATAGATATGCATTCTGATAGTCACGTAAGTATCCACAGAGCAATAAAATATAATGCCACGGAATCCCAGATGCACAACGTGCAGGTGCTTTCTTACAAGTTTTTATGGCTGCTGCAAGTCCATCTTCCTGCATATGCTTTTAAAATATATTTTCATATCCTCAAAAAAGTAACAAAAAGCACTAAAGAGCCACTGCACTCCTAGATTTGTGATAAAGGCAGCACAGATCATTCAATTCCCTACTCAAAACGAAAACTCAAGTGCTTCTTAGATGTTTTGCCAATAAATTTTCTTAAACTCTGCAAGATCTGCTCACTCAGGAATTTGTTTAGCTTCTAAGCATCAGAGCATTGCACCTGTTCCTCTTCGAATGGCCAGGTCCCTTGTTAAGTCTTACACTCCAGCACAATGAGGAATTGTTTCATGCAGCACGGAAGATCACACTGGAAAGCCCGAAGGAAGGAATGAAGGAATCTTTCAAGGCCTTTCCACAAATGCACTCCTACTCAGGTACATTTCTCCTGCCTGTCAGCCTTTCCCATCAGTGCTTGTAACAAACTCTACAGACCTACAAACGCAGCTCCCCCAAAACAAGCCACAGTGCCACACAAGTGCATTCACCAGAGCAGAGGAGCAGAAACTTGTTTCCTTCATACTGGAGGAGCACAAACAGAAGACACAAGAGTATTTAAGAAGTAGAGGTAGCTTTGCTTCATAACTGAAGCACTGGGCAGCATTTAAAGAAGGCGGCCAACTTACTCTGCATTAACAGATATCACATTACTGCAGGATTTTATGACTGATGATTACAGATAGATTTAGCAAGAAAAAAAAAAATAGAGGGAATATTTGTTTCTGAAGATTTGCTCCAATTTCACCCATCCAGTGACAGTGCCTTCATTATTATGCATCACTAAATGCTAACTACAGGAACAAGGGTAAAGCATCAGTTCACCTGAAGGCACAGTTTCCTTCCAAGACCTGTAACAAGCAGTGCACAGTAAGAGTATATAAAAGCCTCTCTTTTCCAGTCCTAACGTTATTAAAGCTTCTGCTGAAACCACTGTTCTTTGTTTTCTATGTCTGTTTTATCACCAGCCATCGAAACTGCATTAGTGGTCCATCTGCGCGTGATACAGATCAGGACTTCTGTCTATAGCAGTATAATTACTTCTGTAGCTGCATTACTTCATAGTGCCTATTATAAGAAAGAGCAGAGGACGAGCTGCGTTCACTCCAAGTTATCCCTCTGATGTCTCCTAGGAGGACAGCACCATGCTCTTGGCATAGCTCTCTCCAGCATGCTTGTGAGAGACTTGCATGCAGACATTTGAGACAACAAGTAGCCAGCAACTGCTCAGCTCTCAAAATGTACAGTAAGATAACGCCAATGATTTTCATGCATGAGAACAGCAGGACAGGATGTACAGTGTGAGCTTACATAAGACACAGGCACTGCTGGGAACCGACAGAAGTGAGCAGCATAAACGGCTCAGAAAAATGCTGATGTCACTCACACACGTTTGGGTTGTTCTGGCTTCCCACACCCTGAGTTCCCCTGATCGTACAGCTGCCTTTCTGGCAGTCTGTGAAACCTCTGTTTCTACCACTTTACTGAGACCCCAAAAAAGAAGCTGTCCTCAAAAACTCACGTTTCTTACCAATATTAAGATGACAGATTAAGAAAAAAACACAAACAAAAGAGACTCTGGGATTTACTGTAGTACTTACAAGCACGAATCTAAAGAAAAACAGAAAATGTAATGGAGGATTGGAAAAAAGCACGTAATTATGTACACAAACACTTGCTCCTAGTACTTACTGAGAAAATAGTTCAAGCATAACTTATCTGTCTTAAAATATGACCTCTGCAAACCTACTAAGGTCAACGAGACTCAGTAGTTACTCAACGAGCCCTGCTTGCATAAATTAGAGATGCCTAAGGGTAGCTACGAAACTGGTATTTGATTTTTCCAGGGCACCTACATCTCATGAATTAACAATGAATTGCCATTTTGCCAGAGGAACTTTCAGTTTTGTTGTTAAAACCGAAGACAAAAGTCTTCTGTTGTGCTCACCTCCTCCTCACACAGAACAGTTGTCCTATTTAGCATTATGGAAGTTCCAAACAAACTCGAGCAGACAAGTGATAAACTACAGAACAAATTAGTCTCAGAAGCAAAACTTAAAGATACAAGGCAGTCAGTGCTCCTCTGTGGTGTATCATTCCAGAATAGATCAGAAAAACAAACAAACAAAAAAAAAACCAAAATCATCAAACACTAAACGACCAAGCTACCTGCTCCAATTTGCATAAAGCAAAACTGCAGAGGAAAACTCAGCCAACTCTGCTCAGCACTCCTGAGAGCAGCAGTTCCAGCTCACCTGCTACGGCAGTGGCAGCACTGCTCTCGAGAGCACTCCAGGCAACTCCTACAGAGTTTTCAGATTCCTCCAGTGAATGTGTTTGCCAATGGCACACTTAAGGCATTTGATTTTCTACACAGATCACCCTATAATGTGAGAAAAAAAATACTGTTTCCTCAACTGCTCAGCTTGTTGTAATGAACTTACTGTCACCCGCTTCGGTATTTTCTTGTAAATACTGAGGCACCTCAAGACAGCACCTCATAAACACTACTGCTGAACCCTGGCAAGTATCGCTGTGTGGTGGCATAGTGAGCTACAAACCAGTTCCAAGTAATTTCTTGATCATGCCAAGATGTGAGCAGATATACTGGAATGTCTCTCTTCCAATTCTATATCAAAAGCCTCAATCTATCACCTTGCCCAGAGACAACCAGACACATTAGAAATTCACAAGGTTTCCTTAGCAGTACTGGTGCTGTTTTAAGAAAACAGGAGGAAAAACACCAAACTGTTTGCATTATGGAATGGTGATCATTTAAAAGCCTATTAGAGAACTTTCTGCATAAAAATACGAAATATGACTTAACACTGCTCGCAGCATTAAGTTGGAACTCAATATCTTTAAGGTCCCATCTCACCTGAGCCATTCCACGATTCTATGATTGTAACATTGCACATCACACAGTATCATGAGTTATAAAATGTCTTTTAAAGCAAGAGACTACTTCTGTGCAAAGTTACTACCACAGGCAGAGCTTGCAAGCAAAACAATCCTGGCTGCACCGTCCGTGCTATTATAGAGAAATAACATAACTATCTACCTGTTATTACTACAGCTGATAAGCTTTCAGACTCATTAATGTTTATTCACAGCATGTTTTTGGAAAGCATTACTATTTCTGATTCATAAGCAAACAGAAGAACGATGCAGAAAAATGACCCAAGGTCACAGAGTAACCAAGTAATAACTTCACCTGGTTTTGCCTCAGTGCAACTAATAGTTCCTATTACTGAGTCACTCCTGTCCCTCTCCAACTCTCTGAACACGAAGAGACAACAGACTGTCGGTGGCACTCAAGTCTCCACACGCTGATAGCAGCTTCGCTCCAGGGTTTGCTAGAGAGAGCCGTGCCCTAGGGCATAAAAGAGCACTGAACCCTATTCCAGCACTGTGGGGGGAAAAAAAAAAAAAAAGAAAAAAAGGATATACGTATGTAAGAATGTATAACATTAGTCAGCCTGCTTGTCTGTGATACAGCTCTTTCGCTAAACAAAAAAAATAAAGAGTCCTTCACAATTTTACTCCATCATGGTACAGACCACCGGGCGAGGGCAAAGTGCAGGGAGGCAGGGACAGCAGGAGAGTTATGCAAAGCTGGGGGCAGAGGGAGGGGGGGGAGGAGGGGGAATAACTCCTGTCAGCCTATAGAAAAATAATAATAATCCCCACAGACAGAAGAAAGATTCCCAAACCCCCGCTGCCCTCCAAGCTCAGCGGGCTGTGGGTGCGGGGCGGCCCCAGGAGGGCACGGAGCGGCGGGCCGCGGCTCCCCCAGCCCGGGGAGGTCGCGGGGAGGAGCGCGGGGCCCGAAGACCCCCACGCCCAACGGAGCGGCGGCGGGCAGCCCCTTCCCCATCTCTCCGCGCCACCGCCGGGGGCCGCCGACCCTCCGCCCACCCCCCGGCTCCCGTGCGGGGCCGCAGGCCCGGCTCGGCCGGGCGGCGGTCCGCCTCAGCGCTTCCCCGTACCTGCGAGGGGATGCGGCGGGGGACGGCCGTGCCCGGGGGGCGAGGAGCGGCGGCCTCGCCCCGCCCGGCCCTGCCCGCCCACGGCGCCCCGCCGCCCGCGGCCGCCGCCGCCCCGGTTCACGAGGCCGGCTGCGGCCCGGCCCTGTCCGAGCCGCCCGGAGATCCGCGTCCCGGCCGCGTCTCCTCCTCGCCTTTAGTTTGACCTTTTCCGTGTCTCCGCTCCCCGTCCCCGGCACTCTTTGACGTCACTGCCATGGCAACCAATCCCCGCCCCCCCCATCTTACACCTCGCGCGCGCGCTGCTCCTCACCCCGTCCCCGCCTTTCGCACGCACGCACGCACGCACGTACGAACGCATGCGCGCACGCACGCACGCACGCGCCGCAGGATCGGAAGGAGCCGCCTCCTGCACGGTCCAATCAGCGCGGGAAGAGGCGGCTCCGCCCCGCCCACCGCTGCCCGCGGCGCGCGCCCCGAGTGCGCGAGGTGCGCCGGGAGTGCGGTGCGCGGTGGGTACGGGCACGGGGTGCTCGGGGTTATTAACTGTGTTCCTGTGTTATGAGCAGGAAAGCTGGGGAGGGACTTTTTATAAGGGCAGGTAGCGACAGGACGAGGGGAAATGGCTTTAAACTGGAAGAGGGTAGATTTAGATTAGATATTGGGAAGCAGTTTTTTACTGTGAGAATGGTGAGATACTGGAACAGGGCTGTGGATGCCCCCTACCTGGGAGCATTCAAGGCCAGGCTGGATGGGGCTGTGAGCAACATGGTCTCGAGGAACGTGTCCCTGCCTATAGCAGGGGATTGGAACTGTATGATCTTAAAGGTCCCTTCCAACCCAAACCATTCTGTGATTCATTCTGTTTCTATATGCATGGTGTGCTGTCCGTGGTGGATGTGGTGCATAAGGTGCACTGTGCTCAGCATACAGTGTGTATGGTGTGCGTGGTACATGGTGGGTGTGATGCCTGGAGGGCACGGTGTGAGGGGTGCTCAGAGTGCAAGGTGGGCATAATGCACCGGGGGCTCAGTGATAGCTCCCCAGGGAGGTGGTTGAGTCACCATCCCTCGATGTGTTTAAAATCCCTTTGCATGTGGTGCTCAGGGACATGATTTAGCAGAGGGTTGTTAGAGTTAGAGTAGTATGGTTAGGTCGTGGTTGGACTTGATGATCTTTAAGGTCTTTTTCAACCTGAGCAATTCTGTGGTTCTATGGTGTGTATAATGTGCATGGTGCACAGGGTACTGTGTGTGCTCAGTGTATGTGGTGCATAGAGTGCACTCTGCATAGTGTGCACAGGGTGCTAGGAGTGCATGGTGTGCACAGTGCATGGAGTGCAGCATGCATTTGGTGCATGGAATGCTCAGAGTGCACAGGGTGCTTAGAATGCATGGTGTGCATGTTGCTTGGGTTGCTTAGTGCATTGTGTATGGTGCACAGGGTACTCTGCTCGGTGTGCATGGGGTACACTATGCACTGTGTGCATGATGGGCATGGTGCCGAGTGCATGGTCTGTGTGGTGCACTGGTGCCCAGATTATGTGATGCATATGGTGGAAGGGGTGCCACAGGGAACATGATACATGTACTGCACAGGGTGCACGCAGAGGAAATTATATCTGTGATTTGGTGCTGAAGGTGCACAGTGCATGCTGTGCATGGTGCATGGGATGATCACAGGACATGACGTATGTGGTGCATCCAGTGCTTAGAGCACATGGTATGCATAGTGCATGAGGTGCTCAGAGGAAATTATGTGTATGTTCATGTGTATGTGATCATTGAGGTGCACAGTGCGCAGTCTCAGCATTATGTGCATGGTGCACAGTGAACTGTACGTATCCTTCATGTTGTACCATGCACCACATTGCAGCCACAACCAGTATGCACCACTTTCACCTTAGAAATATTTGCCAGCAAAGAAGAGAGGATTGGTAGTGGAAGCCTATAGCATGCAGGAAAGCACATTTGGACCTGATGATCCTTAGGGTCCCCTCCAACTCAAGAAACACAACTTCCTGCATGTTCCCATTGTTTGGGGACTGTATGGGCAAAAGCACTGACCTTCTCCAAAACATTTGGTGTAGGTACCACACATATAACACATGTAACGTATGGTAGGGTGCACGTCTCAGTGCTTCAATGTGCAATACAATGTGTGCATACATTTTCTACATGCATATAGTTTGCTTCAAACACTGTCAGCTGTGAAAAGGATGCACATGCATACAGCATGTGCCCTTCTGTGCAAAGTCAGTGCAGCAGATCTTGGAGTTTGTAACTTGATCTGGGAAAGATACACGTTAGCAACATGCTATCTCTTGTAAGCTCTAAGCTGAGATAAATATGCAATCATTGTATTTTAATACACTATCAATTAGCAATTGCAATGTATCTTGCTTCTATATGCAGAATGTTGTATACTTTATATGTACCATGTTATCTATTTATATGTTCCACCCATCTATTGAAGCAAAATGGCAGTTTCAAACAACTTTGAATCAGAAATATCATATTCCTACTAATATGTGTTCAGCAAACACTTCCTGAAGATGCATGAAAGGAAACAGAGGCAGTTTCTTCTCCTTTGAAATATGTGACACCTTTTTCCCAGATAATTAACAGACCATTTTAAATCCTATCATATCAAGACCAGAGTCTGCAGTGTGGAGTCTGCATCCTGCAGTTATCCAATACAGCCTACTGGTGGATGGCAAGCTGGACATAAGCCAGCAATGTACCCTCACAGCCCAGAAAGCAACCATATTCTGGGCTGTATCAAAAGTAACATGGCCAGCAGATCAAGGGAGGTGATCATGCCCCTGGGTTCTGCACTGCTGAGGCCTCACCTGGAGTACTGTGTCCAGTTGTGGAGTCCTCAGTACAGGAGAGACGTGGATCTATCGGAGCATGTCCAGAGGAGGATCACAGACCCAAGGGATGGAACACCTCTCCTACGAGGATAGGCTGAGAAAGCTGGGGCTGTTCAACCTGGAGAAGAAAAGGCTCTGAGGTGACCTGAAATAGCTTTTCCCTATCTAAAAGGGAACTATAGAAAAGAAGGGGACAGACTCTTTAGCGGTGTCTGTTGTGATGGGACAAGGGGAAATGGTTTCAAAATAAAATGGAAGATTTAGATTGGATATCAGGAAAATGTTTTCTACTATAAGGGTGGTGATGCACTGGAACAGGTTGACAAGAGAGGTGGTGGATGCCCCATCCCTGGAGACATTCAAAGTCAGGCTGAATGGGGCTCTGAGCAACCTGCTCTAACTGTAGGTGCCCCTGTTCATTGCAGGGGAGCTGGACTAGATGACTTTTAAAGGTCCCTTCCAACACAGATGATTCTGTGACTCTATTCTATGAATAAGTTATTTTAAAAAGAGTAACTATCTCTGAAGTGGTTGACCACAGCATTGCACAGTGTGCACTACTTGCTTTCCAATGGTTTGCTTTTTCCTCCAGCATCCAAACCACAAGCCTGACTTTGGCCTCAGCAGTGTTGTGCTGCGCGGTTAAAATGTCAAGACATGAGCCTTCATAATTGTAATGCTGCAAAACCAGTGTCTGTGTTACTGACACCACCACCCCTGAAATCTCTATGTTGAGTCAAATCTAAAAAAATACTAAATGATTTGCAAACTCCTACAAAAACCATCTAAAAATATAACACCAGGAGTGAGTAAGTGTGAACACTTTGTGTCCCCTGGAATGGATTCATCTCTCTACCCCTCTTATACTTACCCAGCTCAGCTCAGGACTTCCCTTTTCCCAGCAATTGGGAAGTGCCATCAGTGCCAATGTGCCATGGATCAGCATAGATAAATGCAGTCCTTGGCTGCCACATTTATGTCAAAGACATTTTTTTGGCAACTTTATCAGTGAAAACTTCAAAGTGTCAAGATAAGCATTTATGAGAGCTGCTCCACAAGTAATGCATCCTATTGTGTTGTTGGCCCATGATGTCAGAGGAGGGTGTTGGTGGAATGGCAGCTGAGGACGAACCTTCCTGCCTATATTCCATCATATTTTGTTGCCGTGCAGCTGATGGCAGCAGAGTGGCAGTCTGACAAAACGGTGTCTAACATGGAAGTGCTTATGAAGCAAAGGTGTGGAACTGAAAATTCTTGCATGCAGAAAAAGTTGCACCCACAGATATTCTTCAGTGCTTGCTAAATGTTTATGGAGACCAAACAGAGGATGTAAGCACAGTGAGGTGGTGGGTGGTGTGCTTCAGTAATGGCAACAGTGACAGTGGTGCAGATTGTTACATGCAAGCTCTTGTTCATGGCTGATGAAAATTGATAGCTAATGGTGGTGAGTATCTTGAAAAATAGTGCTTTGTAGCTACGAATTTTCTCCATCAAATGTTATTGTTTTCTTTGTAACTGTTGTAGTTTCTGTGGAAATAAATAGGAGGCATTACTTTTGGTGCAACCTACTGAACAGGACCTGATGAAAAGAAGATGGCAAGAGGGAGGAGATGGGTAATTAGTCCTAGGGAAGGAGCTGATGCTTGTCAAACATCAGATAGCCAGGGCTCATCACTGCAAACATAATCCCCAGATAGGGTGAAAAAAAAAAAGCAACCTCTCTCCTTCTTCCTTGTGCAGCAGTGCCAGACTGCAGCACCTGATTTCCATGAGAAGAGGTCACTTCTGGCATTGATATTCCCAGCAACACGAGTTTCCTCAGTGCTGTCCTGAAAGAGGAGAGGAGAAAGGAATTCACCATTCCAAGAGGGCCAGAGCTGCCAGAAAGGGCAAGGAAAGCTGATTGTGCACCGAGGGAATGTGGGGAGAGAGGATCCCTGCTCCTTGCTGGGATAAAACCAAACACCTTCCAGAATTGGTGGGGGAAGGACTGTGAAGCGTTTTGATGCATTGACACAGACATCAAGTTGCTGATGAGGACATTGCAATATGGGGCTGATTTTGGATGCTTGACTGACATAACATCCGTAAGTACTGCTGGTCTCAAATCAGTCTCACGTGGGGTTTTTATGAGCACTTTTCATTCATAGATCCCAGAGGGATTCACAGAGGGGAGAGCTATAAATACGAGAGATGGTAGTGAGGGATAGGTTGGGGCTTTTAAAAGGCAATGTGTTGTTTTTTTAAGGGGTTCTGTAGATAAGAAATCTGTATGAAATCTCATTTTACCAAAAATAAAATATTTTGCAATGGCACACTGTGCCAAATGGCTCCTGCGTCGATATTTACATTGTTAAGGCAAAATTTAGTCATGCTGCATGCAAAGTGTCAATAGTGAGGCTTTTGGAAAATTCAAAAAGCAAAGCATTTAATGTTCGATTTTAACATAGTGCATGCATGTTTTAGGCACTTTTTAGACTGAATAGATCAAAGTCTTTCCCTCCTAAATGCCAAAGCCCAGCAATATTTGTGTAACCATGTAATTTGGCCTGTCCGTTTTACATGTTCTTAAGGGGGTTATTATAGGCAGCTTTCAAATTGAGTTGGCTCGATTTGAACAGTTGATGCTCCCTTCCCTGGTTTTCAAAGCCTATGCAGAGCTCATACTGGGTGACTGACACTGCTGTTCAGATGGAAGCATTTGGGTTTGATCACTTGGTGCAGAGGGAAGGGGCATTACCCCAGCTGGCTCTGCCGCTTCTTCATCCTTCCCCTCTGCAGAGTTGGGACCAAAATTCCCTCTCAGGTGTCTCAAAGCTTAATTAACCTTGCACATTTCAACCAGAAAGATCAGCATGGGGAAGGCTCCAGAAGTGTGAGCACTGTTAGTGCCACCTGCGTGAACCCATTTGACCAATGAAGCTACACAGTGCTGCAAACTCATCCAGCTTGGGACAGCCTCCGATATTCCTGAGTTTGAAATAGCATCATTATATAACCAGGAGGCAGCCATAGGACGATGTCTCCGTAGTGCAGCAGTCCTTTCACCCAACGGTGACCTTGTAACTGGATAATAAAAGCCATATTCCGCTTTGATTGCACCTGTGCTGACACTATTTACATTGCAATAGCACCTAGAGGCCCCATTATGTAAGGCACAGTAAAACTGTCTTGATCTGGAATAGACTGAAAGTGGGAGGGGAAGCAGTAACAGACGCAAAAATGTTTGTCTCAAGGTCATATATCACAGAAGTAGCTCTGGCAGGAGCAAAGCTCAAGTCTCCTAAGTCCCAGTGCAATGCCATGCAAGCAATGGCTTGTTGGGAAAAAAGGACATATTTACCCCCAAGACTGTAAATACAAATATAAAATGTTAAGAAATCACAGCATCTGTAGCACAATTTGCCCTTTATTTGTTCTTCTTCAGTAAGTGTATTTTTGTTATTGTGAGGTTTTTTAAAACATTTTAATATTTAACCAAAAAATAAGATGCAATTAAATTGTCAGTGCCTTCATCTGTCAACTGAAGCACATTATGATTTTCCTAATAACAGACCCCCAAGGATCAGTGTTTTTCTTTCAGATTATTCTTTGTTTGAAAAGTTAATTGGTCCTGGAATAATCCTTGCTGGTTTTGCAGTGGCCTTTTTTAGCTCACAAAACAATGAATCTTCAAGTCACATCATCACATCTTTACTGTCCCGTGTGTTCCTGTGTCACCATCAGCTCTGCTCTGGTTTCATTTAGCCAGATGGTATCTCACAAGATGCTAGACATGAATATTTCATATGGTTTAGAAACTGTTTTTCTTCACTCTTCGCTGTTAAAAAGTGTTGATTTAAGACTTCTCACAACTCGAGACGCTTCGTGGCACAGTGCCATAACTCAGGCCGAAGAAAGCTGAGCACTGTTGTCATCTCAGAACGTGGGAAGCTGAGAATGTTTTGGACCACTGGAAAAATTGAGCTGAAATTTTCCATTGAGAGAGGGGAAAAACAAAACAAAACAAAACTGGAAGGCCGTTTTTTCAGGCAACAGCCTTCCATTTTAGCTGTACTTAGGTTACATTTTCTGGACATTATGTGGAAAGTCAGAGGCAATAGATCAATGCAATTTTTGATCCATTGAGTGAGCAGCCAAGTTAATCTTACTTCTCCAAGCACTCTGTTCTCATTCACAGTTGCTTTTATTTCATTTTAGGCCATTTGTAAGATTGTTGTCTTCTTTACAGAATCAAAGCCACTTTATCATGTGATATAAATCCATTAACACTCACCTGCCATTATCATTTTTCACTCAGACTTTGCTTTTGCTCCTCTTTGGAGACATCAGTGGTCTCTTTTGTCCTGGACTGTGTTATTTGCAGCAGATAATCAATATGGAATTGCAAGAGCTTCTCTGAAATCCTGAAGCTTGCAAAACTGGCTTGTTTGGTTTCTTCAGCCGCACATGAAAACTTTTGTTTCAGCTGTAAGCTTTCTCTGGGATGATTCAGCTCCAGATTATGACACACAGAGCTTCTTTCAGTTGCCCACACAAAGACCTTCTGCGCCATTTAGGGTGTCCTAGAGGACATCCTCTGCCTAATCTCCAGCTCCTGCTTCAGGAGGTCACAAGTCCACTGTAGATCCTGTGTAATTTCCTCCCATCGCATAAATACATCTCAGATATCCTGAGGCATCTCCAGTGACACTTGACATGTGTCAGTTCATTAAATAGGAATGTCTGTGTCTGAGATGGGTGTCTAAATTCCCATTAGAGTAAATGGAGATCCAGTTGGTGGAGCACAGAAAGCATCCCATTGACCGAACCTTAAATGACCATTTAAAGGAATACAATCATCCTCCTCCTCTGACTGACTTTTAGGTAAGACATTTCTCAGGGCAGGAAAATTGTCTTGCTCTAAAATAAGCATGCTAGCAGCATTTAAACACCCTCTGCATACTAGATAACAGTCACACACAGTTCACCAAGAGGATGGGGACTCATCTGAATTGAAAGGGACCTTTAAAGGTTAACTAATCAAGCTCACCTGCAGTGAACAGGGACACCTACAGCTAGATCAAGTTGCTCAGAGCCCCGTCCAGACTCACCTTTAATATCTACAGGGATGGAGCATCCACCATCTCTCTGGGTAACCTGTTCCAGTGCCTCACCACCAATATCATAAAATCTTTTTCCTTACATCCAGTCTAAGTCCTCTTTGTTAAACCAGCTGTGCTGTTTGCCTGTCCCCCAACACATGCCTTGCAATCTCCTGGAGCCTTTCCATGTCCATTCATAGAAAAGAGCAGTTGTAGCACCTCCAGCCACAGTTTGTATCAGTGTACATCTTTTCTTGTTTAATTTATTGTCTCATCATATGATACTCAGGTTAGGTACACACTTCGCACAGAATCTGGTAGGTATAGATTCCTATGTAATATCAATTTGCAGGAAAGTAACATCAAACTCTCTTCAGGAAGAAATGGGAAGCAAGCAAGTGGATGGTGGTGAGAAGAGCTGAGAGCTGAAATGAGAAATTCAGGATGCTAAGGGAAATCATGCAGGTGGTAAAACAGGGCAGCAGAGAAGAAATAAGGAGTTAGTGCAAGATGGATGGAAGAGCACAGAGATAAAGGAGAAGGAGAAAGAACAGGGATGCTGTTGAAGAAGCGGTGTCAGATGGTGCTGGGTAGAACAGAGGATAAAACATGGAAGAGGACATTGATTGCATTGTAATGTACACGAGTGTCTCCTGGAGATAGTAGAGGAAGAGAGAAAGAAGAACAGCATTGAGATTAACAAGAACTGAGAAGCAGAAGGAAGCATTTTGGCTATACATAGTAAAGCAATAGCCATGTAATTATGCCCTGATGGCAGTGTGGCACTGTGTGTGGCATCGCTGCCCTCCAGCACATCAGCCCCACAAGGCCAGAACTATTACAAGTGGTTCATCACCAGTCAGACCTTGTCAGAAAAATAACTTGGATGCTCCACCCACTGCTGCTATTCAGAAGCCTTAGGACATGCCTAAACGACTGTCTGCAGATCTTCTGGATTAATTTTTCTGATAAAATGGGCTCTCCATTTCCATGATCCTTCAAAAGGCCTTCCACCTAGTCCACACTGAGTTCATCTTCTCTGAACTCGGTTAGATTTGGTCACAGTTCTTCAGAGAGAGGCCAGATGGGGGGCAGCAGTTCCTTGGGATCACAGCTGTGTGGGAATACAAGAAAAGCTGCTCAGGGTAGAAGCTGTGGAGCAAGATAAACAGCATGAGAACCAAGAACACCTCTAGAAGAAGAAAGAACGTCTCACGGCTCTGACTGGATAAGCGCCTGTGTGAATGGTTAAAGAGCGTTTTGTAGAATCCTCTGCTGACATGTAAAGGTGGATGGAAAAGTTGTAAGGGTGGATGGGAAAGCTAGAAAAAGAAAACTTGTGAAGGTATATAAGTGATGTGAGAACTTGTAATAAACGATTTGGATCATTCACATCTGAGTCCGTGCATCAGACACTGCACAGCTGCACCCAGTAGGTCTTGCTGGATTTTAGAACAGAATGGATTGTTCAGTTGGAAAGGGCCTACAAAAATCATTTAGCTCAGCTGCCTGACCTCTTCAGGGCTAAACAAAAGTTAAAGCACATTGATGAAGTCATTATCCTAATGCCTCTTGACACTGGCAGGCATGAGGCATCAACCATCTTTCTAGGAAGCCTATTCCAGTGTTTGACTTCCCTTACAATAAAATAACTTTTCTGGTTTTCAGACACAACCGTTCCTTCTCACAGAGGCCAGACCCTGCTGATCCACTGTCTGATGGTAACTGATGGCACCTTCTCACTTCCTAGAGGCAGAGAAACCCTTTGCACTAGACAAGTTGGATTCAAATCTCTGTAATTAAATTTTCAGCTCCCAGCTCCTGCTTAGATTTGGATCTGCTGCCTGTGTCCAAGCATTGAAGGCCTGGAGTGCACAGGACAATATGCTCCACTCAGCTGAGCAGCATTAATGTGGTTTGCAGGGCCCTCCATGCCCACTGGCTCTCCAGTACTTGCAGGAACTGCAAGTGATGATCAGCTGTATCTTTACTGCAAGGAGGTTTTTGTTGTTTTTGTTTTGGTTGTGTTTTTTTTTTCTCCTCTAAAACAATGTGATACCCCAGGTCATCCTCCTTTATGATTTCACCAACTTTCTTTGTACCACATTTATTTTTATGGATGTTTTTCCTCAAGAGGATCTAGAATTCAAAATGTTTATTCCAAACATGAGAGCTATTTCATAGTGACTGCCATTTTCCATTAAAAAAAAAATGTTTCTCATTCTCCATTTTGTGTTCTCTATTCTGTCTCCCACATGTGCTGCAGCAGTGTGCAAACTTTTATGATGTTTCTTGGATCCTACCAAATGTTCAGAGCAAGACTCCAACACTTGATGTAGTCTTTGTCCAGCCAAGGCTTGAGAACTCCCAAGCATGGAGAACCCACAGCCTATCTGGGAAATCTGTTCCTGTGCTGTGTCATCTACCATAGGATGACAGAACCATTTGAGCTGGAAAGGACTTTTGACAGCCATCTGTTCCAACTCCCCTGCATTGAACAGGGACACCTACAGTTAGATCAGGTTGCTCAGAGCTCCATCCAGCCTGACTTTGAGTGTCCCCAGGGATGGGGCACCTCTCTGGGGAACCTGCTCCAGTGCCTCACTACTCTTATAAAAAACCTTCTTCCTTATATCCAGTCTAAATTTTAGTTTGAAATGCTCTATCATAGCAGACACCTGGGATGGAATTGAATGGGGATTGTGCACAGCCCATCCCAGCTGCTCTTGGCTGCTCCTTCCTCCTTATTCCCTTTGTATGTGAAAACCTATGTGATGGGCCATTTGACTTTTGTCAAAATTGCCCCTTAGCTCATCATGTCAGACAGATCAGACAGAATCTGCCCTTGAGAAGTTTTCATTGATTGCTTCACCAGTAGAGAGCATACAAAGAAAAAATTACTTAGAAAATCATTAACATTGAAGTCTTTCATGCAGAACATCCACTTTTCTCCAAAAAAATTGATTGTTCTGATTCGTCTTCTGATAAATACAAGCTTTTCTTAGTCAACCCTCAGTTCACCACTTGGTGTGTTCACTTTGATTACAATTTACAAGTGGATTTGCATTATGGCTTTTGCTTCACTTAGCCCCACCACAGAGCATCATACCTGCCATCAGGTTGCCCTTACTACATTTTGTCTTTCCTGCTACATATAGAATCATAGATGTGTTTGGGTTGGAAGTGACCCTTAGAGACTATCTAATCCAATATCCCTGCAACAAACAGGGACACCTACAGCTTGATCAGGTTGCTTAGAGCCCCATCCAGCCTGACCTTGAGTACATCCAGGGATGGGGCATCCACAACACCTCTGAGCAACATGTGCTTGTGTCTCATCACTCTTACTGTAAAAACTTTTCCTTATATCTAGCCTAAATCTCACATTTATTTTGAAACCATTTCCCCTTGTCCCATCACAGCAAACACTGCTACAAAGTCTGTCCCCTTCTTTCCTATAGCTCCCTTTCAGATACTGAAAGGCTGCTCTGGTGTACCTCAGATCCTTCTCTTCTTCACATGAACAGACCTAGCTTTCTCAGCCTGTCCTCATAGGAGAGGTGTTCCATCCCTTGGATCATTTTTGTCGTCCTCCTTTAGACATGTTCTAACAGGTCCATATCTCTCCTATACTGAGGACTCCACATCTGGACACAGTGCTCCATGTGAGGTCTCACAAGTGCAGAGTAGAGGGGCAGGATCACCTCCCTGTTGGCCATATTGCTTTTGATGCAGCCCAGGATATGGTTGATTTTCTAAGTTGCAAAGACACATTGCTAGCTTATGCTCAGATTGCTATCTACCCGTACCCCCAGATGCTTTTTGGTAATACTGTGCTCCATCCTTATATCCCCCAGCTTGTACTGATTACAGGGGTTGCCATGACCCAGGTGCAAGACCTTCCACTTGGATTTGTTGAATCTCATGAGGTTCACCTGTGGTCACTGCTCAAGCCTGCCTAAGTGTTTCTGGATGGCATCTCATCCCTCAGGTGTGTTGACTGCATCACACAGATAGGTGTAATCGGCAAACTTGCTGAGGGTGCATTCAATCATGCTGTTAACATCACTGATGAAGATGTTAAAGAGCACTGGTCCCTGTGAGACACCACTAGTCACCTGAGATCTCCATCTCAGGTTGCCTAGGTTGTGGATACCCCATCCCTAGAGATGTTTAAGGCCAGGTTGGATGGGGCTCTGGGCAATGTGATTTAGTAATTGATCTACTTGCTGGCAACTCTGCCTGTGGCAGGGAGTGTGGAACTTTATAATCCTTGATGTCTCTTCCAACTTGAGCCATTTTATGTTTCTATGATTCTATGGTTTATCTGGACGTTGAGCCACTGCCAATAATCCCCTAGGTGTAATCTCACAAGCACTGAAAAGTCCACCTGTCAAACTCACAGGGGCTGTGTCAAAGGCATTACTGAAGTCCAGACATCAATGGCTCTTCTCTTGTCCATTAATGCAGTTTCGCCTTCATAAGAAGTGACAAGGTTGGTCAGGCAGGACCAGCCATGCTAGTTATTCCATATCACCTCCATCTCTTCCATGTGCATTACCATAGCTTCCAGATGGATCTACGTCATGATGTTCCCTGGCGCAGAGGTGAAGCTGGCAGGTTGGCAGTCTTCTGGGTCATCCTTTCTGCCCTCCTTAAGAATGGGTGTGGCATTGCCTTTTTTCTTGTCACCAGGGTCTTCACCTGATCACCATGGCTTTTCAGATATTGAGAGTGGCTTGGTGACTATGTCAGCCAGTTCCCTTAGGACTCTGGGGTGCATCTCATGAGGACCCATAGAATTACGGATGTTCAGGTTCCTCAGGTGATCACAACCTGATCTTCACTTACTGTGGTAGTGATGCCCACCTTCTGAACCTCTAGAGGGTTGTGTTAGAGCAGTAGCTAGTGAAAACTGAGGCAAAAGGTTATTGGGTGCCTCAACCTTTTCCTTGTCTGTTGTTACCAGCCTGTATGTGTTGCTCACTAAGGAGAGTATGCCCTCCTGGACTCTCCTTTTCTGATTGGTATACCTATAGAAACCTTTTCTATTCTTCTTTGCACCTCTTGCCAAGTCCAGACCTTCCTGACCCCATCCCTACACAGCCTAGTAGCACGTTTATACTATTCCCAGGTTACCTGTTCCTACTTTCCACTGCCTGTGCATTTTTTTTACCAGCAGGCCTCAGTTCAGCCATGCCAATCTCCTATCTTCCTTTCCTGACTTGTTACACCTGAGAGTGAAGACCTCTTGTGCCCTAAGGAAAGCTTCTTTAAAAATCTGCCAGCTCTGCTCTGCTCCTTTGTCCTTGAGTACAGATTCCCAGAGGGTTTTGTTGACTGACTCCCTGAAGAGCTGGATGTTGGCTTTCCTAAAATTAAGCTTTTAATTTAGTTTAATTAAAATTTTATTATTTGCCTGTCTGATATGCCTCAAGAGTGTGCAATCCACCATTGTATGGTCACTACAACACAGGCAGCCTCCAATCCTCATGTTACTAATCAGTTCTCTTGCATTGGTGGAGCAACAGATCCAGCACTGCATCCCCTCTGGTTGGGCTGTCTATTACCTGGCTCAGGAAGTTATCCTGGATACATTCCAGGAGCCTCCTGGATTGCCTACAGCTTGCTGTGCTACCTTTCCAGCAGATGTCAGGATGGTTGAAGTCCTCTAACAGGACAAGAGCCTGTGATTGCTATGTCTCTTGTAGCTGGAGGAAGAAGGCTCCACTTGATCAGGCAACCTGTAGTAGACTCCAATCACAAGGCTCTGTTGTCTCTAACTCACATTTCTCACTCTACATGTGCTGGAGTAATTTTGCTAGTGATTATTTAAGTCTCTACTCACTTCTGAATATCCTCACTTCTGGGTATAACACAGATTCATCTGTCTCACTGAAAACTGGGAAAATAGTGTCCATTTTTAATACTGTAATACAATTGCCTTTAATCACTGCTCTCCCCTCTCTCTGCTGAATTTATATGCTTCTACCATATTCCTTTTTAATTATTATAAGGTCAGAAATCTTTACCTGTGATATACCTTTTATCTTTGCTGTGTTAAATTTTCTTTTTTTTTTCTTTTATTAGGACAACATCTGTGTACACCGTGTAAGCCATGGTTCCAATCATTTTTTTGATGAATGGATCTCCACCAACCTTCAGTGTTCCTTGCAGAACATCACGTCTTATTCTTACCTAAAAATTAATTGGAAATATTAATAGTAACATCACTTAATGTAGCTCCAGAGGCTGGCTGTGAATTAATTACTACAGCTAACTCAAATCCATCTAAAATTTATTTTGAAACCTGGATGGTGGGAATAGATTATGATCCAGGCCAACAACTGATCTGCAGTCATTAAGGGTGGTGTGTGATGCTCTTCAACTGTGTCAGGTCCCTGTTGATGGGAATAAACTGAATATTCTCATACAAACAGTTTTGACATCAGCCATTTCTCCAAAGTTCCCTTCTCTTAGAGGAAGTAGCTCATATTTTTTCTTCTACATAATTTATAATTTCAGATCTCCAAAAGTGTGCTTTTTTTTTACAATGATCAATGAGGCAATATCCACAGAATACAGTAAACAACAGTGGGGCCATTATCTTGCACAAAGCTGACTGGCATGTTTGGCCATGGTTGGCTCCATCTATATTTTTATATTCAAACAGGATGGCCTCGTCCAGGCTGCGGCTATTTGAGGCCTGAACCATGTCAGGATGTACAGGAATTGTTTGAGAAAATGCTTGCTGGTTGAGATAAGACCATAACTCTTCTAGTAATGTAAGATAGGGAGGATTCAGTCCCATTGCCTAGGTACTTTCTCTGCTCTGTTCTGTTCATCTGTATGGGTGTAACCGGCATTGCAACTCTGATGATTTATTTTAAAATAAATAAAATGACTTTTCAAAACAGGAGAAGGGAGGACCCTCAACTGTAAATCAAACATTGCAGCTCTGATACTTGGAAAGATACTGAAATGAATTATTTGATCATCCCAAGAGGATCATAAGCCTATAAAAAGCAGCCGACTTGGACTTGTTAAGAACAAAGTGTATCAGATTAATTCAGTTTAGCTCTTTGACCCAGTGGATAAAGGCAAAACAGTTTTGTCTTGGCTGTAGTAAAACTCTTGGCATAGCCCAATAAAATGTCCTTGCTGAGAGACTATGAAAATTGCCTAGATCAGTGCTATTTATCCCAGGTTACATCCCACAGCAACAGACAAAGTCCAACTCATCAAGTTCTATGAGGACACTCTCTGTGATAAAGCATGAAGAAGTTTCCACTATCTGGAGGAAGACATGAGCTAAAATGTCTGAGAAGGAGGAATGTCCTGATTCAGAGGTAATTCCTACAACGCAGAGAGCACAACTTCATTTAAAAATTATGCTCAAAGAGAACTTTTTAATGTTTCATTTTCCACCACTGAGGACATTTGGGGCTGATGAGTTTGCCTGCTTCCAGTAGCACTGGATGTACTTGTTGCCAAGTTTCCTGATAATATAAAGCATACTTTTATGCAATTTGCTGAAGATAACAATCTGGGAAGAGATTGAAGACAGCATTAGCATTCAAGTAATTGTGATGAACTTGGTGAAATAGTATGTAATCAGTGAAGTAAAGTTTAATATTGGTGAGCACTTCATCTCTAAATGAAAACCAAAATAAAAAAAACTTCCTGCAAAATAGTTGATATTGGTTTATGCCCCAGTATAATACAAAAAGAGTCCAGGGCTGTGCTAGACCAAAGACTGCATAAAAGCCAGCAGATAAGGTGCTGTACAGCTATTCTTGTGTGTATGTCACATGTAAAAGAGGAAAGGCTATTATTCCACTCTATTAGCAGGAGTAAGCCCTTTCTTGGGGTGCACATCCTGTTTTGGGCACATATGCTTTAATAAGTAGGGTGTGTGCATGTGTGTGCAGACATTTTGTATACAGGGTGGAAGGAGTGCTAAGAGATGCATGCTAAGACAGCATGACCTATGAAAAACAGGTAACCAAAGAGGGTTTGTTTTGCTTAGTAAAGAGAACATCAAACGTGGATGTGGGAATGTGCTTCAAACAGCTTACAGTGCTTCAGTGCTTTGTTTGTTCAGGCTGAAGACAAGACATGAGAGGTGTTTGTTGCACATTCAAAGTAACTTCTGTTAAGGAAAGACTTAGTAAGTAGAAGGATGATTGCACTCTGAGACACGTTACGTACATGGCTGTGAAAGCCCAGAATGGAGGAAACATGCATCCAGAGGGTATAGTTGTGTTTCATCATACCTTGGAGTGGGAAAGTGGTGAGATTTGAGTTCCTCTCTGGCTCTCTGCCTATTACCCTGCTGTCTGTAAGCTTCTAGGCCTGTAAGCCCTTTCCAGTGGCTGCAAACATGAGGTGGCTTTGGGTTTCTTTTTCTTTCCTGTCTGTTCTCATCCCTTAAGATATTCTTACTCTCCACTGAATTTGCATTGGTGATGTTTTCAAAGTAAATACTGCTACTTGTTTGGTTTTTTTTTTCACTTGATACTATTATGACATTTTTTTCTTTTCTATTAGCATGAATATTTAGTTCAGTCACTTCCAAAATTTGGAATTGATTGTGACTTTATAACTGAATTTACGCTATATCACCCTTCAGTTTTACATGCCAACATCACAGTAATGACATTATCTTCCTTGCTAGTGCCTAGTGTAACAGTATATGCCTTCTGAATCCTTCCTGCCTTCTCTTATTACCATGTTTGCACCCTAGAAGCTGTCCAGATTCACGGTTACAAGCCAAACAGGTCTAGAGAACAGAAAAGCAGTCTTTTCTCTGCAGTCCTGGGCTGTCAGGTAGGAGCTGCCAGGTCAGGAACAGTTTCCCCAATGAGGGATTGCAGGCACAAAGCAGCTTGACAAAATGGGGATGGGTGGAGAAGCAGAATGAACCTGAAGGACAGATGCAGCTCACATCACTTCTCCAGCCTAAAGAAAAGGCAGTAAGAAGTGACACATGGCCTCCTGCTCCCTAATTTTAAACCTCCTCTGGCAGACACTTTGTGTTTTCAGGTTTAGTCTATTCTTCCTGTGTTATATTTTTTATCATCTTTGATGAAATGAGTGTGAAGAAAATATGAGAGTGACAACAAAAAGAAAGCAATCAAGAGTATCCAGAAAAAAAAAGAGGGCAGCAATTTATTTCTTTAGGATTTTCTTTACTGTATCTCAAGTCCTCCAACTTCCTACACTGATTAGCTGTTCTCCTCCACAGAAATTACATTAATATGATGGCACATTTATTTTGGGCACGGTGACTTTTAAAAGGATGGTTTCAAAGCTGAGGAAAATCCTACCACTTCAGGCACAAGAAGTCGGGAGTTGTCATAACAAACACTGCTCTTTTCTGAACTGCCCCAATCCGAATCTCCTTGTTTTTGTTTCCTCTGTGCCCAGCTGAGGAGCGCAAATGGGGCTGCGGTCAACAGACGTGACCATTCCAACCTGAGCTTTGTTTAATCCTAAAGAGAAAGAAATGTGCCTTTTCAAGTCATTTGTGACACCTCATAGCTTTAAGCACTGCATCCATTGTTTTAGTCTCTGTCGTTCAGTCCTAGCACGTCATGCCCTCTGTGTGCAAGTGATGTGCATTGCAGTGCAGCTGCATGAATGTTCCAGGCAGATCCGGATTTTGCAGATACCTGTGTTGACTCAAGATTATGAATTGGACTCAGTGATGCTTATGAGTATCTTCCAACTCAGGATAATCTATGATTCAATTATTTTCATTATTCCACAGTCTGAAAACCTGGTCTACATGAGCTCAAATTACACAAGACTCTTGCTTGCTGCAATGCATCTCAGATTTATCTCACTTAAAAAAGCTACTGAAAATGTGTTACCTGTGTTTTCCTTCCTACTTTATACTGGATATAGAATAGGCAGTGCTCTTTTTTTTTTTTTTTTTTTGTAGCCAGGTTGCTTTGTACATTTTAGTTTATTGTGAATGTAGCTCTTCAGGAGCAGAAGGGAGAAATTTGCATGTCTCTCAGTAATTATTTAAAAATTATATGATACGTCTTAACACTTGGTGTAATTTAGAAAATAAGAGGGAGCCCTTATGTATACTCATGGCATTTTCAGTTCTAAATTCTTTAATTAAAATTTTTAATATTCCACAAATCTACATCTTAGCAAAAAAGTTCAGAAATGTTCTGGAAATGCAGTGCAGGAAGGAGTACTGAAGCTTGGAGGAGCCAGGGATGCTTGTGCCAAGGATGCTCATAGAAGTAATGGTTTGGAGGATTCAGAGACTGATGGTCAATGAGGCTGACCACCTGGCACATAAGCTTGGGTGAGGTGCCCAGTTTGGTGACAGGTGGTTTTCTTTCTGCACATTAGCTTCGTTAGCAGAGACCCATTAGTCAGTTTTATATAACTGTCATTGCAAATAAAGAATCTGACCTGAATGTGGTTAAGTGTTCAGTGTCTCTCTCATTTTCACGTGTTCTTTCCTATTGAGAATTTGATGCCCTTCTGTGAAGAAACAGACAGAAACTGTAAAAGGTGGTAAAAAAAAAACTGATGGTTTTTTTTTTTTTTCCTAAAGAACATCTGACCTCACAAAAGGAAAGTTATATTCCCTCTTCAATTTGTTACCAGTGTTGTAAAAGAGATATTTAAATAGTGTTTTCCCTTGACAATTCAGGAGAAATATAAAAATGAAGATGAAGATGACGCAGATAAAAACACCAACATTCTCTAGTAACCTTCTCCCCATCTCAGAAAAAATTCCGAAACAAACCAACAGAACCCCAAAACAAAACTAAGAAAACCAGGGTTGCTGTCTCGTTGACGTAACAATAAAAAAATTAAGCCTGCCCAGGACTCTCTTGTTATTTTCTGTACCATTCGATACGTCATTTTTGTGGAGCACTTTGTTCTGGTGGTGCCCCGCTGAGATGGTAACAGTAAGGATGTATCAGCATTGCCATTATAAACCTCATATTTATAACCTGGATGTGCACATTTGTTATTACTTGTATTTGTTATAAGAACACTCCATTTTCCTTGTAATGACTTGATAATTTTAAAAAAGAGAAAATTCTAAAATGACAGTATTATTATTAGTACAGCAGTAGTTTTATTTATATTACAATAGTGCCCATATAATTTGTAGAATTAGGTACTGTACAGGCAACTTGAATTTTTTTAATGATTTTTTTGACAGTGAGAAGTGCTGGACAGAAAGACTTCTGATTTCTTGTTTATTCGTTTATTTACATGGTCTTTGATAGTACCCTAGTGTCTGAGATTTGGCTTTTATTGTGATAATGTTATATATGTACTCAATTATCTCTGTTACGAAAAGCACTTTAATGCATGCTTACCTTTAAGAGGGAGCTGAAGTGCTCACAGTGGAAAACAGCATTTTTGCAGAGCTGAGAACAAGTCTCATCCCATAAAGCACATGAAGCACATATATCTTGCAAAGCCACACTGTAGAGGTGCAGCAGAGATATCTGAGTGGGCTTCAAATGTGCTGTTGTGTTTACATGGTGCTGAAGACATGAAGTATGAGCTGGATGTGGGAAGCAATGCAGCCATGTTAATGCAAAACCCTGTCCATGCTAATACACAGAATAGAACACTAGAATAATAGAATCATTTGAGTTGAAAGGGACCTTCAAGGATCATCTAGTCCAACTCCCTTGCAATGAAGATGGTGCTACTTAGCTTGAGTGAACCCCCAAGCTGATGGACACCCTATAGCTGCTAAAGCCCAATTCACTAAGACCCTGAATGTGATTTATCTTTGGCTCTGCTTTGCACATGAAGAAGGAATGCCTTCATACTAAGGCTGAGGTCCTACCCAATGAAGTAGGAGCAGTTTTCTATACCACTGCAAAGCTGTATGGAGGTTACAGCCTTTGTACTGCTAGAGAAAAGAAATAAAACGAACAATTTTGCTCTCTATTTTTATGGATTACATAGTCTGGTTTGGGCACCCAACTGAGTGGCTCATCCAGAACAACAGACAGCTGAATCTCAGGATCACATATACAGCTGTTTCTGACACAGTTAGTAGCTCATCTCAGGCTCTCTCACTTATAGTGCAATGTTTTGCACAGAATCTGGTTTCCCAGAATCCTTCTTGGACAGATAGCTTAATACAAGCTAATTGCTTTTTTCTGCCCTCAGCTGCATGTCAGCAGAATCAGTCTACGATATAGTTGGGGATAAAAGCAAACAAAGGCATTTAGTCACATCTAATTTTAGCAATATACAGCTTATCCCCTTCTCAACATTTCATATTGAGCACAGCACTGGCAAGCCTACGTAGATTTTTACTTTAGTTTTCTTAGATTAACCAAGATGTGTCAGGCTGGATTTAATCACACACATGCTAATTCTTTGTGTGGATGCAGTGTGCAGACACTGTGTATTGGATTATTTTTCCTGTAGAGTTATGCACACTACACATGTAGATTCACATTTAAACCTCCCTGCCTGATGAAACATAGTGCTGCCTCTAAAGACTAAGTGAGCAGTGACTTTCATTAAAAAAAAATCATAAATATACTTTACTGCTTGAACTTAGTGCAAATGCACAACTGACTCATTGACTCGATAGATGTAATTGCTCTCCAGGAGCCTTTATGGTCTATTGTTTCAATTATAAGTGAATTACATAGTCTCCAAGAACTTACTCACTTTGCTTTCAAGGAGAGTGAAAAGATCAAATCAAAGCAGGTTATTAGACAAAAAGGACAAAATTTTATTGAAACACTTCACCTTCTACATGAGGAAAGGAAACACATCAGGCACAATCTAAGTCATTCATGGATGACATATTTTATCTATCTGAAACCATTATAAGCCTGAAAGTGTATAAATTCAGATTCTGAGAGGAAGGCAAAAACCAAATGTAATACATATGTTGAAAAGACAAAAACTGTGAGGGATGAGGCAAGAAATAGAATTAAATAAGCTTCCTTCCTGAGATAAATGGTCAGAAAAGAGGGAAAGTAGCAAAAAGCAAGAGCCAGGATTAGGCATCTGAGAAGCTTTTGAATTTTTTTCTTCTTTTCCTGAGCAGAAAAATCTTTTAGGATCTTCAGCTCTTGGTAGCATATGCCAGCACTGGAAATCATGGCATCCTTTGAGAACACATAGCAAATGTTAAAATCAGGCAGGAGAAGCACAGATATAATACTACTTTGAAAAATAAGGCTTTTGGCTAGTAGTTAAGGGACAAAGAAAACATATGGTTTTGGGGAGAACTTTGAATGAGTTTCTCATAAATACAAGAGAAACAGTCAATGATCAGCAAATAATGCACAAACAATAAGCAAAAAATATTCTGCATATTCCTCTATGAAGTCTATGAGAAGGGAAAATATATTTCCAAATTTAAAAATCAAATTTAAAATACTGGTATGTTAACTTACATTTTATGGAGAATAACTAGTTTATTAGCTGAAATGTGAATGCTTATGTTTCACCCTTGTGATTTTTCATCAAAAGACCATCACTCGTTTAAGTTCCTAGGAGAGACTTTATAGCTTTATTGCAGTGTACAGAACCCTGTGAAAAATCCCAGATTCAAAAGGAGTTAAAAATATAACATCACTGGATACATCACTCTAGTATAGCAGAGTTGTGATACTGCACAGCAGCTACTGCAAAAAAAAAAAAAAAAAAAAAGGGTTATTGAGGAAGTTCCTGGTGGAGGTTTCGTCTGCCCAGAGAGAGGATTGTTGGAACTCATTGAACAGATTATGGGGAAGCAGATGGAGAAAAAGTAGGATCCAGAGATGGCTTTGAGAATCACAGAATAATAAAGGTTGTTAAAGACCACTAAGATCATCTGTCCCAACTGTCCACTTACTACCAATATTATCCACTAAATCATATCCCTAAGTACTTCATCTACCCTTTTCTTAAGTATCTCCAGGGATGTTGACTCCACCAATTCCGTGGGCAACTTGTTCTAATATATCACCTCTCTTTCCGAGTAGAATTTTTTCCTAACACCCTGTCTGAATCTCCCCCAGCACAACTTGAGGCTGTTACCTCTTGTCCTGTCGCTGTTACCTAAAGAAAAGGCCAACCCCCATCTCACCACAACCTCCCTTCATGTAGTTGTAGAGAGCATTAAGTCCACCCTTGAGCCTCCTCCAGACTGAACAATCCCAGTTCCCTCAGCTGCTGCTCATAAGACTTGTGCTCCAGATATCTCACCAGCTTTATGCCCTTCTCTGGACATGCTTCAGAGACTCAATGTCTTTCTTGCAGTGAGGGCTCAAAACTGAACACAGTACTCAAGGTGTGGCTTCAACAAAGCCGAGTACAGAGAGACTGTCACCTCCCTGCTCCTGCAGGCTATACTATTTCTCACAGAAGCTAGGATGCCATTGGCCTTGGCCACCTGGGCATACTGCTGGCTCATGTTCAGCTGGCTGTCAGCTGACACCTCTAGATTCTTTTTCTCCACACAATCTTCTTGCCACTCTGCCCCAGGCCCGTAGCGTTGCCTGGGGTTGGTGTGATGCAGGACACGGCACTTGTTTGCAGGCATATTGACAGTTCCCCCCAGCTTGGTGTTGTGTGCATACTTACTGAGCGTGTACTCATTTCCTTCATCCAAATCATCAATAAATGGGCCCGAGTAGCAACCCCTGGGTAGCACCACTCCACTGTAGTCGCCAGCAGGTTTAACTCCATTCACCACCTCTCTCTGGGCCTGGCTCTCCAACCAGTTCTTTGCTCAGCAAAGAGTATACCTGTCCAAGCCACGGGCTGCCAGATTCTCCAGGAGAATACTGCCGGAGACAGTTTCAAGGCATTGCTGAAGTCTAGACTATGTCAACAGCCTTTCCCTCATCCACCAGACAGGTAACTTGATCACAGAAGGAGATCAGATTGGTTATGCAGTACTTGCCTTTCATGATCCCGTGCTGGCTGGACCTGATCCCCCATTTGTCCCCCACATGCTGTGTGATTTCACTCAAGATAATCTGCTCCATCACATTTCTTGGCACCAAGTTCAGGCTGACAAGCTTATAGTTCCCCAAATCTTCCTTATGACATTTCTTGTAGATGGCAAGCCTCCATTCCTCTGGGAACTCTCCAGTTGACCAGGACTCCAGGAAAGGCCACAGACAGAGGGTGGTCATCGATGGCTCTATGTCCAGGTGGAGGCCAGTAACGAGTGGCGTCCCCCAGGGGTCTGTCTTGAGACCGGTGCTCTTTAACATCTTTATCAATGACATCGATGACGGAATTGAGTGCACCCTCAGCAAGTTTGCTGACGACACCAAGCTGAGTGGTGCGGTCGACACGGTTGAAGGAAGGGATGCCGTTCAGAGGGACCTCGAGAGGCTTGAAAGGTGGGCCTGGGTGAACCTGATGAGGTTCAACACGGCAAAGTGCAGAGTTTTGCACTTGGGTCAGAGGAATCCCAGGCATCCCTACAGACTGGAAGGAGCGGTCCTTGAGAGCAGCCCTGTGGAGAAGGACCTGGGGGTCTTGATAGATGAAAAGCTTAATGTGAGCCAGCAGTGTGCTCTTGTGGCTCAGAAGGTAAATGGTGTCCTGGGCTCCATCAAAAGAGGGGTGGCCAGCAGAGACAGGGAGGTAATTGTCCCCCTCTACTCTGCTCTTGTGAGGCCCCATCTGGAGTACTGTGTCCAGGTCTGGAGCCCCTAGTACAAGAAAGACAGGGAGCTGTTGGAGAGGTTCCAGAGGAGGGCCACGAAGATGATCAGAGCACCTCTCCTATGAGGACAGGCTGAGGGAGCTGGCTTTGTTCAGCCTGGAGAAAAGAAGGCTGTGTGGTGACCTGTTTGCAGCATTTCAATACCTAAAGGGAGCCTACAGAGGGGAGGGAAATCATCTCTTTGAAAGGGTAGGTAACAGCAGGATGAGGAGAAATGGTTTTAAATTGAGGGAGGGGAGATTTAGGTTGGACGTCAGGGGGAAATTCTTTACAGAGAGAGTGGTGAGGTACTGGAACAGGCTTCCCAGAGAGGCTGTGGATGCTCTGTCCCTGGAAGTTCAAGGCCAGGTTGAATGGGGCCCTGGGCAGCCTGGCTGGTCTAGTATTGAATGTGGAGGTTGGTGGCCGTGCATGTGGCAGGGGAGTTGAAGATTCATGATCCTTGAGGCCCCTTCCAACCCTGGCCATTCTATGATTCTGTGATTCTGTGACTACCGATGGTGGAAACCAGCTTGGCAATCACTTCCACCAGCTCCTTCAGCATCCTTGGGTGCATCCCATCTGGCCCCACAGGCTTGTGACAGTCCAGGTGAAGTAACAGATCTCTAACTGTTTCCGGGTGAATCGTGGGGGATTTACTCTGCTCCTCATCTCAGATTTCCAGGTCAGGGGGTAGAATACCCCAAGGATAACTGGTCTGACTATTAAAAACAGATGTAAAGAAGGCATCGAGAACCTCAGCCTTTTCCTTATCTTCAGTGGTCATGTTCCTGGGCACATCCAGTAAAAGACAGAGGTTCTGTTTTGCCCTCTTCTTATGGAAAATGTATTTGTAAAAACACTGGTTTTGTTCATTTAATTCACTTGCATTCATTTCGTTTTGTTCATTTATTCACTAACATTTTAATTCAGTTCTCTCTCACCCATGGGACTAGCAATGATGAAGACTGGAGGGGAGGACTCTAAGCCATACGCAGTGCTGGAATTCCAATTCAGAGACATGTGGTGTGTAGAAGTAAGCTAAGGCAGCCGTACTCTGTCTGGCAAATTGACTCGATGCGCAAGGTCATTTTTTATCTGTAGCATCTTCTGGAATAATCAATTAAATGAATTATCTAGGACAGTTACATTGTTTTCTCTAGTGAATACATGGAAATCTATGCTTATCTGACTTATGGGGACCGATGTTTACTGCCCTATCAACACACCCTCTTACCTGACTTCTGGTTCACAAAGCAAGCATACCCCACTTTTTTTTTTTTTTTTTTTTTTTTTAAATCCCCTCTTCCTTTTTTCCCCCTAATATTATTAAGTCTTAGGCTCTCTGTTGCTGAGGTTGGCTGCTTCGGAGCCAGAGCTGCAGCGGCTGACCTCAGCGATGTTCAGGGCGGTTTCGGTCGCTTCCTTCATCCACGCAACCCCGAAATAACGGAGCAGCCCGGCCACTCTCACGAGAGCTGCTGATGTGGCGTGGGGTGTTGGCAGGGCAATGGCTCTGTGTCCATGCCCCCTGTCTTGAAAAAGCCTCACCTTCTTGTAGGAAGCACACGAGGGTTGGTGTGAGGTTGGTGGCTGGATGATCATGAGGGTATTAGGGCTGCTGGCACTCAAAAAGAAGCTCAGCTCAGGTTCTTTTACACTAATGCACACAGAGTGGGTAATAAGCAGAAGGAGCTGGAGGCTGTTGTGTGGTTGGAAAGCTGTGATATAGTTGTCGTCACAGAGGTGTGGTGGGATGGCTCACACAGCTGGAGTGCTGTGGTGGATGGCTACTGACTTTTCAAAAGAAATAAGCAAGGCAGGAAGGGTGGTGTTTTGGCCCTCTGTGGTAAGGTAGAATGTGAATTTATGGAAATGAATGATGGTGATGATGAGGTTGAGAGCTTATGGGTCAGAATAAAAGTGAAGGCCAATAAGACTGACATTGTCCTGGGAGACTGCTACAGGCCAACCAACCAGGATGAAGAGGTGGATAAGACACTTTATAGACAGTTGGGTGAGGTCTCAAGGTCACTCCCCTTGTTACTGTGGGGGACTTGACCAACCTGGTAGCCTTCTATGATGTTGTCACTGGCTGGGTGGATGGGGGGAGAGCAGTGGATGTAGTCTACCTTGATTTCAGCAAGGCATTTGACACTGTCTCCCACGACATCCTTATAACGAAGCTGAGGAAGTGCGGGATAGATGAGTGGACAGTGAGGTGGGTTGAGAACTGGCTGACTGGCAGAGCACAGAGGGTTGTCATTGGGGGTGCAGAGTCTGGTTGGAGACCTGTAACCAGCGGTGTTCCCCAGGGGTCGGTGCTGGGACCGGTCCTGTTCAACATCTTCATCAATGACCTTGATGAGGGGGTAGTGGCCACCCTCAGCAAGTTTGCTGATGATACAAAGTTGGGAGGATTGGCTGACATGCCCGAAGGCTGTGCTGCCATTCAGCGAGACCTGGACAGGCTGGAGAGCTGGGCAGTAAGGAACCAGATGAGGTTTAACAAAAGCAAGTGTAGAGTCTTGCACCTAGGGAGGAATAATTGCATGCACCGGTACAGGTTGGGGGATGACCTGCTGGAGAGGAGCTCTGTGGAGAGGGACCTGGGTGTCCTGGTGGACAACAGGTTGGCCATGAGCCAGCAGTGTGCCCTTGTGGCCAAAAAGGCCAATGGCATTCTGGGGTGCATTAAAAGGAGCGTGGTCAGCAGGTCGAGGGAGGTGATCCTCCCCCTCTACTCTGCCCTGGTAAGGCCTCATCTGGAGTACTGTGTCCAGTTCTGGGCTCCCCAGTACAAAAAAGACAGGGATCTCTTGGAAAGAGTCCAGCGGAGAGCCACAAAGATGGTGAAGGGCCTGGAGCATCTCCCCTGTGAAGAAAGGCTAAGTGATCTGGGTCTGTTTAGCCTTGAGAAGAGAAGACTGAGAGGGGACCTGATCCAGGTCTATAAATATCTAAGGTGTGGGGGGCAAAGTGGCGAGGCCAGACTCTTCAGCAGTGTGCGGAGACAGGACAAGGGGAAATGGCCAGAAGCTGGAGCATAGGAAGTTCCGCACCAGTGTGCGCAAGAACTTCTTTACGGTGAGGGTGACGGAGCACTGGAACAGGCTGCCCAGGGAGGCTGTGGAGTCTCCTTCTCTGGAGATATTCAAGACCCGCCTGGACGCCTACCTGTGTGACCTGGTGTAGGGATCCTGCTTTGGCAGGGGGGTTGGACTCGATGATCTCTGGAGGTCCCTTCCAACCCCTACGATTCTGTGATTCTGTGATTCTGTGACTTCAACTTCCCCGACGTCTGCTGGATTTATAATACAGAAGATAGGGAACAGTTCTGGAGGTTCCTAGAGTGTGTGGGAGATAACTTCCCGACACAGCCGGTGAGGGAGCCAACAAAGGGAAGCAAAATCCTGGACCTGATGTTTGTTAACAGAGAAGGTCTTGTGGGGATGTGAAGATTGGGTGCTGTCTGGGGCATGGTGATCATGAGATGCTAGATTTCTCGATCCTCATTGAACCACAGAGGGGATTCTGCAGAACTGCCACCTTGGACTTCTGGAGGGCAGACTTTATCCTCTATAGGACCATGGTTGAGAGAGTCCCTTGTGAGGTAATTTTGGGGGGCATGGGAGCCCAGGAAGGCTGGGAATACTTTAAGGAAGTAATTTTAAAGGTGCAGGAGCTGACCATCCCCAAGTCATGGAAGACAAGCCGATGGGCAAAGAGGCTAGACTGGCTGAACAGAGACCTTTGGCTGGAACTCAAGAGCAAAAGGAAAGTTTATGGTCTTTGGAAGAGTGGGCAAGCCTCTCAGACGATTACAGGTACATAGTGAAGCTGTGCAGGGAAAAAATTAGAAAAGCCAAAGCCCAGCTAGAACTGAACTTGGCCACTGAGGTAAAGGATAACAATAAATATTTCTATAAACACATCAGTAGCAAGAGGGGGGCTAGGGAGAATCTTCATCCATTGTTTGATGCCAAGGACAACATGGTGACCTTGGCATCAGAATCAGGAGAAGGCTGAGGTACTTAATGCCTTCTTTGCCTCAGACTTTAATAGTAAGACTTGTTATTCCCTGGGCACACAGACGCTTGCACTAGGAGATAGGGATGGGGAAACAGAACAGGCCCTGCATGATCCACGGTGAGATGGTTTTGGACCTGCTCCGAAAGCTGGATGCTCACAAATCCATGTGGCCAGATGGATTGTACCCTAGAGTGCTGAGGGAGTTGGCAGATGTGGTTGCCAAGCCACTCTCCATCATTCTTCAGCAGTCCTGGCTAACCAGAAATGTTCCAGTGGACTGGAGACTGGCAAATGTGATGCCCATCTTCAGAAAAGGCCAGAAAGATGATCCTGGTAGCTACAGACCCATCAGTCTCACCTTGGTGCTGGGGAAGGTTATGGAATGGATAATCTTGGGAACCATCATGGACCAGTTAAAGGTCAACCAGGGGATCAGACCCAGCCAGCATGGGTTTAGGAATGGTATATCCTGTTTGGCAAACCTGATTTCATTCTATGACAAGGTGACCTGCTTAGCGGATGAAGGTAAGGCTGTTGATGTGGTCTACCTGGACTTCAGTAAAGCCTTTGGCACTGTCCCCTACAACATTCTCATGGAGAAGCTGGCTGCCCACAGTTTGGATGGGCATACGCTTTGCTGGGTGGAACACTGGCTGGATGGCCAGGCCCAAAGAGTTGTCAGTGGAGTTAAATCCAGTTGGTGGCTGGTCACAAACGGTGTCTCCCAGGGCTCGGTACTGGGGCTACTTCTATTTAACATCTTAATTAATGATCGTGATGAGGGGATTGAGTGCACCCTCAGTAAGTTTGCAGATGACACCAAGTTGGGAGGGAGTGTTGATCTGCCAGAGTGACCTGGATAGACTGGATCAGTGGTCCAAGGCAAACTGTATGAGTTTCAATAGGGCCAAGTGTCAGGTCCTACATTTTGGTCACAACAGTCTAAGGCAACCCTACAGGCTTGGGGAGGAGCATCTGGAAAGTTGCCTGATGGAAAGGGACCTTGGTGTACTGATGGACTTCAGCTGAATATGAGCCAGTAGTGTGCCTAGGTGGCCAAGAAGGCCAATGGCATCCTTGTATCAGGAACGGTGTGGTGAGCAGGACTAAGGAAGTCATCCTGCCCCTGTAATTGGCACTGGTGAGGCCTCACCTCGAGTACTGTGTTCAGTTTTGGGCAGCTCAGTACAGAAGGGACATGGAGGTGCTGGAGCAGGTCCAAAGAGGGCAACAAGGCTTGTGAAGGGTTTGGAGAATATGGCCGCGAGGAGAGACTGAAGGAACTGGGGCTGTTCAGTCAGGGGAAAAGGAAGCTGAGGGAGACCTTAGTGCTCTCTTCCAAATTCTGAAAGGTGCTTACAGTGAGAGCGGGGCTGGTCTCTTTTCACGGGGATGAGCGGAAACAGTTTTAAGTTGCACCAGGGTAAGTTTAGGTTGGATATCAGGAAACACTTCATTACAGAAAGGGTTGTTAAGCATGGAATAGGCTCCCCAGGGAGGTGGTTGAGTCACTGTCCCTGCATGTGTTTGAAAACTGTTTGGATATGGTGCTCAGGCACATGATTTAGTGGAGGGTTGTTAGAGTTAGGGTAGTATGGTTAGGTTGTGGTTGGGCTTGATGACCTTTAAGATCTTTTCCAACCTGGGCAATTCTATGATTCTATGATTTGTTCACTATGTGACCTTACTTTAGCCTTTCAAAATTTCTCACTAAAAATATAGGAATCTCTGTTCTGGTACACTGCAGGTAACTCCACTTGAAACTATGTAGTCCCTTTGTAAATGGATAATTGTACCAGGAACTTGCTGTCCTACAGCTTTTCTTGTGCTCATTGGAGTCTTTTCTATATCATTTACTCTGGCAATTGAAATAGTCTGACCCTGGAATAATTTCCCATC
Source organism: Phasianus colchicus (assembly GCF_987193195.1). Taxonomy (NCBI): domain Eukaryota; kingdom Metazoa; phylum Chordata; class Aves; order Galliformes; family Phasianidae; genus Phasianus; species Phasianus colchicus. Next base: position 87,975,055 of record NC_143438.1, read on the forward strand.
TCTGCTTTTCCAAGCTTTTCAGTAAAACTGAACATTAAATTGTGTAGATCACTAGATCTCTTAAGTGATGGTTTATTCTCTGATGAGCCACTGGGCTGTGCTATTACTCTACATTTTAGGGGATTGTTTCTCCTATAGCAGCTTCCAACAAATTAGAAGAATGACTGCTACTTATGGCAGACAATTTGCTTTTTTTGTTTCTTAAGCACTTGGTCAATAATTAATGTCCTGATAGAAAATAATGGGTTGGACTTTAGCTCAGCTGTAATTTGTTTTCCTTGTGTACATCTAAATGCATATACCACAAGCCTATTTCTGATGTATCAAAATTGTTTTTAGGCTCATTGAAGCATCTAGTAATGCAGATTGCTTGTAATTGAATGCTGCAATCCAGCTACCACACTTTTTTTTTTTTTTTTTTTTTTGCAAGCAGATACTCTTTTCTCCATAGAGAAAATGCAAAATTCAATCCAAATTTTAAAACAACAACAACAACAAAACACTACAAAGAAGCAAACAAATAAAAAAACCTGAACTGGCACCTTTTGCTTCAGTCAGTTATATGTCCATTTTTATACACTCTTGGCTCTTGCAGTTGATCTTAATCAGTGAACATCCACATTCATCTCTGCATTATGCAGTCTTGGTTCTTAAAGGTGTTGCTCCAGAAAAATATGCAGCAGTCAATACACTAAAATATTAATAATATTTTAGCCAAAGCAAGAAGATCAAGAAAGTGGAAGCAGCCCACTCCTCTCTGACAGCCCGCTTCATCCTTTTGATGTTCAAGGGTGCACTGTGTATTGCGTTTTCCTAGTGATCAAGCTGCAGTACAAGGTGATAAAGATTTGGAGTCTCTGCTCACTGGCTTTTTGCTTTTGTCAGCCACTCAGCCTCGGATTGTGTTCCTGGATAAAATCCTGGAAATTCTGTGTATGATTTACAAGAAAGACTTGCTAATATACTGTCTTTTGTCCCTTGTTCAAATTATCCACAATTTGAGAATTATTATATTCTTATTACACACATGCAACGCAATGAGTCTGCTTGACTCCTGCCTTCTTACAGCTTCCTGATGAGGGGAGCAGGAATTCTGGTCTCCGGTGACAGCAACAGTAGCTGAGGGAGTGGCATGGAGCTGTGTCAGGGAAGGGTCAGGGGGTGTTAGGAAAAGGTTCTTCACCACAGGGCATCAAACAAGCTCCCCAGGGCAGTGGGAGCATCCCCGAGCTGCTAGTATTCAAGGAGCATTTGAACAGTGCTGTAAGACATGGGCTTCAAATTTGGAGAAATTCTGTGTGGAGCCACTAGATGGTCCTTGTTGGCTCCTTCCAACTCGAGGTGGTGGTATGGCTGTGGCAACATTAAATCAGGAAATAATAAACTTCATGTTCTTGAAATACTGTTTGAGGTGCGTAACATCCTGGTTATTATTCTGTAAAGTTTATATTGTGGCAAGGCTACTAATTATGGACTGAGAGCCTATCATGCCAAGTAATTTAAAACACAAAATCAGACAGTAATGGCCAGTATTTCACAGCTGTGTGGTTAACTTGAGCAAGTTGCTGAGGGAGGTGGTGGGTGCCCTGTCCTTGGAGACATTTGAGGCCAGGCTGGACTGGACTCTGTGCAATCTGATTTAGCTGTAGATGTCCCTGCTTGTTGAGGGGAGTTGGACTAGATGACATCTAAAGATCCTTTCCAACTCTAAGGATTCTATGATTATGTACAGTGTTTATCGCTTCTGCTACTTGGTCTCTAGATCAGGAAATTCAACAAGTTAGACATCATCCTGTGAGGTAGCAAATAGGACTGGTTTAGGAAAGTGTCTGACTATTTGTTTTATTTTTAATCTGGCAGCTAGGCCAGGATTGTTAAAATGTGAAAATGCTTTGATATTCTCAGCAGCAACAACAGTGACTTCGTAGACATGCTCACCCCAGCCAGCAGTGTCTTGCGAAGCTACAGAGTCCATGGCCAAGGAATGAGCATCCTAGGTAACATTTCTACTTGTGGCATTACTGAGGAAATGTTTGGAAACTTGCTCTTACACTGACCATTCTGCAGAAGTTTCTCAGACATCTCAGGTTCTGAGATTGTCTATCTATTAATCTGAGGAAGCATTATAGTTACTATAATATCTTGAATATTGCATTAATTTTAATGCACAGCTTGATCTATAATTAGCTAACAACTTTCTCTTGAGCCAGTGATTACTAATTTTTTTGCAGTGCATTTATAGACCTGGTTGCTAAAATATATGGAGTTCCTCATCTTTTTACTGCTGTCTTGGAGTATGTAACTATTTCAGTGGATCTAGGGACACAGCTGAAAATAATTATCTAACTATATTACTAATAACACAGTAGCTATTGAAAGTAAATTCAGAAATAGCTCATTTACTTTTTTTTTCATTAGCATTTATTCACTGTTTATATTATGCAAAGCTTGGACTATGGAGTATGACATTCAGAGCTTTCTTTATAATTATTTTCACATTCTGGTTCCCCAGGACTACTCTAATCCAGCTGCAAACATGTCTTTGAGGGACAAACAAATGACTGTTTTCACCGTGTTTTTGACTTTTCTCTGAATTACATATTCTTGTGATTTTTCTATAGGCTTAATTTGGATCTTTGATCCCAAATGTTGCCTTGTATTCCGGTACTCTGTCTTCTGGAGACGCTGATTTTGATACAAGCAAGTATGTTTGTGAAGCCTCTCTACCCTCTGAAAAAGGCTTAGCATTCTTACACACAGACTTTGGCTTTCACACTAGTATTTTTCTACAGGGTTGGCTGCACTTGCCAAGGGTGTTGTCCTGAGGGACATGGCTCTTGAAAGTGCGTCACCCTGAGCTGCTGATGCAAAATCAGCTTATTCTCAAACAGCCTCTGTCTTCCAGAAAAGGAAAAAGCCTGATTTCCTGCTTCTAATCCTTTTTCACCCTTTCCTTAAAATAAATTAGATATTTCTGTGCTGCAGGGTCTGCCAGCAAGGACAGATCCTGCAGCCTCAAAGGACACTAGCTGCTGTTAGTTTGCCACAGCTCTCCTTCTCCTCTATATCAGGGCATTGTGAGCAAGCTGCTGAGACAGCTGGATTTGGCCTTCCTTCTGTACCCACTCACTGACATGCCAAATATCTTGAGCAATCAACTGATTCCATCTGATCTACTAATTTCTGTGTTTATGATGAGGCAGCATTGTATCTACAGACAGGGGTGAGAAGTTGGAGGAAAGCCCCATGGAAGGGGATCTGAGAGTTCTGGTTGCCAGAAAATCCTGTGTGAGCTTACTGTGTGCCCTACCAGCCAAAAGGGTCAACTGTGCTCTGGGGTGCACAGCTCTACCACCAGAGATTGTCCCACTCTCTTACCCTGCACCATCATGGAGGTGGCTTTCCACAAACTATAGATAACCAAAACATCAGCCCAATTCCCCTTCACTCAGTGCAGCCCAGGCAAACCAAAAGGTCGGATACCCTGAATCTAGAGGATAAGAAGTGTGAGGAGTGGCTGAGGTGCCTGGGTTTGTTTAGTCCAGAGCAGGGCAGGCTAAGGGGGAGGCCTTGAGCTCTGTTGAGGGAACAGCAAGGAGCTCCATCAGAGGAGGGTCAGATGGGGGTTAGGGAAATGTTCTGCACTGGAGAGCAGTCAGGCTGCCAGGGTTCAATACTCCCAGACATAGGATTTGAAGTTAGGATGGTCCTGTGTGGAGCCAGGAGCTGTATTCAGTGTTCTTAGCCAATCCGTTCTAGCTTGAGATCCTGTGATTCTATGAATTTTCTAGAAGTTGGTATCCTGGACTTCTGGAGAAGAAAGTGCTAACATAAGCTTCTCTGGGATGTTGATGTTACAGATGCCCAGTTAGATATTGTAGCGAGGGGTGAAAAAAGAGTTTCCAGGCACATTTTTTTATGCTATACGGTCAGTTGTGTGCTACCTAACTTGCAGCTTTCATTCCTGGTGAAGACTTTTCCATGTCCTTACCAAACCAGTGGAAACTTTTCCTCTCTTAACCCAGCCTCCTCTTCATACAATGAGAATTCTTAGTTGGAAAAAAACTTGAGTAACTCTCATAAACAGAGCCTGTGTGAGTGCATTTTATGAAGAGTACACTTTGTGAGTCAGACAGCTGCAAAAGCAAGGAGTTTACAGGAAGATCAAGTATGGGCATAGATGTTGGTTGCTTAATAGAGGACGTCACTGTCAGAAATTCTCCACTTTAAAGTGCAGTTACCATCCAGAAAGTGTAAAAGTGACATCCTGGTATGCCACATTTATTCCTCCTCCGCAATTTCTATCCCAAATTCACTCAAGTCAATACCATGTTTTTCCTCTGACTGCCAGCACAGCTAGCTCAGCCTGTAACCTGAGAATCAAGCTGTGTTCTTTCTGCTTATTAAAACACTGCCAACTGTAAAGCTTCTGGAATCAAACATTAACTGGCAATGCTCTGGGAGAGGCAGGAGAGCTGAGTACAACATGACTAGCACATCCCTAGCTACAGGAAGGAGAGAAAGAAAAAAAAAATCATTAAATTCAGCACATATGCCTCAGGAGACCCACAAAGAACACATATTTACAGCACCTATGTGCTATTTTCTATGCAGTTGCTTTTCTGTCTATCACTGCGTTTCATGATGGAACAGCTAAATAGGGAGCCATATAGTTCCTTACTCAATCCTAGGTGTGTCAGATTTCCAAAGGATTCACAAAAAGGAAGCATGTTTAAAAAAAAGTAGAGCCAGTATTTATTTACTATTGACTTACTCTGTTATCCTTAAACTGCAGCACCTTCTGCAGCTTGCAAATGCAGCCAAGGTGTACTTAGTCTTTGCTTTCTATCTGTTGTTGAGATAGCTTAAACAATATCTTCACGGAGGCATTAAGATCCCTGGGTAAAAAGAGGAGTCAGAGTAGATGAATGAAAATTATAAATAGTTCAAAATTTGTGCTGGATTCAGAAGAACGTCAAAAAATCCACATGTTTATCTGGAGTTTTTCTGAAGTGTATGAACTCCTAGTGTTTCAAAGCAAAGGCAAGAGCTCTCATGAGGTGTTTCTGATGCCTGTGCTGTTTGTCCCACCTAGAGAAACTGCAGACCTGAGTGCTCACTGCTTAGCACCCCACAGATTTATTTATCCCTGCAAATATTGAAAACAAATCAAGATGCTGGAGGATAACATGTGCAAAATGGGTAAAGAATTGCAGCATTTCTGTAGTACTTTTTCATGCACAAACACAGACATGGATAATGGACTGTTTGTTTTGCTGCTACTCAGTTTAGTTCTCATCCCAGCTTTGCAGTGATGTCTAGAAAACACCTGTGTTTCTTGAGAGCAGTATGGCTACTGATGCCAGCAGATGAGCTGCCTTAGATGGCTTTCTTGGCTTAGGTATGAAATAAGTAGGACAAGTGAGCCTTTTGGGACCTTAATTTCTCCCAGGTGAAGGCTGCATAGATAAAAGGCCTGCTAGCTGGAAAGCAATAGTCTATAACTGAGTCTACCATTTTGGTGGTCTCCAGAGGAAGAGAGTTTGCACACACAGAATTCTGACCCTGACTGTGCTCATCGTAAGACTAGCTGTCAAATCTTTAGTCATGGCATGATGCAAACTGACTGTATCAGTCAGTTACTGCAGTGGTGGCCTTGGAGCCAAACTCAGAAGAAGGTTTGCAGGGCTTAAACCAACTGTTATATGTCAGCTAGTTAGAATTAAATCTCCATGCCTAAGTTACAGAATGGCAGAATGTCTGAAGTTGGAAAGGACTTCTGAGATGGAATGTCACAACTATATGCTTGAGAGGGACACCCTGAGCAGGCTGCCCAGGGCCATATCCAGGCAGCTTTAGAAGATCTCCAAGAAGGAGACCCCACAGCCTGTCTGGGAAACCTGTGCTAGTGCTGAGCTACCTTCACAGAATGGAGTTGCTTTCATAGTTTACACGGAAGCTGCTGTATTTCAATTTGTGCCCACTCAAGGCTCATTCTGTCCTTTAAAGAAGTTGAATATGACAGCCTGCAGTGAACAAAACAGATGGAAGCTAATTCCTGTATTGCTGTCTATTGTCCAACTAAAGTGTATAACACTGGAAATCACTGGCAAAATCTTTGTTTGCAACAGAGAAATAAAGATATGTTTTGCAGTTCACACTGAAATATGCTCAGAACTGTCTGAGGTGCAGAAATTGGCATTGGAAAAGACCTTAATTCCAAAGGTGTTAAATATAACAGCCAGTCCAGTTGATGAGGACCTTCTTTTTTTTTTCCAAAAGCAGATTGTCTGTTGTTTGCAAAAAAAAAAAAAAAAAGACACTAGACACGGAGGAAAACCTCAATAAAGGAACTTGAATGTATAATGAGCTACTGTTCTTAAAGAACTATTGCAGGTACGTAATTTATTGTAAATATTTAAAGCTTTATTTATGGATTTTTCTATTAATTTAGTTGTTATTAAATTACTTAATAAAAAATAATAATTTCTTAACAACTAGAGAGTGGAAGATAAAATCAGAGTACAAGAGATGAAGTGCTAAGGCACAGAGGTGTCACATAAACATATGACGAGTTACAGGTAGTTACAAAACAGTACACCCAGACCAGGTACTGTTAAGGCTATGACACAGTGGATAGAACACCGGAAGAGAATATGACATAGCAGCACCAAGCAACAGTGGGGAGAAGGCGTGGAGAAGAGATGAGAGAGAGCACAGTACCCAGTCTAAATTACCCTCATTAAATGGCTGGTGCTGGCCCCTGCATGGGAGTTTGGAGAAGAGCTTGCCAGGATGAGTTGGATGATGGCTGCTCCTCCTTTGTTGCTTTTTGTGTGTGTTGCAGTCTGGCAGATGGCCATGAATTGACGTGTTTGTGGCAAGAGCTTGTCGTCTGCCTCCAGGAAAAAGGAAATGGGAGACCTGAGAGTGCTCTGCTGGGAAGGTGACTTCAACCCACCCATAGGGCATCCTGGTTTTCCGGAGGGCTGAAATGTGCTTCCTTCTGCTTTGAAGGGAGCTGTTGTGTGACTGAGTGCAATGCAGTGTTGGTCCTGCCAACCCAGTCGTGCCCGTGTTACAGTGATGAGATTGCTGGTGTTGGCCGCTGGGTCTGGATTTTAGAGGAAAGTTTTCAGGGTGGATGTGGGAAGTGGTGCATCAGCCATGGGTGTCGTGCCCGTAATGCGGTGAGCAGGGTCCAAATGGAGAGGGCAGGGAGGTGAAGAGCAGGGCTGCCCCTAGGGATGGATGGTGGCTGCTCCTCCCTTGTTGCATCTTGTGTCTCTTGCAGCGTGGCGGCAGGCCCTGAGTTGACCTACCCATGTTGTGTCCTTGTCCTCTGGGCCCTGTGTGGAGGAAATGGAGTCCTGGCTCTGCCGTACTGGAAAGATAAGTTAAACCAAGCGATACCGTGCTAGTTTTCCCGAGGCCTGAAATCTGCTGAGCTCTGTGGTCAAGGGAGCTGGTGTGACCTGAGCTACGGCCTGCATCAGCTCGTGTAACCACAGTTGTGTCCTTATTCCAGTGCTGCAGTGGCTGGTGCTGGCCCCTGCCTGGGACTTTGGAGAAGAGGTTGCCAGGATGAGTTTCTATAATGCATCAGCAGCCCGGGCAGTCATGCAAGTGAGCAGGTGAGCAAGGTGTGAGAGGAGAGGGCAGGGAGGAGAAGAACGGGACTGGCCAGAGTTGATAGCTCATGGTTGCTCCTCCTTTCTTGCATTGTGTGTCTGCTGTACCCTGTTTTTTTTTCCATGAGTCGACCTGTCCGTGTCATGCTCTTGTCATCGCCATCGTGTATGAAGGAAACGGTGACCTGACACTGCTCTCCTGCAAAGATAAGTTATGCGACCCCATCCCTCAGCCTAGCTTTCCTCAGGCTGCAATCTCCCTACCTTGAGTGCTGAAGGGAGCGGTTCCAAAACGAGCTAGGGCCCGCAAGAGTGTCTGTAACCACAGTAGTGTCCCTGCTGCAGGGAGTGAAATGCTGGTGTTAGCCCCTACGTCTGGAGCTTTGAGAAGAGTTTTGAAGGACGACTTGAAAGAATGCTGCAGCAGCCATGGCTGTCCTGCGAGTAGGCGGGTGAGCAAGTTGTGAGAGGAGAGGGCAGGGAGGAGAGGAACGGATCAGCCCCTAGTGATGGATGGTGGCTGCTCCTTTTCCTAGGGTTTTAATTTATTTGTGCTCTCTTTCCTTGCTTCTTTTTATTTTGTAATTTTAGAATTTTCTTGTGTTACCATATACCAGAGACTGTATATTGTTTACGTTACCCTTGGAATTTTCTCTCCTATCTTTTGTGCAGGCAAGCATTTGAAGGCTTTGTTGTGAACTTGTGAGAGTATTGAATAGTATGGTAGGGTCTGCCCCTAGTGGTTTTAATTGTTATTCTTTTATTTTTCTTTGTTTGACTGTTGCAGGCCTTGAGAGTGACATTACCAAGACATTGGACATCTCTTTCCTCTGCCAGTTCTCCAGATCCTTTTGAGAGCGGACTGGCCTTCTATAAAGACAGGAAGACATTTACCTTAGGACTGAGAAACATGCAGACTGTGGCTGGCCCATAATGATCTGATTTCAGCTGGAATATATGTGTAGCCTTGGACAAAGGGATTTCATCACCAATCACCTTCTGTTTCTGAACCATCTGAAAATACATTTTTTTTTTCTTAATGATCTCTTGTTCTGATTCTTCTTGTTTGTGCCGTCTTTTAAGGACACTTCATTGTTCTTTTTTTATTTTTTTATTTTTTCTGGAAGGATTTCTTAATCTGTAATTTCTTAGCAAAAGAGCCCCCACTGGCAGGGGCCTACTAAACAGTCTGCTCTCTTGATCTCTTGTTTGCAAGGACTCACCGTTCAGTAACTTCTCAATCTCCATTTCCAGTTTTGGTAACCTAAGTCAACTTCACATGCTGGGTCATAGCTTTTGCTACCTTATACCAAATCTGCTTTTCCTTACATAAAGCTAGATTCCTTGCCCTGCCTTTCTCACTGCAGAGAGAGCATTAAAGAAAAGGGAACTCAAAAGAGCATCACAGAAGCCTCATCTCTGCTTCTCCCCAAATGCTTTCCCCTCAGCTACATGTTGGACAACAAAACAGTATTATTCTCCACTGGAAGTGTTGGAAAAAATACCTGATTTCTTTGCATTTGAATTAAATATCCACCTTGCTAACACAAAGAGTCCGTGGACATTTTTGAGGATACACTGGCAGCTTTAGGTTTGCCATTTGATCTAAAATATTTGGTCCATACAATACACTCCTGTTTTACAAATTTCCTCTGTGTATTACTTTTCTTAGGTATTAACAGAGAACACAGTTAAACATCAATACAGCAGTGTGACCCTGTGGGACAGAAAGAAACATTTCAAGAAACATTTAGACGTATTGATAGGCATATTTTACTGGGAAATATTGGTGATAGATGGACTATTAGACTGGATCATCTTGAAGGTCTTTTCCAACCTTGATGATTTTGTGATTCTGTGACAGCCCCTTGGATTGGAATGAGTGTGGTTAGATGCAGGTGGAATGTAATTTGGCACAGTAGAATGCAGGTGGGCCCTGGCAGCCAGTAGCTTTGGCCCATGTTTGATTACAACAGCCACCATACTGTAGTGATGTGCTTGCTGAACTGATGCTCAACCTGCTGTATAGTACTCATGTCCAGAAAGCCCCCAGTGCTTCCCTCTGTATCTTCTCCTATGCTCCTCGGGAAATCTGCATCAAGATAGCAAACTGTTCTGAACACAATAGTTCAGAACAAAAGTTATTTTCTTAAATGAGGAAGCACTGAACGAAATGTCCAGGAGACATCCGCTTCCTGCTGTCAGCTTGCAGGGTTTCCAAAGGCAGTAGATTTGCTCTTTGCACCACACTGCACTGGGTAGTATGTTTCATTGCACAGGAGGTTGTGCAAGTACACAAGAGATATTTGTTTGCTAAATGAGTTGGGAAAGATGAAAATTAATACAAAAATGATTGTGGGACTCTGTGTTGTACCTCACAGGTCAAAAGCAAAGAATACAGAAGCAAGTACAAGCAAACGGATGGATGAAGCTCAAGACTGCATTATCCTTCTGCTATGGACTACAGCAGCATGTGACTTCTGTGGATTACTGTGAATGAAGTGTGGAGGTTTATGAACTGCCTGTACTCAGTGAGCTCTTTATGGGATGTAATACTGCACAAGGAGTGCTGTGATCATTCAAACATCCCTTTCCAGAATCCAGCCCTGCTGCTGAAGCTTGAACAGTGCAAAAACTCAACAAAATCATAGAATATCCCAAGTTGGGAGGGACACACCAAGGATCATCAAGTCCAACCTTTGGCTCCATAGGACCACCCAAAATTCAAACCCTATGTCTGAGAGTGTTGTCCAAATGCTCCTTGAACTCCAGCAGCTCGGAGCCATGCCCACTGCCCTGGGCAGCCCATTCCATGCCCACTGCCCTCTGGTGCTGAACCTCGTCCTAACCCCCAGCTGTCCCTCCCTGGAGCAATATAATTGCTGATTTAAATAGCATTACTCCACTGTTTCTTAGGGTCTGGCTTAATCTTGAAATACCTTTAAAGGTATTTTAAAATTGGACATTTTTCTTTATGCTCCTCTTTTTTTTTTCTGCCTCATACACAGCATATTTAAAGGTATCTGTCTTGTTATGATACAGAGAGAAAAGATTAATTCATTAAGCTAAATGTTCATGATTCCCAGAGAAACCACCCGAAGATTATTTATAATGGTGAAATCACTGAAGTTCCTTGGAAAAAAACAGTATAACTGCAAATCTGTGACACAGATGATTTGTGACAAGAGGTGAGTCATTCCCTTTGCCTCCCATCACACTCTTGGAGTTAAGATTGTTGACGGGTAACAATGAGGGCTTGTTTTCTGTTGACTTCATCAGCAGCTGCTGCAAATCTTGGGGCCAAGCTATCCAGAAAAATCCAGGGGACTTCCAGGAGGGCTGTGATAAGGCTCTGTGATAAGGGGATTAGAGGACCTTGCTTTTCTCTTGGAGTGCACTAGACAGCTTTGCAAAGTTAAAAGCACTGCACTGATTAAGACTGGTGCAACAGCCAAAGTTGTGCCTTACAGGGAGATTTTCCATTTGATTTAAACTAAGAAGGTAAACTAATTACATGAATGAATGTTTCCGGCCAGGCAATATCAACCATCTGAATGTATTTAGCCAATGAACTATTAAGTGTAGTATATCTTTAGCATCATAGGAGACAGTAACTTACTCTGGTGGCAGCTAATCACTGCTGCTTCACTCTGCCCACAGCCCCTTGGAGTTCCACCCACTCATCAACTGGCCATTGGTGCTCAGTCATGCACGCAGCCATCTCCAAATAGAAATGGGCCTACTAATTACTACTTCTGCCCTCACATATGCTGCTGTTTGGAGTAAGATTCAATCCTAAAATGGATCTCAGCCGTACAAGAAGCCTGTCTCACACTCCCTCTCATTTAATGTGGCAATACAGATTCTAATCTACACTGAGGCACAGCCATTCATTTGGTGCAGACAGTTACCTTGTCTTTGTGAGCAGCGCTCACCGTAATGTTACCGTCTGCACCAGTGTTGCATTAATAATAATTTCTAGCCTTAAAAAGACAATGCAAAAAGGGTATAGATTTTCTAAAGCAATGAAACGGATGATAAAAGCAACTTGCACTTACAGAGACAGGCATAGAATCATAGAATTGTTTGGATTGGAAGGAACCTCAAAGAGCTTTAAATAAAATCTCCTTCCTCCTTATATTCAAGCAGCTTTCTTCTTCCTTCTCAGCCCATGACCCAAGCCCTCTTTTCTCAGGGCTTAGAGGAATTTTCTGAACTTGTTATAGAATCATAAATTTATTAAGACTGGAAAGGACCTCCAAGATCATCTAGTCCAACTGTCATCCCACCACCACCCTACCCCACCAACCCATGTCCCCCAGTGCCACACCTCCACAGTTTCTGAACACCTCCAGGGATGGTGAATCCGCCATCTCCCTGGGCAGCCTGTTCAAATGCATTACCACTCTGTCTGAGAAGAATTTTTTCCTAATAGATCTTTGTTCTCCTTTATTTTAGGCTGGAGTACAGTTTTGGTGCAGGACTGACCATCCTTTCCCTGATAGGCAGCTACAGTTCAGCACTGAAGATCTGTTCCTCATTGTGCCTCTTTGGACCTCAGCATCTTTTCCTGCAATTCCTAAAGATCATTGGTGACAAAGACAGCAATGTCCTGAATGTGTTCTTAAATATTTGGAATTCTTTCAAAGTTAGTCTTAGGTTGTTTCTGTTAATGTGATCCAGACTTTTTGCTTGGGTTTGCCTACACGGGGACAATCAAGGAAGTTTATTTAAATGAACTAAAAGCAGGAATTTAAAGTTAATTAATTCACTAGTAAAGTGAATTAAGCCTCCCATTTCGCAATTAAAGTGTTCTTAATATGACTTTTCCTTGAAAGAGAAGTAAACCAAATCAAGTCAAAGCCACTTTAATTCTGACAGTTGCCACAAAGGGCTTTAATCAGCACAATTTAACTAATCCCCTTAAAAACTCAGATAAACTTTTCTGAGCGCCTTCATGTAACAAGCTCTTCACACCACATTCTGGTGGAAGTCCTATTGCTGAGGTTTGCACTTGAGTAACAACATCAACTGGAAGAGTTGTGTGACTATAAATCCACATCAGCTTAATACTTTGTTAAGCCTACCAGCTCCCAGCAACCTGTGCTTTCATAGCACTGCAGGCACTCATACAAAAAAGGCCGCCTCATCAGTTCTTGTTGGAGAAGAGGGCTACAAAGATGATCAGAAGGCTAAAACATCTCTCCTATGAAGAAATGTTGAGGGAGTAGGGCTTGTTTAACTTGGAGAAGACTCCAGGGAGACCTCATTGTGACCTTCTAGTACTTGAAAGGAGCTTATAAGCAGGAGGGAGACATGCTTTGATAGTGATAGAACAAGGCGGAATGGCTTTAAAATAAAAGAGGGAAAATTTAGGTTAGATTTTAGGAAAAAAAGTCTTTATTTGGAGGGTGGTGAGGCCCTGACACAGGCTGCCCAGAGAAGCTGTGGATGTCCCATCTCTGAAGATGTTCAAGACCAGGTTGGATGGGGCTCGGGACAGCCTGATCTACTGAGTGGCAACAGTGCCCATGGCAGGAGGGCTGGAACTCAATAGTCTTTAAGATCCCCTGCAAACTAAGTTATTCTATAAGTCTATGATTCAAGAAAAAGGAAGAAAAAATGATGATGTGCAATCTCATGTGTCTCCATTGGTTAGCAAAGAGGTCAGCTATCTTGGTAAGTAATCTTGAAAAATTTGCAGAATGCCCTGGTGCGGCCCTCTGCATGCAGGTAGGCTATGATCAGCCTGTAATCTGCTTTAGGTGAGATGAGAACTTCATTAGCACAAAATTCATTTGCTTAAATGGGCCTTCAAGTGGCATAAATTAGGATAGATAGTGATTTATCATTATATATATATTTTACATAAACTTAATATTTGGCAAGTGTCAGTTCTGACTGGGGTCACAGCAAAGGACATAGCTTACAAATGAAAAAAAATCACAGATAACATTGTTCAAGAAAAGAAAGAAAAAGAAAGAAAAATAAGACTATTTCATCCAAATAAGACATTTAGTCAATTTGAAGTGTATCTTATCAGTGTGCACATCAATCTGGCCCATTAAATTGTATGCCCTTTAATTCCATCTGCCTTTATGAACAATTCCCTCTGTAGCTCAAACGCTTGAATAAGGTATTTCAGCCTCCTTTGCAGAGCAAATAGGGGTGTTTGACTTTCTCACTTATATGCATGTCCTTCAGCAGGTGGTTCCCTGAGGCACACAGTGTTCCTTGGCTGGTTACCCTCCTTCCCTGTGCATCTGCCCTGACAAGGAGAGCCAAATGCACTTTTCACCATTTTTTTTTTTTTTTTTTTTCCCCCCAAAACTTGCCTGTCTGCCAGTTTGAAACATCATCCTTCCTCTACTTCTATGTTATTTATTTATTTTTTGAAGAATATACTGGCTATTCCAAAATGCCCTTCTCACTAAATAACACATGCAGCTGTAACACGTGCTAGCAGCCCTGATTGCAAATAAAATATTCCCAGTGGAAAAAAAAAAAAATGTGTCAGCATCACCTCTGCTGATCAAAAGTCATGTCAGAGATAATATCAAAGCATGAAAACCTGCTTGCATAAAACAGCCAGAAGCCTGAAGCCATCTCAACCACCTCCAGAAAAGCCAGGAATCTGCACAGGCAGAGCTGCCACACAGCAGTGATGGATTAAGAGGCAGTGTGCAATTTCCAGCCAAACTCCTTCAGCTCCTGCCATCTTCACCCGGAGTTGTTTTCAAACTGTGAAAAGTTTAACTTCAACATCGTGCTGAAAATCCCGCGTGACTCAAAGAGTCAGCTTCCATCAGGTGAAGTTTCCTTTAGGGCAGCAAAAGCAGGAGCCCGTCCTGGCCAGCAAGTCAAATTGGAAGGGAACTTTCTGTACAGATTTTGCAGGTATGGGGAGCAGCTGGCTCCAGGGATGGGTAATGGGATATACAAGCCCTCCAGCTCAGCATCTTTAGCTTAGGTGTCATGCAGGCAGGAGGAACTTGCAGGTTGTGTGCTCTGATGGAGCCTGTTATTTATTCACAGCAGCACCTGCCTCACAGAAGGTGCATTCCAAGCCCTTAAAAAGCATGATTATTCCCACCTCACACAAATATGCAAGTCGCACTTCAGGCATCTTTGAAAAATCTTTGTCACGGGACCAATTTGATTTGCTTGATGTGACACAGCGCTGAGGACTGCAAAGCCCCCAGCAGGGCTGCAGATGGCAGAGCCGTGTTGTGCTTGGGCAGCAGCGTGGCTTTGGCTGCGTGTTTCAGCCGGGATTCATTGAGAGTCTGGTGGCTGGGCTTTCACGGCTCTGTACAGCAGTGGAGTGTGTCCTCAGCACAGAGGTGGCCCAAGGGACCCTCCATCTCCATCCAATGCTTCTGGGTACTAGCATTATGAGATTCATTTGGCTTCGTGGTTGAATTTTTGCATGCTCTCATTTTCTCTTTCGTTGTTAATGCAGAGGAATAATTAGTGGGAAATCCAGGTGATCTTGATTGCATAGTTAACCAGGTGTTTTGTGTGCAGAAGTCCTTTAGCAGCTGAGCAAAAAGCATCTTGTGCTGCCCTGTAATGAAGAACACGTGGTGTGCCTCCTACTCGCACTCTCTCTCTCTCTCTTCCTGTTATGTTTATGAAGTAGGTCCTCTCTGAAAACAGTAACGCTGAGAGAGAGGAAATTACATATATAGGAGAGCTTTCCTTAGTGCTGTCCATCTGATGTCTTGTTCTTCACCCACTAAGGCAGATAAAGGTGTTTCACTATGAAAACCCATCATTCTCAGTTCTGGACCAGGAGGACAAAGGCTAAATATGAAGTTTCTACAAGTTTGTGGGTTTTTTTTTTTTTTTTTTTTTTTTTTCAATGAGATGGAGAAAAGATATTTATCATTGACACTGCATATAATTAACGTTGGTGCAACAGTTCCTTAAGGATACAGATGCTCCCATTACCATATCATTCACCTTTTCAGTCATCTCTCGTAGTCTTCTGCACCTTCACAAACCTGGCTGGCTGTTTCTTTTACTTTTCCAAAGTACAGATAGAGCAATGTCAGTACTTCTGAAATGGGAACTCAGTGTGATTTTTCACAGCTTAATTTCTAGCCTTAAGGATGGTGTTTCTTTGCACTTTTTATTGGTTTCCTTTTCCATTCCTTTTTGGTATCTCTCCCAGTTTATCTGTGCTGACAGCTGTACTCTCTCTTGTACCAGTTTATCCACCTTCATTTAAGCATGCTCATTATGGTATGATTTCCTTTTATTTCTTTATGTTTCTCATCTGTTTACAGCATCTTTGCAATTTGTTGTATCTGCAGTATCAAGCTATAATTATTCTTACAATATGTAAGATCCTCTGAAACGTTTCTGCTTATTGAAATCTAGAGCTTTTATTAGATTAGCCATCATTTTGTGATTGGTTTTCTTTAAACAAACAAACAAAAACAAACACAAATGCACAAAACAAATCAAGCTGGTCATCATAATGTTAAGTTTGACCAATCTGCTACAAGGAAAAGTTTTTACATGAGTGACTAATGGAAATGTTACGCCTGGTAGTCACACTTCTGGTATCCCATCTCCTATTTGGCAGCACCAGTCAGCAAGGGAAGCCAGGCTGCTGAGGATCACGTCACAGTATTGGAAAAGCCTAATTCTGAATTTCAAACTCTGAAATTCTCTTTACATTATTTCTGGCATCTTAATATGAACTTTATAAATATACAAAGTATTGCCAGGTATTCATGAAAACCAGACTCCCAATTAGTACATATGAATAATTGGCTGAATGAAGATACTTGATTTAAAAAATATATATTTGTTATTTCTTTATATAAACAAAGAAATGTTCCAGAAGACCAATCACAGAGAGTGTCAAATACCCCTGTGACAAATAAAGAAAATAAAAGCAGATCCCAAACAGCCTTGAATTTGGGATTTTCTCCAGAACTATTTAGCAGTATTTTTGAGTTGGACTCGATGATCCTTATGGGTCCCTTCCAACTCAGGATATTCTGTGATTCATAAAGTAATAATAAGTTGTATGCACATGTGCAAGTGAAAGTGCAATTTATAAACATACTTCATACTTATTAAAAATACATTCCATGAATAATCTTCATGGATTCCTAAAAAAAACCCTCTTTATGGATGCCCGCGGAGAGAAAAAAACAAGCAATCAGATAAAAATTTGGAAAGCCATGAAGGAAGCCATGTTTGTACAACCAGAAATTGCTACTCTCTGGGTACAGTGCTTAGATATTGTGGAGAAAAACCTCATTACGTTGATCTAATTAGGGCAGCATGATTTCTTGTCAACCTAAAGTAAGCTGTTTCTTTTTTTCTGTGTGTTCAGTAATGTTTCATTGAGATTTAAATGGGTGTTTTGTTCAACTTGAAAACGATAATTTTATTTGGAGGCATTTATTTACTTTCATTTACATATGTATCTATTTTGAAAGGAAACTTAGATTCATGGAAGCAAGTAGGTGGAAGGAGATCAAGACAGGAGGGATCTGAGACATCTGCCTTCATATCTCTTCTCATTCACAGAAATTTAAAGCATGCCTAAAGTATGGATTATGAAGACAATTATGGAAATCAATCCACTTTGGTGAGTGGCCTCATCACCAGGCTGTCCTCTTGGCTTTCTTGCAGTGAGGGCTGCTGTTGAGAACTGAAAGGCAGAGATCCAGAAGAGCCTGGATTTTGGCATGAGGAGTCCTCTGGTAGCAGGAAATACAGACACCGAGTCATGTCATGACTTCTGTTGGGAGGGCAGCCAAGGGTAAGGAGTGAGTGTAAATGCTCCCTTAGCGGTAAGACAAGGGGGAATGGCTTTAAAATAAAAGAGGGGAAATGTAGATTAGATGTTAGGAAAAAATTCTTTACTCAGAGTGTGGTGAGGAGCTGGAACAACTTGCCCAGAGAAGATGTGAATGCCCCATCTCTGCAGATATTCAAGACCAGGCTGAATTGGGTCTTGGGCAGCCTGGTGTAGTGGGTGGCAACCCTGCCCATGGCAGGGGTTTAGAACTGAGTGGGCTTTAAGATCCCTTCCAACATAAGCCATTCTATGCTTCTATAAAACCAGTTCAACTTTCAGCCTGTTCTGACTCACTGAACTCAGCCCAAATTTCTAAATACTTCTGCATCAAACTGTCTCTAAAACCACATGTGCAGCTGTAGACCTAATAGGTCTTTTCCACTCCTGATCCCCCTCACTCCATTATCTGTTACCATTTTGCTGTTTTTATTTTTTTATGCCTATTCTTGCACTGTCCTACTACTGGCTTTTTTTTTTTTTTTGTTAAGAAAGAGAAAATCAAAACATTCAAGGTCAGGCTCTGAACACCCTGATCTACCTGTAGGTGTTCCTGTTCATTGCAAGGGAATTGGACTAATGACGTTTAAGGATCTTTTCCAACTTAAATGATTCCACGATTCTAAAATTCTATGGAGCCCTGTGAAGACACCTGCTCTGATCCATCACAAGGCAGGGCTCTTCGTGTGTAGTCTTGCCAAGCTGCCATTTTCTTGTGAGCTTTATCCAGATCTCATCCTTCCCAAGGGGGTGAGACAAAGCAAGCACAAAGGCTTGAACATTGCTCTGGCTTGTGACTAATGCACAAGCAGGTGGGAGAGAAGGTCTTTCTTTCCAGTTCTCCAAGTCATAGGGCAGCTGGGCACCACCGTGGGAGCACTATGGGAAGGCTGGAGCTCAATAGCCCAACAGCTGGGGCTGGCAGCTGCTCATAAGCAGCATCTGCTGCGCTCTAGGGAAGGAGAGGGAGTCAGAAGTGGCCCCCTGGAAGCGCTGTGCCTGTTATTTCTTCCTGTTCCAGCATGTCCTTTGGCTCTGACCACTCTGAAAGAAGAGCCCCTTGTCCTGCTGTGTCTTCCCAAATCTGTTTGCACAGGACAGCAAATGATGTGTTGGAGCTGCACTGTGCCTGAAGCTGAGTCTCTGCAGACCATGAGAGTGCATGTTAAATCCCACAAGGAGCTTTCTTTTTGTTTCCCTTCAGTTCCCTCAGATCTGGAGAAGTCTGAATAATGAATGTGTCATTTGCAGACTGGCTGAATCAAGCAGTGTTCAACTTAAATAGGGGGCTGGTTATTGAGGGAGGAAATCAATGCCTGCGTTGGATATGCAGTGCCACGTATGATGAGGGAGCAGGTAGGCAAAGATCTGCAGACAGTGAGCCAGGTGCAGGCATCCACCTCCCCCTTGAACAACCAGACATATCCTAGTGCTTCCACAGATCTTTTAAGTGGCTTTTTACAGCATGCTTATTCAGTAGTCAAATGGTTTCTCCTTAATCCCAAGTTAAGATTTATTATTCATACTGCAATATCACTTAAGCATCCTGCACTGGCTGAGCTAAGAGTTACCAGGACCATAAAGATGATCCTAAAGCAAACTTGAAATGTTAGGCTGAGTTTATCCCTCATTAGAAAATAAGGCTGTCGCAGTTTACTCTCTTCTAGCTGAGCAGTCATGACCTCCTTAGAGGCATTACAGGTTGACAGGAACACGACATTTCCATTTCATGCAAGAGACTGGATGAACAAAACCACAAAGCCTATTTCCAAACGTACTTAAATTTTTTCCCTTTGTGTGGCAATAGAGTAGACTCATTTGCTGGTGTTTGAATATATGATGAGGTCTTAGGTAAGTAATTTCTTTAAAATTTACTTTCCTGATCAATATATTGTAGATAATGCTGGATTTTGTAGAGTGCTTACTTAGGTACAGATAAATCATAGAATCATGGAATTTCTTGAGCTGGAAGAGACCCTTAAAAGTCATCTAGTCCAACTCCCCTGCAATGAACAGGGACACCTACAGCTAGATCAGGTGCACATCCATCCAGCCTGAACGATGGAATAGAAAACTTGTGTGGAAATCTCAGGTATAAGTTTTTGGGAATGCAGAGATTCAACGTGTCTTTGTGCAACATTAGTACAGTGGGATCCTGAAGGAAGACTAAATACTGACATATTTTGAATGAGGGTGCATGTCCACAGCCTTCAGCTCTCCTGTGTCCTCCAAAGATATAAATTTTCTTTTTTAACTCTGGAAGATATTGTACCTTTTCATTTCTATTAATGCTTTTGTATCAGCTTCTAGCTTTCCACCAGTGTGTTGTTGGGTGTCTTGTAGGGTGGTTTTTGGTCCCTGGCATACACTTAAATTTTTGAAGACATCAATACATTTAAAGCTCATGAGGGCAACCCTATTGGCACTGGGGGAAATACTCAGTGCTCAAGCAAGACAAATTTAATAGCTGTATTGAATGGTTTAATTCTGGAATAATGCTACAGAAATGGGACAAGTTGTCTAGATTTATACTGCGTGTTGGGAAGCAAAATCAGAATTTAATTTACTTTACTGGCACCATCTCTATTGCCTTAATAGATTGGTGCACTGTTGTATAAATGCAGTTAACGAGGATGATTTGAGACTTCCTATATACTGTACTTTTTAAAGTTTACTGTAAGATATTGCAGTTGTAGCAGAAACTGCAGATAGCAGCATGTCCCCATGGTACATTATGTGCAGCACTTCCCAGTGGCAGTAAATGTTCTGGCTTTATCAAAAAGATCACATTTCTTTCTCTTACTACCTGCCCGGAGAAGCTAGAATAACTTTTGACCAAGGAATACATTAGTTTAAATCTTAAATTTCAAAGTTAAATTACACAAAGACTTGTAGATGTGATTCATATGTTCCCCATTACTTCCAATCTCTTTCTTTTTCTCAGCTAACTTAAATTTGTGTGAGTATCAAAGTGCTGCTGGCAGCAATTGCATTCAGCTCAAGCCCACATTCTGCTATCTGCTATGTTCATGATGCGATTTCTGTGGGTCTTGGTTGGCCTTTGGGCTCTTCCCTACCCAATTGCTTCAGGAGTATCCTCTGGCAGTTTTGTCTCTGCCCACTGTGCTGTGTGAGCATTCCAAAGTGGTGAAAGGGGGATGATGCCAGTCACACACCCACCGCATGCACACGCCATGAAGATTTATGAAGTGATATTTGCAAAGTGTAAAACATTATTTATGCTAGGTACTGTGATCTATCAGTAAAAAAATGGGATATAAACATGGGGTGGTTAAATATTTAAAGCTCAATCTTTGGAGCTGGGACATCTGTGGCCTTTTCTAGCTCTGCTAATGGCTTCTTGCCCATCCCTGAATGAGACATTTCACAATTCCTGCCACTCCTCTTCCCTCATCTCTCATATAATGCATCTCTTTTGTGAACATTGTGCTGAGCAGTGCTCTGATCAGGTGCTGGCTGAAGGGCACGTACACCAGTGTCCTCAGCAGGTCCTCAGTACTTTGGGCAGATGTCAACCTAGTTTGAATCCAGAAATGAAGACGAAGAACAGCTCTTCCACCAGCCACTTCCAGTATTATTTCAACTCTAAGTTTTCCTTTTACTGTCTGTTTCTAATACTACATCTGATGCGTAGCTCAAGATGCCATCACTGTTTTAGCAGTCACTGTGTCATAGCTCTAGGAAACCTGGCTGAAAGCAGTGATAGTTCTATGACATGCAATGGCCAAGACAGGGGAAGTGGTTAAGGACAGACAGTTTAAGTATCACTTCCACGCTTGAACTCTGATTTAGTGAATATAAAAAGTATGCATTGTTGTAACTTTCATAATAACCCTTCCACCTTTAAAGAGAAACCTTTTGTTGCTGTTGTTGTAGTTTTTGGTGCTGCAGACACACCTCCCAGCAGTTTCTCAAACCAGAGAGCAGCCTCAACTATGAAAGATCACTGGCTGGCTCTCATTGTTTATATTAATCCCAGCTGTAAATCTGGAGAACTGATCCATGTAGCAGAACCTCCTATTTTCCCATGTAAAATATCTTCATTCAGTCATTTACTAATGCAAGTACTTCCCTTGCCCTGGAAGTACATTGCAGTCCGGTGTCCACGAACCTGACCATGTTCTAGTGGAATATTCAGCACAGTAATCTATTATCAGTCACATCCAGGGCACTTTAATAGCAATATTACTTGATTGATCAAAGCACAGAACACACTTTGCCCCTGGATTCTTGGTACCAGCTTCTGACTCAACTGCAACGTGCATATTTTGAGATAGATTTTTTCTGCAGTACTTAATGTTCGGAGAGAATTTAATCAAGAGACATGAGTAATTGGCATTAACATTCACTTCTGAGCAAGAGAACAGCTTTGATAGCATCTATACTCATTAGACATTTCACTCCAAACACTGTTCATTACAGCGAGCACCCGTTGTATTGGCTTATGCTCAGTAAATACAGCACAGATTCAGCTTGGCACAGAAGTATGTCTTATACAAACGCTGTAGTTACACAAAAGTAAAAAGTTTCCAATGTCAAAATGAAGCTGTAGGGTCTTTGAGAAAACTTCTAGGCAATCTTCAACCCAACAGAAAAACCTGCAATGACAGACACAAGATTGTTTACCTTCTGTCTAATTGTAATGAGAAGGATTGATCGCATTCACGTAACAAAATGAATTCTTGGGAGATCTGGTGATAGCAGCTGCAACTTGAGAGGATGGAGAAAAGTTTGTCAAAATGCATTTATGCAGTCTGGACCACTTTACACAGTACTGGAGCATGAATGACACCAGCAGCAAGATGGGAGGGAGGCAAGCAGGTATTGGTTCTTTGCTCTTCTGCCTGCTTACAACAAAGTCCTGGAAAACAAATGGATAGCAGTCTCTGAGGAGACAGTATCAGCATGTCTGCATCACACTCCCCGTCCTCCTACTGCCCGTATTTCAGAGCCTTACAGTCTCTGTTTACTTTTTTATTGCATCCTAACTACAGATGCATGAATAAGCACTTCCTCTGTTCTCTGTGGAAAAGAAGTACACGAAGTAATGCTGATTTTCAGTCAGATTAAAAAATAACAGTAAGAATATTGTGTTACTGTGGTATCTAAAATGGCCCTAAGGCAGAAAATAGGAAATGTGTTCAGTGTCAGTTCACCCCTTCTCTCCATGATTAAATTTTCACCCAAATCAAGTAGTTCAAAGTCTCAATTTGTTTAATGAGTTGACTTGACACATAGATCATTTTCTCTTTTAGCAATTACCCTGAAAATGTGAAACAGCAGGAGCCCAGATTTTCATATCTATCAATACAAGCAGATTGCAGATCTTGTTCTATTATGTTATCACACTTAACGATTCCACAGTTTTAAAGCATTTCTCAGGTATTGTGCCTCCTATTAATTCAAGTAATGCTAACGATGCTCATGTTGAGTGAAGTACAAAAATGTCAATTGCTTTATGCCAGCATTTAAGGATAATGTGCTAATGCAAGAACTCTTGATTTCCAGTTGCCTGCTGTGACCATCTGACCTGAGTTTGACTCATTGCTGCACCCTGTAGGGTGATCTGCAGTAGCCAAATCACTTCAAAGGGCTTCAGCTTCTTTACTTGATCCTCGGCTGAGTATAGTGTAGCCAAGAGTCAGAAGATCTTAGTGACAACTGCTCATTTAGGAACTATGCTGCCCTAGGAGCACCTTTCTAATGTCTGTCATATGCCAATATCATTTGATAGTTGGGCTCTTCATCCTGCATATAGCAGTGCAGCCCAAGAAATACTGCTTTGCTTGGTGTTGGCGAGTCTGCTCTTACTGACTGTGAATTTTGCTATGATCCAGAGCAGCAGCTGAGAGCTCCAGACCAATAGTTTCCCACCCACCTTTCCCCATAAGTTAGAGGCATAAAGTTTCACACTTTTCTATCTTACATTCTTCAAATTTGTAGTCCAGGATAAAGTCTCAGGTGGAATCAAAACATCTTTCTCCTTTGTTGGGCTCACAGCTGATCTGAGAGGATGGTTCAGCACTATAAGTTCCGAAAACAGTCCTTTATCCTTTCTGTAGGTGAAAGTGCTGCCATATCTTGTCTGTGACTCTTATTCTCTCTCCTCAGTTCTATCCCATCCTGCTAGCTGCCACGAACCTTTTATGGAATAATTCCTATGCAAATTTCTAGCAGAGCAGACCATCTTCCCATTGTCCAGCAGCAATTATGAAGGGGCAGTAGCCCACAGGAGAGCTACTTACCAGATACTGGTGTCCACAGGACCCTTTCCCTCCATGCTGCAAATATCACTTTTCTTCTTAAAAAGTTATTAACATCATAATACCTTTGCTACTATTGTTACTACTGCTGTACTAGTACTGATAATGTTCCTATCGCTATGATTGCTTCCTAATAACAGAAACATATCATGGGTTGCTCCAGCAACACAACTTGCATTTCCCATTGACTCCTTCCTGGTTATTCCTAATTACTTTTAAGCTTTGCTCTCTTTTTTCTTAGAAATCTAGCAGGATATTTTGCTGGAGTAATGACTCCCTTTCAAAAGCACACACCACCTCATGGCTTTAGGATATTGGAATGTGAATGTACGGCATGGCCAATGTGTTGTGATTTCCTACCAAAATATAAACCAGGGTAAATGGCTTCTGGAACTGCATCCAAATACTGTACCCAAATACTGTATCTCTTAGGGCAGAATGGGGGGAAAAGACAAAGGTAAGAGTGTGGGAAGGACCAACGCAAGGCCTGAAGAAGATAATTAGAGATCTAGATATGGTGAAAAGGGATGGGTACTCTCTATAAGGAGGTATACAGTCAGAACTGTAATGCACAAGAAGTTTTAGCTGTGGTACGGTGAATTCTAAGGAGCAGAGGAAAATAAGGGATAGAGAGTTTAAATATTCCAGTCAGCCAGAAAGCTGAGTCAGTCAGCTGAGCTTGGCTCAGCTCTTCATACCTCAGAAGCTCACTGGAAAAAAGGTAGGATGCTCATAAGAATAGGTTGTCTTGGGGATTCATGAGACTTCCTGGATGGAAATAGCATAAAAAGACCTTTGCACACTGTATTTTTGTTACTGCTAGCTTCACTCCTATCTAGAAATGGAAGGCAAAGAAAAGAGATTATTTTTCTTCAGCAGCCCTAAGTCATTAAAATATTGAGTGAGAAATCAGCCTGTGAGTTTGTTTTAATCAATGCTGGTCTGACAAAACTAGTCTCTTACGGAGAATTATGCTGTGGAGGAAAACAAAACCAGAAAAAATAAACACCACTGATGATGATCACTAAGCAAAAAGTGGATTTTATTTCTGTTACCCTCATATATTTTACACCTCCTAATTCAAAGTTCATAATAGCAATCAGATCTAAATTTGGAGAGCTCATTTTACAGTAAGGAACTTAAATAAACAACCTGATTCGTCACTATTTACAGCATCGACTTCCCAGGAAAGCAATGGAAATATCAAGTACTGAATGCGTTCCAAACCAAAGTTTTAGTTAATTGTTAAATTATTCTGGCCACAAAGTCTCTGACATGCCTCCTGTCAGGTACTGGAATTCTCAGCTTGGTTTACTAGTAGAGGAGCAATAAGTGACCCTAGAATGTTTCACTTGTTTCACTGGAATTGGGAAAAAAAAATGTCCCAAAAACATATTCTATACTTACAGTAATAAATTTAAGAAAAAATATATATATATATTCCATTTACTGATAGAGTTCATTCTAAACAGAAAAGAATAGTAAAGGCGATATAGTTGAAGCAAGGCACGATACAACACGTCTTTTTAAGGCTGAACAGTGGCTCACTGAAAGAGTCAGCATAGTGTTTTTATGTTGATTAGTTCCATTTTGGATAAAGAACCTAATCACAAAGAAAGAGATGGAGAAATATTGCATACTAGCATGATAACCTTGCGTGACAGCACAGTCATGATGAATACACTATACATCTAGAAGTTCATTCTGATACATAGTCTGGACTAAAGGGTTCTCTCGCAACGTAATGATCTATTGTATTGCCCAGCCAACTAGAGTAGCATTAAAATGAATTATATCAGACTCCTGGTTGGGAAATTGTCTAGTCCATTATTTTTTAAGTACAGATTTCTTAAAGGGCAGAAGGAACCTTGAAGAGAGAGAATGAATTGGATACAAATTGTAACCATGACATTTTGCCCCCTTTCCTCCTCTTCCCTTTTTTTTTGCAATTAGAGCATTATTTCCTCTTGCTTGTCAAGGACCATCAGCATTTGAAAAAGTTTTTTAGTCTTTTGCATTTGTTCTGACCTGCAGAAAAGGAAGAAAATAATTGTTTATCCTTCCATGCCTGCACAGCTATCTTTGTGCTTACTTTTTCTTGTTATACATCCTTTTGTCATTACTTATTGGTTTCATAAAGTGAACATAAGAGGTGGACCAATGTGTTGTTGTGGTTAAATCCTTAGTAATTTATCTGTCATGGTGTCAGAGACCAAGATACATTGTACTCTTCAATCAATCTGTAGGTTTACAAATTCCTTGCATTTATGATAATCTTGTGCGTCTCTAAATGTCCACCCAACTTAATCCTGTGTGAAAAGGTCTCTACATTGTCCAAACCATTCTCAAGTAACTAAGTAAGGAAATTTTGTTATGTGCTCCTAGTTGTGTTGCTGCCACAGCTTTTGTATTTCTGCAGTAACAAGAGCACCATCATAAACACACAACTTGTGTTCCCTGGTAATAACGAATTATTTCATGATATCAAGTAGGATGATTCTTTACGGAGAGAGTGGTGAGGTACTGGAACAGGCTGCCCAGAGAGGTTGTGGATGCCCCGTCCCTGGAGGTGTTCAAGGCCAGATTGGATGGGGCCCTGGGCAGTCTGGTCTAGCATTAGATGGAATGGTTGGTGGCCCTGCGTGTGGCAGGGGGGTTGGAGATTCATGATCCTTGAGGTCCCTTCCAACCCTGGCAATTCTGTGATTCTGTGATTCTATGATCATCAAAAAGATATACTGATATTGGCTTGTCCAATATAGACAGTATGATGCAGTTTCAATCCATTGCAGACTCTGTAACTCTGCAAACCTTGATATTTCCCACACAGAACACCAGTACAGGTGTTAAGTGGTATTGTGTGAGTCTAGCAGTTCACATCCATATTTGGTTGCAGTCTGCCTCCTCATTTTCCCATTACTTGGATTTGGCAAATGAACTCATACAGGCACTATCATAAATCATAGAATCATAGAATGGTTTGGGTTGGAAGGGACCTTTAAGATCCTTTAAGTTCCAACCCCCCTGCTATGAATGTTCATATTTCTGGCCTTCAGATGTGGGCAATGAGGAGACTCGTCCATGTTTCATCTGCATTCACACAGAAGTGTCTTTGGATGTGCTAACTAGGAAAGTGCTCATTTAGTGGTCACTAAACCAAAACAAAATCAAAGCCAAAAAGGAGTTTTGATTTTGAATTTAAGTCCTAATTTTGAACTGTGATGCCCAAATATGCATAAATAAGATCATATATGTTCTTACGATGTAGAAATAAGATTTTATACATTCATAGGTTTTTTTTGTTTTGTTGTTTTTTTAATTGTGGTAGCTGCTAAAAACATTACTGCAAATACCTGAGAGCTAGTATTGCTGTTTGCACCATTTACTCTTTCTTGCATGGTTTTATGTAAACTTTTATGTGTGTAATCCCTGTGGAGTGATGATCAATTTATGTAATTTAATAATTAAAAATAATTACATATTTTGGAGTTTTCCAGTATCAGGAGCAGCTACTGATAAATCTACACGCATAGTTTCTATTCATGACCTCCCAAAGCTCACTTGGATCTGCTCCGTGATGTTAATCACTTAAACAGCAGGGACTTTCTGGGAACAGTCCAGCTTGCTCTGGTATTAGGATCCATTTAGCAAATGGTGATAACTAACTTAATTAAGATCAGATGCTAATGCCATTTGTGAAGATGATGCCGTATGGACACAAGCCGACAGTTCTTTGGCGCTGAAGATTACGTCTCTGATTTTTGGAGTGCCGTGACATACATGCACTAACACACTGACAGCAGTGCACGATAAATGCCTGGGTTATTCAGTTCTTTGTCACTTAACCAAAGTATTTTATCTGCTTAGCTGTCAGATGTCATCAAGACAAGCACTTTTTCCTCTCTTGGAAGGATTAATTCCCAAAAGATTGAAGCAAAATGATCAATGTCCTGAAATTCTTGTCACTTCATAGAACCATAGAATCATTTGAGTTGGAAGGGACCCTTAAAGGTCATCTCGTCCAACTCCTCTGCACTGAACAGGGACACCTACAGCTAGATAAAGTTGCTTAGAGCCACATCTAGCCTGACCTTGAATGTCTCCAGGGATGGGGCATCCACGATATCTCTGGGCAAACTGTTCAGTGGTTCAATACCATTATCATAAAAAGCTTTTTCCTTATATCCAGCCTAAATCTCTCGTTTTAGTCTGAAACTGTTTGCCTTTTACCCTATCACAACAGATCCTGCTAAAAAGCCTGTGTCCTTCTTTCTTATAACCCCACTTTAGATACTGAAATGCCACTATCAGATCTCTCCAGAGCTTCTTCTGAAGCTATGCTGGTTGTTCCATATCATTTCCCTCTCTTACATATGCCTTAGCATAGCTTCCAGAGAATCTGCTCCATGATCTTTCCTGGCAAATAAAAGTTTCCTAACTACAAAAAGTTTCTACGGCTTTTAGAAAAAGTTAGACAGATTTTTGATATCTGTTGTAGTATCTCCTCTCTGTCTAACAGCAGTGATGATAACAAAAGCCTGATATAGATAAGTGTCCTTATTTTTGTCAATCACTATACAAGGCAGTTTGGATCATGGACAAGATTGAAAGTATGCATATGCTCGTTCTTCTTTTTCCACCTCTCATGACTTCTGTGAAAGCAACAGCTGAAATGGTAGCTGTTGAGATTACTGCCAATGACTCATGCTTTTACCACAATCAAAATTGACTGCTCTCCCTGATGATTTATATAGAGAAATAACAGAAATGCCGCTAACATCTCTAGATGGACTACTGCTATTCCCAAACAGCAATGGGTGCTTCAGGGAGAATAGGATCAGGCTTAACAATGACCATACTATTTTGCTCACTTTTTTTTTTTTTTTTCCCCCTCTAATTAAGTTCTTGGTATCCTGGTGGTTGATGCTGTTTATCCATTTATATTCTGCTTGTAGACTTAGCACCTGGCGGTTGCACTTAGCACAATCACTTAGGTGATTGTTTCTTGTCTCTTCAACATTTGCAGGTATTATTGTCAGTGCTGGTCCTGATAGGAGGCCTTTTATAAACAACTGACAGCTTGCACATCTAGGCACGTCTTTAGTTGTGATATTAGGTGTGCAGCAGGATTTGTGGATTCATAGAATCTGACAGGGATGGCATTGTAAGCATTTCTGAGGGCGTCTTGTTATATGTGAATATCTAAGGAAAACACTTAGTTTTCATTTTCTGTTCTCTGCTTCATTGCTTACAGGTAACTCCGGAGTGAGAAAAGGGGAATAATTACAAATTTTGCTTTGTATCTGCATCAGAAAGCTTTAAAATATTCTTGTTGATATACTGAACATTTGAAATCTTATGAAGTCTTGTCTTCTTCATCTGTAAAGAAGGAAGAACTATCTTGATATGGTGCCAAAATAGATCCGAGTACCTGAGAAAATATTTTTAATGAAGTTTTAATTCTTTCTTATTTTGTTAGCAGGTTGAGAGTGCTGCTGCGATACAATTGAGTTGGTACCCCCTTACTTCAGACTTGTAAATACCATACTCTGATTCTCCAAGTAGTCTTCCAGTATAGGTATGAGTTAGCTTCACAATCTCTACTTCCACAACAAGGTTTTTCCTAATTTTTCCTCAACGTGAAGCAAAAGAAATAGAAACAGATACTTTTCACCTACTTTTCACCATTCCTAAAATAATCTCCGACACTTCTGTGAACACAGAAATGTATTTGCTCGTAGAGGCGCAAATGTTGAAGCTATCAGAGCAATACAGAATCATGTCAGATTAGGAGCCTACAAAATACAGTCCTTCAAATCCCACATACCTTTTCTACAATTATTCACCTTTTCCACTCTGACTTACATTACTCTGAATACATGGTGCAAAAGTAGCAATAGGCAAACAGCACTGTAATTGTTTCACCGTTAAAGTGACACAAAGAATTGTAGTGCTTAGTCCTGGAAGATGAGAGAAGAGATGCATAAAGCAAATTCCTAATGCCTAAGGTAGGAAGAAAATGGCAGTAGATTTCCAGCTACGAGCCTAGGATAATGAAGTCAAAAACTCTGATGACATTTGATGCAGTAAATGAGACTGGAAGGTAAATTTAGAGTCAACATTTGCCCTGGGTATTCTGACAGCTAGATGTAAACTGACGGCCATCAGGAACATCTGCCAGTGGAAGAGTACGTCTTAGGACATGTTGAAATTCAATTATCATTGGATAAATCGAGTTGTAAGAAATTAGCATTTGTATGTGCAGTCCTTTGAAATGATAGAGCAGATACTCAGTAAAGAGGAAGGACTGAGAATCTGCCGGTGTGTTTCTGGTCAACTCAGTGCTCAGACTTTGAGAGCCGGAAGCTATAGTTGAAGAGCTTAGTAGCACAAAGCTAAACAGGATCAAGTGAACACAGATGGAACTGACTAGACAAGAAAATTTCTGAGTGTTGTGAGTACAAGCCATTGAAAAGAAATGTCACAAGATACCTGTAGCTTGACTGGGGTAGTGTTTGTGCATATGTGTATGTAGGTGTTCCCAAAATACACAGTCTAATTGTGAGATCATTGCAGAAGCCACTTCAGATGAAGGAGAGGATTCTGTCCCCAGAGAGCCACAGTGATCTCCACAGTGAGGACTAAATAGGAGAAACTCAGAATGTATTAAAGGTAATAAGATCATGTATGCAGCAAGCGCAGCAATGACTGGGTAAGACATTATGGACATGGATAGTGTTTTCAATTTGGAGAAGAGAAATATTTGTTCCTGCTCCAAACCCGAGTTTCTGTAAGATCTGAGATTTAAAATTACTGTGACCCTTCTCTTGCAGGTACTCAAAGTTTTATAAACTCCCAACTATCCCAATCATGATTCTGGTTCCTAAAATACATATTTAATTTTTACTCTTTACATGGCTTTCAAATATCTTTTTCAGAACTTTGTTAAATTGGAATTTATTAGTAATGCAACATAAGGAAATTTTCAAAGCTCTAATATTTTTCAGAGCACTTACTCTGGTAAGAGTCTGCAAAGCCACGTACAGAACCACAGAACCATAGAATCTTTCCATTGGAAGGGACCCTTAAAGGTCATCTAGTCCAACTCCCCTGCAAGAACATTATACCTACAGCTAGATCAGGTTGTTCAGAGCCCCATCAGCCGGACCTTAAATGTCTCCAGGGAAGGGCATCCACCACCTCCCTGGGCAACGTGCTCCAGTTCCTCACCACTCTTATTGTAAAAAACTTCTTTCTTATATACAGTCTAAATCTCTCTGCATGATTGGTTTTGTGTATCTATCTGTACATGAGCCAGAAATTCAGAATCAAATTCTAATCCTATACATATATATATTTACATATATTACATTTGTATTTATACCATGTCAATACTTTTATACTACTTGTTGTCTACTGTATTTAAACACACAGTTTTGGGCTGAGTGGAAAAGAATATGACCTCTCTTTTGCTGTTTGCACTTAATTCAAAGAAATACAACTGATTTCAGTACGAGTTGCCACCGACTAAAATCAGTGAATGTAACAGAACAGTCTTTACAAATAGAAGTATATAATAGCGGGCTAAAACTACCCAAACACATTTACTCTTCAAACTAGGATTTTAAGTCCTGAAATTCTTATTTATGCAATTTTTATTTCCCTTTAACCCGTTGGCAATAGCTGGTAGGACTTCTGACATAAGCACTAATGAATTTTGCATTGAATTCTGACTCTTGGCATTTAGAGCTTAATAAAATCTTTTTTTCCTTTATCTGGAAGATTCCTTTTGTGCTAATTGGTGTCAACATCAATCAAGATCAGAGGTGCAACAACACTAGTTTAAAGGCCTTTTGCTTTATACCCCAAGAAATATGAAGCTAAAGGCAGCTCACACATAAAAGTGGCAATAAACATCTTTTCATTCTAAAATGAACAAAAATCTTGGAAACTTTGAAAAATTGCATTGTTGCAACAAATTGGAAGCCACTTCCAGAGCTCTGTTAGTTACATGATTGGTACTTCAAGACTGTGGGGTTGACGAGTGGCCCTTTGTTTCTATTCAAGATGACTGTCTCTTGCTTTGTGCAAGGCTGGAAACCCTGGGTCCCATTGAATTAAGAGCAAGACCCAGGTAACCAGAAGCTCCAAATGAGCCAAGCAAAGGCTGTTTCTTGCTGCCCTAAATATCTTACCATTTGATGTGGTAGTGGATCCTGACCCAGCTAGCATCTCCCCATTCCTGCATGAACTCAGAAAAGGTAATATCAACTGCTTCTGCTGTTTTGTTGTGGACTTTGAGAATACCAGGGGGTATTGCAGGGGGACCATGTAGCAGCCTCCCAGTACCTGAAGGGGGCCTACAGGAAAGCTGGGGAGGGACTTTTTATAAAGGCATGTAGCAACAGGACAAGAGGAAATGGCTTTAAACTGGAAGAGGGTAGATTTAGACTAGATATAAGGAAGAATTTTTTTTACTGTGAGGGTGGTGAGACACTGGAACAGGTTGTCCAGTGAAGCTGTGGATGGTCCCTCCCTGGAGGTGTTCAAGGTTAGGCTGGATGGGGCTTTGAGCAATCTGGTCTAGTGGGAGGTGTCCCTGCCTATAGCAGGGGGAGTTGGGACTATATGATCTTAAATATATAGATGTTTTTTTATATATATATATGCATACAAATATATATATAGTGTACTCAGTTTGGAGAAGAAAAATATTTGTTCCTGCTCCAAACCTGAGTTTCTGTAAGATCTGAGATTTAAAATTACTGTGACCCTTCTCTTGCAGGTACTCAAAGTTTTCTAAACTTCCAGCTATCCCAATCTATCTATCTATCTATCTATCTATCTATCTATCTATCTATCTATCTATCTATCTATCTATTTTTTTTGTTTGTTTTTGTTTTGTTTTTTATTTTTTTGTCTAGATGAGCTGTGAATTGATGCTTTCAAAGTTAAAAACTTGACACCACAGGGCTGACCATTAAGCACACATCCCACCCATACTCTGTTCACCATCATCCCCAATCTCCAGTAAAATCAATACAGAAATCTGATCATTACAGTGACTATAGCCCCTATAGCTGCACAAACACTGGACAAACACCAAGACTGGGGGAGTGGACTGGGAAAGGTAATTTGTAAGGAATGGCTTATAGTAATTAGCAAAATTTGCTACTGCCCAGGGTTTATTTGGAAATGATCGATAGCTTCAGACCATGCGGCTGTGCTCACATCAACGTCATCCCCAGCAGCCTCACTGCACAGTCATCTCAGCAAAGCAGTCAAGGTTAGAGAAGTGATGGTCTTCACCTGCAGAGAGCACGCTTGGTCATTGGAGCTGAATGGAGACACATGGAATCATAGAATATCCTGAGTTGGAAGGGACCAAATGTATCATAGGGTCCAGCTCCTGGCTTCTCACAGAATTCAAACCATATTTCTGACAGTGTTGTCCAAAAGCTTCTTGAACTCTACATGTGTCTGCTGACACTTCTCACAGGCAAAAAGAATACTGCCCATTACATTGAACTTACTGTCCTTTCATTGACAGAGGTACTTTCTTAATTTGAAAGGCTTCCTTATCACCATGAGTGCAAGTGGGACTCTGTTCCAAATACCATGGCAAGGTCAAGCTGGGATATTTGATGAAGATCCTAATGTTTCAGTAGCACTAGCAGCCAGTTAAGGTTTACCCAACACACAATCATCCCAAGTAGATCACTTTTGTCAAGCTGGATGAAGACTTAATCTATATCTCCTAGGCTGGAATTTTGGGAAACATTTCAGAACTGCATGATGTGTAGCAACACCCAGCGAATCCCTAGCACCCCTTCTTCTCAGATCTTGCAGAGGTATCAGGGCTGTCACCTGCCCAGAGTTACGAGGAGAGTTCTTAGCAATTTTTTACATATTTCTAGTGACAACCTTAAAGCCAAATGGAAATCTCACCACGGAAATGATAAAATATGCTTTCTTATCTATGTTGAACATTTTTTCCCAGTGCTACTTTGAACCTTTTTTCCCAGTGCCTCCATTGTCAGTGACTTAATTCACTTCTTTTTTCCTAGGGTCATTGGTGGGAGGCACAGAAGTGACAAATGATGGTGAAAGTAACCTAACCTGTGAGTAAATGGAGGATTCTGTCCTTCTGGGCTGCCAACCTTGTAACGTTCACCGGAAAAATCTTTTTTGGTACTACTTCATCATATGGTGCAATGCAAGGGCATCCCTGGTCAGTAGACCAGTGGCAAATCTTTTGGTGTCCTGCAGGCTATTGTACATTTTGAGTAATAGCTGCCTGGGGAGCAGGATAATGCCAGGAACGGGCATTGTCTGCTCTAACTCACATGAATAGCTATGAACAGAAAGGCTGAACGTTGCGATGACAACACATCAATAAGCAAAGCCACTTTCTCCACCTTTTGACATGAATTACCTGTCTTGGATACTGCACTATAATCAGCACTTGCATCGCCAGGAGGAAAATAAAGGCCAGTTTGACCTTCTTGAGCAACAGGATCTGTTTTCTTGAGCAGATGAGGGAGTCATTAGTCAGGGAAGTCACTTAGGCTCACTGTACAATGCACTGCTTCAGTGGAGCCACACCTGTGCATTTGGTTTATGTCTTCAAGCACTGAAATAGGCTCCCCAGGGAGGTGGTTGAGTCACAATCCCTGGATGTGTTTAAAAACTGTTGGGATGTGGTGCTCAGGGACATGATTTAGAGGAGGGTTGTTACTTAGGGTAGTATGGTTAGGTTGTGGTTGGACTCGATGATCTTGTCTTTTCTAACCTGAGTGATTCTATAATTCAGCATAGGGTGAGATCTATAAGGCCTGTTAGTGTAAATCATAGAATCACAGAATCATTAAGATTGGAAAAGGCCACCAAGATCACCAAGTACAATCACCAACTCATCTTTACCATGCCCACTAAACTACACCCCTCAGTGCCTCATCTACAAATTTCTTGAACATCTACAGGGACAGTGACTCCACCACCTCCCTGGGCAGCCTGTTCCAATGCCTCACCACTCTTTTTGAGAAGAAATTCTTCCTAATATCCAGCCTGAACCTCCCTTGGCACAATTTAAAGCCATTATATTTGTCCTATCGCTGTTACCTGGGAGAAGAGGCTGAGCCTCACATTTGCACAGTCTTCTTTCAGGAAGATGTAGAGGGTAATAAGGTCTCCTCTGAGCTTCCTCTTTTCCTGACTGAAGAATCCCAATTCCTTCAGCCATTTTCCATAATACTTGTACTCCAGACTGTTCACAGCTTCGCTGCCTTCTCTGGATATGCTTCAGGGCCTCAATATATTCTTGTAGTGAGGGGCCCAAAACTGAACACAGTACTTGGGCTTGCGGCCTCACCAGTGCCAAGTAGAGAGGGATGATCACTTCCCTGCTCCTGCTGGCAGCACTGTTTCTGATACATGCCAGGATGCCACTGGCCTTCTTGGCCACCTGAGCACACTGCTGCAAGACTCATGATTGAGCAATATGCGTGACTGTGTGCAATGGCAACACACAACCTCACTGCAGATTGAGACGTTTGGGGTGAATCAGAGGATTACCAGGAGAACAGCATCATCACCAGAACTGCCAGCATCCCTCCTGGGCAACCTGGCTGTGTTTGTGGCTAGTACAGGAGCTGCTGCAAAGAAGTAATTATGACAGCAGTGGGACTACTGCATTACAGCAGCACTTGTATTGCCAGGCAAGACAAAACAGGCTGTTTTGTCTCCCTTTCACCTTCTAGGCAGATCAGTGCAATCCTTAGTGCTGGCCTTAGCTATTTCCCTCTTCATTTCACACATATTTCAAACAAACAGGGATGACAAAAGTATTCAATTTATTGCAACATACAATGCTGGTAATTTTGCAGGATCTGAGGCCAGCTGAGCAATATGCTGCTGGCATTAAATTGCTCATTCCCCTTTGCTATTAAGTAAAAGAATAAATCAATGGGTAATTCCTTTCTCTCACTTTACCCCGTCTCTCTCTCCCCCCCTTTTTTAAAGCCAGACATCAGTCCTTTTTATTTAGTCACGACAATGCAGCTGGAGAAGAAAATCTTAGTACTATACCAGTGTGTTTAGTTTCTTTTGTAGTGCTAATTAGGTGCTGAAGGTATGCTTAGTGTCTCTCTGAGGAAGGCAGGTGCTATCCAGGAAGCTCACATAATGTTACAGTCAAATTTATTTGTTTATTTAAACAGGCTTTTGTCTGTAGTGGACACATAACTTCTCCTCTAAAAAACAAAGCAACCAGGGGATTGCTGCATGTTGTGCTTTGCTGTTGTCCAATAATCACGTAGTTACCTGCCGCTGTATCTTGTCTAATATCTGGTAACAGCACGGCACTGCTGTTTGAGGAGCAGGAAGAGATGTAAAATCATTTCAGCCCTCTGTAGTTCTTGTCAGAGGTTCTTGAATGGCAGGGCATTGTAACAAAATGGGGAAGTCATGCTTTTACTACAAGAAAAATATGAATGAGGTACTCCTGCTGCTGTTGATTGTGTTCTTGTGTAAATGCAGCTTAGTTTGTGTTAGGAGTTAGTTCAGAGGGATTGGTGTATTCTTTCACTTACACATAGATGGTAGCAGAAAAGGCCAGTCTGAATGACAGTGCACCTTCAAATAAGGGAAATGACAGACAGGAATAGGGATGGAAAAAAAGTAAAAAGCCATACCCTTATGCCTGAAGCCTGCTATGCATTAATAAATGTTATATTTTGCATACACATGTAATGTATATATATTTCTATGTTTTTACTGTATCAGAACCACACTGCTTGAGTGTATCTAGCAGCACCTGTAATATAGGACCTCTGAGTTTTGTTTTCTTCCTTCCCATCCACTTTACAAGCTAGTGAGCCTGTGCAATAGGGAGAAGCCATGCACAGGACCAAAGGTAAGGGCAGCTGACACTTTATCTCAGTGGTCCATGTGGGAGCAGAAATAGGATTTCTTACCAGCACAGAAAACCATTCTAATACTAAGAAATAACTCTCAGGGAATTAAATTATAAATGTATATGCTGCCCTGAGGGTATGTCGGTTTTGCATCATAGAACGTCCATTACCATTCATGTTTGTGCTGTTGGGCAGGGGAGTCCAGTTAACCAGTTAAGTTGCCCTATGGTAGATGAATTGTTAATATCCAAGGCACTCTTTAATAGAAATAAGCATGGGGGCACTAAACCAATTTAGTGTAAAGCAGTGAAATAAGAACTGCAGCAAAAATAGGGAAAAAAAAAAAAAAAAAGCAAAGCTGTTGCAATGAACAATTACATTTTGAAATATTTTTTCCTAGTAGTGGAAATTTAATACAAAAAGTGGAAGTCATCAGAAAATAATAAAACATTTTCTGACTAGGGAAGAAGGTTTTTGGCTAGTTCAGAAAATCTGGCTATCGTTGTCATCTCTGCTTCAGACCAGCCACGTCACGGAGGCCATCCTTTCTCAGCAGGTTGATTTCCTTTCCTCAGACGTCATTCTGCCTGTGATGGGGACCCTAAGGCTATTTAGGCCTTTGATTTCACTCAGTGTGGCAGTGCCTACGGTGTTCCATGTCTGTTATTCTGAAAGATGGACAATCAACAATAAATCTGAGAGGATACGTGCCCACAGACCTGCCTTGGGTGGCACAGTGCTTCATGGCCAGTTGTCCTTTATACACAGCAGAAGGATCTGGCTGATTATCACTGCAGGTTATTCCAAAGCATTGCCTGTAAGAATGTTTTCTGTCATATCATTGTTCTACATGGCCTTTTACAGATACTGACTTTACAGAACCAACCTCCAATATTTCACTTGTTTTGAATCTCTCTGACATTAATCTCAAGAAGGTCCCCTCACTTCCCCTCTTCAGTAGTTTTACTTCATTTCTCTATTAGTCTATGAATAGACTAATAATAATGAAAACTAATAGGATGAATAACAGAAGCCACTCAGTTTTCAGTGGTTTAATATTTGTTATTCTGTGCTTTATGACTTAGAATAGGTCTTGCCAGGCAAGGAAGCCACCAGAAAGAGACTTACTCAGCTCAGTATGACAGCAGGATAGGCAGGTGTCATCTCATGATGACATTTAAAGGTGGACGAGCCCCATGAGTGAGGGAATTCAGTCTGCAGTAATCAGTGTCAACTCCGATGTAGATCATTTTTGTCATCTTTATTTATTCCCTTGAGAGATCTTCTTATAATAATAGGAAGGCTGTAACTTAAAGGGCCAGAGGAGTTGGACAATGGCTGAATTACTCACTATTTACAGGAGGCACGTTCTCCAACCAGCCCCAAGTGTGGCTGACATACAGCATCTTTCCTCTTTCCTCCTTGGTGCCCTGAAATACAAAAGAAATCATTTGGCTCCTCAGTTAATCTGCAGGGATGGAAAATATCTTCCCCTTTTATTTAAGGGAGGTATGTCACACCTGAGACTTTTACAAACTCTTATTGGTCATCTTTCAGAGCTTTGATTTTAATAAGAAACAGTGAGCAGCACTTTGCAGCCAGCCTAAGCCAAAAGATGCTAGAGTTTATTGTAGCATAGATCCACAAAACACTGAAATAAGGACTTGTGCAGCTGATTTGCTATGACTGCTGCTAATTAAATGCACATGTATATACAGAGCTTTTTTTTAACCACTATATATTTGATCTGCCTTGACTTCAGTCTCTGCCTTTTAAATACCTGAAGTCAAGACTACCTGTGCAGATCAGCATCTCTAAATCTATGCTTCATCCAGCCTGCCCCGACATGACCCTGGGGCCAGCAGCTGCTGCTGGGCAGGGAGGCATGTGTAGGGAAATATACTGGTCATGGCGTATCAAACATAGCTGCCACAGCAGCAGATCTTTTTCTTCCTTTCCTTCCTCCAGGAATCTTGACTGTGTTTAAATATTAAACCTGGAAACATCTCAGTGTATCCCCTGAGGACTCTTTCTATTGAAAACATCTGAAATCCAATAAAATTAGCCAGTCCTTTTGATGTTTGTAAAGTGGCTGCTCACTGAGGCAGCAGGTTTGGGATACAATATCAGACTCCCACAAAAACATCTACATAGCATTTCCAATAGTGCTGATAGCTGTAATCTCCCTGCCACATATCACATTCTGCTCACTAGCATTACCCTCTATTTAAAAAAAAGGGACATTGAAGAGGGTTTGTTTGTTTTATTCTTACTTCTATGCAGCATTGATTTACCTTGTCTTAGAAAAATCCCTTAATCAAAAAGTACTTTGAGCGTACAGAAATCTATTCAGCAAAGGATCTCACTTCCTAGGAAAAAGTTGATAGTGCTCACTAAGTCAGGGCTTCTTTCAACTTTGCCAAGGATGGAAACTTTTTTGGTTTTTTTTTTTTTTTGTCAACAGGGAGAAAACTCACAAATTTTAGCACTTAGGTTTTTGTTTATCTATGATGCTTCACTCCCATCATCTCCCTAAGAAACAGGTTTTTGTTTAGCTATGATGCTTCACTCCCATCATCTCACTAAGAAACAAATGGGGAAGGACAACAAAATCTCCAGGTATTTTTCATGGCTGCAGACCCAAACACGGCTGGGAAGAATCACAGTGGCAGAACTCTTTAGGATTAAGTTAACATGCAAAATAAATCTATGTGATTTGCTTAACGAAATGCACTGATTCCATGCTCTGAGTCAGGTCTGGTAGAAAACCAGGACAAACCTTAATGTCCCACAGAAATACTTATACCTCTTTTTAATTTTCACATCAGGCTCAAGTGCTATTCCTATTAGAAGGAACAGACTTTTTCAGCAGCAGCCACATTAACCATTGGCCTAAGTCCGTTTTCCATTGAGTAGCAGGCACTTTTCCAATTTTCTAATACATACTATTGCCTTGGCAAAGAGTAAATGGGACATGGTGCCAGGACACTTGTATCTAGAGCACACTTTGACTCCTTGCTGTATTTGCAGAAATTCCAGGTACACATCATTAATCACAAAGCCTGTCCTATTCTTGAATTATTTAATACAATATTGGAGGAGTTCTGAATTATTTAAAGCAATATGTGAAAGGTTCTCTGCAATATACATGCAGAGATTATTAAGAGCCTTGCTAAACAGATTTAAGTTGCTGGAACCCAATATCAGCTCCTTGTGTTCCATAGCCTTAACTCAAATAGAGAAAGAAACTGCATGCTCCAGTCCAATAGCCTCCTAAAATTTCCCCCAGAATTTACTGCAGCTGTTATAAATAAGTGAATTGACTTTAATCTATCTCATCGGTTGCTCAAAACATGGCAGGCAAAAAGAAAAGGACAAATGAGTTGTAATTTGATGGTGGAGGAGAATGGAAAAGCCGAAATATGTACCTGATCCTCATGTACATGTGAAACAGACACATGCTCTGCTGTGGGCACTGTGCTCTCCAACTGCAAAGTTCAGTCCCACAAGCATTCCCTACACAGCCACTATTTCTGCTGCTCACATGTTCTGAGATATTTTCTGAAAAGTCTCCTTTCTGTTCTCTTGCAGTGTACAGTTCTTTTCAAACCATGATATTATGGACATAATGGATGACAGACACTCATCAGCACCCTCTTCCTATAATTAAGCTTGAGAATAGACAGCTCATGAATCCTTATAATAAATTAAGCAGGAGAAGGAGCCCAGAATTTCTTGGCTCCCTCTTATCAGTCAGATTGCTAGATAGGTGAGTGATGGGATCTAGCCATATCCCTTATCTAGCCAAATATACTGCAAAGTATTTTCAGCAGCAGATTTCCCCCTTGGATGTACTGTAGTGCTCACGCTACATGAGTGATTTCCCACCCAGAAAGAGCAGCTGGATCACCAGAAGATCAGTGCAGATGGTGCTCCAGGAACCAAATAACAAAGTTTGGCAGCAAAATGAGACTTGAGTGTAGCTTAATGAATAATTAAACCGACCCCTAAACAACAGTTTATATCCAGACTTAGCAGCTGTGACCTTATTTTGGCTACGCTTTCTCATTATAGAATCGTTAAGGTTGAAAAAGACCACTAAGATCATCAGATCCAACCATCAACTAAATCTCATCCCACAGTGCTAAAAAGTGGTCCTGTTCCACTGACCAAAAAGATGGACTGGGGAGATTCCTATTACCTTGGAGAAGGAAAAAATGACAGCTGAGAAATTCTCAGCATCAAGAGAATTAGGTCTGGCCTGCTTCCTCCTCCTCTTCCTCCTTTTCTGTTTCAGGCATTTGCTAGGAGAGATGGAAAATAGCTCTTTAAAGGACACTGAGGACAGTTGCATATAGAATTAGGACCATACAGAAGTGAATGTTGACCATTATCAGAGTTGCTGTCTCAGGTTTGGTTATGTGTTCAGACACGTTAGCAGGTGCACTCAGGTTAGTTCTTCTGAAAACTTTTCTTC
This sequence comes from Phasianus colchicus, assembly GCF_987193195.1. NCBI lineage: Eukaryota > Metazoa > Chordata > Aves > Galliformes > Phasianidae > Phasianus > Phasianus colchicus. The sequence continues at coordinate 88,016,184 of NC_143438.1, forward strand.
CTAGCCAAGAAGATGGACTGGAATTTCCTGCTGAATCTTTTCCTTCAGCTCAACAGAGAGACAAGATTCTCTTCCAGTCTCAGGATTGCAGGAGCTGCAGCTGTGTGTGCAGAGGTACCACATACTACTTCTTTAATCTGGTCCAATAGGGATATGTACATTAAAGATTCATTTTCAATACAAATATTCTCCTCCCTCTGTTTCTACATAATTAATGTTTTTTTTTATTTGTTTGTTTGTTTGTTTGTTTTAAAAAAAGGTCTGGTCAGTTGTTTGGTTTTTTTTTTTTTTTCCTCCTGAAAATTACATAGCATTTTCCAGTTGTTAACTCTCTTAACTCTAAAATATTACAATTAGATGGAGAGGAAAGGTAGAAGAGGGATTACCAGCATGTATTTTTTAGCCAAGTAATCACCTTTCCACTCATGTCAAGAAGGCCATGAACTTGTTATATGGCCAACTGTAATGCAACAGGATTGTATATGATGGTGGATCATCTTAGTTTATCCATTCTGTTTTCCCTATGAGCTTACAAGGACTTAAAATCTATTTGCTTTTCACTTTGTTTAGCCTTGATTTAAAGATATGACAGCAAATAAGTGGATGCCTATTCTTCATTGTCTCTCTGTATGGAGTAAAGCACGTCGTACATCATTGCTGGTAGTTCTGCCCTAGTAGGTATTTGGGGTATGAGTCTGTGTGTGTGCAAGGGACAAAGGCAAAGACACAAGTACATGCATTGGAATTTTGCTCACTTTTGTCCAACTGTGTGGCAATTAGAGAAATGAGGGTCAGATTGTCCCACTGCACTTCTACCTCAAGTATTCCTAGTATTGTGTATCAGGAGCTCTGCCTCAACAGAAACTTCAATTTGTACAAGTAGAGATGCTATAGAATTATTTTGGGATATATTCTGAGTTATTAGACCATCAGTAAATAGCACATAATCACTTGTATAGGCTTTAGCTGGATGCCACTAGATTTAGGCCAAATCTAACAACTGATTGGTTCTTAAAAAAATCGTGTTCACAACAAGTATTTTAATCTTAACAGCAGTGATCTACAATAAAATATTTCAGTTGGAAGGGTAATAAGATAATTGAGGATGGAGGATAGCTCTATTCAGTTCTTTCTGCTTTCTCTGGTTTGGAGCATGTTCACTTTTGAACTTTTCTTCTAAAAAGCTATATAGAAAAACATGTTCTCTTTCCCTATTCCTCTTCCCTAAGCTTTACTGGCATTGGCTCAGGCAGACTTTGCCCTGCACACTTTCCAACCACTCATTCAGTGCCACACTCTTGTTACTTCATGCACATCTAAAATAATAACATAAAAGTCAACCAACCAATACTTTATCTGTACTGAAGCCAATGCAATCACACCAGAGGTACAGCTTGCCTTTATTTCTTTCTTTACATTGTCAGTTTTTCCTGCAACCTTTATGCAATTTTAATACAATTTTAAAATCTGCCAACGAGTTTAATGGTAATCAAGTTATGCCTTGACTGTTGAAAAAGGGCTTTATGAATATATTATTTTTGTTTCATGGACATCCATTCTCATCACTTTATTCCTTTGAAATCAGTTTTGCTTTTGTAGAACATAAAAGCTGTGTCCTTAATCTCAGCATCCTTACAAAGATATTCAGTCAGTCTCTTACATTAATCCAGTGACCACAATATCCACCATAAAATTGTTTTAAGGGCAATGTAAACTTTCAAAGGCAAACATGATGCAAAATATTTGTAAGTCATATTTTTCTCAAGTTCTGAATAATTTTAATTATTTAATTGTCTGGCTTTTCAGAAATAAATCTTTTGTTTTGTTACACAGCATTATTTTCCTGCAGAGGACTCTTTGAGATTCACAAAAACACTAATACAGAGATACCAATCTTCTTGTACCATTATCATGGTATTTTGAAACTTCTTTGAATTATCTGCAGTGCTGTGAGGCTTAGAAGGCTCTCAGTTTGTACAACAGAGTCTTTCATTTGATTTAAACACAGCTACCACTGATTATGGAATGCATGCAAGATGGCACCACCACAAAGAAATAAATGCCTGCCTAGTTCTTGCTATCTCCTCAAACTGTACGTTATGCTGCAGCCTGGGGTGTGTTCTTTTGCAGCACTGCTTTCTCTGCTAAGTGAAATATTTGGGGTAACATTCTGACACCTTATTCACATTCTGCAGTTACTTCTAGCACTGGAATCAGTAAGAGTGCTCAAAGGGTGAAGAGTTACATAATGTATGTTTGAGGTAGGTAGTATCTGATCCCCCAGAATTTATCTGCATTTCTTCTCCTTTCAAGTCTGCTCATCAAAGAATTTAATAGAAAAGCACTCCCCTCCTGCCCGTATACAAATGCTGCTGTGGGAAGAGCAGGATGCCAAACAAAACTGTAATCCCTCTAAAGTATAAGACAGAGAAATTAGAAAGGGAAGCAATCACAAAAGAGCCACTAATTTAGTTATCAACAATCTGCAAAATCCATATGAAGCAATTATTGTGTTGAAAAGGAGAGAAGGAAATTGCACTACAGTCATTTGTAGAGTGTCATTCAAAATTGAAAAAAAAATAAAAATACTGTTAGAGGTGGGAAGTCTGGCAAAGTTATGGTGACCTGCAAATTTTATGCGATTCTTTATTAATAATAATAAAAAACCATCTTAGGATAAATATTCTAACAGGCACATTTAGCTAAGATGAGAAGCTGCAATTACAGTATTGTCCAAAGCAAATGTACCGAGAAGGAAGACTGCATACTGAACCTGCATGTACTGGCACTGCTGGTGTCCCTGAAGGACCCTTCTTTGACTTCTACAGCTTCTTTCTCTGCTCTCATGCCTGAACTATTTCTTCCAACAAATCACAGTACTTCCTTTGGAAGATTTCATATCCTGAGTTCACTCAACCTCACAGACCCCCCGTCCTGGGAGACTCAGAAATCCCTAGCACAGCTCCCACGTGCTACGCTCAGTGTATGTGTTCACAAACAATTGTAGAGATATTTTACCATTTTGACTTCTTTGCAGGTGAGCTGGGATGTTGAAGAAAGTTCTTCAGAGACCCAAGCAGGCAGGATATGAACAATGATAGTATGGGGAATTATGCAATTACCTTTACTTGGGGATCATAGAATCATAGAATTATAGAATGCCTTGGACTGGAAGGGACCTCAAGGACCATCAAGTTCCACCCCCCTTCCACAGGCAGAGTTGCCAACTACTACATCAAGTACTAGATCAGATTGCCCAGGGCCCCATCAGCCTGCCCTTAAACACATCCAGATGTGTTTACAATACTCAGAGTCATATAAAAAGTAGATATCTCTCCTAGCCTTGATCAGGATAGACTTAATCTCAGGAAAGGACTGGAGGAACTCTGATCCCTTCTACCCACTGACTTGTGTGTTAAAATCATAGTTCCCATTATTTGTCAGCTCTACTCAGTGGTCTTAATGCATGGATTTAGAAGTTTGTTTTGAGCTAGTAAGGCCTTTGTATATAGCTATGGTTAATGGCTGCATCTGCTAAGCTTGGTTACAATATGAATAAATAATTGTAAGCAATGAAGATGATGCCAAAGCCAAGAGAACTAATTAAGTTGGAAGGTTTTTGTGTTTAGGCATTAATTCTAGAAAGCTGGGGATTTGCATCCATTTACTGTCACTGACTTACATAAATAAAGCTTGGTTTCCATGTGGCAGGATCCTCGGGTTGAATTAAGATCAATGACTAATCATTTTAATGAGTCTGTCTCCAGATCACATTGGAAAATTGAGTTTTGGTGCCTCAATTTCCCCTAAAGAAGGCATAGAAAGTAAAAATTCCCTTCTCCAATTCTGTTTTTGATGCTGCCTTAAGCATGTTGGGTAGTGCTGTGTTTGCTCAGCATCTACAACAGCAGCGGCTTGCACTCAGATGAAGTATTTAAATGAAGTTGTAATGAGCGTCATGACAACAGATTTGTTTTTCAGCTTCTTGATTGTGTACTACTATAAATTTAATACAAGCAAACTTCATTATGATAGTGGGGATTCTGGTTTGTGTTGTAGGTCTGAATCCAGAAACACAGAGTTGTGATAAAAAGTTAATAATAAAGATAATAAAGACGGGTTAATTGAACTCTAGAATTATTTTGACTAAGGCTCACTCAAGTCCTGCACTACAGTGTTTATTTTACCTGGATTAAATCATCTGTCCTTTGTTGGAAAACTTACTGTAGTATGTCATGCAGCATGAAAGCACAGCAGTGTTTTTCGTGATCTATATAATGATCAGTGTTTCTGCCAGTTTATCTTGTCTTTCACATAGCAATGATGTGCATTCCCAAGGTGCCAGATGTTTATACCCCCAAGTAGGTGAAATGTAGTAGAAAAGGATGTTGTTTTGATGATTCTCTTATAGCATATTCCTAACAGTGCTCATCCGAGCATCTGTGATGACAGTAGTAAATAATGCTTAGTGCTCCTATAGCACAATACACGCTCAAAATGAAATTTTAGTAGTAGTAAGCTTAGAGATCTCTGAAGATGTGAGCATGTACTGAAGGGAGAAAGTTAACCACTGACTGTGATAAAACCAGGGCAAGCCAGGAAGTGTTCTCAGAGGAGTGACTTTTACCTAGAAAAATCATAAAAAATGCTTCACTGAGTAGGTAAAACCAGACAAACAAAAGGACTCCAGGGAAATTACTGTTGAGGGAAAAGAAATTCTTTAATTTTGCACTACAGATGAACCTCTGGTTTGGGTAAATATTTACATTTGAGAGAGAACTCAATAGAAATTAACAGATGTATTTTACTTACCTGTGAGAAATAATTTACTTGCAATCAAACCTGATAGTACAGTGTTGTCAAGATACAACAGAATAGTGGAAGACTTTGTATTATCCTTTTCCTAATACTTCAGAACAGACTGAGATTTCAGAATGGGTATACCCCTGTCTGAAGGCATACTTGTAGGCGAGATGTAAAGTTGTTTTGAGAATACACATATAGTATTTGAGTCTGTGTTGTCATGTGCCACCTGAAAGGCACAAAATAAAAAACATGCCATTAATATTTTGGTTGTAGAATTGTGTTAGAATCCTGCCAAAAGTAGGTAAGGACCACTCATGTCTGTTCCCTAACTCCCTCCTTCCAGCACAGTTTGCTGGATACTGGATGTCAAGTCCTTACTGGCCCCATTGTGCAATGTCAAATGCCAAAACTCTCACAGAGAAAAGGAAGTGGAAACAGTGGAACTAAATACAACACATTAACTATTCACTTTGGAACATAAGGGATGAGGAGATAAATATTCAAAGTCATCCCAATAATAGTAATGCATAATATATCTGATGATTCCCAGATTATTTTTAGAAAGTGTTGCATTGCTGCAGTGTTCAACTGAAATATCACCCAGTGAGACTCCAGCATAATTAAGCAATGATTAATCAATACTTAACTAAAGAAATTAAGCTCAGGAGAAACAATTAATTGAAGTTAAGTGAACTTTGACAGCTCATATTAAACTAAGGCTCTAATTAACAAAAGCATTGTGCATCCTTTAAATGGAGAGACGTGCAGGCTTCAGGTGCTAAAGATGGGGTGAGTCTTACGCTGCAGATTTCCAGATGATGAAGAGGTGCTGACAGAGAGCTTCATTTCAGGCTTTTTTAATAGAGAAGCTGATTCTTCTTCTCTATGTTCAAGATGCTATTTGGCACTACAGGTGGCTATTGTGATAAAAAAATACATTACCTTTTGGTACCATTCAGTACAGTTTATTGTGAAAGATCATTACTACCTATGTGTAATAATCTTTTCCCCCTTTTTTTTGACCTGGTTATACCTTCTGGTCAAGGGCAGGGACCCAGTGAGGCACCTCTGGCACTGAGCAGCACCTGCCTTGAGCAAAAGGTGATCCAGTTGGCAGAAACTACATACGCAGGAATAACCAAAAGAAAGTGCATTGTGAGTCCATGCCTGGGTGCTGGCCTCTGTGGGCAGAAGCCAGGGTTGCCCCTTGTAAGATATAGCTGATTCCAATGGCCCTGCTGCAGGGCACAGCTGAGCCCAGCACCAACCTGGCAGCAGCTCAGGGAGAACAGATTTCAGCACAGGCACAACAGGCACAGGCTGAGGAGGAGGCTTCAAGCAAGGGAGAAGCAGCAGAGGGACCCCAGGCCCAAAAAGGAGGAGGGTAGGAGGGGCTCCAGGCCCACAGCAGGGAACCCCCTTCAGCCACATGGAGCCCACCTGCAGCCCAAGAGTTGGGATAACTGGTATGATCTCTATGAAAAGCTTGATTTAAGAGCTGAGCATTAGACCTGGTTGGGAAGAATGCAGGAAACATAAAAGATCTAAGCTACCACCTTGGTGTCTTGACTCTCAACTACTTTAGGATCTGGAACAGCATTGGTACTGTTCAGCAGCCAAGGCATGCCAAGGCAAACTGATAATCATCTTTGGGCTCTGGACCAAACAGTAGGCCTTTTGCTAATTCATTTCACTGCCAGTGAAGATTTTCAGGGAATGGTCACAATAGCAATTTATCAGGAAGGGAAGATGCATGGAAGATGGCATCTCTCCACTTGTGGTTGAGTTGCAGGCAGTTGTCTCTTCCACCTGCTAGACCCCAAGAAGAGATGTGTGTACAGCCTCGAGGGGCATCCTTGACACAAAAGATTAGGATGCCTAGCAGGAGGTCAGTCTCTTTTCTCAGGTAACTAGCAATAGGATACGAGTTAATGGCCTTAAATTGTACCAGGTGACATTCAAGTCTGATATTAGGAAAAAAATTATTCTCAGAAAGAGTGGCAGGGTACTGAAACAGGCTGCCCAGGGAGGTGGTTGAGACACCATCCCCGGAGGTGTTCAAGAGAAAGATAGATGTCTCATTCAGTGACATAATCTAGAGCAGTCACAGGCCTGTGTTGATAATTGTACTCAGTGATCTCAGTGATCTTCCCAGCCTTAGTGATTCTAGGATTCTGTGAGCAGCATCACTCCCTAAGGTAGCATGCAATACAAGGCTGCAACCTGGAGCTCTTTTAAGGGGCAGGAATGGGGACTATAGCCTGATCTCAGCCCCACTCTTCTGAGAGGGATCTTCTGGAGAGAAGGACCTTTCCTTGCTGTTTTTAGAGGCACTTGATAATGGAACAAATCTCAGAAGGGAAAAAAAATAAAAAGAGGTGATTGGCTAACGGATTAATTGCTCTGTTAATTGCTTTGCCTCTGGTGCTCCAGTCCCTCAGGAGAAAGGGCCTGAGGGTTATCCTATCCAGTGCTAGTTCTCCTAAATGATGAGCAATTATCTCCCAGGTAATGACTGCTAAGTGTGGAGGTTGCAAAGTAGCTCCATTCAAAATGATGGATGGGTCCAAAGTTGAACTTCATCTCTGGAATTAACGCTCAAATTAGGAGCTGATATACTCTGATTCCATGTGGATTAGGCCTGCATTGTTGCAACAATGCAAATGGCAGTCTACTAAGTAAAGTTTCAGATACTGAGCCCAACTCCGCTGCTAGAGCCTTGTTGAAAACCCTTGTTGAACAGTTACAGATCTGATTTTCTTCTTGTTGAGATCTCTAGAGCTTGCTTTGACCATGGAAGCATTCTGAGTGCTCTGCAGAGAGGTGGCAGGTTTTCTCTGCTCATTTACTAAACTTGAGCTAACCTGATCCAATGAATCTCCACTTGAGGGGCAGAGCAGCAGTTTATACACTACTGATGGAGGTAAGGTAATGATATGATATTTCAAGGTTACAAAGGAGGAAGTGGAATCTAAGTACTGGCACTGTTTTTGCTCTGTAAATAGTTGTACATCAATACCTCAGATCTGTAATTGTGTGGAGGTCCTGATTCTGCAGGGTACGTGTACCATAGGGGAAGAGTTTTGCACTGCAGGAAACTGCAAATCCAAATGAGCCAGAGTTGAAAAGCAAAATGAAACAAAACAAAACACAGCAACTTGCCTACAAAAACAGCACAAAAGGTGAAGTGACTTGCTTGTGGACACATGGTAAGGCAATAGGAGGATGAGGAAGCACATCCCGTGCTCTTCCCATTAAGGCACATTGCTTCTTCATTAAGCATGCCTGACCAGGTGTATGATGCATAAAGTGCATGTGGGTGAGTTTTCCCAACCAGCAATACAAACATGCATTATTGCTATGCTCCTACCTGCTGTATTTCTTCTTCTTTATTCACCAAGTGGTGGGAGCTGTCTCTGTCTCATCAGTTAAACCCAAGAGTGATGATTTCCAGAGGCATTGCTACTTAGTGGAAGAAATTCATCCTTAGGCTAAAGGACAAAGCACAAGGCCTAAGTGTTATTTAAATGGCTCATAAAGCATGTGCAGGCTCTTTAGCCAAAGTGAAAATCACCCTTTGCTAACACAGGAAATAATCCTGCTTTCCTCTGCCTTGCCCAGTCTTCTCATGATGATTAATCCCTTTCCTTCTGGTTCCCATTATTTCTGTAAATGAGAATATGCTGTAACATTGCTGAGGTTGGGCTAATTAAATCAGCTCTTTCTTATCTCATTGATCTGCATTTTAAAGCTGAGCTGATTAAGGAGGGGAGAGTATATTTGATTAGAAATATGTTTTTGCTGGTTAGTTACATCAAAGGGTAGATTACAGGAGAGCAGAGGAGCTGAACTCACGTGGCAGCTCTTCTTGGTGGTTGTTAGATGGAAGGAAAAATAACATGAAATAAAACCCAAACTCTGAGACGTGTTTTTAATCCATATTTTTTAAAAAAGCAAATGACAATACCTATACTTTCTCTTCTGAAAAAGTTGTAATAAGAGACATGTGAAACTATGATACAGATAACACACCTCCATACTCTGCATGGTGCTACAGACAATACCTTATCTAACATCAGGAAGAAAGCAGGCTAAAACAGAAATTGCTTCTTGATTTTATGGACTGTATCAACAGAGTCATTCAACACCCCTGACCAAACCCTTACCTGGGCTAGCAGCCAAAGCAAAGGCTCAGAGCAAGGTCCCAGGTTGTTCCTCTGCTTGAGCAACTTATTCAACTCTTTTGCAGTTTTTTGTAGCATTTCCAACTGGCCTATCTGCATGCATTGTTAAAGCAAATGTTACAGCTAATGCTGGAACAACAGCTGGAAGAAGGTGTGACTCTCTGACAAAATCCTTCACTAATGTGTAAGGCCTTTATTAAAGTCCTGCATTAAGCAAGAAGTTTTTGGTAGCTCCAAGAATGCCTTGTCCTCTGCTCAGGTAGGACTTTACCTGGAGAAAAGAAGGACTCAGCCTGGAGAAAAGAAGGCTGCATGGTGACCTCATTGCAGCCTTTCAATACCTAAAGGGAGCCTACAGAGGGGAGGGAAATTAACTCTTTGAAAGGGTTGATAACTGCAGAACGAGGGGAAATGGTTTTAAGTTGAGGGAGGGGAGATTTAGGTTGGACATCAGGGGGAAATTCTTTACAGAGAGAGCGGTGAGGTACTGGAACAGGCTGCCCAGAGAGGCTGTGGATGCCCCGTCCCTGGAGGTGTTCAAGGCCAGATTGGATGGGGCCCTGGGCAGCCTGGTCTAGCATTAAATGAGGAGGTTGGTGGCCCTGCATGTGGCAAGGGGGTTGGAGATTCATGATCCTTGAGACCCCTTCCAACCCTGGCCATTCTATGATTCTGTGATTTACTGGGAGAAGGAATTGCTGGGAAAAAGGACTAGGAATAGAAGCTCCCTGATTCCTTCTTCTTTGAGTTTTTAAGGAATATTAAAGAAACCAGGTCTTGTGTGACTTCTTGAATTGAGCCACTGAAAGGTCTCCTAACTTCTCAGTAGTGCTGGGACCAAAACAGAGGCTTTATTCTGTCTGAGCACCATTGTTGAAACATACTGGGAGATGGGCAGAGCCTCTTAGATTTCCCTCCTCTAGACTACCACTCGTGAAGCTACAGCACAATTCTCAGACTTATGGTTAGGATGTTCCTCCTCTTTGACACCTTTGTACCTGTGTACTTGTACGTCAACAGAACTGCATCCAGTTCTGGGCTCCTCAGTACAAAAGAGACTTAAACATAGTAGAAAGTGTTCAGTGAAGGGCTGTGAAGCTGATTAAAGGAGGGAAGTATCAGCCCTAGGAGGAAAAGCTGCGAGAGGTGGGACTCTTCAGCTGGTAGAAGTAGAGATTCAGAAGGAAGCTTATCAGTATGTACCAATATCTGAAGAGAGAATACAAAAAGGATGGAACCAGGCTCTTAAAAATGGTGCCAAGTGTCCGGCCAAGAGGCAGTGGGCACAAAATGAAACACAGAAGTTTCCATCTGAACATCAGGAAGCAGATCTTTACTGTGCAGGTGACTGCCACAAGTTACCCAGAGATGTTGTGGAGATCTTGGACATCTTCAAAAACTGTTTGGACATGAACCTGGAAAACCTGCTCTGGGTGTTCCTGATCAAGCAGGGGTTTGGACTACATGATCTCCAAAAGTTCCTTCCAACCTCAGGCATTCTGTGAATCTATGGTCATTACACATGCTGCTCACTTATTCCTTCCTCCTCATTATTTCATGTCAGGCTTCACTCATGGTCCTGAACTGATCTACAGCTGTAACTTGTAGAAGTCGTTTTTTGCATTCATTCCCTACAGCCAGCATTCAGCTGATAATGTTGAGTCACAAAATGAGTCACATTTTGTCAGTGGTTTAATTTTGTCAGTGGGTTTGGGAGAGCTCATTGAAAATGGGTGTCAGGATGTTTACATTCTTTGTCTGGCATGAGGTCAAGCAATCAGAACAGTAGCTACAGACAGCAGAGATAAACCCATAGATTTAGTGTTAATTGGAAAGGCAGTGTAGCTGTGATAAGAACTGTTAGAAGAGAGAAGAGAATTTTACTCCCAGAGTGACATTATGCAATGCTATTCTTTATTAATGAAATGCCATAAGCAGGTAGAGAGGAGCAAAGGACTCAAGAACTTTTTAATTACAGGTTCCTGAATTTAGAGACCTTTTTCTGAAGACCAAAAGCACTTGCAGGAGTAAGTTTCTCTCAGCAACCACCCCTCTCCCCACAATATTTTACTTGAAATATTAATGTAAGGAGATTGCAAATATGCAGGCATATGTGAATTCTGGCAAGTTTCATGTTTTCTTTTCAAGGATAGCAATAATATATAACATGCTAATTACAGGAAGATACTTATTAAAAAAAAAAAAAAACACACCCAAGACATCAAGACTTGTATGTCTAGGAGTTGTAACATCCTCAACTTCAAGACTAGTTCTTAAGATGTGAACAAAACACACTGAAAAGTAATCTGAAAACAAGCTTTAACTCCCAACAAAATATTGAATGAGAATTATGAGTTCAGCTGGCATGAGACTTCCAGAAGTTCTGATCTGTAAAAAAACAATACTAAATATTATCAGTTTATGCCTTAACATTTTTCATTTATGTCAGAACTGAGGTGATACAAAGGTTTATTTATTTACAATGAAAAGAAACCCAAACAGATATTTATTCTTAAAGGAGAATAAGAGAAATTGTTGACAAGAAATTAATCATCATATGCCATGATGAAATTTGATAAGCATGAGATACATATTGGAATTATTTTTCTATTTTTGCAGTGTATGTATTTCCAAATCTTACTGCTTAAAGAGATAATAGGAGTTCAGTTGGTATTGCTATTGATATGTATGAAATTTCCCTTGAACTGGAAGAGTTCTTCAAGGAATGGGAAAAAAAATGACAGTGACTCTAAAGATGGCAAGTCCCCTTCTGGAAGATTGTAATCACTGTAGTGATCACTGAAGTTAGGAAGAACTGAAACAGAAGAGAAGGAATTAAGGAAAGTAGGAAGGAAGAATGTAAAGAAAAAAGAAGGAAGGAGGGAGGGAAGGAGGGAAGGAAGGAAGGAGGGAAGGAGGGAAGGAGGGAAGGAGGGAAGGAGGGAAGGAGGGAAGGAGGGAAGGAGGGAAGGAAGGAAGGAGGGAAGGAAGGAAGGAGGGAGGGAGGGAAGGAAGGAAGGAAGGAAGGAAGGAGGGAGGGAGGGAGGGAAGGAAGGAAGGAAGGAAGGAAGGAAGGAAGGAAGGAAGGAAGGAAGGAAGGAAGGAAGGAAGGAAGGAAGGAAGGAAGGAAGGAAGGAAGGGGCTTAATCTCTTAAAGAGGTGAATCATACTTAGCTTGTTTTTATATATAAGTCAGTAGGAGTTGCAAAGAAAGCAGTCAAGATGCTGACTTCATAATACACTCTCAGATGTCCAGTTACTTTCTCCATGTAATACAAGCAAGACTTTGCATTTCTGGATAAGCAGGTAGCCATCTACCACCAGAGATACATCAATTAAAATATTTATTAAATTGCCAATTCATCTTTGAAGCCAATTTCTAATCATATGGCTGAGCTTTTCTTGTTAGATGCCAGTTCTGAAGAGTTCACATTTAATTTATAAGTAAACAATTCTTCACTTGTATTAAGTGTATGACAGCAGAACAGATCCCATTTCAAGTCTCCTAGAGTTTCTTTTTAATAGACAAATGCAGCAGCTTACAACAATGGCTGCAGTTAAACTCAAATCGAGTACTTATATTTGTTGCTCAGTTCTTTTGTTTTACCAATCAGGAGCTTGCTTCCACCCAAAAAACAGTTCAACAGTGCCCTCCAAGCTAGTTCTGAGCTAATGTTTCATTTAAAAGACCTAATTCAAGAGCATTCCTACATTGTTTCATTAGTTTCCTTTGGGAGGCAATTAGTTTATGCCCACTTAAGAGACACAGCAATAGTGAAAATAGTAGGGCCTGAGGAATACTGAGGGTGGAGTTGTCAGTGTTTAGAGAGGAAGCTTTTGAGTGGAACTCTGTTGCCAAATATGTATGTTTTTTTATTACAATGATGAGTGGAAATAATTGTTCTCCTAAACTAAAGGTTGTTATTTTGTGTAGTTTTATGAAGTCTGTCCAACAGGAATTGTGTATGTTCATGTTTGTGTAAAAGTGAGGAGGCCGCTAGCTAATCCTTTCCTCATATGAAACTAACTCTACTGTGGAATTTTTAAGGAACTCTTCTGAAGAAGATGATTTTGGATAGAAGTTAGCAAAAAGGACCTTATTAGGGTTATTGTCCATGACTTCTTGGCCTGTGGATATGCTTTGCCGAGGGTTCAGGAGTTGAACCCAAACCAGAAGTTGAACCCAAGTCAGAGATTATGAAGTCAAAGTTTCTTGGCTAATGACTGCTGGATGCTCACTCAGTTTTCAAAAGGAAATCCTTTTTAAATAAATACCCCAAAGTGAAGAACTGAGCTCAGAGGAAGACTAAATAAAATTCAGAGGTCCTTTCCAACTTGTTCTTCTCTAAGATCTTTAATCTATTTTGGGAAGGTATTTTTCATGAGAAGTTGAATAAAAAATCTCAGAATAGGCTGTCATGATCTGCTTAGAACTATTTTGTACAGAAAAGGCCCTATAGAACTGAAGATTTGAATTACACAAACTGCTGATCCCCTTGCCACCCCTGAATATTACCTGTTTTCCTACAAAATATCCTGAATTGACAAATGAATATTTCCAAATAAGTAAATATTTTGAAAAAGAATTAAAAAAAAAAAAATGATAATGGTGCTACATGCAATGTTTTTTTCCCTTTCTCTTTTCTAGAAAAGAGTTAAGGTGTACGTTTTCTTTTTTTTTCTTTTTTTTTTTTCCTTTTATTTCACTGAATTATCAATTATTGTTAAAATCTCCCACCAGCTGTGCACAAGCCTATGCATCTTTCTCTATGTAATATGGAATTCCTGCCCTAAGGATCCTCTGAATCGAATTGACACCTGATATAGGTTGGTTTGTTTAACAATGGGGATTAGTACATTAGTTTAAGAACCAATATTTAGTTTAGCAAAAGGAATCCATGAATGATAGTTCTAAAACTTTCCATTTCAACTTTAGTGGGTGGATAGTCTTGTTTGCCTTAATAATTTTGCACTGGGGACATAATAGACTACTTTTATCTTTTGCCTCAGTAGGTGCAAGGAGATCTTCCTTGGATTCCACATACACTGTTTTAAAAGTTGCTCACTGTGGCCTAATAAGCAATGGATATTTTTCAAATTGGGCAAAAACAGCTGAAAGTTAATCAAAGGTCTCAGTGATGAAGCTGACTGTGGAAAATGAGGAAGAAGTAGATGGGCACTCGACCACCCTAGATACTACTAAGTATACCCAAAAGGATAATTAGCATATCTTAATGAGTTATTGAAAAAGAATGAATATATATGCCAATGTACTGCATATGTATGTCTTAACTGTTTAAATACAGAACCTGAACTCTGAGTGAGAGTGCTTGCTTGTCAAGTTGCCCAGTAACACAGAATGTGGTGTTAGAAAGAGTTTATTTCCCAGATTTCGGATGACCTATTCAGCCTGAAAATGCATAGAACAGACCTCAACAGCAATAATTTGTGTATTTGAAAGCAGGGCACTTGCAGAACTGCAGTATTGAAGAAATCAGGTTTTTGTCTCTGAGACCCCTTCCTCAGGTTTTGGATGCATGACCTCGTGCAGTGTAGAAGAATGATCATGTATTTGATGAGCTGTATGCACAGAGAAGTGCTTCACAGAGAAGCTGGGACTTCACAATACCTATGGCTGGTTAGGTGTATCCACGTGCCTACCCATCTGTCTTTTCAGTAGATTTCACCTAGATGGATGAACTAATTTTCATGAATGTCAATATAAAGCTTAGAAAACTGAGACAACGTTTCGCTAGTTCAAAAAGTCTGTCTGATCAATGTAAAATGGAACTACCTTGGAGTTTCTTGTAATCAATAGGGGATTATCATACACACTGGAGTTATGTTCATACATCTTTTGCTGAAGCAATGTCATTGAAAATAAAGTGAAAAGAGCAGAACCTGCTGTGTTCTTGCTAGAGAGAGCCTCAGAACTTAGAAGCTGTCTACATGATCAAAGTTACTTCCCAGACCATCCACAGCAAAGGGCTCACATCTCGTGGGAAAACAGCAATGCAATACATGTTGATGTCCATCCCTACCAAAAGACCTCCAGCAAATGCAAAGTGGATTCCACTTCACCCTCATAACTGTGTATGCATTATCTTGTATTTTTGCTGTTAAGGTAAACTCTTTTGTTGGTAGATCTTTTCATATTTAAGTGAACTAATTAAGTCGGTCTCAGATATAGAATGCAAACAGTGATTATATGTTATGAGTCTCATTCAAAGGTATAGAATGACCAAATTCTGTGGTAGAAGCAAGGAATAAAATATTGTACATATTCTCCTAGTCTCAAATCCCTCCTGACTGTCTATCTCAGGGCCAATATCTGTAAGGAGCAGCTAGTAATGACTGATGGCTTTGAAAACCTGTAACTTGCAGTTTGGTCCTTAGAAAAAATTAATTCTCAAATTGATTTTAGAAGAGACAGAATACATAAGATGCCTCATTCCAAAAGGAAATGACACTTTTCAGTTTAGCAAATCTTCTTCAAAGGGTTTTATGAGGATTAAAAGTTAATATTACTCTTTTTAAATGTATAGCCTCATTACTACCAGTCCTAGCGTAAGTGAAATATCACACATTTTACATTCGGTGGAATATCACTCTGCACAACAATCTGTGGCTGCTTTAACAACTTAAGAAACTCAAACTGCAAAAATCAGCAGCTAACACTGCATAGCCAGATAAAGTATATCGCCCTGTACTCAGCTCTGGGGAGGCCGCACCTCAAGTACTGTGTTCAGTTTTGGGCTCCTCACTACAAGAAAGACATTGAGGCACTGGAGTGCATCCAAAGAAAGGCAACAAAGTTGTGAAGGGCCTGGGGCACAGTCCTATAGGGAGGCTGAGGGAACTGGGATTGTTTAGATTGGAGGAGGTTCAGGGTTGACCTTGCTGCTCTCTACAATTCCCTGAAAAGAGGATTGGCCTCTCCTCCTGTGTAACTAACCACAGGACTAGGGGGAACAGGCCTCAAGTTGTGCCAGGAAAGATTCAGGTTGGATATTAGGAATATTTTTTTCTCCAAAAGAGTGGTCAAGTGCTTGAATGGGCTGCCCAGGGAGGTGATTGAGTCACCGTCCCTGGAGATGGCCAAGAAATTCTTAGACATTGCAAAAAGGGACATGGTTTAGTGAGGAAATATTGGTGGTAGGTGGATGGTTGGACTAGATGATCTCAGAGGCCTTTTCCAACCTTAATGATTCTATGGTTTATAAAAATAAACATTAAATCCAGAGTGAAACCACTTATGTGGCAAGCAAAGCACGCTTTAAAAAAACTCTGTGGGAACAAAGAAAAATCTTTGAACTACAGAAAGTGATGCCAAGTCTTAAATTACTGATACCCCTGTTAAAAGGATAACAGCCCTTAAAATCTTAGGTCAGGCCTTCCACCTGCCTAAAATTGCATTCCTGTTTTGTATTTCTCCAGTGCAGGAGAGGTAATGAGGGACAGAAGCTGAATGAAGACAATAATACCCAGTTTTTCAAAAATGTTATTTAATGCTCAGCTGGAAACCTGTGTGTGGATTTATGCCTGGTTTAGTAGTATAATAATTGCTATGATTGTTGTGTTTGTCCAGAAAGAGATCAATCCAAGGTTTGTGTTAGACTCTGAAGTCAATTATAGTAGCATTAGAACAAATTTTGTTTATCTTTGTAGTGATAAAAAAAAAAAAAATATTTTTCTCCTCCGCCTGCTGGGCTATCTAGAGTGTGACAAGGGATGTTACTGAACAACAGTCTGAGGCCTTTGAGGGAACAAAGGCTGACTGATTAGGCTTAAATTTAATTTTCCAGTGAATTCTTGCGAACAAAAAGAGATTCAGATGTGATTAATGATAGTTTTGAAGGACACAGTAGGAAAGTATGGGAAAGTTAGATTTTTATTAGGATTACAGATTACAGAATCACAGAAAGGCTGAGGCTGGGACTTCTGGAGGCGGTCTGGTCTCCAGCATTCATCCCTGGAGTACTCTTCCTGTTACTGCTCTCCAGATTCAAAAATAGGAGACTGGAGATCACTTGGAAGGGTGGGTAGAGGTTGCCTCAAACAATACAAATACTATAAAACAAGCCATGGTTGATTTGCTTTTATGAACGTGTCTCTATATGTGCAGTAAAGAAAAATTCTACTTTACCTTGTTTAGGAGGAAGTAAAATTGGGTGAGAAATTATTTTTTTGATGTATGAAAATCTGAGATTTCAACAGCTGACTGTCATGAAGACAAAAGTAATAATGTGCAAAATTTCTCACAAAACGTATACAGAAACCCTGAGGAAAAAAAAAAAAAAGGATTTCTTTCTGATATAGAAATACTGGATTCAAACAGCAGCTTTATCTTCAGGAAAGGATTCCCCATATCTGAGCAATTTTTCCTACTATATACTTAAAAAAACAAAAAACAAAAAAACAAAAAACAGTAAAAACAACCCACGTTATTGTTGCTGCACATTATAACTAATTATATTTTCCAATGAAATACAGAGTGGATTGTTGCCTGTGTTAAGTGTGAGCAAGTTGACAGAAGGTGTGAATGATGATGACACACCATTAGCCCAGCAGCTCTCGTGCCATACAAATCTGAGGTGAACTAGAATCCGCTCTTAACACAGTGGCCAGTATGATCAATTCAAAGAAGACTGAAAGATCATACAAGGAAACCGAGACAATCGCAGTGTATTGGACAGTTTAACATGAAAAGTAAGGTGGTTTTGGGCGATAAAGAGTTCTGCAATGGTCATGGTCAGGTCTTGACAGGAGAAAGAATTAGATGTAGTGATAGATCATAGGAAAATTTTGAGTCAAATCATAAACCTGTGGTGTAACGGAGAAGATATTTTCACTGGGGATAGAATTTAGTGTTTTTGTCTAGGCTCTGTGATATCTCATCTGGAGTAGCGACTGCCATGATAGTTACACGTCTACAAGAATCATGCACTCAAACTGGGCCAGATTCAATGAAATGCTATTAGCTATGAGGAAAAAAAAAAAAAAAAGCTATAAAGAATAATAGGAAAGGCAGCCCCATCTGTGACAGGGGGGTTGGAATTAGATGATGTTTGAGGTCCATTCCAGCCTAAGCCATTCTATTATTCTATGTTTCATATGAAGTGCAATGTTCTGCTTGTGTCCTACAATGATCAAGAGTAAATGCTTAACAGAAAGCGTACAATAACATTAACATGAATAACAGTTCCCAAAACATTGTCCGTCTTCATCAAATTTCAATTCAGAGACATCCTGAGCAAGAATTGGCATCTTTGCCTTTAATACATACTGGATACCCTACTGGATTTCCTCTCTTTATACTTTTGCTCACTTTGGTTGCAATTTACTTTCAGAACTAGAGAGAACATTCAGCATGTCTGCAGCAGCAGGGATTTACACAGTCCCAGCATGTAGGAAAACCATAACTTTGCTTGTTAAGAAATTGATCCTTGTTATTTCCTCTAATGCCACTGATTCTTGGTTTTAAGAAGACAATTAACAAGCATTCCGTTTGTTATTTTCTCCCTTACTGACCCAGGAAATGCCTGTTTGACATTGACAGCTTTTTTTCTTTTTTTTTTTTCTTTTTTCTTTTTCAGTGTAATTAGGAATAAGAGAACATGATTACAATTTATAATGAACACTGAATTCTATAGCAATAAAGAGGAAGAGTGTTTTTTGGTAAAGAAAAAATTTGTCCAAAGAACAAAAAAAGGACCTGTTCTGGTCTGACCAATCATGACACATTTGTAAGAGGACCAACCATGGCCCCCTGCTTCTGTCTGTAAAGGAGCTTGAAGGAATAACTCAGGTGCTTTAATCACTCAGTCTCCTTCACCCTCTTCTTGCAGGAGGACTGGTGGGAATCCTGAATAATTTAAAGATAGAGCATACAATTAATTAATGAACAGTCATAGAGCTTAATGGCAGAGTCCCTATTTGATGGGTCAGAGAGACTCTTTTTTGCGGGATGAAAAAGTAGTTTTAAATACTCACTCCATTCTTGCCACTGCAGGATTGTAATTTAACACTATCTTGCCATCTCACCACCACAACCACCACACACACACATACCTTTTTTATCCGTTTTAGCCCTAAAACCTCAAAAGATGGAATGCTGATCTAACACTTCCCCAAGGGACTCCTTTCTCCTGTCTAATAAATTTCTCAATTTGGAAGCTTCCTCTGATGTTGTGTCACTCATATCTACATAAGATAAGCAATGGCTTCTGAGATGAAGAGTACTTATGTACATGGAAGCAATCCTTCAAGGACTAAGATGAAGAATCACTGCAAATACCAGCAGCGTGGTTACTTCTGCTTACCTTATATAGCAGTGATCTAAGCATGAAATGCAAAGATGAAAATTACAGCACTTATAAAAATGCCAAATTTACAGTGCTAAATAGCAAAGTGTCCACAAAACAAATACAGCAGGACATCCACTATGACAGTTTTCTCACAAACAGGCATCAACTTAAGAGTGAATGATAATGAATATGCACCCAGTGTGGAAGAGGTGGTCTTCTGTCCTCTGACTTACAGAAATTGATTGCACCAATTTATTTACTGTTGACATTTGATGTGGATGAAATGAAAACATTTGACTGTTATTATTATGGGTTCATCTTAATGTGCAAGTGCAAGATTTCCCTTCCAGTTGCCAGTCACTGAAATCACCCTGTCTGCTGTCAGTGACTTTAAAAACAATGTCATAGAAAGTGATTTGGGCTGAGATGTGGTCTATAAAATATTTATTGTAATGAGATATACGATTTTCAGTTTCTTAGTACGTCTGGTGGTAGCTGCTAGATGGGTTAAAGATGAAATTACTCAATCCTAATGGCATATACAGTTCTTGCACAGTATTTTTATTGCTAATTACTTGATGGCATTATGGTCTCATAAAATAAGACCAATATGAACATGGCCTTTTGTGCAGTTGGTTTGGATCTCTTCTGTGTAGTCCTTACCTGGTCAGGAGAGGTGAATCTCAAGTCAAAGCAAGATCCAAACCAAAGCTAGTTTGTTTAATTTCCCTTGGAAAACTGAAAGGTCGAAATAGGACAGAACTGACAAAGTCAAATCCATTTCTCAATCAATTACAAACTTAATTCCTAACTGTCATTCTTTTTTTTTTCTTGGAGGAGTCTAACCTTAAGTGTAGTTGTAAGAAGAGATTCACAACATACATTTCTGTTGTTCTTTTAATTTCTTTTATTTCTGTCCTCTTTTCTCTCACTTTTTCCTTTCTTTTTTTTACTCTCTTCTATCATTCTTTCTTCTCCTTTCTCCACCCTCACTCTCTCTCATTTTATTTCATGTAAGAAATTTTTGTCCCTTCCCTTCCCTTCCCTTCCCTTCCCTTCCCTTCCCTTCCCTTCCCTTCCCTTCCCTTCCCTTCCCTTCCCTTCCCTTCCCTTCCCTTCCCTTCCCTTCCCTTCATCACAAATTTCTGATATCTTTCCATCTCAAGTCAAAGATACTCCTTTACAGCAGTCTATACTCAGATTATTTCACGAAGTCCATGGATTTTTCTTCCAGTGATCTGATATGGCAGTAGCCACATGATTCCAGCCCTGTAGGAGGCTCTGGGTAGTGCATGTGTGAGACTATTTGTATTGTATCAATAATTCATTTGCAGTTTGATCTCCTGGGGAACAGGGGGAATCATGGCAGCTGTTTAATAATCCATAGTTACAACTAAAAATAAAGGGAGCTACAGTTCAGCTGAAAGGTTATGTGACCTGCGCTTGTATAGCTTGGAAAAGAGAAGACACTGGGGAGACCTCGTTGTGGCCTTCCAATATTTGAAGGGAGCATATAAACAGGAGGGGGTATGACTGTTCACAAGTGTGGATAGTGATAGGACAAGGGGCAATGGTTTTAAACTAAGACAGGGAATGTTTAGGTTAGATATTAGGAGGAAGTTTTTCACACAGGTGGTGAAACACTGGAACAAGTTGCCCAAGGAGGTTGTGGATGCCCCATCCCTGGAGGCATTCAAGGCCAGGCTGGACGTGGCTCTGGGCAGCCTGGTCTGGTGGTTGGCAACCCTGAACATAACCGGAGGGTTGAAACTGGATGATCATTGTGGTCCTTTTCAACCCAGGCCATCCTATGATTCTGTGATTCTATGATTCTATGAAACATCATGTAAAGATTGTGCTCACTGGGTCTGTGAATCTGAGCTAAAGTTCATATTTTTTTGTGAAAAGTATCAGGGGATTTTTAATGATTGTATGACCCCTCATTTTACCATTCAATTTAAATAAAATAGTCCCAGGAACATATTGTAGTGATAGTATTCTTACAGCTACAAAATTTTAAGTATATACAAAAGAAGAAGTTAGTGTAGAAAAATAATGCCATTTATTAGACCCACAAAGACATCTGGAAAAAAAGCAGAGAAGCTTTTTATAAAGGTCTTTCTGCAGCTCTCAAGAAGAGGAAATGGATGTGAAATAAAGAAGGGCAAGGAGTAATTGCTCAGAGTTTAACATTATCATGTTAATTGTTCAGAAGAAAAGGTGACTGAGAGAGGCAAGCTCCTATGGGATGGAGAGGGATGGGTTATTACTGCCCTGGAACTCTGCAGACACCAGGATGTCATATGTGGAAAAAGGCAATGCTGATCCATGTCCAGAGGACAAACATCAAGGGTATAGTTTGAACTAAGACAGCCCTACAATCCTGGAATGCATTCCTCAATTACTCTTTCCAAATTCTGCATCCCCTCATTATCACAGATACAGCCCTTTGGGGAGCCAGGATGCTTCCTTCTTTTTCTTTCTTTTGTTTTCTTTTTCAAATACATATCATTTCATCCCTCCAGTTCATGAGAAGTGAGCAGAAAATATCAGCCTAAGTTTCGAGATACTGTAAGATTTCTGCATGAATTGTGGATTGCTGTGTCTTTGGATACAGTCAACAAATCATTCAATTGTTTTTGTTGTCAGCAACATTGGAACCTACTTGAGAGAGCTGGGAAATCAATTGTTCTGAGGCTCAACTCTTTCAAATAAAATGCATAAAAAATTAGTAAGACTGTAAGGCTACACCAATAAGGACTGTTCCAAGATGATCTGCCCTCTCTCCTTAATCAAGATTCCTAAACATTCCTTAAAAATGACACGGTTTGGAGTGATTAAAAAAAATTCCATGCAGAAAAAAATCAGTGTGCATTTTTTTTTTAGCATTCTATCATGCTGAAAAGAAAAAGAAGAATAATTGGAAAGTGATGACAAGTCAGAAAAGAGTTAATAAAATGGAATCGTCTGAGAAGCCAGCTTCCAAGAGATTGGTTTTTTAAAGTAGTACTGAGTTAGTCCTAGGCTGTCTTTGTGGAATGATGATCAAAGAAAGCTGGTGTTGGCACACAATAAACTCCACTTTCCTTTTAAATTCACCACTTCTTTAAAAACAAGCAAAACCAAAGTGTTTTGTAGATCCAATGGAATCAAACTCAGCAACGTTTTAATGTATCAGACCTCATATGGAGTATCTGTGGCCTTCTGAGTAATAGAGTCTTTCCTCTAGTCTCCACAAGACACTCGGTCTCGATATCTTTTTGACAGACTTTCTGTGACTCAATCACAGTGATTTCCTGCTGTGTCAGCCAAGTTTCCTCTTTTGGAATTGAAGCCAAAGTGATATCTCCTTCTTGACTTCACAGCTGTATGGATGGGGTGTAGCTGTATTGTGCAGAGAATCCCGTGCATCCTCAGTTTGTAAGCAAGAGATACACTATTAACATCTGGTCCAACCATCAGCCTATCACCACCATGCCTACTAAACCATGTCCCTCCGTGCCACATCTGCACATTTATTGAACACCTTCAGGCACGGTGACTCCACCACTTCAATGGTCAGCCATTTCCAGTGCCTAGCCACTGTTTCTGAGAATAAACTTTTTCTAATATCCAACCTGATTCACACACTTGAGTGAGTGTAATAGAGGGGCCTGATTTTGTCTAGGTAGTCTTAGACTCTTCTTAAAGAGCCAAACTTTTTCTTCTTAAAGATGTATAGCAACAAGAAGAAAAAAAAAAAAACAAAACAAAGCAAAACAAAACAAAAAAACCCAAGAAACATGCAATTTGCAACATGGGAAATGCAGTCTCAATATAAGGAAAATAAAAAATCAATCAGTGTGAAAGTGATCAAATAGGATCCTAAAGATATAACAAGATCTCCATCCTTCGACATGCTGAGAACACACAATAGAACAAAGCCCTGAAAGGTTCAGAACACAACAGAACGAGGTCCTGAACGAGATCTTTTGGACCCTCTTTGAAAAGGAAATTTTTCCAGAGGTCCCTACCAATCTGGATTATTCTGGGATCCTGCGGTACAGCTCTCTCCCTGCTACCTGCTATGGACTTTTTACTAACCACAACTTTTCCCAGATGTCAGTATTTTGCCACGTGATAGGAGATGAAGGAATGATGGACACAAGTCAGAGTGCACCTCCAGAAAAAAAAGAACAGAAACAAAAAAAACCCAACAATCTAATCTCTTCAGCTTTCTCCACATGCATGTCTAGGGAGGAGACCTGGTGAGCTGGTGGATAGGTGGAAGGCATAACATGGAGCTGGTTGAACCATGAGTTGTTTCAGAGCTGATTCCTATTGGATATTTCTGTACATCTGAAACTGAAAGGAATCAAAAGTTTCCTATACTATATGATAATCTAACACCATAATGCTTGCTCCAAGCAAACACAGACATTCTACGTTCCCAGATGGACCCTCTGAAATGTTGTGATGTGATGTGTTGCAGTGAGGAACTGCAAGCTGGCTGAATGGGCATAACTGACCCTCCTCTGACCGCAAGGCAAACTGCTGTGACACTATGGTGGTTTATAGTTATATGTTTCAATTCTTTCCTGTTCTGGATTCGTACACGTTCAGTTATGGGAGGTTAGCTGACGCACAATAATCCATTAAAGTGCTATAAAGTAGATCATGTGCTTCTAAGTAAAGGAGGAATTAATGAAACATAAGCTCAGTGCTCTGCAGCAGTCAAAAAGATAGATAAGGAGAACAAAGAGAAACACCAAGCATGTTTCTAAATGGCTGCATAAAAACCACAAACTCCAACATCTTGGATGCTCTATGAGTTTTTTATCCTCACAGAGGAAGCAGTGCAACGAAAAATGTATCAGGTATGAGCTAAGTCATGAAATAGCTTACATACGAGAAGAGACAAGATAGACAGTCACCAGCTGAGAAAATGATGTGTTTTCAGGAGTTATAAGGCTGAAATGAATGGGGCTAGGTGGGCTGGATATACCTTTGGCCTTAGGCATTAGGGCTGTTTTTATGGACACACTGAATGGTATTCTACTCTGGATGATTTCTGGTTCACAGTCACGAAACCAAGAGCAGAATTAAGGGATCTCTGCTTTCTGGTACTTGTCTGAACTCCAACTTGAATCCTTTACAAATGTTCCACCATGGATACTGATGGACCCTGCCAGCCTTTGTCAGCATCATGTGCACATATGCAAGGACATTTGCAAGACAGAATGCCCAGTGTAAGATTTCTCTGTAAGGAATAAGAGGGTTCTTTAAAAAAAGGCTTTATTCTGTGTTTACAAGGTTAATAAATATTCACTAAGAATCATCAATGTCACAACTAAAACCAAACAGGAAAATGGCAATCTCTCTTTTGTAAAGGAACTTGTTGAAATAACTGCCTAAGTCTGCCCTCTGTTTACTAAAACGACTTCGGAAATCTCTAAATCCATTTATCCTGGGGATTATCATCATCTGGTTTCCAGACAACATTCTCATTTCCTCCAGTGAGGTTTTTTGATACCCTAGGCCATTAGCTGTGGTATTGATCTTTCCTTAATACGTGAGATTTCCTACAGCAAAGGCAGCACTGCATCTAAAAAACGCAAGCCAAACCTGTTTTATATGAATAGCCAGAATAGCATTTTGTTAGAGACAAATTTAACATTCTTTGTCTTTTGTTTATGATAAATGTATCAGGGCAGGCTGTGAATACATCCTCCATGGAATAGACTGAGCCTGTTATCAGCCACTTGGGAAAATGCCATTCCAGATACAAAATCTCGTGACATGCCAGGCCTCCAGCTGCTAGTGCTATGGCTCAACCCTGGGGAGTGCAGCCTCTGAGATGGTATCTGGCTGTTACTACCCCAAAATCTGCCATCCTGACAAATCTTGTACAATGTTCCAAGGAAAATTAGTAACTGAATTCTTCCTTATTTATCCTATGTTGCCAAATGGACTAGTCAGGTGGGTATTTCTGTACTAGAAAGAGAAAAAAGAAACTTTAAGAAAAGGTCTGATATAAGAAATCAGCACGTCTTTACTCCCTGTCTTTTAAGGAATACACCCATGTAGCTTTGAGGAGAGAGAGATGGAAGGACCTGGGAAAAGGAGACCAGAGTATTTGGACCAGTAGTACCTTGGACAGGTGGGAATCTATTGGCTCTTCTTAATTAATCAAGTGTAGTAGGCGTAGCGAGGAGACGGTGTGTGACGGGGTCAGGTTCCCTATGCTCAGGGCTTGCCAGGTGCTGTCCCATAATAGGACAGCGTGTATGCAAGGGGTGTAGACAAAGCAGGACAAGAATATTTAAGTGCCTGCTACATTTTAATAAACGCCATTTTGCTTCACCTATACTTGGGGTCTGTGTGAGCATTTGGCCCCGACCTGGTTGGGGGTCGGTTTCGCTGGCAAAGCAGCATCTTATGGGGTGGAAAACGAATGATGCAGAGAGAGCGGCAACAATCAAGCTTGTCAAAAAGCATAGATTTTCAAGAAGATATTTTCCCTGAAGATATAATTCAGGGATGATAAGAACAGAGTTAAACTGAATAGCCTTAACAGTTCATGTGAGTTTGCTTTACTTTTTGTTCAATCAAATTTTATGTATAAATGAGGCTTGCTTTTTTTCCTCCCATCTCCAAGCCCTTATTGACACCAAATATTTTCGATAAGTCTCTCTCTGTGTTAAACATAAGCATCACTCACCCATAGAGAGGAACGGGGAGAAGAGACATTCCTAAAAATGTTGCAGAAATGATTGAACAAAAATGCCTAGGATGGAATGGCAAAATATTTGCTAGAACTTGCCTCCTGCGACTTTGGAATTTCTTCTGGTGCTTCAATTATCATGTTCAGCAGTCACAGAGAGGCATATTATTTAAAATTTCTTTACAAACATCAGAAGAGCCCTTTAATGTACGAAAGTCTCATTAACACCAAAAAGTCATTATGGCCAAGAAATTCAAATTCAGTTGTAGTTAAGAATAACCATATACTTTATCAATTTTTCAGAATGCCTGAGCACCTGAAGATAACATTTAAGATTAGTTCATTGTGAGGACCTAAATGTGGATTAAAGGATTAGTTTTAGCCATTCAGTTGTGAAAAGTTTAGCTTATGCAACTGAGGTCTACATGACAGGTTGCTGGATTTCACTTCTCATGCAAAATCACAAATCCTCTTAAATATGTGGCAGGATGCAACAGAGATTCTGGACTTGTCTTCCTTGTTTGGTAGGTACTGCTTCTTCCAGAAACCCAATAGAGAATGAAAATAACTAGGACTTAAGCATTCTTTCTTAAGTTTCTTCCTTAATTGTATTAATGATTATGAGTGATCTGCAGTGAAACCAAAATGACAAATCAACTAAGCAACCAAGTAAAAACAAAACCAAAAATGTCTAAATAAAACCTTCCATTTTTGGCTAGAAACAGACACTGTTTCCTCCACTAGCTGATGACGTTGCCATGTTTAGCTACTATTTTGCCCTCTGCAATTTGACTTTTCCCTTTATGCAAACCTTTCAGTTCTGCCAGTAAAATGAATCCTGTGAACATTCCCAACTCAAACAGTAAAAATAGGTAATTTGAGTTGGTTTAGCTACTTTTGGGTGAAGGGAATAAAACAGAGATGAAACAGGGGAAGAGAGGAAATCATTTTTCCAAGGGAATAAGTCTGTGGGATGGAATACCTCCCCCGTGAGGACAGGATGAGAACACTAGGGCTATTCACCCTGGAGAAGTGAAGGCTCCAGGGACACCTGATAGTGGCCTTTCAATATCTAAAAGGAGGTTATAAGAAGGAAAAAGACAGACTCTTTGGTATGGTCTGATGTGCTAGGACAAGAGGAAATGGTTTCAAACTAAAAGAGAGGAGATTTAGACTGAATATAAGGGAAAAGTTTTTTACTATAAGGGTAGTGAAGCTCTGTCCAGAGAGGTGGTGGAACACCCATCCCTGGAGACATTCAAGGTCAGGCTGGATGAGGTTCTGAACAACCTGCTCTAGCTGTAGATGTCCAAGAGGGGAGTTGGAACAGATAACCTTTAAGGGACCCTTCCAACTCAGATTCTGTGATTCTATGATTTTTGACTAGGAACAATAACAGCCTAAACATACAGAAGAGAAAATTTGGGTGAAACTATTATTCTGATGGGGAAAAAAGTACTGATTTCAACCTCACACCTTTAAACAAATTAGCCTGTGATAAAGCAAGTGGATTTTTTTAAAAAAAAAGAGTTAAAAAAAATCAGTAGTAATTCAACAGTAAATGGTACAGCAGTTTCAAGACTAGAACGCAGCCAAGCAAGAAATGTTGCTACATATTCTGCTTCAGGTGGCAAATCACATAGTAAACAAAACCTATGTTTTACTTAATTAAGTTTTTCTGGCTTCTCTATCCTTCTCCTACATTGTGCTAGCAGAAACTCTGCATTTTTAGAACTATATTTGGTTATATGCAATATCAGTCAGGGTCAAAGATCATTCTTTGCTGTTATTTTGAGCCCACTTGCGAAACAGGAGCTGCACAAAATGTCAGCATGCTTGTGGCCTGTGAACAGTGAACTCCAACAACACTTCAAAGAGGCAGCTTGGGGGAAATTTCTTCTCAGCTCACTGTGGGGGCCCATGTGATTCACAGACCCCCGCTGGCACTGGCGACAGCTATATGGCCAGAGCAGTGCATCCGCTTGTGTGGGAAATAAGGCTCTAAGATTTCACACAAATTAAGACTTTCTACTTCAGGCAAGGTTTGGATGCCTGTTAGAAAATCAAAGCAGCTCTCATCCTCTTTCTTATGCAGAAAAAAAAAAAAAGTAATAAGGAGGCTGGAGTAGCAAAGGTGGTCAGTAAGACCTCCTGCATCATACTTACCTGCTTACAGCATTGAATGGTCCATGGAAATGCTACAGGAAAACCCCCCAGAGTTCCCAACTAGAATAAGCATTGTCATAAATAGTGCAGTGAAAATCAGAAGACATAGAATAGATTCATAGTCCTTTGCATTATGCCATTTCATCATGATAAAATATTCCTAGAAATTAGATGAGTTAATAAAAAAATTATTTTGGAGAAAATTCAAAAACTGCCAGCCACAATTTCATCTCCTTTTTAGAATGAGAATTTACAAAATAAACAAATTTCACAAGAAAAAAAATGGAATTAGGGGGAGATGTAATAAATAAATAATACAAATGTTGAAAGAAAAACGTTCTGTTTTTTTTTCTGCCTAAAAAGCTGTTTTCAAATGCCTCTGAAGTTGTAAATTTCTAGAGAAGAGCAAGTTTGGTTTCAGTGACAACAGGCACTTTATAGCATATCATTCTAGAATCAGTTTTATTATCAAAATTAATCATCAACTAGATACATTCCCTTTATACAGACCTGTGTTGGATGAACATGGATAGCAGCCCTCCAGGATTTATTTCACATGGACAAATCCTGCTCCATTTGGTGCTCCTCAGCAATTAGGGACCCTTATCTCGAACAGCTGATGAGGTTATCATTGCCAGTTCTCTGCCCACTCCCTCCCTCCCTTCTCTGCCCTACTTTACCCTCATCCCACTCATCAATAGCTAAACTACTTTTCAGACAGCTACAGGACTACAGGGTAGTATTTTAAAGAAAGTAAAGTTGGTGATGAGTTTCCATAAAATGCTACGCTGACGGAGTAGCTCCAGATGTCTTGCTGTGAAGGGCGGAGGGGCTGCCAGAGGCAGAACTTTTGTCTGTTGGCATCTTAATTGCCAGATTTCAGAACTGAGCATAAAAATGCAAACCCTGATGCTGCCCTTGGCAGATTCTCAGCATTGGTCTGATTAATACCAGCCCACAAATCACTGAAAAAAAGCTTTGAAGAGAGAGAAATGATGGTCTTGTGGGGCATAAGATCAAAATAACTGGGTTTCAGGAAGAAGATCTGTAAATTAACTGTACATTTCAGTAGATAAGGTAGTAAAGGTGAGGCAATGAATGGCAAACTGTAGTGAAATAGATAACCGTGGATCCCATATGGTATATGTCCAACTAGTTGGAAGCAGACAAGGACTGAAGAATAGGAAATGAAAATTCCCATCCTTTTTAGTGATTTACCACTATTTACATGTCACAAATTCTCTGTGTGTCAGTTTTCCTGGCTGCAAAATATGCAACAAAACTGAGGCATTATTGCAAGACCTCTGAGGCAGGACCTTGCCTGCCCCAGGGAGTGTGGGCTGCCCAGAGTTTTAGTAGCACAGCTTTCACAAATCCAACATTGGAAGATAACACCAGGCTTTGGGCCACTGCTTGCTTAAAGCCCTCAACTAGAAAATGTTACTTAACAAATATACATGATCTGATAGTGATAGGACAAAGGGGAATGGTTTTAAACTGAAGGAGGGAAGATTTAGTTTAGATTTTATGGGGCAGTTTTTCACTCAGAGGGTGGTGAGGCACTGGCACAGGCTGACCAGAGAAGCTGTGGATGGTCCATCTATGGAAGAGTTCAAGCCCTGGATGGAGCCCTCGGCAGCCTGATCTGATGAGTGGCAACCCAGGGGGTTGGAGCTGAATGATCTTGGTCTAAAAGATCTCTTCCATCCCAAGTCATTCTACGATTCTATTCTACAATTCCAAATATATTAGCTGCTTGGGATGAAAACATTAGAATTTCTTCATCTGGTCCTGATGCAAGAATAGACGAGTTTAGAAGCAGAGGTTTTCCAGAGACGTTGTGCATTTTCCATCCTTGGAGGCTATCAGATCTTAACTCAGCCAAACTGAGCAATCTGCTCGGCTCTCTATCCTGACCCTATTTTAAGTAGGAAGTTTGGTTACAGAGCTCCTGAGGTCTTTATCTTATGGTACTGTTTTTATTTTCCAATAGCAATTAAGGCAAAACAATACCATATTATGAGCAAGATATTTTATGTGGATTACTTATTGGTCCCTTAACATTGCTAATGAGAGCAGAAACATAAAATTGCCCAAATTCCCTAAAGCATTTAGGAGATGTATCTAAGGAGAGCATCCCATATGTATGGGGCATGACTCTGTGGGTTATAAGGTTCAGTCCCCACTTAGTACTTGTCAATGCAATAGTAAATAGAGATTTTCTACTTTTCTTTTAACTTGCTTGTCACGCCTCTCCTGCACACTCCTTACTGCCATTTGTAACTCTTGCAGCGAGATGCAGCAAAGTCTTCATTTCACCTCCCTGTCAATATTTATTGTGCATGTGTAATTTGAAGGTTTTAAGATAATGAAATAAAATTCTTGCCTGCATTCATCAAGTTCGATATGTCTGCAGCATACAAATTGAATACAGAGCAATGTAAAACTACCATAGGAGATAGTGAAATAGATCAACCTCTGTGTAATTGAATGAATGAATTCTCAGTCATAGCAGTGATGCCAGTGGGCAAAAAGGATTGTGGCTTTCCAGGTCCCTCAGTAAAACCTTTTTGTGACAATTATGTGGCTTCAAAGTTGGCAAATGCCAAAGATTAATTAGAAAAAAAAATCTTTTTTTTTTTTTTTTTTTTTTAACTACTACATAAAACATGTAAAGCTCTTCTGAAGATGTTGTTTTAAGGAATGTGTCCATTTAAAGGAGCAGCTCTCCTTAGAGATAATTTTAGGCTTTAGGATTAGAAATGGTCTGTTATGCTTGAACTGCAAGTAGTGACTTATGGTTACTGCCTGGGAAATGCAATTCACCTGAAAATTATTATCTTAAGATAGCTTAAGTATCACTTGCTAATGTGAATGGGGTTTTGATTAAGGCAGTTTTAAGGAGGTGTATTACGTGGAATAGAGATTTAAAGGAAAACACCGGTTTCCAGAACTGTTCACATATTTTTCATAATCAGTCAGGCTCTACTTCTTCCCCCCTCCTCCTGCTTATTTTGATACTGCTGAATCCATTTACATAAATTATTAGATATTGAGTGGGGAGACAGAGTGAGAGGAAGAAAGGAGGGCGAAGTGTCTCGAGCAATTCCTCTGGGTCACTGGGGGAGGGTACCAGAGGGGAGCTGAAAATTAGGACGATTTAAATTAGTCATTGGTAACTGAGAAAGTAGAACAATACCCCAGACACATAGAGAAATGTGAAAGGAGAGGGAAAGAAATCTCTGGATAACTGCACTGCTGCTGCAGGAATAGATGCAAAGATGTTCTTGAGCCTCTGCATTAGCAGAGATTGCTCAGGTCTGTAACACCATAAAGTGGCAGATTTAAGGGCAAAGAAAGAAAAGAAAGTGAAAGCTCTATTATTATTTTCATGTATTCCTTGAAACAAGGAATGGTATCTTCCTTTCCACAAACCAGAAGAGATGAACTCATTACAGGGATGAGAAGAACCATCTGAAACAATTCAGTTTGATTTGTGGACACCCATATCCCATGCTAATTAGCAGTGTTGGGGCTGGAGTCTTACTCACACTCTCCAGAAATGGGAGAGAACCAAACACACCAGCTCACGTTGACAGCAAGGCCCTGGGGAGGCAGCCCCTTCTGAGAAACTCCCACAGGATGCTTGTGCTATGCATCACATGTAATTTATACTTCTGCTCTGATTACATCTACTTGGGAGTTATTCTTAGTTTTCCATTCAGAAATGAAAATTCATCAAAAGCACTTGCGTAATTTTTTTTTCCCTCAGAACTTAGAAAATTCAGATAGCATTTCTGAACTAGATGATCATTTTGTGAAAACCAGAGAAACAAAGAAACATCCAGAACAGCCAAGAGACTAAGGACACCAGCTGAAAATGCAGTTTAAAGATACCTCACAGACACAGATTTTGTGTAAAACTAAGCTGGGGACTGTTCTATATGTAACTTGGCTTAGTGGTTACCCTGGTTAGTGAGGTATTTTGCTGTGAGTGTCACCATGAGCTCCTCCTGGCTGCTGCTGTTAAGACAGGGGCAAAGGCTTGGAAAGACTCACAGTGTTGCAGCCCATTGCTCTTCCAAAGACTCCCTCCTAGCCAGTTCTCAGCTGCAATCTCTTAATTTGCTTATATCCATTTTCACACAGGGTTTGACTTCAAAGAATCCCTTTTATCTCTACCACTCACTGCAATCCCCCCTTCAAAAAAAAAAAAAAAAGAAAAGGGAGAGGGAAGACTCTGGGTCAACACACTGACTCAGTAATTCACAGATTTATCATTTCTCCCTCTGACAGTTCCCAAACACCAAAGAGGACACAAAAACTGCTCAGTGCCTACAGCCCCCTCTTTGTGTTTGGGATCCCTCTACCTACACTCTCCATTGCGACTGAGATGCTTTGCATTGTTTATCCCCCTCTGCCTTGTTTCCTGATTGTGGTTGTAAAAGAGAAGACTGAGGGCTTGTGTTTGACTTCTAACATCACCTCTGCTGTGTGTAATCAGTGGTGTTTTTCAGGCAGAAAGAACACGGGTAAAGTCTCATGTTTGCCTTTTGTTCCACATGAAAGGACATCACACATCCTGTTGTTCATCAGTCAAGGTTATTCCTCTTGGCTGCCTGCCTGCTTCTCCCATTACTCGTGCCTTAAAGTCTGCTTTATTCACTTTCCTGTGGCTTAATGTGCCCCTAGTTTCCTTGCTTATCCCAGGCTTGCAGGCAGCACTGGGGAGAGTTAGCATGAGGCACGTTACTTTCTGGTTATCTGTACTCCTTCCTGATACCCTCATTCTTACTGAATTTCTGCATTACAGAAATGCCTGTACATTTATGTCCTTATTGTAGACCATGAAATACTTAGGGGTCATGCAAGCACTAAAATTAACACTGTGACTCAGAAAACAAGACCAAGGCATGAATGTGGAGTAAACAACTGTGCTGTTGGCAAAGCCATCCTTCTGTACCCACGCTGTTTTGACACTGCATGTAGGAACCACAAGAATGTTCCAGGATTATAAGTTTGAAGTCCAACATTGTTGCAAGTTGGAATGAAACCAAACAAAAATATTGATAATCTCCATGAATAAAAAGTTCAGGGAGAAGTGAAATACTTCTTGAGAACGCAACACTTGTGTTCAGACTTTCCTTTTTTAACACACTGCCATATTTTAATTATTACTATTATTATTATTGCTATTATTATTTTGTCAGAATTATGCAAGAAGTAAGAAATGAAAATCTCTTTTTTTCAAATGTCAAAAATGGGGCAGACTGACACTGCTGTCACACCTCTCCCCTTCTCCTCCTCCTCACCCTTTCCCTGTTCTTCCACATGAAATTCTGGCAAAAATAGATAAGATTTTCCATATGTGAAGTAAGTGATAAAAGCACCCACGCCAGGTTCTGATGCAATCTACAGTCATCCCGGTCTGACATGACATTGCCAAGCAAGTTGATTGATCTGCAGGGTCTATCTTCCAGTGACAAGCACAAAGCTGTGACTTCTGGCTACCAACCAGAAGATATACTGGTAGACTTTGAACGGTGTTTCAGCAAATCCTCAAGTTCTGAATAGAGCAGGGTGCTTGTCACCAACTGCATCATCATACCACTGCTACTTTCCTTCCCAGGGATAGTGGTGGGAAACCTCATTGTTTATGGAGCTCCCCATGTCTCAGAGTATGTTTGTGCTAAAGTTCAGAGCCCAAGAAAGGGCATGGAGAGAGCCACCTGAATAGAGACCATAGTGGAATGAGTTGCTGTTTCACAGCCATGTGTCACTTGAGAAAGCTGTCATAGTTCTGCACTGCAGTGATACAATCTGAATACTTAAAGGCTTGAAGCTTTGATTTTCTATTGCATCATACGTTCACAAGCACGCATTAATGCAAAGATGTGCTTGAAGTTAGTCTTAAAATTGGGCTGCCATTTTTCTCAACAGGGTTTCTCAGAGAAAAATACATGTGTGCAGGCTGTGAAGTGTATGTGCAGTCAGTCCATGTGTTGCATCCTGAAAGTGTCAGCTTTGTATTCCGAGTTCCAGTGCAGAGTGAAAGTTGCCACACTTATTCCTGAGTTTCTCTGGCTGGAAATCTGTGTGCCCTGCAAAAACATATGAAATGAAAACAAGCGCTTCAAAAAAGTATACGTTATGCAGGACACACACACTGTAGGGGATGTTCCATACATATACTGTGGTCATAACCATAGCCCTGAGGCTACACAAACAACAGTACCCAATCTCACAGAATGACTAGATATCTGGTATCACAGATATCTTCTCAATTAGATACCAATTAGGTGGGAAGCTTGGACAATGGGATGACTTCAGTCAACCTGAATGATAGAAAGTCTCTTAACAACACGAATGCAATATGAAAGGCTGTGCAGAGACACAAGGATATAGGAGGGCTTGAGGAGGGCTCATGAGTTAGTGCAAAAAAAAAACAAATGGGCTTCTTCTGTTGTTGATTGAAAGACCTGTTCACCTCTTCAGATCCTCTTTTGAGGTCTCCAGTACGGCATGTCCACCATGTCCTATGAATGCTGTTCTGTCTTTTCCCCTTGCCTATCCCATTTTCTTTCCCCAAACAGCTTCTGCCTCCCATCTTACTGTCCCTTCAGGTATGACTTTTATTATTTCTTGCTGCATCTCTTGTCCTTCCCTCCTTGACTGGAGACCAGACAACACATTCAATTTGCCCTGGAAATCTATCCAGAACAGCTTTGGGCATTCTAAATCTTGGGATGCATGACAAAGCCACTGAGCTTACCGAAGTTAGCAGAGATCCCCTGCAGGTTAGGAAATGGGGCTTGCAATTAATGACATGTTTGAATCAGTTTATCTGTGAGGGGTTGAGGGAATTACTTTGGGAATGGACCTGCTTCCCTGCAAGCTCACATTGCCATCTCAGGCTCCCTGACAAGGTTAGCAGTTGTTTGGTGACATGAAGAGTGTAGAGCAACTTTTTCTTCATGGACATCTTGGGAGACTTTGGAAAACCAAGTCTGATGATCTGTTCCACTAGACATTTGTGGAGGATATGGAATTATCTGTCCATGGAGGAAACTCCATTTTACATAAGGCTACTAACCAAAACCTAACAGCAGCAGGTTTGCCCATTGAATTACAGCACTAACTAGGAACAGATATGTCACTGTCACTATACAACCACGCATGGAGTTTCTTTGCATTTTTGTTGATCTAACCACATTTACTTTTCTACCCTGCTTTTGTGGTTGTGATCGTCAGTATGTACACACTTCTTTGAATCACCTATTTCAAGAGGCATCCCCTGACAATTACAGGGCTCCTTTG